>NC_138034.1:11261237-11853045 GCF_964106645.2 Podarcis pityusensis | reverse complement strand
GCCAAGCGGTTGCTAATGCTCCCCTGAAAGGTTTGGCAGTCGAAACAGAAGGCTTTTTATCACAGGACAAGAAATCAGCCCTCAACAACTTAACCGGCGGAAAAGATAATTTTGAAAAAATCGCTAAGCCCCGGGGTCACAATTTCAGCAAAATTCTGCCTTTTGGCAATTCAGTCAAAATGGTGCCAACCGGTTGCAAATGCTCCCCTGAAAGGTTTGGCGTTCAAAACAGAAGGCTTTTTATCACAGGACAAGAAATCAGCCCTCAACAACTTAACCGGCGGAAAAAGATTTTTTTGAAAAAATCGCTAAGCCCCGGGGTCACAATTTCAGCAAAAATCTGACTTTTGGCAATTCAGTCAAAAATGGTGCCAAACGGTTGAAAATGCTCCCCTGAAAGGTTTGGCGTTCAAAACAGAAGGCTTTTATCACAGGACTAAATCGGCCCTCAACAACTTAACCGGCGGAAAAGATTTTTTTGAAAAAATCCCAAAGCCCCGGGGTCACAATTTCAGCAAAAATCTGACTTTTGGCAATTCAGTCAAAAATGGTGCCAACTGGTTGCTAATGCTCCCCTGAAAGGTTTGGCAGTCGAAACAGAAGTTTTTTTATCACAGGACAAGAAATCAGCCCTCAACAACTTAACCGGCGGAAAAAGATTTTTTTGAAAAATCGCTAAGCCCCGTGGTCATAATTTCAGCAAAAATCTGACTTTTGGCAATTCAGTCAAAAATGGTGCCAACCGGTTGCAAATGCTCCCCTGGAAGGTTTGGCAGTCGAACCAGAAGGCTTTTTATCACAGGACAAGAAATCGGCCCTCAACAACTTAACCGGCGGAAAAAAGATTTTTTTTTGAAAAAAATCCCAAAGCCCCGGGGTCACAATTTCAGCAAATATCTGACTTTTGGCAATTCACTCAAAAATGGTGCCAACCGGTTGCAAATGCTCCCCTGGAAGGTTTGGCAGTCGAAACAGAAGGCTTTTTATCACAGGACAAGAAATCAGCCCTCAACAACTTAACGGCGGAAAAGATAATTTTGAAAAAATCGCTAAGCCCCGGGGTCACAATTTCAGCAAAATTCTGCCTTTTGGCAATTCAGCAAAAATGGTGCCAACCGGTTGCAAATGCTCCCCTGAAAGGTTTGGCGTTCAAAACAGAAGGCTTTTTATCACAGGACAAGAAATCAGCCCTCAACAACTTAACCGGCGGAAAAGGATTTTTTTGAAAAAATCGCTAAGCCCCGGGGTCACAATTTCAGCAAAAATCTGACTTTTGGCAATTCAGTCAAAAATGGTGCCAAACGGTTGAAAATGCTCCCCTGAAAGGTTTGGCGTTCAAAACAGAAGGCTTTTTATACACGACAAGAAATCGGCCTCAACAACTTAACCGGCGGAAAAGATTTTTTTGAAAAAATTCCAAAGCCCCGGGGTCACAATTTCAGGAAAAATCTGACTTTGGCAATTCAGTCAAAAGGGTGCCAAACGCTTGAAAATGGTCCCCTGAAAGGTTTGGCTGTTGAAACAGAAGGCTTTTTATCACAGGACAACAAATCAGCCCTCAACAACTTAACCGGCGGAAAAAAGATTATTTTGAAAAAATCGCTAAGCCCCGGGGTCACAATTTCAGCAAAATTCTGCCTTTTGGCAATTCAGTCAAAAATGGTGCCAACCGGTTGCAAATGCTCCCCTGAAAGGTTTGGCGTTCAAAACAGAATGCTTTTTATCACAGGACAAGAAATCAGCCCTCAACAACTTAACCGGCGGAAAAAGATTTTTTTGGAAAAATCGCTAAGCCCCGGGGTCACAATTTCAGCAAAAATCTGACTTTTGGCAATTCATTCAAAAATGGTGCCAACCGGTTGCTAATGCTCCCCTGAAAGGTTTGGCAGTCGAAACAGAAGGCTTTTATCACAGGACAAGAAATCAGCCCTCAACAACTTAACCGGCAGAAAAAGATTTTTTTGAAAAAATCGCTAATGCCCGGGGTCACAATTTCAGCAAAAATCTGACTTTTGGCAATTCAGTCAAAAATGGTGCCAACCGGTTGCAAATGCTCCCTGAAAGGTTTGGCGTTCAAAACAGAAGGCTTTTTATCACAGGACAAGAAATCAGCCCTCAACAACTTAACCGGCAGAAAAAGATTTTTTTGAAAAAATCGCTAATGCCCGGGGTCACAATTTCAGCAAAAATCTGACTTTTGGCAATTCAGTCAAAAATGGTGCCAACCGGTTGCTAATGCTCCCCTGAAAGGTTTGGCAGTTGAACCAGAAGGCTTTTTATCACAGGACAAGAAATCAGCCTCAACAACTTAACCGGCAGAAAAAATTTTTTTTTAAAAAATCGCTAATGCCCGGGGTCACAATTTCAGCAAAAATCTGACTTTTGGCAATTCAGTCAAAAATGGTGCCAACCGGTTGCAAATGCTCCCCTGGAAGGTTTGGCAGTCGAAACAGAAGGCTTTTTATCACAGGACAAGAAATCGGCCCTCAACAACTTAACCGGCGGAAAAAGATTTTTTGAAAAAATCCCAAAGCCCCGGGGTCACAATTTCAGCAAATATCTGACTTTTGGCAATTCACTCAAAAATGGTGCCAACCGGTTGCAAATGCTCCCTGGAAGGTTTGGCAGTCGAAACAGAAGGCTTTTTATCACAGGACAAGAAATCGGCCCTCAACAACTTAACCGGCGGAAAAGATTTTTTTGAAAAAATCGCTAAGCCCCGGGGTCACAATTTCAGCAAAATCTGACTTTTGGCAATTCAGTCAAAAATGGTGCCAAACGGTTGAAAATGCTCCCCTGAAAGGTTTGGCGTTCAAAACAGAAGGCTTTTATCACAGGACAAGAAATCGGCCCTCAACAACTTAACCGGCGGAAAAGATTTTTTTGAAAAAAATCCCAAAGCCCCGGGGTCACAATTTCAGCAAAAATCTGACTTTTGGCAATTCATTCAAAAATGGTGCCAAGCGGTTGCTAATGCTCCCCTGAAAGGTTTTGGCAGTCGAAACAGAAGGCTTTTTATCACAGGACAAGAAATCAGCCCTCAACAACTTAACCGGCGGAAAAGATTATTTTTGAAAAAATCGCTAAGCCCCGGGGTCACAATTTCAGCAAAATTCTGCCTTTTGGCAATTCAGTCAAAAATGGTGCCAACCGGTTGCAAATGCTCCCCTGAAAGGTTTGGCGTTCAAAACAGAAGGCTTTTTATCACAGGACAAGAAATCAGCCCTCAGCAACTTAACCGGCGGAAAAAGATTTTTTTGAAAAAATCGCTAAGCCCCGGGGTCACAATTTCAGCAAAAATCTGACTTTTGGCAATTCATTCAAAAATGGTGCCAACCGGTTGCTAATGCTCCCCTGAAAGGTTTGGCAGTCGAAACAGAAGGCTTTTTATCACAGGACAAGAAATCAGCCCTCAACAACTTAACCGGCAGAAAAAGATTTTTTTGAAAAAATCGCTAATGCCCGGGGTCACAATTTCAGCAAAAATCTGACTTTTGGCAATTCAGTCAAAAATGGTGCCAACCGGTTGCAAATGCTCCCCTGGAAGGTTTGGCAGTCGAAACAGAAGGTTTTTTATCACAGGACAAGAAATCGGCCCTCAACAACTTAACCGGCGGAAAAGATTTTTTTGAAAAAATCCCAAAGCCCCGGGGTCACAATTTCAGCAAAAATCTGACTTTTGGCAATTCACTCAAAAATGGTGCCAAACGGTTGAAAATGCTCCCCTGAAAGGTTTGGCGTTCAAAACAGAAGGCTTTTTATCACAGGACAAGAAATTGGCCCTCAACAACTTAACCGGCGGAAAAGATTTTTTTTGAAAAAATCCCAAAGCCCCGGGGTCACAATTTCAGCAAAAATCTGACTTTTGGCAATTCAGTCAAAAATGGTGCCAAGCGGTTGCTAATGCTCCCCTGAAAGGTTTGGCAGTCGAAACAGAAGGCTTTTTATCACAGGACAAGAAATCAGCCCTCAACAACTTAACCGGCGGAAAAGATAATTTTGAAAAAATCGCTAAGCCCCGGGGTCACAATTTCAGCAAAATTCTGCCTTTTGGCAATTCAGTCAAAAATGGTGCCAACCGGTTGCAAATGCTCCCCTGAAAGGTTTGGCGTTCAAAACAGAAGGCTTTTTATCACAGGACAAGAAATCAGCCCTCAACAACTTAACCGGCGGAAAAAGATTTTTTTGAAAAAATCGCTAAGCCCCGGGGTCACAATTTCAGCAAAAATCTGACTTTTGGCAATTCAGTCAAAAATGGTGCCAAACGGTTGAAAATGCTCCCCTGAAAGGTTTGGCGTTCAAAACAGAAGGCTTTTTATCACAGGACAAGAAATTGGCCCTCAACAACTTAACCGGCGGAAAAGATTTTTTTGAAAAAATCCCAAAGCCCCGGGGTCACAATTTCAGCAAAAATCTGACTTTTGGCAATTCAGTCAAAAATGGTGCCAAGCGGTTGCTAATGCTCCCCTGAAAGGTTTGGCAGTCGAAACAGAAGGCTTTTTATCACAGGACAAGAAATCAGCCCTCAACAACTTAACCGGCGGAAAAGATAATTTTGAAAAAATCGCTAAGCCCCGGGGTCACAATTTCAGCAAAATTCTGCCTTTTGGCAATTCAGTCAAAAATGGTGCCAACCGGTTGCAAATGCTCCCCTGAAAGGTTTGGCGTTCAAAACAGAAGGCTTTTTATCACAGGACAAGAAATCAGCCCTCAACAACTTAACCGGCGGAAAAAGATTTTTTTGAAAAAATCGCTAAGCCCCGGGGTCACAATTTCAGCAAAAATCTGACTTTTGGCAATTCAGTCAAAAATGGTGCCAAACGGTTGAAAATGCTCCCCTGAAAGGTTTGGCGTTCAAAACAGAAGGCTTTTTATCACAGGACTAAATCGGCCCTCAACAACTTAACCGGCGGAAAAGATTTTTTTGAAAAAATCCCAAAGCCCCGGGGTCACAATTTCAGCAAAAATCTGACTTTTGGCAATTCAGTCAAAAATGGTGCCAACTGGTTGCTAATGCTCCCCTGAAAGGTTTGGCAGTCGAAACAGAAGTTTTTTTATCACAGGACAAGAAATCAGCCCTCAACAACTTAACCGGCGGAAAAAGATTTTTTTGAAAAAATCGCTAAGCCCCGTGGTCATAATTTCAGCAAAAATCTGACTTTTGGCAATTCAGTCAAAAATGGTGCCAACCGGTTGCAAATGCTCCCCTGGAAGGTTTGGCAGTCGAACCAGAAGGCTTTTTATCACAGGACAAGAAATCGGCCCTCAACAACTTAACCGGCGGAAAAAGATTTTTTTGAAAAAATCCCAAAGCCCCGGGGTCACAATTTCAGCAAATATCTGACTTTTGGCAATTCACTCAAAAATGGTGCCAACCGGTTGCAAATGCTCCCCTGGAAGGTTTGGCAGTCGAAACAGAAGGCTTTTTATCACAGGACAAGAAATCAGCCCTCAACAACTTAACCGGCGGAAAAGATAATTTTGAAAAAATCGCTAAGCCCCGGGGTCACAATTTCAGCAAAATTCTGCCTTTTGGCAATTCAGTCAAAAATGGTGCCAACCGGTTGCAAATGCTCCCCTGAAAGGTTTGGCGTTCAAAACAGAAGGCTTTTTATCACAGGACAAGAAATCAGCCCTCAACAACTTAACCGGCGGAAAAAGATTTTTTTGAAAAAATCGCTAAGCCCCGGGGTCACAATTTCAGCAAAAATCTGACTTTTGGCAATTCAGTCAAAAATGGTGCCAAACGGTTGAAAATGCTCCCCTGAAAGGTTTGGCGTTCAAAACAGAAGGCTTTTTATCACACGACAAGAAATCGGCCCTCAACAACTTAACCGGCGGAAAAGATTTTTTTGAAAAAATTCCAAAGCCCCGGGGTCACAATTTCAGGAAAAATCTGACTTTTGGCAATTCAGTCAAAAAGGGTGCCAAACGCTTGAAAATGGTCCCCTGAAAGGTTTGGCTGTTGAAACAGAAGGCTTTTTATCACAGGACAACAAATCAGCCCTCAACAACTTAACCGGCGGAAAAAGATTATTTTGAAAAAATCGCTAAGCCCCGGGGTCACAATTTCAGCAAAATTCTGCCTTTTGGCAATTCAGTCAAAAATGGTGCCAACCGGTTGCAAATGCTCCCCTGAAAGGTTTGGCGTTCAAAACAGAATGCTTTTTATCACAGGACAAGAAATCAGCCCTCAACAACTTAACCGGCGGAAAAAGATTTTTTTGGAAAAATCGCTAAGCCCCGGGGTCACAATTTCAGCAAAAATCTGACTTTTGGCAATTCATTCAAAAATGGTGCCAACCGGTTGCTAATGCTCCCCTGAAAGGTTTGGCAGTCGAAACAGAAGGCTTTTTATCACAGGACAAGAAATCAGCCCTCAACAACTTAACCGGCAGAAAAAGATTTTTTTGAAAAAATCGCTAATGCCCGGGGTCACAATTTCAGCAAAAATCTGACTTTTGGCAATTCAGTCAAAAATGGTGCCAACCGGTTGCAAATGCTCCCCTGAAAGGTTTGGCGTTCAAAACAGAAGGCTTTTTATCACAGGACAAGAAATCAGCCCTCAACAACTTAACCGGCAGAAAAAGATTTTTTTGAAAAAATCGCTAATGCCCGGGGTCACAATTTCAGCAAAAATCTGACTTTTGGCAATTCAGTCAAAAATGGTGCCAACCGGTTGCTAATGCTCCCCTGAAAGGTTTGGCAGTTGAACCAGAAGGCTTTTTATCACAGGACAAGAAATCAGCCCTCAACAACTTAACCGGCAGAAAAAATTTTTTTTTTAAAAAATCGCTAATGCCCGGGGTCACAATTTCAGCAAAAATCTGACTTTTGGCAATTCAGTCAAAAATGGTGCCAACCGGTTGCAAATGCTCCCCTGGAAGGTTTGGCAGTCGAAACAGAAGGCTTTTTATCACAGGACAAGAAATCGGCCCTCAACAACTTAACCGGCGGAAAAAGATTTTTTTGAAAAAATCCCAAAGCCCCGGGGTCACAATTTCAGCAAATATCTGACTTTTGGCAATTCACTCAAAAATGGTGCCAACCGGTTGCAAATGCTCCCCTGGAAGGTTTGGCAGTCGAAACAGAAGGCTTTTTATCACAGGACAAGAAATCGGCCCTCAACAACTTAACCGGCGGAAAAGATTTTTTTGAAAAAATCGCTAAGCCCCGGGGTCACAATTTCAGCAAAAATCTGACTTTTGGCAATTCAGTCAAAAATGGTGCCAAACGGTTGAAAATGCTCCCCTGAAAGGTTTGGCGTTCAAAACAGAAGGCTTTTTATCACAGGACAAGAAATCGGCCCTCAACAACTTAACCGGCGGAAAAGATTTTTTTGAAAAAATCCCAAAGCCCCGGGGTCACAATTTCAGCAAAAATCTGACTTTTGGCAATTCATTCAAAAATGGTGCCAAGCGGTTGCTAATGCTCCCCTGAAAGGTTTGGCAGTCGAAACAGAAGGCTTTTTATCACAGGACAAGAAATCAGCCCTCAACAACTTAACCGGCGGAAAAGATTATTTTGAAAAAATCGCTAAGCCCCGGGGTCACAATTTCAGCAAAATTCTGCCTTTTGGCAATTCAGTCAAAAATGGTGCCAACCGGTTGCAAATGCTCCCCTGAAAGGTTTGGCGTTCAAAACAGAAGGCTTTTTATCACAGGACAAGAAATCAGCCCTCAGCAACTTAACCGGCGGAAAAAGATTTTTTTGAAAAAATCGCTAAGCCCCGGGGTCACAATTTCAGCAAAAATCTGACTTTTGGCAATTCATTCAAAAATGGTGCCAACCGGTTGCTAATGCTCCCCTGAAAGGTTTGGCAGTCGAAACAGAAGGCTTTTTATCACAGGACAAGAAATCAGCCCTCAACAACTTAACCGGCAGAAAAAGATTTTTTTGAAAAAATCGCTAATGCCCGGGGTCACAATTTCAGCAAAAATCTGACTTTTGGCAATTCAGTCAAAAATGGTGCCAACCGGTTGCAAATGCTCCCCTGGAAGGTTTGGCAGTCGAAACAGAAGGCTTTTTATCACAGGACAAGAAATCGGCCCTCAACAACTTAACCGTCGGAAAAGATTTTTTTGAAAAAATCGCTAAGCCCCGGGGTCACAATTTCAGCAAAAATCTGACTTTTGGCAATTCAGTCAAAAATGGTGCCAAACGGTTGAAAATGCTCCCCTGAAAGGTTTGGCGTTCAAAACAGAAGGCTTTTTATCACAGGACAAGAAATCGGCCCTCAACAACTTAACCGGCGGAAAAGATTTTTTTGAAAAAATCCCAAAGCCCCGGGGTCACAATTTCAGCAAAAATCTGACTTTTGGCAATTCATTCAAAAATGGTGCCAAGCGGTTGCTAATGCTCCCCTGAAAGGTTTGGCAGTCGAAACAGAAGGCTTTTTATCACAGGACAAGAAATCAGCCCTCAACAACTTAACCGGCGGAAAAGATTATTTTGAAAAAATCGCTAAGCCCCGGGGTCACAATTTCAGCAAAATTCTGCCTTTTGGCAATTCAGTCAAAAATGGTGCCAACCGGTTGCAAATGCTCCCCTGAAAGGTTTGGCGTTCAAAACAGAAGGCTTTTTATCACAGGACAAGAAATCAGCCCTCAACAACTTAACCGGCGGAAAAAGATTTTTTTGAAAAAATCGCTAAGCCCCGGGGTCACAATTTCAGCAAAAATCTGACTTTTGGCAATTCAGTCAAAAATGGTGCCAAACGGTTGAAAATGCTCCCCTGAAAGGTTTGGCGTTCAAAACAGAAGGCTTTTTATCACACGACAAGAAATCGGCCCTGAACAACTTAACCGGCGGAAAAGATTTTTTTGAAAAAATCCCAAAGCCCCGGGGTCACAATTTCAGGAAAAATCTGACTTTTGGCAATTCAGTCAAAAATGGTGCCAAACCCTTGAAAATGCCCCCCTGAAAGTTTTGGCAGTCGAAACAGAAGGCTTTTTATCACAGGACAAGAAAGCAGCCCTCAACAACTTAACCGGCGGAAAAGATTTTTTTGAAAAAATCCCTAAGCCCCGGGGTCACAATTTCAGCAAAAGTCTGACTTTTGGCGATTCAGTCAAAAATGGTGCCAAACGCATGAAAATGCTCCGCTGAAAGGTTTCGTGTTGAAAACAGCAGGCTTTCTATCACAAGACAGGAAATCGGCCCTCAACAACTTAACCGGCGGAAAAGAATTTTTTGAAAAAATCCCTAAGCCCCGGGGTCACATTTTCAGCAAAAATCAGACTTTTGGCGATTCACTCAAAAATGGTGCCAACCGGTTGCTAATGCTCCCCTGAAAGGTTTGGCAGTCGAAATAGAAGGCTTTTTATCACAGGACAGGAAATCAGCCCTCAACAACGTAACCGGCGGAAAAGATTTTTTTGAAAACATCCCTAAGCCCTGGGGTCACAATTTCAGCAAAAATCTGACTTTTGGCAATTCAGTCAAAAATGGTGCCAACCGGTTGCTAATGCTCCCCTGAAAGGTTTGGCAGTCGAAACAGAAGGCTTTTATCACAGGATAAGAAATCGGCCCTCAACAACTTAACCGGCGGAAAAGATTTTTTTGAAAAAATCCCTAAGCCCCGGGGTCACAGTTTCTGCAAAAATCTGACTTTTGGCAATTCAGTCAAAAATGGTGCCAAACGCTTGAAAATGCTCCCCTGAAATATTTGGCAGTCGAAACAGAAGGCTTTTTATCACACGACAGGAAATGGCCCCTCAACAACTTAAACGGCGGAAAAGATTTTTTTGAAAAAATACCTAAGCCCCGGGGTCACAATTTTAGCAAAAATATCACTTTTGGCGATTCAGTTCAAAATGGTGCCAACCGGTTGCTAATGCTCCCCTGAAAGTTTTGGCGTTCAAAACAGAAGGCTTTTTAACACAGGACAAGAAATCGGCCGTCAACAACTTAACCGGCGCAAAAGATTTTTTTGAAAAAATCCCTTAGCCCCGGGGTCACAATTTCAGCAAAAATATCACTTTTGGCGATTCAGTCAAAAATGGTGCCAACCGGTTGCTAATGCACCCCTGAAAAGTTTGGCAGTCGAAACAGAAGGCTTTTTATCACAGGACAGGAAATCGGCCCTCAACAACTTAACTTGCGGAAAAAGATTTTTTTGAAAAAATCCCTAAGCCCCGGGGTCACAATTTCAGCAAAAATCTGACTTTTGGCAATTCAGTCAAAAATGGTGCCAAACGCTTGAAAATACTCCCCTGAAAGGTTTGGCAGTCGAAACAGAAGGCTTTTTATCACAGGACAAGAAAGCAAACGCTCAACAACTTAACCGGCGGAAAAGATTTTTTTGAAAAAATCCCTAAGCCCCGGGGTCACAATTTCAGCAAAAATTTGACTTTTGGCGATTCAGTCAAAAATGGTGCCAAACGCTTGAAAATGCTCCCCTGAAAGGTTTCGTGTTGAAAACAGCAGGCTTTCTATCACAAGACAGGAAATCGGCCCTCAACAACTTAACCGGCGGAAAAGATTTTTTTGAAAAAATCCCTAAGCCCCGGGGTCACATTTTCAGCAAAAATCAGACTTTTGGCGATTCACTCAAAAATGGTGCCAACCGGTTGCTAATGCTCCCCTGAAAGGTTTGGCAGTCGAAATAGAAGGCTTTTTATCACAGGACAGGAAATCAGCCCTCAACAACGTAACCGGCGGAAAAGATTTTTTTGAAAACATCCCTAAGCCCTGGGGTCACAATTTCAGCAAAAATCTGACTTTTGGCGATTCACTCAAAAATGGTGCCAACCGGTTGCTAATGCTCCCCTGAAAGGTTTGGCAGTCGAAACAGAAGGCTTTTATCACAGGACAAGAAATCGGCCCTCAACAACTTAACCGGCGGAAAAGATTTTTTTGAAAAAATCCCTAAGCTCCGGTCTCACAGTTTCTGCAAAAATCTGACTTTTGGCAATTCAGTCAAAAATGGTGCCAAACGCTTGAAAATGCTCCCCTGAAATATTTGGCAGTCGAAACAGAAGGCTTTTTATCACACGACAGGAAATGGGCCCTCAACAACTTAAACGGCGGAAAAGATTTTTTTGAAAAAATCCCTAAGGCCCGGGGTCACAATTTCAGCTAAAATATCACTTTTGGCGATTCAGTCAAAAATGGTGCCAACCGGTTGCTAATGCTCCCCTGAAAGTTTTGGCGTTCAAAACAGAAGGCTTTTTAACACAGGACAAGAAATCGGCCGTCAACAACTTAACCGGCGCAAAAGATTTTTTTGAAAAAATCCCTTAGCCCCGGGGTCACAATTTCAGCAAAAATATCACTTTTGGCGATTCAGTCAAAAATGGTGCCAACCGGTTGCTAATGCACCCCTGAAAAGTTTGGCAGTCGAAACAGAAGGCTTTTTATCACAGGACAGGAAATCGGCCCTCAACAACTTAACCAGTTGAAAAGATTTTTTTGAAAAAATCGCTAAGCCCCGGGGTCACAATTTCAGCAAAAATCTGACTTTTGGCAATTCAGTCAAAAATGGTGCCAAACGCTTGAAAATACTCCCCTGAAAGGTTTGGCAGTCGAAACAGAAGGCTTTTTATCACAGGACAAGAAATCAGCCCTCAACAACTTAACCGGCGGAAAAGATTTTTTTGAAAAAATCCCTAAGCCCCGGGGTCACAATTTCAGCAAAAATCTGACTTTTGGCAATTCACTCAAAAATGGTGCCAACCGGTTGCAAATGCTCCCCTGAAAGGTTTGGCAGTCGAAACAGAAGGCTTTTATCACCGTACAAGAAATCGGCCCTCAACAACTTAATCGGCGGAAAAGATTTTTTTGAAAAAAACCCTAAGCCCGGAGGTCACAATTTCAGCAAAAATCTGACTTTTGGCGATTCACTCAAAAATGGTGCCAACCGGTTGCTAATGCTCCCCTGAAAGGTTTGACAGTCGAAACAGAAGGCTTTTATCACAGGACAAGAAATCGGCCCTCAACAACTTAACCGGCGGAAAAGATTTTTTTGAAAAAATCCCTAAGCCCCGGGGTCACAGTTTCTGCAAAAATCTGACTTTTGGCAATTCAGTCAAAAATGGTGCCAAACGCTTGAAAATGCTGCCCTGAAAGGTTTGGCAGTCGAAACAGAAGGCATTTTATCACAGGACAGGAAATGGGCCCTCAACAACTTAAACGGCGGAAAAGATTTTTTTGAAAAAATCCCTAAGCCCCGGGGTCACAATTTCAGCTAAAATATCACTTTTGGCGATTCAGTCAAAATTGGTGCCAACCGGTTGCTAATGCTCCCCTGAAAGTTTTGGCGTTCAAAACAGAAGGCTTTTTAACACAGGACAAGAAATCGGCCGTCAACAACTTAACCGGCGCAAAAGATTTTTTTGAAAAAATCCCTTAGCCCCGGGGTCACAATTTCAGCAAAAATATCACTTTTGGCGATTCAGTCAAAAATGGTGCCAACCGGTTGCTAATGCACCCCTGAAAGGTTTGGCAGTCGAAACAGAAGGCTTTTTATCACAGGACAGGAAATCGGCCCTCAACAACTTAACCGGTTGAAAAGATTTTTTTGAAAAAATCGCTAACCCCTGGGGTCACAATTTCAGCAAAAATCTGACTTTTGGCAATTCAGTCAAAAATGGTGCCAAACGCTTGAAAATACTCCCCTGTAAGGTTTGGCAGTCGAAACAGAAGGCTTTTTATCACAGGACAAGAAATCAGCCCTCAACAACTTAACCGGCGGAAAAGATTTTTTTGAAAAAATCCCTAAGCCCCGGGGTCACAATTTCAGCAAAAATCTGACTTTTGGCAATTCAGTCAAAAATGGTGCCAACCGGTTGCAAATGCTCCCCTGAAAGGTTTGGCAGTCGAAACAGAAGGCTTTTTATAACAGGACAAGAAATCAGAACTCAACAACTTAACCGGCGGAAAAAGATTTTTTTGAAAAAATCCCTAAGCCCCGGGGTCACAATTTCAGCAAAAATCTGACTTTTGGCGATTCACTCAAAAATGGTGCCAACCGGTTGCTAATGCTCCCCTGAAAGGTTTGGCAGTCGAAACAGAAGGCTTTTATCACCGTACAAGAAATCGGCCCTCAACAACTTAATCGGCGGAAAAGATTTTTTTGAAAAAAACCCTAAGCCCCGGGGTCACAATTTCAGCAAAAATCTGACTTTTGGCGATTCACTCAAAAATGGTGCCAACCGGTTGCTAATGCTCCCCTGAAAGGTTTGGCAGTCGAAACAGAAGGCTTTTATCACAGGACAAGAAATGGGCCCTCAACAACTTAACCGGCGGAAAAGATTTTTTTGAAAAAATCCCTAAGCCCCGGGGTCACAGTTTCAGCAAAAATATCACTTTTGGCAATTCAGTCAAAAATGGTGCCAAACGCTTGAAAATGCTGCCCTGAAAGGTTTGGCAGTCGAAACAGAAGGCTTTTTAACACAGGACAAGAAATCGGCCGTCAACAACTTAACCGGCGCAAAAGATTTTTTTGAAAAAATCCCTTAGCCCCGGGGTCACAATTTCAGCAAAAATATCACTTTTGGCGATTCAGTCAAAAATGGTGCCAACCGGTTGCTAATGCACCCCTGAAAGGTTTGGCAGTCGAAACAGAAGGCTTTTTATCACAGGACAGGAAATCGGCCCTCAACAACTTAACCGGTTGAAAAGATTTTTTTGAAAAAATCGCTAAGCCCCGGGGTCACAATTTCAGCAAAAATCTGACTTTTGGCAATTCAGTCAAAAATGGTGCCAAACGCTTGAAAATACTCCCCTGAAAGGTTTGGCAGTCGAAACAGAAGGCTTTTTATCACAGGACAAGAAATCAGCCCTCAACAACTTAACCGGCGGAAAAGATTTTTTTGAAAAAATCCCTAAGCCCCGGGGTCACAATTTCAGCAAAAATCTGACTTTTGGCAATTCAGTCAAAAATGGTGCCAAACGCTTGAAAATGCTGCCCTGAAAGGTTTGGCAGTCGAAACAGAAGGCATTTTATCACAGGACAGGAAATGGGCCCTCAACAACTTAAACGGCGGAAAAGATTTTTTTGAAAAAATCCCTAAGCCCCGGGGTCACAATTTCAGCTAAAATATCACTTTTGGCGATTCAGTCAAAATTGGTGCCAACCGGTTGCTAATGCTCCCCTGAAAGTTTTGGCGTTCAAAACAGAAGGCTTTTTAACACAGGACAAGAAATCGGCCGTCAACAACTTAACCGGCGCAAAAGATTTTTTTGAAAAAATCCCTTAGCCCCGGGGTCACAATTTCAGCAAAAATATCACTTTTGGCGATTCAGTCAAAAATGGTGCCAACCGGTTGCTAATGCACCCCTGAAAGGTTTGGCAGTCGAAACAGAAGGCTTTTTATCACAGGACAGGAAATCGGCCCTCAACAACTTAACCGGTTGAAAAGATTTTTTTGAAAAAATCGCTAACCCCTGGGGTCACAATTTCAGCAAAAATCTGACTTTTGGCAATTCAGTCAAAAATGGTGCCAAACGCTTGAAAATACTCCCCTGTAAGGTTTGGCAGTCGAAACAGAAGGCTTTTTATCACAGGACAAGAAATCAGCCCTCAACAACTTAACCGGCGGAAAAGATTTTTTTGAAAAAATCCCTAAGCCCCGGGGTCACAATTTCAGCAAAAATCTGACTTTTGGCAATTCAGTCAAAAATGGTGCCAACCGGTTGCAAATGCTCCCCTGAAAGGTTTGGCAGTCGAAACAGAAGGCTTTTTATAACAGGACAAGAAATCAGAACTCAACAACTTAACCGGCGGAAAAAGATTTTTTTGAAAAAATCCCTAAGCCCCGGGGTCACAATTTCAGCAAAAATCTGACTTTTGGCGATTCACTCAAAAATGGTGCCAACCGGTTGCTAATGCTCCCCTGAAAGGTTTGGCAGTCGAAACAGAAGGCTTTTATCACCGTACAAGAAATCGGCCCTCAACAACTTAATCGGCGGAAAAGATTTTTTTGAAAAAAACCCTAAGCCCCGGGGTCACAATTTCAGCAAAAATCTGACTTTTGGCGATTCACTCAAAAATGGTGCCAACCGGTTGCTAATGCTCCCCTGAAAGGTTTGGCAGTCGAAACAGAAGGCTTTTATCACAGGACAAGAAATGGGCCCTCAACAACTTAACCGGCGGAAAAGATTTTTTTGAAAAAATCCCTAAGCCCCGGGGTCACAGTTTCAGCAAAAATATCACTTTTGGCAATTCAGTCAAAAATGGTGCCAAACGCTTGAAAATGCTGCCCTGAAAGGTTTGGCAGTCGAAACAGAAGGCTTTTTAACACAGGACAAGAAATCGGCCGTCAACAACTTAACCGGCGCAAAAGATTTTTTTGAAAAAATCCCTTAGCCCCGGGGTCACAATTTCAGCAAAAATATCACTTTTGGCGATTCAGTCAAAAATGGTGCCAACCGGTTGCTAATGCACCCCTGAAAGGTTTGGCAGTCGAAACAGAAGGCTTTTTATCACAGGACAGGAAATCGGCCCTCAACAACTTAACCGGTTGAAAAGATTTTTTTGAAAAAATCGCTAAGCCCCGGGGTCACAATTTCAGCAAAAATCTGACTTTTGGCAATTCAGTCAAAAATGGTGCCAAACGCTTGAAAATACTCCCCTGAAAGGTTTGGCAGTCGAAACAGAAGGCTTTTTATCACAGGACAAGAAATCAGCCCTCAACAACTTAACCGGCGGAAAAGATTTTTTTGAAAAAATCCCTAAGCCCCGGGGTCACAATTTCAGCAAAAATCTGACTTTTGGCAATTCAGTCAAAAATGGTGCCAACTGGTTGCAAATGCTCCCCTGAAAGATTTGGCAGTCGAAACAGAAGGCTTTTTATCACAGGACAAGAAATCAGAACTCAACAACTTAACCGGCGGAAAAAGATTTTTTTGAAAAAATCCCTAAGCCCCGGGGTCACAATTTCAGCAAAAATCTGACTTTTGGCGATTCACTCAAAAATGGTGCCAACCGGTTGCTAATGCTCCCCTGAAAGGTTTGGCAGTCGAAACAGAAGGCTTTTATCACCGTACAAGAAATCGGCCCTCAACAACTTAATCGGCGGAAAAGAATTTTTTGAAAAAAACCCTAAGCCCCGGGGTCACAATTTCAGCAAAAATCTGACTTTTGCCGATTCACTCAAAAATGGTGCCAACCGGTTGCTAATGCTCCCCTGAAAGGTTTGGCAGTCGAAACAGAAGGCTTTTATCACAGGACAAGAAATCGGCCCTCAACAACTGAACCGGCGGAAAAGATTTTTTTGAAAAAATCCCTAAGCCCCGGGGTCACAGTTTCTGCAAAAATCTGACTTTTGGCAATTCAGTCAAAAATGGTGCCAAACGCTTGAAAATGCTCCCCTGAAAGGTTTGGCAGTCGAAACAGAAGGCTTTTTATCACAGGACAAGAAATCAGCCCTCAACAACTTAACCGGCGGAAAAAGATTTTTTTGAAAAAATCGCTAAGCCCCGGGGTCACAATTTCAGCAAAAATCTGACTTTTGGCAATTCAGTCAAAAATGGTGCCAAACGCTTGAAAATACTCCCCTGAAAGGTTTGGCAGTCGAAACAGAAGGCTTTTTATCACAGGACAAGAAATCAGCCCTCAACAACTTAACCGGCGGAAAAGATTTTTTTGAAAAAATCCCTAAGCCCCGGGGTCACAATTTCAGCAAAAATCTGACTTTTGGCAATTCAGTCAAAAATGGTGCCAACCGGTTGCAAATGCTCCCCTGAAAGATTTGGCAGTCGAAACAGAAGGCTTTTTATCACAGGACAAGAAATCAGAACTCAACAACTTAACCGGCGGAAAAAGATTTTTTTGAAAAAATCCCTAAGCCCCGGGGTCACAATTTCAGCAAAAATCTGACTTTTGGCGATTCACTCAAAAATGGTGCCAACCGGTTGCTAATGCTCCCCTGAAAGGTTTGGCAGTCGAAACAGAAGGCTTTTATCACCGTACAAGAAATCGGCCCTCAACAACTTAATCGGCGGAAAAGAATTTTTTGAAAAAAACCCTAAGCCCCGGGGTCACAATTTCAGCAAAAATCTTACTTTTGGCGATTCACTCAAAAATGGTGCCAACCGGTTGCTAATGCTCCCCTGAAAGGTTTGGCAGTCGAAACAGAAGGCTTTTATCACAGGACAAGAAATCGGCCCTCAACAACTGAACCGGCGGAAAAGATTTTTTTGAAAAAATCCCTAAGCCCCGGGGTCACAGTTTCTGCAAAAATCTGACTTTTGGCAATTCAGTCAAAAATGGTGCCAAACGCTTGAAAATGCTCCCCTGAAAGGTTTGGCAGTCGAAACAGAAGGCTTTTTATCACAGGACAAGAAATCAGCCCTCAACAACTTAACCGGCGGAAAAAGATTTTTTTGAAAAAATCCCTAAGCCCCGGGGTCACAATTTCAGCAAAAATCTGACTTTTGGCAATTCAGTCAAAAATGGTGCCAACCGGTTGCTAATGCTCACCAGAACGGTTTGGCAGTCGAAACAGAAGGCTTTTTATCACAAGACAAGAAATCAACCCTCAACAACTTAACCAGCGGAAAAAGATTTTTTTGAAAAAATCCCTAAGCCCCGGGGTCACAATTTCAGCAAAAACCTGTCTTTTGGCAATTCAGTCAAAAATGGTGCCAACCGGTTGCTAATGCTTCCCTGAAAGGTTTGGCAGTCGAAACAGAAGGCTTTTTATCACAAGACAAGAAAGCAGCCCTCAACAACTTAACCGGCGGAAAAAGATTTTTTTGAAAAAATCCCTAAGGCCCGGGGTCACAATTTCAGCAAAAATCTGACTTTTGGCAATTCAGTCAAAAATGGTGCCAACCGGTTGCTAATGCTTCCCTGAAAGGTTTGGCAGTCGAAAAAGAAGGCTTTTTATCACAGGACAAGAAATCGGCCCTCAACAACTTAACCGGCGGAAAAAGATTTTTTTGAAAAAATCCCAAAGCCCCGGGGTCACATTTTCAGCAAAAATCTGACTTTTTTCAATTCAGTCAAAAATGGTGCCAAACGCTTGAAAATGCTCCCCTGAAAGTTTTGGCAGTCGAAACAGAAGGCTTTTTATCACAGGACAGGAAATCGGCCCTCAACAACTTAACCTGTTGAAAAGATTTTTTTGAAAAAAACGCTAAGCCCCGGGGTCACAATTTCAGCAAAAATCTGACTTTTGGCAATTCACTCAAAAATGGTGCCAACCGGTTGCTAATGCTCCCCTGAAAGGTTTGGCAGTCGAAACAGAAGGCTTTTATCACAGGACAAGAAATCGGCCCTCAACAACTGAACCGGCGGAAAAGATTTTTTTGAAAAAAACCCTAAGCCCCGGGGTCACAATTTCAGCAAAAATCTGACTTTTGGCGATTCACTCAAAAATGGTGCCAACCGGTTGCTAATGCTCCCCTGAAAGGTTTGACAGTCGAAACAGAAGGCTTTTATCACAGGACAAGAAATCGGCCCTCAACAACTTAACCGGCGGAAAAGATTTTTTTGAAAAAATCCCTAAGCCCCGGGGTCACAGTTTCTGCAAAAATCTGACTTTTGGCAATTCAGTCAAAAATGGTGCCAAACGCTTGAAAATGCTGCCCTGAAAGGTTTGGCAGTCGAAACAGAAGGCATTTTATCACAGGACAGGAAATGGGCCCTCAACAACTTAAACGGCGGAAAAGATTTTTTTGAAAAAATCCCTAAGCCCCGGGGTCACAATTTCAGCTAAAATATCACTTTTGGCGATTCAGTCAAAAATGGTGCCAACCGGTTGCTAATGCTCCCCTGAAAGTTTTGGCGTTCAAAACAGAAGGCTTTTTAACACAGGACAAGAAATCGGCCGTCAACAACTTAACCGGCGCAAAAGATTTTTTTGAAAAAATCCCTTAGCCCCGGGGTCACAATTTCAGCAAAAATATCACTTTTGGCGATTCAGTCAAAAATGGTGCCAACCGGTTGCTAATGCACCCCTGAAAGGTTTGGCAGTCGAAACAGAAGGCTTTTTATCACAGGACAGGAAATCGGCCCTCAACAACTTAACCGGTTGAAAAGATTTTTTTGAAAAAATCGCTAAGCCCTGGGGTCACAATTTCAGCAAAAATCTGACTTTTGGCAATTCAGTCAAAAAATGGTGCCAAACGCTTGAAAATACTCCCCTGTAAGGTTTGGCAGTCGAAACAGAAGGCTTTTTATCACAGGACAAGAAATCAGCCCTCAACAACTTAACCGGCGGAAAAGATTTTTTTTGAAAAAATCCCTAAGCCCCGGGGTCACAATTTCAGCAAAAATCTGACTTTTGGCAATTCAGTCAAAAATGGTGCCAACCGGTTGCAAATGCTCCCCTGAAAGATTTGGCAGTCGAAACAGAAGGCTTTTTATCACAGGACAAGAAATCAGAACTCAACAACTTAACCGGCGGAAAAAGATTTTTTTGAAAAAAATCCCTAAGCCCCGGGGTCACAATTTCAGCAAAAATCTGACTTTTGGCGATTCACTCAAAAAATGGTGCCAACCGGTTGCTAATGCTCCCCTGAAAGGTTTGGCAGTCGAAACAGAAGGCTTTTATCACCGTACAAGAAATCGGCCCTCAACAACTTAATCGGCGGGAAAAGAATTTTTTGAAAAAAACCCTAAGCCCCCGGGGTCACAATTTCAGCAAAAATCTGACTTTTGGCGATTCACTCAAAAATGGTGCCAACCGGTTGCTAATGCTCCCCTGAAAGGTTTGGCAGTCGAAACAGAAGGCTTTTATCACAGGACAAGAAATCGGCCCTCAACAACTGAACCGGCGGAAAAGATTTTTTTGAAAAAATCCCTAAGCCCCGGGGTCACAGTTTCTGCAAAAATCTGACTTTTGGCAATTCAGTCAAAAATGGTGCCAAACGCTTGAAAATGCTCCCCTGAAAGGTTTGGCAGTCGAAACAGAAGGCTTTTTATCACAGGACAAGAAATCAGCCCTCAACAACTTAACCGGCGGAAAAAGATTTTTTTGAAAAAATCCCTAAGCCCCGGGGTCACAATTTCAGCAAAAATCTGACTTTTGGCAATTCAGTCAAAAATGGTGCCAACCGGTTGCTAATGCTCACCAGAACGGTTTGGCAGTCGAAACAGAAGGCTTTTTATCACAAGACAAGAAATCAACCCTCAACAACTTAACCAGCGGAAAAAGATTTTTTTGAAAAAATCCCTAAGCCCCGGGGTCACAATTTCAGCAAAAACCTGTCTTTTGGCAATTCAGTCAAAAATGGTGCCAACCGGTTGCTAATGCTTCCCTGAAAGGTTTGGCAGTCGAAACAGAAGGCTTTTTATCACAAGACAAGAAAGCAGCCCTCAACAACTTAACCGGCGGAAAAAGATTTTTTTGAAAAAATCCCTAAGGCCCGGGGTCACAATTTCAGCAAAAATCTGACTTTTGGCAATTCAGTCAAAAATGGTGCCAACCGGTTGCTAATGCTTCCCTGAAAGGTTTGGCAGTCGAAAAAGAAGGCTTTTTATCACAGGACAAGAAATCGGCCCTCAACAACTTAACCGGCGGAAAAAGATTTTTTTGAAAAAATCCCAAAGCCCCGGGGTCACATTTTCAGCAAAAATCTGACTTTTTTCAAATCAGTCAAAAATGGTGCCAAACGCTTGAAAATGCTCCCCTGAAAGTTTTGGCAGTCGAAACAGAAGGCTTTTTATCACAGGACAGGAAATCGGCCCTCAACAACTTAACCTGTTGAAAAGATTTTTTTGAAAAAAACGCTAAGCCCCGGGGTCACAATTTCAGCAAAAATCTGACTTTTGGCAATTCACTCAAAAATGGTGCCAACCGGTTGCTAATGCTCCCCTGAAAGGTTTGGCAGTCGAAACAGAAGGCTTTTATCACAGGACAAGAAATCGGCCCTCAACAACTGAACCGGCGGAAAAGATTTTTTTGAAAAAATCCCTAAGCCCCGGGGTCACAGTTTCTGCAAAAATCTGACTTTTGGCAATTCAGTCAAAAATGGTGCCAAACGCTTGAAAATGCTCCCCTGAAAGGTTTGGCAGTCGAAACAGAAGGCTTTTTATCACAGGACAAGAAATCAGCCCTCAACAACTTAACCGGCGGAAAAAGATTTTTTTGAAAAAATCCCTAAGCCCCGGGGTCACAATTTCAGCAAAAACCTGTCTTTTGGCAATTCAGTCAAAAATGGTGCCAACCGGTTGCTAATGCTTCCCTGAAAGGTTTGGCAGTCGAAACAGAAGGCTTTTTATCACAGGACAAGAAATCAGCCCTCAACAACTTAACCGGCGGAAAAGATTTTTTTGAAAAAATCGCTAAGCCCCGGGGTCACAATTTCAGCAAAAATCTGACTTTTGGCAATTCAGTCAAAAATGGTGCCAACCGGTTGCAAATGCTCCCCTGAAAGATTTGGCAGTCGAAACAGAAGGCTTTTTATCACAGGACAAGAAATCAGAACTCAACAACTTAACCGGCGGAAAAAGATTTTTTTGAAAAAATCCCTAAGCCCCGGGGTCACAATTTCAGCAAAAATCTGACTTTTGGCGATTCACTCAAAAATGGTGCCAACCGGTTGCTAATGCTCCCCTGAAAGGTTTGGCAGTCGAAACAGAAGGCTTTTATCACCGTACAAGAAATCGGCCCTCAACAACTTAATCGGCGGAAAAGAATTTTTTGAAAAAAACCCTAAGCCCCGGGGTCACAATTTCAGCAAAAATCTGACTTTTGGCGATTCACTCAAAAATGGTGCCAACCGGTTGCTAATGCTCCCCTGAAAGGTTTGGCAGTCGAAACAGAAGGCTTTTATCACAGGACAAGAAATCGGCCCTCAACAACTGAACCGGCGGAAAAGATTTTTTTGAAAAAATCCCTAAGCCCCGGGGTCACAGTTTCTGCAAAAATCTGACTTTTGGCAATTCAGTCAAAAATGGTGCCAAACGCTTGAAAATGCTCCCCTGAAAGGTTTGGCAGTCGAAACAGAAGGCTTTTTATCACAGGACAAGAAATCAGCCCTCAACAACTTAACCGGCGGAAAAAGATTTTTTTGAAAAAATCCCTAAGCCCCGGGGTCACAATTTCAGCAAAAATCTGACTTTTGGCAATTCAGTCAAAAATGGTGCCAACCGGTTGCTAATGCTCACCAGAACGGTTTGGCAGTCGAAACAGAAGGCTTTTTATCACAAGACAAGAAATCAACCCTCAACAACTTAACCAGCGGAAAAAGATTTTTTTGAAAAAATCCCTAAGCCCCGGGGTCACAATTTCAGCAAAAACCTGTCTTTTGGCAATTCAGTCAAAAATGGTGCCAACCGGTTGCTAATGCTTCCCTGAAAGGTTTGGCAGTCGAAACAGAAGGCTTTTTATCACAGGACAAGAAATCGGCCCTCAACAACTTAACCGGCGGAAAAAGATTTTTTTGAAAAAATCCCAAAGCCCCGGGGTCAGAATTTCAGGAAAAATCTGACTTTTGGCAATTCAGTCAAAAATGGTGCCAACCGGTTGCTAAAGCTCCCCTGAAAGGTTTGGCAGTCGAAACAGAAGGCTTTTTATCACAAGACAAGAAAGCAGCCCTCAACAACTTAACCGGCGGAAAAAGATTTTTTTGAAAAAATCCCTAAGCCCCGGGGTCACAATTTCAGCAAAAATCTGACTTTTGGCAATTCAGTCAAAAATGGTGCCAACCGGTTGCAAATGCTCTCCTGAAAGGTTTGGCGTTCAAATCGGAAGGCTTTTTATCACAGGACAAGAAATCAGCCCTCAACAACTTAACCGGCGGAAAAGATTTTTTTGAAAAAATCGCTAAGCCCCGGGGTCACAATTTCAGCAAAAATCTGACTTTTGGCAATTCATTCAAAAATGGTGCCAACCGGTTACTAATGCTCCCCTGAAACGTTTGGCACTCGAAACAGAAGGCTTTTTATCACAGGACAAGAAATCAGCACTCAACAACTTAATGGGCGGAAAAAGATTTTTTTGAAAAAATCCCTAAGCCCCGGGGTCACAGTTTCTGCAAAAATCTGACTTTTGGCAATTCAGTCAAAAATGGTGCCAAACGCTTGAAAATGCTCCCCTGAAAGGTTTGGCAGTCGAAACAGAAGGCTTTTTATCACAGGACAAGAAATCAGCCCCTCAACAACTTAACCGGCGGAAAAAGATTTTTTGAAAAAATCCCTAAGCCCCCCGGGGTCACAATTTCAGCAAAAATCTGACTTTTGGCAATTCAGTCAAAAATGGTGCCAACCGGTTGCTAATGCTCACCAGAACGGTTTGGCAGTCGAAACAGAAGGCTTTTTATCACAAGACAAGAAATCAACCCTCAACAACTTAACCAGCGGAAAAAGATTTTTTTGAAAAAATCCCTAAGCCCCGGGGTCACAATTTCAGCAAAAACCTGTCTTTTGGCAATTCAGTCAAAAATGGTGCCAACCGGTTGCTAATGCTTCCCTGAAAGGTTTGGCAGTCGAAACAGAAGGCTTTTTATCACAGGACAAGAAATCGGCCCTCAACAACTTAACCGGCGGAAAAAGATTTTTTTGAAAAAATCCCAAAGCCCCGGGGTCAGAATTTCAGGAAAAATCTGACTTTTGGCAATTCAGTCAAAAATGGTGCCAACCGGTTGCTAAAGCTCCCTGAAAGGTTTGGCAGTCGAAACAGAAGGCTTTTTATCACAAGACAAGAAAGCAGCCCTCAACAACTTAACCGGCGGAAAAAGATTTTTTTGAAAAAATCCCTAAGCCCCGGGGTCACAATTTCAGCAAAAATCTGACTTTTGGCAATTCAGTCAAAAATGGTGCCAACCGGTTGCAAATGCTCTCCTGAAAGGTTTGGCGTTCAAATCGGAAGGCTTTTTATCACAGGACAAGAAATCAGCCCTCAACAACTTAACCGGCGGAAAAGATTTTTTTGAAAAAATCGCTAAGCCCCGGGGTCACAATTTCAGCAAAAATCTGACTTTTGGCAATTCATTCAAAAATGGTGCCAACCGGTTACTAATGCTCCCCTGAAACGTTTGGCACTCGAAACAGAAGGCTTTTTATCACAGGACAAGAAATCAGCACTCAACAACTTAATGGGCGGAAAAAGATTTTTTTGAAAAAATCCCTAAGCCCCGGGGTCACAGTTTCTGCAAAAATCTGACTTTTGGCAATTCAGTCAAAAATGGTGCCAAACGCTTGAAAATGCTCCCCTGAAAGGTTTGGCAGTCGAAACAGAAGGCTTTTTATCACAGGACAAGAAATCAGCCCTCAACAACTTAACCGGCGGAAAAAGATTTTTTTGAAAAAATCCCTAAGCCCCGGGGTCACAATTTCAGCAAAAATCTGACTTTTGGCAATTCAGTCAAAAATGGTGCCAACCGGTTGCTAATGCTCACCAGAACGGTTTGGCAGTCGAAACAGAAGGCTTTTTATCACAAGACAAGAAATCAACCCTCAACAACTTAACCAGCGGAAAAAGATTTTTTTGAAAAAATCCCTAAGCCCCGGGGTCACAATTTCAGCAAAAACCTGTCTTTTGGCAATTCAGTCAAAAATGGTGCCAACCGGTTGCTAATGCTTCCCTGAAAGGTTTGGCAGTCGAAACAGAAGGCTTTTTATCACAAGACAAGAAAGCAGCCCTCAACAACTTAACCGGCGGAAAAAGATTTTTTTGAAAAAATCCCTAAGGCCCGGGGTCACAATTTCAGCAAAAATCTGACTTTTGGCAATTCAGTCAAAAATGGTGCCAACCGGTTGCTAATGCTTCCCTGAAAGGTTTGGCAGTCGAAAAAGAAGGCTTTTTATCACAGGACAAGAAATCGGCCCTCAACAACTTAACCGGCGGAAAAAGATTTTTTTGAAAAAATCCCAAAGCCCCGGGGTCACATTTTCAGCAAAAATCTGACTTTTTTCAATTCAGTCAAAAATGGTGCCAAACGCTTGAAAATGCTCCCCTGAAAGTTTTGGCAGTCGAAACAGAAGGCTTTTTATCACAGGACAGGAAATCGGCCCTCAACAACTTAACCTGTTGAAAAGATTTTTTTGAAAAAAACGCTAAGCCCCGGGGTCACAATTTCAGCAAAAATCTGACTTTTGGCAATTCACTCAAAAATGGTGCCAACCGGTTGCTAATGCTCCCCTGAAAGGTTTGGCAGTCGAAACAGAAGGCTTTTATCACAGGACAAGAAATCGGCCCTCAACAACTGAACCGGCGGAAAAGATTTTTTTGAAAAAATCCCTAAGCCCCGGGGTCACAGTTTCTGCAAAAATCTGACTTTTGGCAATTCAGTCAAAAATGGTGCCAAACGCTTGAAAATGCTCCCCTGAAAGGTTTGGCAGTCGAAACAGAAGGCTTTTTATCACAGGACAAGAAATCAGCCCTCAACAACTTAACCGGCGGAAAAAGATTTTTTTGAAAAAATCCCTAAGCCCCGGGGTCACAATTTCAGCAAAAACCTGTCTTTTGGCAATTCAGTCAAAAATGGTGCCAACCGGTTGCTAATGCTTCCCTGAAAGGTTTGGCAGTCGAAACAGAAGGCTTTTTATCACAGGACAAGAAATCAGCCCTCAACAACTTAACCGGCGGAAAAGATTTTTTTTGAAAAATCGCTAAGCCCCGGGGTCACAATTTCAGCAAAAATCTGACTTTTGGCAATTCAGTCAAAAATGGTGCCAACCGGTTGCAAATGCTCCCCTGAAAGATTTGGCAGTCGAAACAGAAGGCTTTTTATCACAGGACAAGAAATCAGAACTCAACAACTTAACCGGCGGAAAAAGATTTTTTTGAAAAAATCCCTAAGCCCCGGGGTCACAATTTCAGCAAAAATCTGACTTTTGGCGATTCACTCAAAAATGGTGCCAACCGGTTGCTAATGCTCCCTGAAAGGTTTGGCAGTCGAAACAGAAGGCTTTTATCACCGTACAAGAAATCGGCCCTCAACAACTTAATCGGCGGAAAAGAATTTTTTGAAAAAAAACCCTAAGCCCCGGGGTCACAATTTCAGCAAAAATCTGACTTTTGGCGATTCACTCAAAAATGGTGCCAACCGGTTGCTAATGCTCCCCTGAAAGGTTTGGCAGTCGAAACAGAAGGCTTTTATCACAGGACAAGAAATCGGCCCTCAACAACTGAACCGGCGGAAAAGATTTTTTTGAAAAAATCCCTAAGCCCCGGGGTCACAGTTTCTGCAAAAATCTGACTTTTGGCAATTCAGTCAAAAATGGTGCCAAACGCTTGAAAATGCTCCCCTGAAAGGTTTGGCAGTCGAAACAGAAGGCTTTTTATCACAGGACAAGAAATCAGCCCTCAACAACTTAACCGGCGGAAAAAGATTTTTTTGAAAAAATCCCTAAGCCCCGGGGTCACAATTTCAGCAAAAATCTGACTTTTGGCAATTCAGTCAAAAATGGTGCCAACCGGTTGCTAATGCTCACCAGAACGGTTTGGCAGTCGAAACAGAAGGCTTTTTATCACAAGACAAGAAATCAACCCTCAACAACTTAACCAGCGGAAAAAGATTTTTTTGAAAAAATCCCTAAGCCCCGGGGTCACAATTTCAGCAAAAACCTGTCTTTTGGCAATTCAGTCAAAAATGGTGCCAACCGGTTGCTAATGCTTCCCTGAAAGGTTTGGCAGTCGAAACAGAAGGCTTTTTATCACAGGACAAGAAATCGGCCCTCAACAACTTAACCGGCGGAAAAAGATTTTTTTGAAAAAATCCCAAAGCCCCGGGGTCAGAATTTCAGGAAAAATCTGACTTTTGGCAATTCAGTCAAAAATGGTGCCAACCGGTTGCTAAAGCTCCCCTGAAAGGTTTGGCAGTCGAAACAGAAGGCTTTTTATCACAAGACAAGAAAGCAGCCCTCAACAACTTAACCGGCGGAAAAAGATTTTTTTGAAAAAATCCCTAAGCCCCGGGGTCACAATTTCAGCAAAAATCTGACTTTTGGCAATTCAGTCAAAAATGGTGCCAACCGGTTGCAAATGCTCTCCTGAAAGGTTTGGCGTTCAAATCGGAAGGCTTTTTATCACAGGACAAGAAATCAGCCCTCAACAACTTAACCGGCGGAAAAGATTTTTTTGAAAAAATCGCTAAGCCCCGGGGTCACAATTTCAGCAAAAATCTGACTTTTGGCAATTCAGTCAAAAATGGTGCCAACCGGTTGCAAATGCTCTCCTGAAAGGTTTGGCGTTCAAAACGGAAGGCTTTTTATCACAGGACAGGAAATCGGCCCTCAATAACTTAACCGGCCTAAAAGATTTTTTTGAAAATATCGCTAAGCCCCGGGGTCACAATTTCAGCAAAAATCTGACTTTTGGCAATTTACTCAAAAATGATGCCAACCGGTTGCTAATGCTCCCCTGAAAGTTTTGGCAGTCGAAACAGAAGGCTTTTTTTCACAGGACAGGAAATCGGCCCTCAATAACTTAACCGGCCTAAAAGATTTTTTTGAAAATATCGCTAAGCCCCGGGGTCACAATTTCAGCAAAAATCTGACTTTTGGCGATTCAGTAAAAAATGGTGCCAACCGGTTGCTAATGCTCCCCTGAAAGTTTTGGCAGTCGAAACAGAAGGCTTTTTTTCACCGTACAAGAAATCAGCCCTCAACAACTTAACCGGCGGAAAAGATTTTTTTTGAAAAAATCCCTAAGCCCCGGGGTCACAATTTCAGGAAAAATCTGACTTTTGGCTATTCAGTCAAAAATGGTGCCAAACGCTTGAAAATGCTCCCCTGAAAGTTTTGGCAGTCGAAACAGAAGGCTTTTTATCACAGGATAGGAAATCGGCCCTCAACAACATAACCGGAGGAAAAAGATTTTTTTGAAAAAATCGCTAAGCCCCGGGGTCACAATTTCAGCAAAAATCTGACTTTTGGCAATTCAGTCAAAAATGGTGCCAACCGGTTGCAAATGCTCTCCTGAAAGGTTTGGCGTTCAAATCGGAAGGCTTTTTATCACAGGACAAGAAATCAGCCCTCAACAACTTAACCGGCGGAAAAGATTTTTTTGAAAAAATCCCTAAGCCCCGGGGTCACAATTTCTGCAAAAATCTGACTTTTGGCGATTCACTCAAAAATGCTGCCAACCGGTTACTAATGCTCCCCTTAAAGGTTTGGCACTCGAAACAGAAGGCTTTTTATCACAGGACAAGAAATCAGCCCTCAACAACTTAATGGGCGGAAAAAGATTTTTTTGAAAAAATCGCTAAGCCCCGGGGTCACAATTTCAGCAAAAATCTGACTTTTGGCAATTCAGTCAAAAATGGTACCAACCGGTTGCAAATGCTCTCCTGAAAGGTTTGGCGTTCAAAACGGAAGGCTTTTTATCACAGGACAAGAAATCAGCCCTCAACAACTTAACCGGCGGAAACGATTTTTTTGAAAAAATCGCAGCCCCGGGGTCACAATTTCAGCAAAAATCTGACTTTTGGCGATTCACTCAAAAATGGTGCCAACCGGTTGCTAATGCTCCCCTGAAAGCTTTGGCAGTCGAAACAGAAGGCTTTTTATCAGAGGACAAGAAATCAGCCCTCAACAACTTAACCGGCGGAAAAAGATTTTTTTGAAAAAATCGCTAAGCCCCGGGGTCACAATTTCAGCAAAAATCTGACTTTTGGCAATTCAGTCAAAAATGGTGCCAAACGGTTGAAAATGCTCCCCTGAAAGGTTTGGCGTTCAAAACAGAAGGCTTTTTATCACAGGACAAGAAATCGGCCCTCAACAACTTAACCGGCGGAAAAGATTTTTTTGAAAAAATCCCAAAGCCCAGGGGTCACAATTTCAGCAAAAATCTGACTTTTGGCAATTCATTCAAAAATGGTGCCAAGCGGTTGCTAATGCTCCCCTGAAAGGTTTGGCAGTCGAAACAGAAGGCTTTTTATCACAGGACAAGAAATCAGCCCTCAACAACTTAACCGGCGGAAAAGATTTTTTTGAAAAAATCGCTAAGCCCCGGGGTCACAATTTCAGCAAAATTCTGCCTTTTGGCAATTCAGTCAAAAATGGTGCCAACCGGTTGCAAATGCTCCCCTGAAAGGTTTGGCGTTCAAAACAGAAGGCTTTTTATCACAGGACAAGAAATCAGCCCTCAACAACTTAACCGGCGGAAAAAGATTTTTTTGAAAAAATCGCTAAGCCCCGGGGTCACAATTTCAGCAAAAATCTGACTTTTGGCAATTCATTCAAAAATGGTGCCAACCGGTTGCTAATGCTCCCCTGAAAGGTTTGGCAGTCGAAACAGAAGGCTTTTTATCACAGGACAAGAAATCAGCCCTCAACAACTTAACCGGCAGAAAAAGATTTTTTTGAAAAAATCGCTAATACCCGGGGTCACAATTTCAGCAAAAATCTGACTTTTGGCAATTCAGTCAAAAATGGTGCCAACCGGTTGCTAATGCTCCCCTGAAAGGTTTGGCAGTTGAACCAGAAGGCTTTTTATCACAGGACAAGAAATCAGCCCTCAACAACTTAACCGGCAGAAAAAGATTTTTTTGAAAAAATCGCTAATGCCCGGGGTCACAATTTCAGCAAAAATCTGACTTTTGGCAATTCAGTCAAAAATGGTGCCAACCGGTTGCAAATGCTCCCCTGGAAGGTTTGGCAGTCGAAACAGAAGGCTTTTTATCACAGGACAAGAAATCGGCCCTCAACAACTTAACCGGCGGAAAAAGATTTTTTTGAAAAAATCCCAAAGCCCCGGGGTCACAATTTCAGCAAATATCTGACTTTTGGCAATTCACTCAAAAATGGTGCCAACCGGTTGCAAATGCTCCCCTGGAAGGTTTGGCAGTCGAAACAGAAGGCTTTTTATCACAGGACAAGAAATCGGCCCTCAACAACTTAACCGGCGGAAAAGATTTTTTTGAAAAAATCATCGCTAAGCCCCGGGGTCACAATTTCAGCAAAAATCTGACTTTTGGCAATTCAGTCAAAAATGGTGCCAAACGGTTGAAAATGCTCCCCTGAAAGGTTTAGCGTTCAAAACAGAAGGCTTTTTATCACAGGACAAGAAATCGGCCCTCAACAACTTAACCGGCGGAAAAGATTTTTTTTGAAAAAATCGCTAAGCCCCGGGGTCACAATTTCAGCAAAAATCTGACTTTTGGCAATTCATTCAAAAATGGTGCCAAGCGGTTGCTAATGCTCCCCTGAAAGGTTTTGCAGTCGAAACAGAAGGCTTTTTATCACAGGACAAGAAATCAGCCCTCAACAACTTAACCGGCGGAAAAGATTATTTTGAAAAAATCGCTAAGCCCCCGGGTCACAATTTCAGCAAAATTCTGCCTTTTGGCAATTCAGTCAAAAATGGTGCCAACCGGTTGCAAATGCTCCCCTGAAAGGTTTGGCGTTCAAAACAGAAGGCTTTTTATCACAGGACAAGAAATCAGCCCTCAACAACTTAACCGGCGGAAAAAGATTTTTTTGAAAAAATCGCTAAGCCCCGGGGTCACAATTTCAGCAAAAATCTGACTTTTGGCAATTCATTCAAAAATGGTGCCAACCGGTTGCTAATGCTCCCCTGAAAGGTTTGGCAGTCGAAACAGAAGGCTTTTTATCACAGGACAAGAAATCAGCCCTCAACAACTTAACCGGCAGAAAAAGATTTTTTTGAAAAAATCGCTAATGCCCGGGGTCACAATTTCAGCAAAAATCTGACTTTTGGCAATTCAGTCAAAAATGGTGCCAACCGGTTGCAAATGCTCTCCTGAAAGGTTTGGCGTTCAAATCGGAAGGCTTTTTATCACAGGACAAGAAATCAGCCCTCAACAACTTAACCGGCAGAAAAAGATTTTTTTGAAAAAATCGCTAATGCCCGGGGTCACAATTTCAGCAAAAATCTGACTTTTGGCAATTCAGTCAAAAATGGTGCCAACCGGTTGCAAATGCTCCCCTGGAAGGTTTGGCAGTCGAAACAGAAGGCTTTTTATCACAGGACAAGAAATCGGCCCTCAACAACTTAACCGGCGGAAAAAGATTTTTTTGAAAAAATCCCAAAGCCCCGGGGTCACAATTTCAGCAAATATCTGACTTTTGGCAATTCACTCAAAAATGGTGCCAACCGGTTGCAAATGCTCCCCTGGAAGGTTTGGCAGTCGAAACAGAAGGCTTTTTATCACAGGACAAGAAATCGGCCCTCAACAACTTAACCGGCGGAAAAGATTTTTTTGAAAAAATCGCTAAGCCCCGGGGTCACAATTTCAGCAAAAATCTGACTTTTGGCAATTCAGTCAAAAATGGTGCCAAACGGTTGAAAATGCTCCCCTGAAAGGTTTGGCGTTCAAAACAGAAGGCTTTTTATCACAGGACAAGAAATCGGCCCTCAACAACTTAACCGGTGGAAAAGATTTTTTTGAAAAAATCCCAAAGCCCCGGGGTCACACTTTCAGCAAAAATCTGACTTTTGGCAATTCATTCAAAAATGGTGCCAAGCGGTTTCTAATGCTCCCCTGAAAGGTTTGGCAGTCGAAACAGAAGGCTTTTTATCACAGGACAAGAAATCAGCCCTCAACAACTTAACCGGCGGAAAAGATTATTTTGAAAAAATCGCTAAGCCCAGGGGTCACAATTTCAGCAAAATTCTGCCTTTTGGCAATTCAGTCAAAAATGGTTCCAACCGGTTGCAAATGCTCCCCTGAAAGGTTTGGCGTTCAAAACAGAAGGCTTTTTATCACAGGACAAGAAATCAGCCCTCAACAACTTAACCGGCGGAAAAGATTATTTTGAAAAAATCGCTAAGCCCCGGGGTCACAATTTCAGCAAAATTCTGCCTTTTGGCAATTCAGTCAAAAATGGTGCCAACCGGTTGCAAATGCTCCCCTGAAAGGTTTGGCGTTCAAAACAGAAGGCTTTTTATCACAGGACAAGAAATCGGCCCTCAACAACTTAACCGGCGGAAAAGATTTTTTTGAAAAAATCCCAAAGCCCCGGGGTCACAATTTCAGCAAAAATCTGACTTTTGGCAATTCATTCAAAAATGGTGCCAAGCGGTTGCTAATGCTCCCTGAAAGGTTTGGCAGTCGAAACAGAAGGCTTTTTATCACAGGACAAGAAATCAGCCCTCAACAACTTAACCGGCGGAAAAGATTATTTTGAAAAAATCGCTAAGCCCCGGGGTCACAATTTCAGCAAAATTCTGCCTTTTGGCAATTCAGTCAAAAATGGTGCCAACCGGTTGCAAATGCTCCCCTGAAAGGTTTGGCGTTCAAAACAGAAGGCTTTTTATCACAGGACAAGAAATCAGCCCTCAACAACTTAACCGGCGGAAAAAGATTTTTTTGAAAAAATCGCTAAGCCCCGGGGTCACAATTTCAGCAAAAATCTGACTTTTGGCAATTCAGTCAAAAATGGTGCCAAACGGTTGAAAATGCTCCCCTGAAAGGTTTGGCGTTCAAAACAGAAGGCTTTTTATCACACGACAAGAAATCGGCCCTGAACAACTTAACCGGCGGAAAAGATTTTTTTGAAAAAATCCCAAAGCCCCGGGGTCACAATTTCAGGAAAAATCTGACTTTTGGCAATTCAGTCAAAAATGGTGCCAAACCCTTGAAAATGCCCCCCTGAAAGTTTTGGCAGTCGAAACAGAAGGCTTTTTATCACAGGACAAGAAAGCAGCCCTCAACAACTTAACCGGCGGAAAAGATTTTTTTGAAAAAATCCCTAAGCCCCGGGGTCACAATTTCAGCAAAAATCTGACTTTTGGCGATTCAGTCAAAAATGGTGCCAAACGCATGAAAATGCTCCCCTGAAAGGTTTCGTGTTGAAAACAGCAGGCTTTCTATCACAAGACAGGAAATCGGCCCTCAACAACTTAACCGGCGGAAAAGAATTTTTTGAAAAAATCCCTAAGCCCTGGGGTCACAATTTCAGCAAAAATCTGACTTTTGGCAATTCAGTCAAAAATGGTGCCAACCGGTTGCAAATGCTCTCCTGAAAGGTTTGGCGTTCAAAACAGAAGGCTTTTTTTCACCGTACAAGAAATCAGCCCTCAACAACTTAACCGGCGGAAAAGATTTTTTTGAAAAAAACCCTAAGCCCCGGGGTTACAATTTCAGCAAAAATCTGACTTTTGGCGATTCACTCAAAAATGGTGCCAACCGGTTGCTAATGCTCCCCTGAAAGGTTTGGCAGTCGAAACAGAATGCTTTTATCACAGGATAAGAAATCGGCCCTCAACAACTTAACCGGCGGAAAAGATTTTTTTGAAAAAATCCCTAAGCCCCGGGGTCACAGTTTCTGCAAAAATCTGACTTTTGGCAATTCAGTCAAAAATGGTGCCAAACGCTTGAAAATGCTCCCCTGAAATATTTGGCAGTCGAAACAGAAGGCATTTTATCACAGGACAGGAAATGGCCCCTCAACAACTTAAACGGCGGAAAAGATTTTTTTGAAAAAATACCTAAGCCCCGGGGTCACAATTTTAGCAAAAATATCACTTTTGGCGATTCAGTTCAAAATGGTGCCAACCGGTTGCTAATGCTCCCCTGAAAGTTTTGGCGTTCAAAACAGAAGGCTTTTTAACACAGGACAAGAAATCGGCCGTCAACAACTTAACTGGCGGAAAAGATTTTTTTGAAAAAATCCCTTAGCCCCGGGGTCACAATTTCAGCAAAAATATCACTTTTGGCGATTCAGTCAAAAATGGTGCCAACCGGTTGCTAATGCACCCCTGAAAAGTTTGGCAGTCGAAACAGAAGGCTTTTTATCACAGGACAGGAAATCGGCCCTCAACAACTTAACTTGCGGAAAAAGATTTTTTTGAAAAAATCCCTAAGCCCCGGGGTCACAATTTCAGCAAAAATCTGACTTTTGGCAATTCAGTCAAAAATGGTGCCAAACGCTTGAAAATACTCCCCTGAAAGGTTTGGCAGTCGAAACAGAAGGCTTTTTATCACAGGACAAGAAAGCAGCCCTCAACAACTTAACCGGCGGAAAAGATTTTTTTGAAAAAATCCCTAAGCCCCGGGGTCACAATTTCAGCAAAAATTTGACTTTTGGCGATTCAGTCAAAAATGGTGCCAAACGCTTGAAAATGCTCCCCTGAAAGGTTTCGTGTTGAAAACAGCAGGCTTTCTATCACAAGACAGGAAATCGGCCCTCAACAACTTAACCGGCGGAAAAGATTTTTTTGAAAAAATCCCTAAGCCCCGGGGTCACATTTTCAGCAAAAATCAGACTTTTGGCGATTCACTCAAAAATGGTGCCAACCGGTTGCTAATGCTCCCCTGAAAGGTTTGGCAGTCGAAATAGAAGGCTTTTTATCACAGGACAGGAAATCAGCCCTCAACAACGTAACCGGCGGAAAAGATTTTTTTGAAAACATCCCTAAGCCCTGGGGTCACAATTTCAGCAAAAATCTGACTTTTGGCGATTCACTCAAAAATGGTGCCAACCGGTTGCTAATGCTCCCCTGAAAGGTTTGGCAGTCGAAACAGAAGGCTTTTATCACAGGACAAGAAATCGGCCCTCAACAACTTAACCGGCGGAAAAGATTTTTTTGAAAAAATCCCTAAGCTCCGGGGTCACAGTTTCTGCAAAAATCTGACTTTTGGCAATTCAGTCAAAAATGGTGCCAAACGCTTGAAAATGCTCCCCTGAAATATTTGGCAGTCGAAACAGAAGGCTTTTTATCACACGACAGGAAATGGGCCCTCAACAACTTAAACGGCGGAAAAGATTTTTTTGAAAAAATCCCTAAGCCCCGGGGTCACAATTTTAGCAAAAATATCACTTTTGGCGATTCAGTCAAAAATGGTGCCAACCGGTTGCTAATGCTCCCCTGAAAGTTTTGGCGTTCAAAACAGAAGGCTTTTTAACACAGGACAAGAAATCGGCCGTCAACAACTTAACCGGCGCAAAAGATTTTTTTGAAAAAATCCCTTAGCCCCGGGGTCACAATTTCAGCAAAAATATCACTTTTGGCGATTCAGTCAAAAATGGTGCCAACCGGTTGCTAATGCACCCCTGAAAAGTTTGGCAGTCGAAACAGAAGGCTTTTTATCACAGGACAGGAAATCGGCCCTCAACAACTTAACCGGTTGAAAAGATTTTTTTGAAAAAATCGCTAAGCCCCGGGGTCACAATTTCAGCAAAAATCTGACTTTTGGCAATTCAGTCAAAAATGGTGCCAAACGCTTGAAAATACTCCCCTGAAAGGTTTGGCAGTCGAAACAGAAGGCTTTTTATCACAGGACAAGAAATCAGCCCTCAACAACTTAACCGGCGGAAAAGATTTTTTTGAAAAAATCCCTAAGCCCCGGGGTCACAATTTCAGCAAAAATCTGACTTTTGGCAATTCACTCAAAAATGGTGCCAACCGGTTGCAAATGCTCCCCTGAAAGGTTTGGCAGTCGAAACAGAAGGCTTTTTATCACAGGACAAGAAATCAGAACTCAGCAACTTAACCGGCGGAAAAAGATTTTTTTGAAAAAATCCCTAAGCCCCGGGGTCACAATTTCAGCAAAAATCTGACTTTTGGCGATTCACTCAAAAATGGTGCCAACCGGTTGCTAATGCTCCCCTGAAAGGTTTGGCAGTCGAAACAGAAGGCTTTTATCACCGTACAAGAAATCGGCCCTCAACAACTTAATCGGCGGAAAAGATTTTTTTGAAAAAAACCCTAAGCCCCGGGGTCACAATTTCAGCAAAAATCTGACTTTTGGCGATTCACTCAAAAATGGTGCCAACCGGTTGCTAATGCTCCCCTGAAAGGTTTGACAGTCGAAACAGAAGGCTTTTATCACAGGACAAGAAATCGGCCCTCAACAACTTAACCGGCGGAAAAGATTTTTTTGAAAAAATCCCTAAGCCCCGGGGTCACAATTTCAGCAAAAATCTGACTTTTGGCAATTCACTCAAAAATGGTGCCAACCGGTTGCAAATGCTCCCCTGAAAGGTTTGGCAGTCGAAACAGAAGGCTTTTTATCACAGGACAAGAAATCAGAACTCAGCAACTTAACCGGCGGAAAAAGATTTTTTTGAAAAAATCCCTAAGCCCCGGGGTCACAATTTCAGCAAAAATCTGACTTTTGGCGATTCACTCAAAAATGGTGCCAACCGGTTGCTAATGCTCCCCTGAAAGGTTTGGCAGTCGAAACAGAAGGCTTTTTATCACCGTACAAGAAATCGGCCCTCAACAACTTAATCGGCGGAAAAGATTTTTTTGAAAAAAACCCTAAGCCCCGGGGTCACAATTTCAGCAAAAATCTGACTTTTGGCGATTCACTCAAAAATGGTGCCAACCGGTTGCTAATGCTCCCCTGAAAGGTTTGACAGTCGAAACAGAAGGCTTTTATCACAGGACAAGAAATCGGCCCTCAACAACTTAACCGGCAGAAAAGATTTTTTTGAAAAAATCCCTAAGCCCCGGGGTCACAGTTTCTGCAAAAATCTGACTTTTGGCAATTCAGTCAAAAATGGTGCCAAACGCTTGAAAATGCTGCCCTGAAAGGTTTGGCAGTCGAAACAGAAGGCATTTTATCACAGGACAGGAAATGGGCCCTCAACAACTTAAACGGCGGAAAAGATTTTTTTGAAAAAATCCCTAAGCCCCGGGGTCACAATTTCAGCTAAAATATCACTTTTGGCGATTCAGTCAAAAATGGTGCCAACCGGTTGCTAATGCTCCCCTGAAAGTTTTGGCGTTCAAAACAGAAGGCTTTTTAACACAGGACAAGAAATCGGCCGTCAACAACTTAACCGGCGCAAAAGATTTTTTTGAAAAAATCCCTTAGCCCCGGGGTCACAATTTCAGCAAAAATATCACTTTTGGCGATTCAGTCAAAAATGGTGCCAACCGGTTGCTAATGCACCCCTGAAAGGTTTGGCAGTCGAAACAGAAGGCTTTTTATCACAGGACAGGAAATCGGCCCTCAACAACTTAACCGGTTGAAAAGATTTTTTTGAAAAAATCGCTAAGCCCTGGGGTCACAATTTCAGCAAAAATCTGACTTTTGGCAATTCAGTCAAAAATGGTGCCAAACGCTTGAAAATACTCCCCTGTAAGGTTTGGCAGTCGAAACAGAAGGCTTTTTATCACAGGACAAGAAATCAGCCCTCAACAACTTAACCGGCGGAAAAGATTTTTTTGAAAAAATCCCTAAGCCCCGGGGTCACAATTTCAGCAAAAATCTGACTTTTGGCAATTCAGTCAAAAATGGTGCCAACCGGTTGCAAATGCTCCCCTGAAAGGTTTGGCAGTCGAAACAGAAGGCTTTTTATAACAGGACAAGAAATCAGAACTCAACAACTTAACCGGCGGAAAAAGATTTTTTTGAAAAAATCCCTAAGCCCCGGGGTCACAGTTTCAGCAAAAATATCACTTTTTGCAATTCAGTCAAAAATGGTGCCAAACGCTTGAAAATGCTGCCCTGAAAGGTTTCGCAGTCGAAACAGAAGGCTTTTTAACACAGGACAAGAAATCGGCCGTCAACAACTTAACCGGCGCAAAAGATTTTTTTGAAAAAATCCCTTAGCCCCGGGGTCACAATTTCAGCAAAAATATCACTTTTGGCGATTCAGTCAAAAATGGTGCCAACCGGTTGCTAATGCACCCCTGAAATATTTGGCAGTCGAAACAGAAGGCTTTTTATCACAGGACAAGAAATCAGCCCTCAACAACTTAACCGGCGGAAAAGATTTTTTTGAAAAAATCCCTAAGCCCCGGGGTCACAATTTCAGCAAAAATCTGACTTTTGGCAATTCACTCAAAAATGGTGCCAACCGGTTGCAAATGCTCCCCTGAAAGGTTTGGCAGTCGAAACAGAAGGCTTTTTATCACAGGACAAGAAATCAGAACTCAGCAACTTAACCGGCGGAAAAAGATTTTTTTGAAAAAATCCCTAAGCCCCGGGGTCACAATTTCAGCAAAAATCTGACTTTTGGCGATTCACTCAAAAATGGTGCCAACCGGTTGCTAATGCTCCCCTGAAAGGTTTGGCAGTCGAAACAGAAGGCTTTTATCACCGTACAAGAAATCGGCCCTCAACAACTTAATCGGCGGAAAAGATTTTTTTGAAAAAAACCCTAAGCCCCGGGGTCACAATTTCAGCAAAAATCTGACTTTTGGCGATTCACTCAAAAATGGTGCTAACCGGTTGCTAATGCTCCCCTGAAAGGTTTGACAGTCGAAACAGAAGGCTTTTATCACAGGACAAGAAATCGGCCCTCAACAACTTAACCGGCGGAAAAGATTTTTTTGAAAAAATCCCTAAGCCCCGGGGTCACAGTTTCTGCAAAAATCTGACTTTTGGCAATTCAGTCAAAAATGGTGCCAAACGCTTGAAAATGCTGCCCTGAAAGGTTTGGCAGTCGAAACAGAAGGCATTTTATCACAGGACAGGAAATGGGCCCTCAACAACTTAAACGGCGGAAAAGATTTTTTTGAAAAAATCCCTAAGCCCCGGGGTCACAATTTCAGCTAAAATATCACTTTTGGCGATTCAGTCAAAAATGGTGCCAACCGGTTGCTAATGCTCCCCTGAAAGTTTTGGCGTTCAAAACAGAAGGCTTTTTAACACAGGACAAGAAATCGGCCGTCAACAACTTAACCGGCGCAAAAGATTTTTTTGAAAAAATCCCTTAGCCCCGGGGTCACAATTTCAGCAAAAATATCACTTTTGGCGATTCAGTCAAAAATGGTGCCAACCGGTTGCTAATGCACCCCTGAAAGGTTTGGCAGTCGAAACAGAAGGCTTTTTATCACAGGACAGGAAATCGGCCCTCAACAACTTAACCGGTTGAAAAGATTTTTTTGAAAAAATCGCTAAGCCCTGGGGTCACAATTTCAGCAAAAATCTGACTTTTGGCAATTCAGTCAAAAATGGTGCCAAACGCTTGAAAATACTCCCCTGTAAGGTTTGGCAGTCGAAACAGAAGGCTTTTTATCACAGGACAAGAAATCAGCCCTCAACAACTTAACCGGCGGAAAAGATTTTTTTGAAAAAATCCCTAAGCCCCGGGGTCACAATTTCAGCAAAAATCTGACTTTTGGCAATTCACTCAAAAATGGTGCCAACCGGTTGCAAATGCTCCCCTGAAAGGTTTGGCAGTCGAAACAGAAGGCTTTTTATCACAGGACAAGAAATCAGAACTCAGCAACTTAACCGGCGGAAAAAGATTTTTTTGAAAAAATCCCTAAGCCCCGGGGTCACAATTTCAGCAAAAATCTGACTTTTGGCGATTCACTCAAAAATGGTGCCAACCGGTTGCTAATGCTCCCCTGAAAGGTTTGACAGTCGAAACAGAAGGCTTTTATCACAGGACAAGAAATCGGCCCTCAACAACTTAACCGGCGGAAAAGATTTTTTTGAAAAAAACCCTAAGCCCCGGGGTCACAGTTTCTGCAAAAATCTGACTTTTGGCAATTCAGTCAAAAATGGTGCCAAACGCTTGAAAATGCTGCCCTGAAAGGTTTGGCAGTCGAAACAGAAGGCTTTTTATCACAGGACAAGAAATCGGCCCTCAACAACTTAACCGGCGGAAAAGATTTTTTTGAAAAAATCCCTAAGCCCCGGGGTCACAATTTCAGCAAAAATCTGACTTTTGGCAATTCAGTCAAAAATGGTCCCAACCGGTTGCTAATGCTTCCCTGAAAGGTTTGGCAGTCGAAAAAGAAGGCTTTTTATCACAGGACAAGAAATCGGCCCTCAACAACTTAACCGGCGGAAAAAGATTTTTTTGAAAAAATCCCAAAGCCCCGGGGTCACATTTTCAGCAAAAATCTGACTTTTTTCAATTCAGTCAAAAATGGTGCCAAACGCTTGAAAATGCTCCCCTGAAAGTTTTGGCAGTCGAAACAGAAGGCTTTTTATCACAGGACAGGAAATCGGCCCTCAACAACTTAACCTGTTGAAAAGATTTTTTTGAAAAAAACGCTAAGCCCCGGGGTCACAATTTCAGCAAAAATCTGACTTTTGGCAATTCAGTCAAAAATGGTGCCAACCGGTTGCTAATGCACCCCTGAAAGTTTTGGCGTTCAAAACGGAAGGCTTTTTATCACAGGACAAGAAATCGGCCCTCAAAAACTTAACCGGCGGAAAAGATTTTTTTGAAAAAATCGCTAAGCCCCGGGGTCACAATTTCAGCAAAAATCTGACTTTTGGCTATTCAGTCAAAAATGGTGCCAAACGCTTGAAAATGCTCCCCTCAAAGTTTTGGCAGTCGAAACAGAAGGCTTTTAATCAAAGGATAGGAAATCGGCCCTCAACAACATAACCGGAGGAAAAAGATTTTTTTGAAAAAATCGCTAAGCCCCGGGGTCACAATTTCAGCAAACATCTGACTTTTGGCAATTCAGTCAAAAATGGTGCCAACCGGTTGCAAATGCTCTCCTGAAAGGTTTGGCGTTCAAATCGGAAGGCTTTTTATCACAGGACAAGAAATCAGCCCTCAACAACTTAACCGGCGGAAAAGATTTTTTTGAAAAAATCGCTAAGCCCCGGGGTCACAATTTCAGCAAAAATCTGACTTTTGGCAATTCATTCAAAAATGGTGCCAACCGGTTACTAATGCTCCCCTGAAAGGTTTGGCACTCGAAACAGAAGGCTTTTTATCACAGGACAAGAAATCAGCCCTCAACAACTTAATGGGCGGAAAAAGATTTTTTTGAAAAAATCGCTAAGCCCCGGGGTCACAATTTCAGCAAAAATCTGACTTTTGGCAATTCAGTCAAAAATGGTGCCAACCGGTTGCAAATGCTCTCCTGAAAGGTTTGGCGTTCAAAACAGAAGGCTTTTTATCACAGGACAGGAAATCGGCCCTCAATAACTTAACCGGCCTAAAAGATTTTTTTGAAAATATCGCTAAGCCCCGGGGTCACAATTTCAGCAAAAATCTGACTTTTGGCAATTTACTCAAAAATGATGCCAACCGGTTGCTAATGCTCCCCTGAAAGTTTTGGCAGTCGAAACAGAAGGCTTTTTTTCACAGGACAAGAAATCGGCCCTCAATAACTTAACCGGCCTAAAAGATTTTTTTGAAAAAATCGCTAACCCCTGGGGTCACAATTTCAGCAAAAATCTGACTTTTGGCAATTCAGTCAAAAATGGTGCCAAACGCTTGAAAATACTCCCCTGTAAGGTTTGGCAGTCGAAACAGAAGGCTTTTTATCACAGGACAAGAAATCAGCCCTCAACAACTTAACCGGCGGAAAAGATTTTTTTTGAAAAAATCCCTAAGCCCCGGGGTCACAATTTCAGCAAAAATCTGACTTTTGGCTATTCAGTCAAAAATGGTGCCAAACGCTTGAAAATGCTCCTCTGAAAGTTTTGGCAGTCGAAACAGAAGGCTTTTTATCACAGGATAGGAAATCGGCACTCAACAACATAACCGGAGGAAAAAGATTTTTTTGAAAAAATCGCTAAGCCCCGGGGTCACAATTTCAGCAAAAATCTGACTTTTGGCAATTCAGTCAAAAATTGTGCCAACCGGTTGCAAATGCTCTCCTGAAAGGTTTGGCGTTCAAATCGGAAGGCTTTTTATCACAGGACAAGAAATCAGCCCTCAACAACTTAACCGGCGGAAAAGATTTTTTTGAAAAAATCCCTAAGCCCCGGGGTCACAATTTCTGCAAAAATCTGACTTTTGGCGATTCACTCAAAAATGCTGCCAACCGGTTACTAATGCTCCCCTTAAAGGTTTGGCACTCGAAACAGAAGGCTTTTTATCACAGGACAAGAAATCAGCCCTCAACAACTTAATGGGCGGAAAAAGATTTTTTTGAAAAAATCGCTAAGCCCCGGGGTCACAATTTCAGCAAAAATCTGACTTTTGGCAATTCAGTCAAAAATGGTACCAACCGGTTGCAAATGCTCTCCTGAAAGGTTTGGCGTTCAAAACGGAAGGCTTTTTATCACAGGACAAGAAATCAGCCCTCAACAACTTAACCGGCGGAAACGATTTTTTTGAAAAAATCGCTAAGCCCCGGGGTCACAATTTCAGCAAAAACCTGTCTTTTGGCGATTCACTCAAAAATGGTGCCAACCGGTTGCTAATGCTTCCCTGAAAGGTTTGGCAGTCGAAACACAAGGCTTTTATCACAGGACAAGAAATCGGCCCTCAACAACTTAACCAGCGGAAAAGATTTTTTTGAAAAAATCCCTAAGCCCCGGGGTCACAATTTCAGCAAAAATCTGACTTTTGGCGATTCACTCAAAAATGGTGCCAACCGGTTGCTAATGCTCCCCTGAAAGGTTTGGCAGTCGAAACAGAAGGCTTTTTATCACAGGACAAGAAATCAGCCCTCAACAACTTAACCGGCGGAAAAAGATTTTTTTGAAAAAATCGCTAAGCCCCGGGGTCACAATTTCAGCAAAAATCTGACTTTTGGCAATTCAGTCAAAAATGGTGCCAACCGGTTGCAAATGCTCTCCTGAAAGGTTTGGCGTTCAAATCGGAAGGCTTTTTATCACAGGACAAGAAATCAGCCCTCAACAACTTAACCGGCGGAAAAAGATTTTTTTGAAAAAATCGCTAACCCCCGGAGTCACAATTTCTGCAAAAATCTGACTTTTGGCGATTCACTCAAAAATGGTGCCAACCGGTTGCTAATGCTCCCCTGAAAGGTTTGGCAGTCGAAACAGAAGGCTTTTTATCACAGGACAGGAAATCGGCCCTCAACAACTTAACCGGTTGAAAACATTTTTTTGAAAAAATCGCTAAGCCACGGGGTCACAATTTCAGCAAAAATCTGACTTTTGGCAATTCAGTCAAAAATGGTGCCAACCGGTTGCTAATGCTCCCCTGAAAGGTTTGGCAGTCGAAAGAGAAGGCTTTTTATCACGAGACAAGAAATCAGCCCTCAACAACTTAACCGGCGGAAAAAGATTTTTTTGAAAAAATCCCTAAGCCCCGGGGTCAGAATTTCAGCAAAAATCTGACTTTTGGCAATTCAGTCAAAAATGGTGCCAACCGCTTGCTAATGCTCCCCTGAAAGGTTTGGCCTTCAAAACAGAAGGCTTTTTATCACAGGACAAGAAATCGGCCCTCAACAACTTAACCGGCGGAAAAAGATTTTTTTGAAAAAATCGCTAAGCCCCGGGGTCACAATTTCAGCAAAAATCTGACTTTTGGCAATTCAGTCAAAAATGGTGCCAACCGGTTGCTAATGCTCACCAGAACGGTTTGGCAGTCGAAACAGAAGGCTTTTTATCACAGCACAAGAAATCAGCCCTCAACAACTTAACCGGCGGAAAAAGATTTTTTTGAAAAAATCCCTAAGCCCCGGGGTCACAATTTCAGCAAAAATCTGACTTTTGGCAATTCAGTCAAAAATGGTGCCAACCGGTTGCTAATGCTTCCCTGAAAGGTTTGGCAGTCGAAACAGAAGGCTTTTTATCACAGGACAAGAAATCGGCCCTCAACAACTTAACCGGCGGAAAAAGATTTTTTTGAAAAAATCCCAAAGCCCCGGGATCACATTTTCAGCAACAATCTGACTTTTGGCAATTCAGTCAAAAATGGTGCCAAACGCTTGAAAATGCTTCCCTGAAAGTTTTGGCAGTCGAAACAGAAGGCTTTTTATCACAGGACAGGAAATCGGCCCTCAACAACTTAACCTGTTGAAAAGATTTTTTTGAAAAAATCGCAAAGCCCCGGGGTCACAATTTCAGCAAAAATATGACTTTTGGCGATTCAGTCAAAAATGGTGCCAACCGGTTGCTAATGCACCCCTGAAAGGTTTGGCCTTCAAAACAGAAGTCTTTTTATCACAGGAAAAGAAATCGGCCCTCAACAACTTAACCGGCGCTAAAGATTTTTTTGAAAAAAACCCTTAGCCCCGGGGTCACAATTTCAGCAAAAATCTGACTTTTGGCAATTCAGTCAAAAATGGTGCGAACCGGTTGCTAATGCTCCCCTGAAAGTTTTGGCAGTCGAAACAGAAGGCTTTTTATCACAGGACAGGAAATCGGCCCTCAATAACTTAACCTGCCTAAAAGATTTTTTTGAAAATATCGCTAAGCCCCGGGGTCAGAATTTCAGGAAAAATCTGACTTTTGGCAATTCAGTCAAAAATGGTGCCAACCGGTTGCTAATGCACCCCTGAAATGTTTGGCAGTCGAAACAGAAGGCTTTTTATCACAGGACAAGAAAGCAGCCCTCAACAACTTAACCGGCGGAAAAAGATTTTTTTGAAAAAATCCCTAAGCCCCGGGGTCACAATTTCAGCAAAAATCTGACTTTTGGCAATTCAGTCAAAAATGGTGCCAACCGGTTGCTAATGCTTCCCTGAAAGGTTTGGCAGTCGAAACAGAAGGCTTTTTATCACAGGACAAGAAATCGGCCCTCAACAACTTAACCTGTTGAAAAGATTTTTTTGAAAAAAACGCTAAGCCCCGGGGTCACAATTTCAGCAAAAATCTGACTTTTGGCAATTCAGTCAAAAATGGTGCCAAACGCTTGAAAATGCACCCCTGAAAGTTTTGGCGTTCAAAACGGAAGGCTTTTTATCACAGGACAAGAAATCGGCCCTCAACAACTTAACCGGCGGAAAAGATTTTTTTGAAAAAATCGCTAAGCCCCGGGGTCACAATTTCAGCAAAAATCTGACTTTTGGCGATTCAGTCAAAAATGGTGCCAAACGCTTGAAAATGCTCCCCTGAAAGTTTTGGCAGTCGAAACAGAAGGCTTTTTATCACAGGATAGGAAATCGGCCCTCAACAACATAACCGGAGGAAAAAGATTTTTTTGAAAAAATCGCTAAACCCCGGGGTCACAATTTCAGCAAAAATCTGACTTTTGGCAATTCAGTCAAAAATGGTGCCAACTGGTTGCAAATGCTCTCCTGAAAGGTTTGGCGTTCAAAACGGAAGGCTTTTTATCACAGGACAAGAAATCAGCCCTCAACAACTTAACCGGCGGAAAAGATTTTTTTGAAAAAATCGCTAAGCCCCGGGGTCACAATTTCAGCAAAAATCTGACTTTTGGCAATTCAGTCAAAAATGGTGCCAACCGGTTACTACTGCTCCCCTGAAAGGTTTGGAACTCGAAACAGAAGGCTTTTTATCACAGGACAAGAAATCAGCCCTCAACAACTTAATGGGTTGAAAAAGATTTTTTTGAAAAAATCGCTAAGCCCCGGGGTCACAATTTCAGCAAAAATCTGACTTTTGGCAATTTACTCAAAAATGATGCCAACCGGTTGCTAATGCTCCCCTGAAAGTTTTGGCAGTCGAAACAGAAGGCTTTTTATCACAGGACAGGAAATCGGCCCTCAATAACTTAACCGGCTTAAAAGATTTTTTTGAAAATATCGCTAAGCCCCGGGGTCACAATTGCATCAAAAATCTGACTTTTGGCGATTCAGTAAAAAATAGTGCCAACCGGTTGCTAATGCTCCCCTGAAAGTTTTGGCAGTCGAAACAGAAGGCTTTTTTTCACCGTACAAGAAATCAGCCCTCAACAACTTAACCGGCGGAAAAGATTTTTTTGAAAAAATCCTTAAGCCCCGGGGTCACAATTTCAGCAAAAATCTGACTTTTGGCGATTCACTCAAAAATGATGCCAACCGGTTGCTAATGCTCCCCTGAAAGGTTTGGCAGTCGAAACAGAAGGCTTTTTATCACGGGACAAGAAATCAGACCTCAACAACTTAAACGGCGGAAAAAGATTTTTTTGAAAAAATCCCTAAGCCCCGGGGTCACAATTTCAGCAAAAATCTGACTTTTGGCAATTCAGTCAAAAATGGTGCCAACTGGTTGCTAATGCTCCGCTGAAAGGTTTGGCAGTCGAAACAGAAGGCTTTTTATCACAAGACAAGAAATCGGCCCTCAACAACTTGACCGGTGGAAAAGATTTTTTTGAAAAAATCCCTAAGCCCCGGGGTCAAAATTTCAGCAAAAATCTGACTTTTGGCAATTCAGTCAAAAATGGTGCCAACCGGTTGCTAATGCTCACCAGAAAGGTTTGGCAGTCGAAATAGAAGGCTTTTTATCACAGGACAGGAAATCGGCCCTCAACAACTTAACCGGCGGAAAAAGATTTTTTTGAAAAAATCCTTAAGCCCCGGGGTCACAATTTCAGCAAAAATCTGACTTTTGGCAATTCAGTCAAAAATGGTGCCAACCGGTTGCTAATGCTCCCCTGAAAGGTTTGGCAGTCGAAACAGAAGGCTTTTTATCACAGGACAAAAAATCGGCCCTCAACAACTTAACCGGTGCAAAAGATTTTTTTGAAAAAATCCCTAAGCCCCGGGGTCACAATTTCAGCAAAAATCTGACTTTTGGCAATTCAGTCAAAAATGGTGCCAACCGGATGCTAATGCTCCCCTGAAAGGTTTGGCAGTCGAAACAGAAGGCTTTTTATCACAGGACAGGAAATCGGCCCTCAACAACTTAACCGGCGGAAAAGATTTTTTTGAAAAAATCCCTAAGCCCCGGGGTCACAATTTCTGCAAAAATCTGACTTTTGGCAATTCAGTCAAAAATGGTGCCAACAGGTTGCTAATGCTCCCCTGAAAGTTTTGGGAGTCGAAACAGAAGGCTTTTTATCACGGGACAAGAAATCAGCCCTCAATAACTTAAACGGCGGAAAAAGATTTTTTTGAAAAAATCCCAAAGCCCCGGGGTCACAATTTCAGCAAAAATCTGACTTTGGGCAATTCAGTCAAAAATGGTGCCAACCGGTTGCTAATGCTCCCCTGAAAGGTTTGGCGTTCAAAACGGAAGGCTTTTTATGACAGGACAAGAAATCGGCCCTCAACAACTTAACCGGCGGAAAAGATTTTTTTGAAAAAATCGCTAACCCCCGGGGTTACAATTTCAGCAAAAATCTGACTTTTGGCGATTCACTGAAAAATGGTGCAAACCGGTTGCTAATGCTCCCCTGAAAGGTTTGGCAGTCGAAACAGAAGGCTTTTTATCACACGACAAGAAATCGGCCCGCAACAACTTAACCGGCGGAAAAATATTTTTTTGAAAAAATCGCTAAGCCCCAGGGTCACAATTTCAGCAACAATCTGACTTTTGGCAATTCAGTCAAAAATGGTGCCAACCGCTTGCAAATGCTCCCCTGAAAGGTTTGGTGTTCAAAACGGAAGGCTTTTTATCACAGGACAAAAAATCGGCCCTCAACAACTTAACCGGCGCAAAAGATTTTTTTGAAAAAATCCCTAAGCCCCGGGGTCACAATTTCTGCAAAAATCTGGCTTTTGGCAATTTACTCAAAAATGGTGCCAACCGGTTGCTAATGCCCCCCTGAAAGGTTTGGCAGTCGAAACAGAAGGCATTTTATCACGGGACAAGAAATCAGCCCTCAACAACTTAAACGGCGGAAAAAGATTTTTTTGAAAAAATCCCTAAGCCCCGGGGTCACAATTTCAGCAAAAATCTGACTTTTGGCAATTCAGTCAAAAATGGTGCCAACCGGTTGCTAATGCTCCCCTGAAAGGTTTGGCGTTCAAAACGGAAGGCTTTTTATGACAGGACAAGAAATCGGCCCTCAACAACTTAACCGGCGGAAAAGATTTTTTTGAAGAAATCGCTAACCCCCGGGGTCACAATTTCAGCAAAAATCTGACTTTTGGCAATTTACTCAAAAATGGTGCCAACCGGTTGCTAATGCTCCCCTGAAAGGTTTGGCAGTCGAAACAGAAGGCTTTTTATAACAGGACAAGAAATCAGCCCTCAACAACTTAACCGGCGGAAAAAGATTTTTTTGAAAAAAACGCTAAGCCCCGGGGTTACAATTTCAGCAAAAATCTGACTTTTGGCGATTCACTGAAAAATGGTGCCAACCGGTTGCAAATGCTTCCCTGAAAGGTTTGGCAGTTGAAACAGAAGGCTTTTTATCACACGACAAGAAATCGGCCCGCAACAACTTAACCGGCGCAAAAGATTTTTTTGAAAAAATCGCTAAGCCCCGGGGTCACAATTTCAGCAACAATCTGACTTTTGGCAATTCAGTCAAAAATGGTGCCAACCGCTTGCAAATGCTCCCCTGAAAGGTTTGGTGTTCAAAACGGAAGGCTTTTTATCACAGGACAAAAAATCGGCCCTCAACAACTTAACCGGTGCAAAAGATTTTTTTTTAAAAATCCCTAAGCCCCGGGGTCACAATTTCAGCAAAAATCTGACTTTTGGCAATTCAGTCAAAAATGGTGCCAACCGGTTGCTAATGCTCCCCTGAAAGGTTTGGCAGTCGAAACAGAAGGCTTTTTATCACAGGACAGGAAATCGGCCCTCAACAACTTAACCGGCGGAAAAGATTTTTTTGAAAAAATCCCTAAGCCCCGGGGTCACAATTTCTGCAAAAATCTGACTTTTGGCAATTCAGTGAAAAATGGTGCCAACCGGTTGCTAATGCTCCCCTGAAAGTTTTGGGAGTCGAAACAGAAGGCTTTTTATCACGGGACAAGAAATCAGCCCTCAACAACTTAAACGGCGGAAAAAGATTTTTTTGAAAAAATCCCTAAGCCCCGGGGTCACAATTTCAGCAAAAATCTGACTTTGGGCAATTCAGTCAAAAATGGTGCCAACCGGTTGCTAATGCTCCCCTGAAAGGTTTGGCGTTCAAAACGGAAGGCTTTTTATGACAGGACAAGAAATCGGCCCTCAACAACTTAACCGGCGGAAAAGATTTTTTTGAAAAAATCGCTAACCCCCGGGGTCACAATTTCAGCAAAAATCTGACTTTTGGCAATTTACTCAAAAATGGTGCCAACCGGTTGCTAATGCTCCCCTGAAAGGTTTGGCAGTCGAAACAGAAGGCTTTTTATCACAGGACAAGAAATCAGCCCTCAACAACTTAACCGGCGGAAAAAGATTTTTTTGAAAAAAACGCTAAGCCCCGGGGTTACAATTTCAGCAAAAATCTGACTTTTGGCGATTCACTGAAAAATGGTGCCAACCGGTTGCAAATGCTTCCCTGAAAGGTTTGGCAGTCGAAACAGAAGGCTTTTTATCACACGACAAGAAATCGGCCCGCAACAACTTAACCGGCGCAAAAGATTTTTTTGAAAAAATCGCTAAGCCCCGGGGTCACAATTTCAGGAAAAATCTGACTTTTGGCAATTCAGTCAAAAATGGTGCCAACTGGTTGCTAATGCTCCGCTGAAAGGTTTGGCAGTCGAAACAGAAGGCTTTTTATCACAAGACAAGAAATCGGCCCTCAACAACTTGACCGGTGGAAAAGATTTTTTTGAAAAAATCCCTAAGCCCCGGGGTCAAAATTTCAGCAAAAATCTGACTTTTGGCACTTCAGTCAAAAATGGTGCCAACCGGTTGCTAATGCTCACCAGAAAGGTTTGGCAGTCGAAATAGAAGGCTTTTTATCACAGGACAGGAAATCGGCCCTCAACAACTTAACCGGCGGAAAAAGATTTTTTTGAAAAAATCCTTAAGCCCCGGGGTCACAATTTCAGCAAAAATCTGACTTTTGGCAATTCAGTCAAAAATGGTGCCAACCGGTTGCTAATGCTCCCCTGAAAGGTTTGGCAGTCGAAACAGAAGGCTTTTTATCACAGGACAGGAAATCGGCCCTCAACAACTTAACCGGCGGAAAAGATTTTTTTGAAAAAATCCCTAAGCCCCGGGGTCACAATTTCTGCAAAAATCTGACTTTTGGCAATTCAGTCAAAAATGGTGCCAACCGGTTGCTAATGCTCCCCTGAAAGTTTTGGGAGTCGAAACAGAAGGCTTTTTATCACGGGACAAGAAATCAGCCCTCAATAACTTAAACGGCGGAAAAAGATTTTTTTGAAAAAATCCCAAAGCCCCGGGGTCACAATTTCAGCAAAAATCTGACTTTGGGCAATTCAGTCAAAAATGGTGCCTATCGGTTGCTAATGCTCCCCTGAAAGGTTTGGCGTTCAAAACGGAAGGCTTTTTATGACAGGACAAGAAATCGGCCCTCAACAACTTAACCGGCGGAAAAGATTTTTTTGAAAAAATCGCTAACCCCCGGGGTTACAATTTCAGCAAAAATCTGACTTTTGGCGATTCACTGAAAAATGGTGCAAACCGGTTGCTAATGCTCCCCTGAAAGGTTTGGCAGTCGAAACAGAAGGCTTTTTATCACACGACAAGAAATCGGCCCGCAACAACTTAACCGGCGGAAAAATATTTTTTTGAAAAAATCGCTAAGCCCCAGGGTCACAATTTCAGCAACAATCTGACTTTTGGCAATTCAGTCAAAAATGGTGCCAACCGCTTGCAAATGCTCCCCTGAAAGGTTTGGTGTTCAAAACGGAAGGCTTTTTATCACAGGACAAAAAATCGGCCCTCAACAACTTAACCGGCGCAAAAGATTTTTTTGAAAAAATCCCTAAGCCCCGGGGTCACAATTTCTGCAAAAATCTGGCTTTTGGCAATTTACTCAAAAATGGTGCCAACCGGTTGCTAATGCCCCCCTGAAAGGTTTGGCAGTCGAAACAGAAGGCATTTTATCACGGGACAAGAAATCAGCCCTCAACAACTTAAACGGCGGAAAAAGATTTTTTTGAAAAAATCCCTAAGCCCCGGGGTCACAATTTCAGCAAAAATCTGACTTTTGGCAATTCAGTCAAAAATGGTGCCAACCGGTTGCTAATGCTCCCCTGAAAGGTTTGGCGTTCAAAACGGAAGGCTTTTTATGACAGGACAAGAAATCGGCCCTCAACAACTTAACCGGCGGAAAAGATTTTTTTGAAGAAATCGCTAACCCCCGGGGTCACAATTTCAGCAAAAATCTGACTTTTGGCAATTTACTCAAAAATGGTGCCAACCGGTTGCTAATGCTCCCCTGAAAGGTTTGGCAGTCGAAACAGAAGGCTTTTTATAACAGGACAAGAAATCAGCCCTCAACAACTTAACCGGCGGAAAAAGATTTTTTTGAAAAAAACGCTAAGCCCCGGGGTTACAATTTCAGCAAAAATCTGACTTTTGGCGATTCACTGAAAAATGGTGCCAACCGGTTGCAAATGCTTCCCTGAAAGGTTTGGCAGTTGAAACAGAAGGCTTTTTATCACAGGACAAGAAATCGGCCCGCAACAACTTAACCGGCGCAAAAGATTTTTTTGAAAAAATCGCTAAGCCCCGGGGTCACAATTTCAGCAACAATCTGACTTTTGGCAATTCAGTCAAAAATGGTGCCAACCGCTTGCAAATGCTCCCCTGAAAGGTTTGGTGTTCAAAACGGAAGGCTTTTTATCACAGGACAAAAAATCGGCCCTCAACAACTTAACCGGTGCAAAAGATTTTTTTGAAAAAATCCCTAAGCCCCGGGGTCACAATTTCAGCAAAAATCTGACTTTTGGCAATTCAGTCAAAAATGGTGCCAACCGGTTGCTAATGCTCCCCTGAAAGGTTTGGCAGTCGAAACAGAAGGCTTTTTATCACAGGACAGGAAATCGGCCCTCAACAACTTAACCGGCGGAAAAGATTTTTTTGAAAAAATCCCTAAGCCCCGGGGTCACAATTTCTGCAAAAATCTGACTTTTGGCAATTCAGTGAAAAATGGTGCCAACCGGTTGCTAATGCTCCCCTGAAAGTTTTGGGAGTCGAAACAGAAGGCTTTTTATCACGGGACAAGAAATCAGCCCTCAACAACTTAAACGGCGGAAAAAGATTTTTTTGAAAAAATCCCTAAGCCCCGGGGTCACAATTTCAGCAAAAATCTGACTTTGGGCAATTCAGTCAAAAATGGTGCCAACCGGTTGCTAATGCTCCCCTGAAAGGTTTGGCGTTCAAAACGGAAGGCTTTTTATGACAGGACAAGAAATCGGCCCTCAACAACTTAACCGGCGGAAAAGATTTTTTTGAAAAAATCGCTAACCCCCGGGGTCACAATTTCAGCAAAAATCTGACTTTTGGCAATTTACTCAAAAATGGTGCCAACCGGTTGCTAATGCTCCCCTGAAAGGTTTGGCAGTCGAAACAGAAGGCTTTTTATCACAGGACAAGAAATCAGCCCTCAACAACTTAACCGGCGGAAAAAGATTTTTTTGAAAAAAACGCTAAGCCCCGGGGTTACAATTTCAGCAAAAATCTGACTTTTGGCGATTCACTGAAAAATGGTGCCAACCGGTTGCAAATGCTTCCCTGAAAGGTTTGGCAGTCGAAACAGAAGGCTTTTTATCACACGACAAGAAATCGGCCCGCAACAACTTAACCGGCGCAAAAGATTTTTTTGAAAAAATCGCTAAGCCCCGGGGTCACAATTTCAGCAACAATCTGACTTTTGGCAATTCAGTCAAAAATGGTGCCAACCGCTTGCAAATGCTCCCCTGAAAGGTTTGGCGTTCAAAACGGAAGGTTTTTTATCACAGGACAAAAAATCGGCCCTCAACAACTTAACCGGCGGAAAAGATTTTTTTGAAAAAATCCCTAAGCCCCGGGGTCACAATTTCAGCAAAAATCTGACTTTTGGCAATTTACTCAAAAATGGTGCCAAACGCTTGAAAATGCTCCCCTGAAAGGTTTGGCAGTCGAAACAGTAGGCTTTTTATCACAGGACAAGAAATCGGCCCTCAACAACTTAACCGGCGGAAAAAGATTTTTTTGAAAAAAACGCTAAGCCCCGGGGTCACAATTTCAGCAAAAATCTGACTTTTGGCAATTCAGTCAAAAATGGTGCCAACCGGTTGCTAATGCTCCCCTGAAAGGTTTGGCGTTCAAAACGGAAGGCTTTTTATGACAGGACAAGAAATCGGCCCTCAACAACTTAACCGGCGGAAAAGATTTTTTTGAAGAAATCGCTAACCCCCGGGGTCACAATTTCAGCAAAAATCTGACTTTTGGCAATTTACTCAAAAATGGTGCCAACCGGTTGCTAATGCTCCCCTGAAAGGTTTGGCAGTCGAAACAGAAGGCTTTTTATAACAGGACAAGAAATCAGCCCTCAACAACTTAACCGGCGGAAAAAGATTTTTTTGAAAAAAACGCTAAGCCCCGGGGTTACAATTTCAGCAAAAATCTGACTTTTGGCGATTCACTGAAAAATGGTGCCAACCGGTTGCAAATGCTTCCCTGAAAGGTTTGGCAGTTGAAACAGAAGGCTTTTTATCACAGGACAAGAAATCGGCCCGCAACAACTTAACCGGCGCAAAAGATTTTTTTGAAAAAATCGCTAAGCCCCGGGGTCACAATTTCAGCAACAATCTGACTTTTGGCAATTCAGTCAAAAATGGTGCCAACCGCTTGCAAATGCTCCCCTGAAAGGTTTGGTGTTCAAAACGGAAGGCTTTTTATCACAGGACAAAAAATCGGCCCTCAACAACTTAACCGGTGCAAAAGATTTTTTTGAAAAAATCCCTAAGCCCCGGGGTCACAATTTCAGCAAAAATCTGACTTTTGGCAATTCAGTCAAAAATGGTGCCAACCGGTTGCTAATGCTCCCCTGAAAGGTTTGGCAGTCGAAACAGAAGGCTTTTTATCACAGGACAGGAAATCGGCCCTCAACAACTTAACCGGCGGAAAAGATTTTTTTGAAAAAATCCCTAAGCCCCGGGGTCACAATTTCTGCAAAAATCTGACTTTTGGCAATTCAGTGAAAAATGGTGCCAACCGGTTGCTAATGCTCCCCTGAAAGTTTTGGGAGTCGAAACAGAAGGCTTTTTATCACGGGACAAGAAATCAGCCCTCAACAACTTAAACGGCGGAAAAAGATTTTTTTGAAAAAATCCCTAAGCCCCGGGGTCACAATTTCAGCAAAAATCTGACTTTGGGCAATTCAGTCAAAAATGGTGCCAACCGGTTGCTAATGCTCCCCTGAAAGGTTTGGCGTTCAAAACGGAAGGCTTTTTATGACAGGACAAGAAATCGGCCCTCAACAACTTAACCGGCGGAAAAGATTTTTTTGAAAAAATCGCTAACCCCCGGGGTCACAATTTCAGCAAAAATCTGACTTTTGGCAATTTACTCAAAAATGGTGCCAACCGGTTGCTAATGCTCCCCTGAAAGGTTTGGCAGTCGAAACAGAAGGCTTTTTATCACAGGACAAGAAATCAGCCCTCAACAACTTAACCGGCGGAAAAAGATTTTTTTGAAAAAAACGCTAAGCCCCGGGGTTACAATTTCAGCAAAAATCTGACTTTTGGCGATTCACTGAAAAATGGTGCCAACCGGTTGCAAATGCTTCCCTGAAAGGTTTGGCAGTCGAAACAGAAGGCTTTTTATCACACGACAAGAAATCGGCCCGCAACAACTTAACCGGCGCAAAAGATTTTTTTGAAAAAATCGCTAAGCCCCGGGGTCACAATTTCAGCAACAATCTGACTTTTGGCAATTCAGTCAAAAATGGTGCCAACCGCTTGCAAATGCTCCCCTGAAAGGTTTGGCGTTCAAAACGGAAGGTTTTTTATCACAGGACAAAAAATCGGCCCTCAACAACTTAACCGGCGGAAAAGATTTTTTTGAAAAAATCCCTAAGCCCCGGGGTCACAATTTCAGCAAAAATCTGACTTTTGGCAATTTACTCAAAAATGGTGCCAAACGCTTGAAAATGCTCCCCTGAAAGGTTTGGCAGTCGAAACAGTAGGCTTTTTATCACAGGACAAGAAATCGGCCCTCAACAACTTAACCGGCGGAAAAAGATTTTTTTGAAAAAAACGCTAAGCCCCGGGGTCACAATTTCAGCAACAATCTGACTTTTGGCAATTCAGTCAAAAATGGTGCCAACCGCTTGCAAATGCTCCCCTGAAAGGTTTGGTGTTCAAAACGGAAGGCTTTTTATCACAGGACAAAAAATCGGCCCTCAACAACTTAACCGGTGCAAAAGATTTTTTTGAAAAAATCCCTAAGCCCCGGGGTCACAATTTCAGCAAAAATCTGACTTTTGGCAATTCAGTCAAAAATGGTGCCAACCGGTTGCTAATGCTCCCCTGAAAGGTTCGGCAGTCGAAACAGAAGGCTTTTTATCACAGGACAGGAAATCGGCCCTCAACAACTTAACCGGCGGAAAAGATTTTTTTGAAAAAATCCCTAAGCCCCGGGGTCACAATTTCTGCAAAAATCTGACTTTTGGCAATTCAGTGAAAAATGGTGCCAACCGGTTGCTAATGCTCCCCTGAAAGGTTTGGCAGTCGAAACAGAAGGCTTTTTATCACGGGACAAGAAATCAGCCCTCAACAACTTAAACGGCGGAAAAAGATTTTTTTGAAAAAATCCCTAAGCCCCGGGGTCACAATTTCAGCAAAAATCTGACTTTCGGCAATTCAGTCAAAAATGGTGCCAACCGGTTGCTAATGCTCCCCTGAAAGGTTTGGCGTTCAAAACGGAAGGCTTTTTATGACAGGACAAGAAATCGGCCCTCAACAACTTAACCGGCGGAAAAAGATTTTTTTGAAAAAAACGCTAAGCCCCGGGGTTACAATTTCAGCAAAAATCTGACTTTTGGCAATTTACTCAAAAATGGTGCCAACCGGTTGCTAATGCTCCCCTGAAAGGTTTGGCAGTCGAAACAGAAGGCTTTTTATCACAGGACAAGAAATCAGCCCTCAACAACTTAACCGGCGGAAAAAGATTTTTTTGAAAAAAACGCTAAGCCCCGGGGTTACAATTTCAGCAAAAATCTGACTTTTGGCGATTCACTGAAAAATGGTGCCAACCGGTTGCAAATGCTTCCCTGAAAGGTTTGGCAGTCGAAACAGAAGGCTTTTTATCACACGACAAGAAATCGGCCCGCAACAACTTAACCGGCGGAAAAGATTTTTTTGAAAAAATCGCTAAGCCCCGGGGTCACAATTTCAGCAACAATCTGACTTTTGGCAATTCAGTCAAAAATGGTGCCAACCGCTTGCAAATGCTCCCCTGAAAGGTTTGGCGTTCAAAACGGAAGGTTTTTTATCACAGGACAAAAAATCGGCCCTCAACAACTTAACCGGCGGAAAAGATTTTTTTGAAAAAATCCCTAAGCCCCGGGGTCACAATTTCAGCAAAAATCTGACTTTTGGCAATTTACTCAAAAATGGTGCCAAACGCTTGAAAATGCTCCCCTGAAAGGTTTGGCAGTCGAAACAGTAGGCTTTTTATCACAGGACAAGAAATCGGCCCTCAACAACTTAACCGGCGGAAAAAGATTTTTTTGAAAAAAACGCTAAGCCCCGGGGTCACAATTTCAGCAACAATCTGACTTTTGGCAATTCAGTCAAAAATGGTGCCAACCGCTTGCAAATGCTCCCCTGAAAGGTTTGGTGTTCAAAACGGAAGGCTTTTTATCACAGGACAAAAAATCGGCCCTCAACAACTTAACCGGTGCAAAAGATTTTTTTGAAAAAATCCCTAAGCCCCGGGGTCACAATTTCAGCAAAAATCTGACTTTTGGCAATTCAGTCAAAAATGGTGCCAACCGGTTGCTAATGCTCCCCTGAAAGGTTCGGCAGTCGAAACAGAAGGCTTTTTATCACAGGACAGGAAATCGGCCCTCAACAACTTAACCGGCGGAAAAGATTTTTTTGAAAAAATCCCTAAGCCCCGGGGTCACAATTTCTGCAAAAATCTGACTTTTGGCAATTCAGTGAAAAATGGTGCCAACCGGTTGCTAATGCTCCCCTGAAAGGTTTGGCAGTCGAAACAGAAGGCTTTTTATCACGGGACAAGAAATCAGCCCTCAACAACTTAAACGGCGGAAAAAGATTTTTTTGAAAAAATCCCTAAGCCCAGGGGTCACAATTTCAGCAAAAATCTGACTTTCGGCAATTCAGTCAAAAATGGTGCCAACCGGTTGCTAATGCTCCCCTGAAAGGTTTGGCGTTCAAAACGGAAGGCTTTTTATGACAGGACAAGAAATCGGCCCTCAACAACTTAACCGGCGGAAAAAGATTTTTTTGAAAAAAACGCTAAGCCCCGGGGTTACAATTTCAGCAAAAATCTGACTTTTGGCGATTCACTGAAAAATGGTGTCAACCGGTTGCAAATGCTTCCCTGAAAGGTTTGGCAGTTGAAACAGAAGGCTTTTTATCACACGACAAGAAATCGGCCCGCAACAACTTAACCGGCGCAAAAGATTTTTTTGAAAAAATCGCTAAGCCCCGGGGTCACAATTTCAGCAACAATCTGACTTTTGGCAATTCAGTCAAAAATGGTGCCAACCGCTTGCAAATGCTCCCCTGAAAGGTTTGGTGTTCAAAACGGAAGGCTTTTTATCACAGGACAAAAAATCGGCCCTCAACAACTTAACCGGTGCAAAAGTTTTTTTGAAAAAATCCCTAAGCCCCGGGGTCACAATTTCAGCAAAAATCTGACTTTTGGCAATTCAGTCAAAAATGGTGCCAACCGGTTGCTAATGCTCCCCTGAAAGGTTTGGCAGTCGAAACAGAAGGCTTTTTATCACAGGACAGGAAATCGGCCCTCAACAACTTAACCGGCGGAAAAGATTTTTTTGAAAAAATCCCTAAGCCCCGGGGTCACAATTTCTGCAAAAATCTGACTTTTGGCAATTCAGTGAAAAATGGTGCCAACCGGTTGCTAATGCTCCCCTGAAAGGTTTGGCAGTCGAAACAGAAGGCTTTTTATCACGGGACAAGAAATCAGCCCTCAACAACTTAAACGGCGGAAAAAGATTTTTTTGAAAAAATCCCTAAGCCCCGGGGTCACAATTTCAGCAAAAATCTGACTTTGGGCAATTCAGTCAAAAATGGTGCCAACCGGTTGCTTATTCTCCCCTGAAAGGTTTGGCGTTCAAAACGGAAGGCTTTTTATGACAGGACAAGAAATCGGCCCTCAACAACTTAACCGGCGGAAAAGATTTTTTTGAAAAAATCGCTAACCCCCGGGGTCACAATTTCAGCAAAAATCTGACTTTTGGCAATTTACTCAAAAATGGTGCCAACCGGTTGCTAATGCTCCCCTGAAAGGTTTGGCAGTCGAAACAAAAGGCTTTTTATCACAGGACAAGAAATCAGCCCTCAACAACTTAACCGGCGGAAAAAGATTTTTTTGAAAAAAACGCTAAGCCCCGGGGTTACAATTTCAGCAAAAATCTGACTTTTGGCGATTCACTGAAAAATGGTGCCAACCGGTTGCAAATGCTTCCCTGAAAGGTTTGGCAGTCGAAACAGAAGGCTTTTTATCACACGACAAGAAATCGGCCCGCAACAACTTAACCGGCGCAAAAGATTTTTTTGAAAAAATCGCTAAGCCCCGGGGTCACAATTTCAGCAACAATCTGACTTTTGGCAATTCAGTCAAAAATGGTGCCAACCGCTTGCAAATGCTCCCCTGAAAGGTTTGGTGTTCAAAACGGAAGGCTTTTTATCACAGGACAAAAAATCGGCCCTCAACAACTTAACCGGCGCAAAAGATTTTTTTGAAAAAATCCCTAAGCCCCGGGGTCAAAATTTCAGCAAAAATCTGACTTTTGGCAATTTTCTCAAAAATGGTGCCAACCGGTTGCTAATGCCCCCCTGAAAGGTTTGGCAGTCGAAACAGAAGGCTTTTTATCACAGGACAAGAAATCAACCCTCAAGAACTTAACCGGCGGAAAAAGATTTTTTTGAAAAAATCGCTAAGCCCCGGGGTCACAATTTCAGGAAAAATCTGACTTTTGGCAATTCACTCAAAAATGGTGCCAACCGGTTGCTAATGGTCCCCTGAAAGGTTTGGCATTCAAAACGGAAGGTTTTTTATCACAGAACAAAAAATCGGCCCTCAAAAACTTAACCGGCGGAAAAGATTTTTTTGAAAAAATCCCTAAGCCCCGGGGTCACAATTTCAGCAAAAATCTGACTTTTGGCAATTTACTCAAAAATGGTGCCAAACGGTTGCTAATGCTCCCCTGAAAGGTTTGGCAGTCGAAACAGTAGGCTTTTTATCACAGGACAAGAAATCGGCCCTCAACAACTTAACCAGCGGAAAAGATTTTTTTGAAAAAATCCCTAAGCCCCGGGTTACAATTTCAGGAAAAATCTGACTTTTGGCGATTCACTCAAAAATGCTGCCAACAGGTTGCTAATGCTCCCCTGAAAGGTTTGGCAGTCGAAACAGAAGGCTTTTTATCACAGGACAAGAAATCAGCCCTCAACAACTTAACCGGCGGAAAAAGATTTTTTTGAAAAAATCCTTAAGCCCCGGGGTCACAATTTCAGCAAAAATCTGACTTTTGGCAATTCAGTCAAAAATGGTGCCAACCGGTTGCTAATGCTCCCCTGAAAGGTTTGGCAGTCGAAACAGAAGGCTTTTTATCACGGGACAAGAAATCAGCCCTCAACAACTTAAACGGCGGAAAAAGATTTTTTTGAAAAAATCCTTAAGGCCCGGGGTCACAATTTCAGCAAAAATCTGACTTTTGGCAATTCAGTCAAAAATGGTGCCAACTGGTTGCTAATGCTCCCCTGAAAGGTTTGGCAGTCGAAACAGAAGGCTTTTTATCACAAGACAAGAAATCGGCCCTCAACAACTTAACCGGTGGAAAAGATTTTTTTGAAAAAATCCCTAAGCCCCGGGGTCAAAATTTCAGCAAAAATCTGACTTTTGGCAATTTACTCAAAAATGGTGCCAACCGGTTGCTAATGCTCACCAGAAAGGTTTGGCAGTCGAAACAGAAGGCTTTTTATCACAGGACAGGAAATCGGCCCTCAACAACTTAACGGGCGGAAAAAGATTTTTTTGAAAAAATCGCTAAGCCCCGGGGTCACAATTTCAGCAAAAATCTGACTTTTGGCAATTCAGTCAAAAATGGTGCCAACCGGTTGCTAATGCTCCCCTGAAAGGTTTGGCAGTCGAAACAGAAGGCTTTTGATCACCGTACAAGAAATCAGCCCTCAACAACTTAACCGGCGGAAAAGATTTTTTTGAAAAAATCCCTAAGCCCCGGGGTCACAATTTCAGCAAAAATCTGACTTTTGGCGATTCACTCAAAAATGGTGCCAACCGGTTGCTAATGCTTCCCTGAAAGGTTTGGCAGTCGAAACACAAGGCTTTTATCACAGGACAAGAAATCGGCCCTCAAAAACTTAACCGGCGGAAAAGATTTTTTTGAAAAAATCCCTAAGCCCCGGGGTCACAATTTCAGCAAAAATCTGACTTTTGGCGATTCACTCAAAAATGGTGCCAACCGGTTGCTAATGCTCCCCTGAAAGGTTTGGCAGTCGAAACAGAAGGCTTTTTATCACAGGACAGGAAATCGGCCCTCAACAATTTAACTGGCGGAAAAGATTTTTTTGAAAAAATCCCTAAGGCCCGGGGTCACAATTTCAGCAAAAATCTGACTTTTGGCGATTCACTCAAAAATGGTGCCAACCGGTTGCTAATGCTCCCCTGAAAGGTTTGGCAGTCGAAACAGAAGGCTTTTTATCACAGGACAAGAAATCAGCCCTCAACAACTTAACCGGCGGAAAAAGATTTTTTTGAAAAAATCCTTAAGCCCCGGGGTCACAATTTCAGCAAAAATCTGACTTTTGGCAATTCAGTCAAAAATTGTTCCAACCGGTTGCTAATGCTCCCCTGAAAGGTTTGGCAGTCGAAACAGAAGGCTTTTTATCACGGGACAAGAAATCAGCCCTCAACAACTTAAACGGCGGAAAAAGATTTTTTTGAAAAAATCCCTAAGCCCCGGGGTCACAATTTCAGCAAAAATCTGACTTTTGGCAATTCAGTCAAAAATGGTGCCAACCGGTTGCTAATGCTCCCCTGAAAGGTTTGGCGTTCAAAACGGAAGGCTTTTTATGACAGGACAAGAAATCGGCCCTCAACAACTTAACCGGCGGAAAAGATTTTTTTGAAAAAATCGCTAACCCCCGGGGTCACAATTTCAGCAAAAATCTGACTTTTGGCAATTTACTAAAAAATGGTGCCAACCGGTTGCTAATGCTCCCCTGAAAGGTTTGGCAGTCGAAACAGAAGGCTTTTTATCACAGGACAAGAAATCAGCCCTCAACAACTTAACCGGCGGAAAAAGATTTTTTTGAAAAAATCCCTAAGCCCCGGGGTCACAATTTCAGCAAAAATCTGACTTTTGGCGATTCACTCAAAAATGGTGCCAACCGGTTGCTAATGCTCCCCTGAAAGGTTTGGCAGTCGAAACAGAAGGCTTTTTATCACAGGACAGGAAATCGGCCCTCAACAATTTAACTGGCGGAAAAGATTTTTTTGAAAAAATCCCTAAGGCCCGGGGTCACAATTTCAGCAAAAATCTGACTTTTGGCGATTCACTCAAAAATGGTGCCAACCGGTTGCTAATGCTCCCCTGAAAGGTTTGGCAGTCGAAACAGAAGGCTTTTTATCACAGGACAAGAAATCAGCCCTCAACAACTTAACCGGCGGAAAAAGATTTTTTTGAAAAAATCCTTAAGCCCCGGGGTCACAATTTCAGCAAAAATCTGACTTTTGGCAATTCAGTCAAAAATTGTTCCAACCGGTTGCTAATGCTCCCCTGAAAGGTTTGGCAGTCGAAACAGAAGGCTTTTTATCACGGGACAAGAAATCAGCCCTCAACAACTTAAACGGCGGAAAAAGATTTTTTTGAAAAAATCCCTAAGCCCCGGGGTCACAATTTCAGCAAAAATCTGACTTTTGGCAATTCAGTCAAAAATGGTGCCAACCGGTTGCAAATGCTCCCCTGAAAGGTTTGGCGTTCAAAACGGAAGGCTTTTTATGACAGGACAAGAAATCGGCCCTCAACAACTTAACCGGCGGAAAAGATTTTTTTGAAAAAATCGCTAACCCCCGGGGTCACAATTTCAGCAAAAATCTGACTTTTGGCAATTTACTAAAAAATGGTGCCAACCGGTTGCTAATGCTCCCCTGAAAGGTTTGGCAGTCGAAACAGAAGGCTTTTTATCACAGGACAAGAAATCAGCCCTCAACAACTTAACCGGCGGAAAAAGATTTTTTTGAAAAAAACGCTAAGCCCCGGGGTTACAATTTCAGCAAAAATCTGAATTTTGGCAATTTACTCAAAAATGGTGCCAACCGGTTGCTAATGCTCCCCTGAAAGGTTTGCTAGTCGAAACAGAAGGCTTTTTATCACAGGACAAGAAATCAGCCCTCAACAACTTAACCGGCGGAAAAAGGTTTTTTTGAAAATATCGCTAAGCCCCGGGGTCACAATTTCAGCAAAAATCTGACTTTTGGCGATTAAGTAAAAAATGGTGCCAACCGGTTGCTAATGCTCCCCTGAAAGTTTTGGCAGTCGAAACAGAAGGCTTTTTTTCACCGTACAAGAAATCAGCCCTCAACAACTTAACCGGCGGAAAAGATTTTTTTGAAAAAATCCCTAAGCCCCGGGGTCACAATTTCAGCAAAAACCTGACTTTTGGCAATTCAGTCAAAAATTGTTCCAACCGGTTGCTAATGCTCCCCTGAAAGGTTTGGCAGTCGAAACAGAAGGCTTTTTATCACGGGACAAGAAATCAGCCCTCAACAACTTAAACGGCGGAAAAAGATTTTTTTGAAAAAATCCCTAAGCCCCGGGGTCACAATTTCAGCAAAAATCTGACTTTTGGCAATTCAGTCAAAAATGGTGCCAACCGGTTGCTAATGCTCCCCTGAAAGGTTTGGCGTTCAAAACGGAAGGCTTTTTATGACAGGACAAGAAATCGGCCCTCAACAACTTAACCGGCGGAAAAGATTTTTTTGAAAAAATCGCTAACCCCCGGGGTCACAATTTCAGCAAAAATCTGACTTTTGGCAATTTACTAAAAAATGGTGCCAACCGGTTGCTAATGCTCCCCTGAAAGGTTTGGCAGTCGAAACAGAAGGCTTTTTATCACAGGACAAGAAATCAGCCCTCAACAACTTAACCGGCGGAAAAAGATTTTTTTGAAAAAAACGCTAAGCCCCGGGGTTACAATTTCAGCAAAAATCTGACTTTTGGCAATTTACTCAAAAATGGTGCCAACCGGTTGCTAATGCTCCCCTGAAAGGTTTGCTAGTCGAAACAGAAGGCTTTTTATCACAGGACAAGAAATCAGCCCTCAACATCTTAACCGGAGGAAAAAGGTTTTTTTGAAAATATCGCTAAGCCCCGGGGTCACAATTTCAGCAAAAATCTGACTTTTGGCGATTAAGTAAAAAATGGTGCCAACCGGTTGCTAATGCTCCCCTGAAAGTTTTGGCAGTCGAAACAGAAGGCTTTTTTTCACCGTACAAGAAATCAGCCCTCAACAACTTAACCGGCGGAAAAGATTTTTTTGAAAAAATCCCTAAGCCCCGGGGTCACAATTTCAGCAAAAACCTGACTTTTGGCGATTCACTCAAAAATGGTGCCAACCGGTTGCTAATGCTTCCCTGAAATGTTTGGCAGTCGAAACAGAAGGCTTTTTATCACAGGACAAGAAATCAGCCCTCAACAACTTAAACGGCTGAAAAAGATTTTTTTGAAAAAATCCCTAAGCCCCGGGGTCACAATTTCAGCAAAAATCTGACTTTTGGCAATTCAGTCAAAAATGGTGCCAACTGGTTGCTAATGCTCCCCTGAAAGGTTTGGCAGTCGAAACAGAAGGCTTTTTATCACAAGACAAGAAATCGGCCCTCAACAACTTAACCGGTGGAAAAGATTTTTTTGAAAAAATCCCTAAGCCCCGGGGTCAAAATTTCAGCAAAAATCTGACTTTTGGCAATTTACTCAAAAATGGTGCCAACCGGTTGCTAATGCTCACCAGAAAGGTTTGGCAGTCGAAACAGAAGGCTTTTTATCACAAGACAAGAAATCGGCCCTCAACAACTTAACCGGTGGAAAAGATTTTTTTGAAAAAATCCCTAAGCCCCGGGGTCAAAATTTCAGCAAAAATCTGACTTTTGGCAATTCAGTCAAAAATGGTGCCAACCGGTTGCTAATGCTCCCCTGAAAGGTTTGGCAGTCGAAACAGAAGGCTTTTTATCACAGGACAGGAAATCGGCCCTCAACAACTTAACCGGCGGAAAAGATTTTTTTGAAAAAATCCCTAAGCCCCGGGGTTACAATTTCAGCAAAAATCTGACTTTTGGCAATTCAGTCAAAAATGGTGCCAACCGGTTGCTAATGCTCCTCTGAAAGTTTTGGCAGTCGAAACAGAAGGCTTTTTATCACAGGACAGGAAATCAGCACTCAACAACTTAACAGGCGGAAAAGATTTTTTTGAAAAAATCCCTAAACCCTGGGGTCACAATTTCAGCAAAAATCTGACTTTTGGCAATTCAGTCAAAAATGGTGCCAACCGGTTGCTAATACTCCCCTGAAAGGTTTGGCAGTCGAAAAAGAATACTTTTTATCACAGGAAAAGAAATCAGCCCTCAACAACTTAACCGGCGGAAAAGATTTTTTTGAAAAAATCCCTAAGCCCCGGGGTCACAATTTCAGCAAAAATCTGACTTTTGGCGATTCACTCAAAAATGGTGCCAACCGGTTGCTAATGCTTCCCTGAAAGGTTTGGCAGTCGAAACACAAGGCTTTTATCACAGGACAAGAAATCGGCCCTTAAAAACTTAACTGGCGGAAAAGATTTTTTTGAAAAAATCCCTAAGCCCCGGGGTCACAATTTCAGCAAAAATCTGACTTTTGGCAATTCAGTCAAAAATGGTGCCAACCGGTTGCTAATGCTCCCCTGAAAGGTTTGGCAGTCGAAACAGAAGGCTTTTTATCACAGGACAGGAAATCGGCCCTCAACAACTTAACCGGCGGAAAAGATTTTTTTGAAAAAATCCCTAAGCCCCGGGGTTACAATTTCAGCAAAAATCTGACTTTTGGCAATTCACTCAAAAATGGTGCCAACCGGTTGCTAATGCTCCCCTGAAAGGTTTGTCAGTCGAAAGAGTGTGGTTTTTATCACAAGACAAGAAATCAGCCCTCAACAACTTAACCGGCGGAAAAAGATTTTTTTGAAAAAATCCTTAAGCCCCGGGGTCACAATTTCAGCAAAAATCTGACTTTTGGCAATTCAGTCAAAAATGGTGCCAACCGGTTGCTAATGCTCCCCTGAAAGGTTTGGCAGTCGAAACAGAAGGCTTTTTATCACGGGACAAGAAATCAGCCCTCAACAACTTAAACGGCGGAAAAAGATTTTTTTGAAAAAATCCCTAAGCCCCGGGGTCACAATTTCAGCAAAAATCTGACTTTTGGCAATTCAGTCAAAAATGGTGCCCACCGGTTGCAAATGCTCCCCTGAAAGGTTTGGCAGTTGAAACAGAAGGCTTTTTATCACAGGACACGAAATCAGCCCTCAACAACTTAACCGGCGGAAAAAGATTTTTTTGAAAAATCGCTAAGCCCCGGGGTCAGAATTTCAGCAAAAATCTGACTTTTGGCAATTCAGTCAAAAATGGTGCCAACCGCTTTCAAATGCTCCCCTGAAAGGTTTGGTGTTCAAAACGGAAGGCTTTTTATCACAGGACAAAAAATCGGCCCTCAACAACTTAACCGGCGCAAAAGATTTTTTTGAAAAAATCCCGAAGCCCCGGGGTCACAATTTCAGCAAAAATCTGACTTTTGGCAATTTACTCAAAAATGGTGCCAACCGGTTGCTAATGCCCCCCTGAAAGGTTTGGCAGTCGAAACAGAAGGCTTTTTATCACAGGACAATAAATCAGCCCTCAACAACTTAACCGGCGGAAAAAGATTTTTTTGAAAAAATCGCTAAGCCCCGGGGTCACAATTTCAGCAAAAATCTGACTTTTGGCAATTCAGTCAAAAATGGTGCCAACCGCTTGCAAATGCTCCCCTGAAAGGTTTGGCGTTCAAAACGGAAGGTTTTTTATCACAGAACAAGAAATCGGCCCTCAACAACTTAACCGGCGGAAAAGATTTTTTTGAAAAAATCCCTAAGCCCCGGGGTCACAATTTCAGCAAAAATCTGACTTTTGGCAATTTACTCAAAAATGGTGCCAAACGCTTGAAAATGCTCCCCTGAAAGGTTTGGCAGTCGAAACAGTAGGCTTTTTATCACAGGACAAGAAATCAGCCCTCAACAACTTAACCAGCGGAAAAAGATTTTTTTGAAAAGATCCCTAAGCCCCGGGGTCACAATTTCAGCAAAAATCTGACTTTTGGCGATTCACTCAAAAATGGTGCCCACCGGTTGCAAATGCTCCCCTGAAAGGTTTGGCAGTTGAAACAGAAGGCTTTTTATCACAGGACAAGAAATCAGCCCTCAACAACTTAACCGGCGGAAAAAGATTTTTTTGAAAAAATCCCTAAGCCCCGGGGTCAAAATTTCATCAAAAATCTGACTTTTGGCAATTCAGTCAAAAATGGTGCCAAATGCTTGAAAATGCTCCCCTGAAAGTTTTGGCAGTCGAAACAGAAGGCTTTTTATCACAGGACAAGAAATCAGCCCTCAACAACTTAACCGGCGGAAAAGATTTTTTTGAAAAAATCCCTAAGCCCCGGGGTCACAATTTCAGCAAAAATCTGACTTTTGGCGATTCACTCAAAAATGGTGCCAACCGGTTGCTAATGCTTCCCTGAAAGGTTTGGCAGTCGAAACACAAGGCTTTTATCACAGGAGAAGAAATCGGCCCTCAACAACTTAACCAGCGGAAAAGATTTTTTTGAAAAAATCCCTAAGCCCCGGGGTCACAATTTCTGCAAAAATCTGACTTTTGGCAATTCAGTCAAAAATGGTGCCAACCGGTTGCTAATGCTCCCCTGAAAGTTTTGGCAGTCGAAACAGAAGGCTTTTTATCACAGGACAGGAAATGGGCCCTCAACAACTTAACCGGCGGAAAAGATTTTTTTGAAAAAATCCATAAGCCCCGGGGTCACAATTTCAGCAAAAATCTGACTTTTGGCGATTCACTCAAAAATGGTGCCAACCGGTTGCTAATGCTCCCCTGAAAGGTTTGGCAGTCGAAACAGAAGGCTTTTTATCACAGGACAAGAAATCAGCCCTCAACAACTTAACCGGCGGAAAAAGATTTTTTTGAAAAAATCCTTAAGCCCCGGGGTAACAATTTCAGCAAAAATCTGACTTTTGGCAATTCAGTCAAAAATGGTGCCAACCGGTTGCTAATGCTCCCCTGAAAGGTTTGGCAATCGAAACAGAAGGCTTTTTATCACAGGACAGGAAATCGGCCCTCAACAACTTAACCGGCGGAAAAGATTTTTTTGAAAAAATCCCTAAGGCCCGGGGTCACAATTTCAGCAAAAATCTGACTTTTGGCGATTCAGTCAAAAATGGTGCCAAACGCTTGAAAATGCTCCCCTGAAAGTTTTGGCAGTCGAAACAGAAGGCTTTTTATCACAGGACAGGAAATCAGCCCTCAACAACTTAACAGGCGGAAAAGATTTTTTTGAAAAAATCCCTAAGCCCTGGGGTAACAATTTCAGCAAAAATCTGACTTTTGGCAATTCAGTCAAAAATGGTGCCAAACGGTTGCTAATGCTCCCCTGAAAGGTTTGGCAGTCGAAACAGAAGACTTTTTATCACAGGAAAAGAAATCAGCCCTCAACAACTTAACCGGCGGAAAATGATTTTTTTGAAAAAATCCCTAAGCCCCGGGGTCACAATTTCAGGAAAAATCTGACTTTTGGCAGTTTACTCAAAAATGGTGCCAACCGGTTGCTAACGCTCCCCTGAAAGGTTTGGCAGTCGAAACAGAAGCCTTTTTATCACCGTACAAGAAATCAGCCCTCAACAACTTAACCGGCGGAAAAGATTTTTTTGAAAAAATCCCTAAGCCCCGGGGTCACAATTTCAGCAAAAATCTGACTTTTGGCAATTCAGTCAAAAATGGTGCCAACCGGTTGCAAATGTTCCCCTGAAAGGTTTGGCAGTTGAAACAGAAGGCTTTTTATCACAGGACAAGAAATCAGCCCTCAACAACTTAACCGGCGGAAAAAGATTTTTTTGAAAAATCGCTAAGCCCCGGGGTCAGAATTTCAGCAAAAATCTGACTTTTGGCAATTCAGTCAAAAATGGTGCCAACCGCTTGCAAATGCTCCCCTGAAAGGTTTGGTGTTCAAAACGGAAGGCTTTTTATCACAGGACAAAAAATCGGCCCTCAACAACTTAACCGGCGCAAAAGATTTTTTTGAAAAAATCCCGAAGCCCCGGGGTCACAATTTCAGCAAAAATCTGACTTTTGGCAATTTACTCAAAAATGGTGCCAACCGGTTGCTAATGCCCCCCTGAAAGGTTTGGCAGTCGAAACAGAAGGCTTTTTATCACAGGACAATAAATCAGCCCTCAACAACTTAACCGGCGGAAAAAGATTTTTTTGAAAAAATCCCTAAGCCCCGGGGTCACAATTTCAGCAAAAATCTGACTTTTGGCAATTTACTCAAAAATGGTGCCAAACGCTTGAAAATGCTCCCCTGACAGGTTTGGCAGTCGAAACAGTAGGCTTTTTATCACAGGACAAGAAATCAGCCCTCAACAACTTAACCAGCGGAAAAAGATTTTTTTGAAAAGATCCCTAAGCCCCTGGGTCACAATTTCAGCAAAAATCTGACTTTTGGCAATTCACTCAAAAATGGTGCCCACCGGTTGCAAATGCTCCCCTGAAAGGTTTGGCAGTTGAAACAGAAGGCTTTTTATCACAGGACAAGAAATCAGCCCTCAACAACTTAACCGGCGGAAAAGATTTTTTTGAAAAAATCCCTAAGCCCCGGGGTCAAAATTTCATCAAAAATCTGACTTTTGGCAATTCAGTCAAAAATGGTGCCAAATGCTTGAAAATGCTCCCCTGAAAGTTTTGGCAGTCGAAACAGAAGGCTTTTTATCACAGGACAAGAAATCAGCCCTCAACAACTTAACCGGCGGAAAAGATTTTTTTGAAAAAATCCCTAAGCCCCGGGGTCACAATTTCAGCAAAAATCTGACTTTTGGCGATTCACTCAAAAATGGTGCCAACCGGTTGCTAATGCTTCCCTGAAAGGTTTGGCAGTCGAAACACAAGGCTTTTATCACAGGAGAAGAAATCGGCCCTCAACAACTTAACCAGCGGAAAAGATTTTTTTGAAAAAATCCCTAAGCCCCGGGGTCACAATTTCTGCAAAAATCTGACTTTTGGCAATTCAGTCAAAAATGGTGCCAACCGGTTGCTAATGCTCCCCTGAAAGGTTTGGTGTTCAAAACGGAAGGCTTTTTATCACAGGACAAAAAATCGGCCCTCAACAACTTAACCGGCGCAAAAGATTTTTTTGAAAAAATCCCGAAGCCCCGGGGTCACAATTTCAGCAAAAATCTGACTTTTGGCAATTTACTCAAAAATGGTGCCAACCGGTTGCTAATGCCCCCCTGAAAGGTTTGGCAGTCGAAACAGAAGGCTTTTTATCACAGGACAATAAATCAGCCCTCAACAACTTAACCGGCGGAAAAAGATTTTTTTGAAAAAATCGCTAAGCCCCGGGGTCACAATTTCAGCAAAAATCTGACTTTTGGCAATTCAGTCAAAAATGGTGCCAACCGGTTGCAAATGCTCCCCTGAAAGGTTTGGCGTTCAAAACGGAAGGTTTTTTATCACAGAACAAGAAATCGGCCCTCAACAACTTAACCGGCGGAAAAGATTTTTTTGAAAAAATCCCTAAGCCCCGGGGTCACAATTTCAGCAAAAATCTGACTTTTGGCAATTTACTCAAAAATGGTGCCAAACGCTTGAAAATGCTCCCCTGAAAGGTTTGGCAGTCGAAACAGTAGGCTTTTTATCACAGGACAAGAAATCAGCCCTCAACAACTTAACCAGCGGAAAAAGATTTTTTTGAAAAGATCCCTAAGCCCCGGGGTCACAATTTCAGCAAAAATCTGACTTTTGGCAATTCACTCAAAAATGGTGCCCACCGGTTGCAAATGCTCCCCTGAAAGGTTTGGCAGTTGAAACAGAAGGCTTTTTATCACAGGACAAGAAATCAGCCCTCAACAACTTAACCGGCGGAAAAAGATTTTTTTGAAAAAATCCCTAAGCCCCGGGGTCAAAATTTCATCAAAAATCTGACTTTTGGCAATTCAGTCAAAAATGGTGCCAAATGCTTGAAAATGCTCCCCTGAAAGGTTTGGCAGTCGAAACAGAAGCCTTTTTATCACAGGACAAGAAATCAGCCCTCAACAACTTAACCGGCGGAAAAGATTTTTTTGAAAAAATCCCTAAGCCCCGGGGTCACAATTTCAGCAAAAATCTGACTTTTGGCGATTCACTCAAAAATGGTGCCAACCGGTTGCTAATGCTTCCCTGAAAGGTTTGGCAGTCGAAACACAAGGCTTTTATCACAGGAGAAGAAATCGGCCCTCAACAACTTAACCAGCGGAAAAGATTTTTTTGAAAAAATCCCTAAGCCCCGGGGTCACAATTTCTGCAAAAATCTGACTTTTGGCAATTCAGTCAAAAATGGTGCCAACCGGTTGCTAATGCTCCCCTGAAAGTTTTGGCAGTCGAAACAGAAGGCTTTTTATCACAGGACAGGAAATGGGCCCTCAACAACTTAACCGGCGGAAAAGATTTTTTTGAAAAAATCCATAAGCCCCGGGGTCACAATTTCAGCAAAAATCTGACTTTTGGCGATTCACTCAAAAATGGTGCCAACCGGTTGCTAATGCTCCCCTGAAAGGTTTGGCAGTCGAAACAGAAGGCTTTTTATCACAGGACAAGAAATCAGCCCTCAACAACTTAACCGGCGGAAAAAGATTTTTTTGAAAAAATCCATAAGCCCCGGGGTAACAATTTCAGCAAAAATCTGACTTTTGGCAATTCAGTCAAAAATGGTGCCAACCGGTTGCTAATGCTCCCCTGAAAGGTTTGGCAATCGAAACAGAAGGCTTTTTATCACAGGACAGGAAATCGGCCCTCAACAACTTAACCGGCGGAAAAGATTTTTTTGAAAAAATCCCTAAGGCCCGGGGTCACAATTTCAGCAAAAATCTGACTTTTGGCGATTCAGTCAAAAATGGTGCCAAACGCTTGAAAATGCTCCCCTGAAAGTTTTGGCAGTCGAAACAGAAGGCTTTTTATCACAGGACAGGAAATCAGCCCTCAACAACTTAACAGGCGGAAAAGATTTTTTTGAAAAAATCCCTAAGCCCTGGGGTAACAATTTCAGCAAAAATCTGACTTTTGGCAATTCAGTCAAAAATGGTGCCAAACGGTTGCTAATGCTCCCCTGAAAGGTTTGGCAGTCGAAACAGAAGACTTTTTATCACAGGAAAAGAAATCAGCCCTCAACAACTTAACCGGCGGAAAATGATTTTTTTGAAAAAATCCCTAAGCCCCGGGGTCACAATTTCAGGAAAAATCTGACTTTTGGCAATTTACTCAAAAATGGTGCCAACCGGTTGCTAATGCTTCCCTGAAAGGTTTGGCAGTCGAAACAGAAGCCTTTTTATCACCGTACAAGAAATCGGCCCTCAACAACTTAACCGGCGGAAAAGATTTTTTTGAAAAAATCCCTAAGCCCCGGGGTCACAATTTCTGCAAAAATCTGACTTTTGGCAATTCAGTCAAAAATGGTGCCAACCGGTTGCTAATGCTCCCCTGAAAGTTTTGGCAGTCGAAACAGAAGGCTTTTTATCACAGGACAGGAAATGGGCCCTCAACAACTTAACCGGCGGAAAAGATTTTTTTGAAAAAATCCATAAGCCCCGGGGTCACAATTTCAGCAAAAATCTGACTTTTGGCGATTCACTCAAAAATGGTGCCAACCGGTTGCTAATGCTCCCCTGAAAGGTTTGGCAGTCGAAACAGAAGGCTTTTTATCACAGGACAAGAAATCAGCCCTCAACAACTTAACCGGCGGAAAAAGATTTTTTTGAAAAAATCCTTAAGCCCCGGGGTAACAATTTCAGCAAAAATCTGACTTTTGGCAATTCAGTCAAAAATGGTGCCAACCGGTTGCTAATGCTCCCCTGAAAGGTTTGGCAATCGAAACAGAAGGCTTTTTATCACAGGACAGGAAATCGGCCCTCAACAACTTAACCGGCGGAAAAGATTTTTTTGAAAAAATCCCTAAGGCCCGGGGTCACAATTTCAGCAAAAATCTGACTTTTGGCGATTCAGTCAAAAATGGTGCCAAACGCTTGAAAATGCTCCCCTGAAAGTTTTGGCAGTCGAAACAGAAGGCTTTTTATCACAGGACAGGAAATCAGCCCTCAACAACTTAACAGGCGGAAAAGATTTTTTTGAAAAAATCCCTAAGCCCTGGGGTAACAATTTCAGCAAAAATCTGACTTTTGGCAATTCAGTCAAAAATGGTGCCAAACGGTTGCTAATGCTCCCCTGAAAGGTTTGGCAGTCGAAACAGAAGACTTTTTATCACAGGAAAAGAAATCAGCCCTCAACAACTTAACCGGCGGAAAATGATTTTTTTGAAAAAATCCCTAAGCCCCGGGTTCACAATTTCAGGAAAAATCTGACTTTTGGCAATTTACTCAAAAATGGTGCCAACCGGTTGCTAATGCTCCCCTGAAAGGTTTGGCAGTCGAAACAGAAGCCTTTTTATCACCGTACAAGAAATCAGCCCTCAACAACTTAACCGGCGGAAAAGATTTTTTTGAAAAAATCCCTAAGCCCCGGGGTCACAATTTCAGCAAAAATCTGACTTTTGGCGATTCACTCAAAAATGGTGCCAACCGGTTGCTAATGCTTCCCTGAAAGGTTTGGCAGTCGAAACACAAGGCTTTTATCACAGGACAAGAAATCGGCCCTCAACAACTTAACCAGCGGAAAAGATTTTTTTGAAAAAATCCCTAAGCCCCGGGGTCACAATTTCTGCAAAAATCTGACTTTTGGCAATTCAGTCAAAAATGGTGCCAACCGGTTGCTAATGCTCCCCTGAAATGTTTGGCAGTCGAAACAGAAGGCTTTTTATCACAGGACAAGAAATCAGCCCTCAACAACTTAACCGGCGGAAAAAGATTTTTTTGAAAAAATCCTTAAGCCCCGGGGTAACAATTTCAGCAAAAATCTGACTTTTGGCAATTCAGTCAAAAATGGTGCCAACCGGTTGCTAATGCTCCCCTGAAAGGTTTGGCAGTCGAAACAGAAGGCTTTTTATCACAGGACAGGAAATCGGCCCTCAACAACTTAACCGGCGGAAAAGATTTTTTTGAAAAAATCCCTAAGGCCCGGGGTCACAATTTCAGCAAAAATCTGACTTTTGGCGATTCAGTCAAAAATGGTGCCAAACGCTTAAAAATGCTCCCCTGAAAGTTTTGGCAGTCGAAACAGATGGCTTTTTATCACAGGACAGGAAATCGGCCCTCAACAACTTAACCGGCGGAAAAGATTTTTTTGAAAAAATCCCTAAGGCCCGGGGTCACAATTTCAGCAAAAATCTGACTTTTGGCGATTCAGTCAAAAATGGTGCCAAACGCTTAAAAATGCTCCCCTGAAAGTTTTGGCAGTCGAAACAGATGGCTTTTTATCACAGGACAGGAAATCAGCCCTCAAAAACTTAACAGGCGGAATAGATTTTTTTGAAAAAATCCCTAAGCCCTGTGGTAACAATTTCAGCAAAAATCTGACTTTTGGCAATTCACTCAAAAATGGTGCCAACCGGTTGCTAATGCTCCCCTGAAAGGTTTGTCAGTCGAAAGAGACTGGTTTTTATCACAAGACAAGAAATCAGCCCTCAACAACTTAACCGGCGGAAAAAGATTTTTTTGAAAAAATCCTTAAGCCCCGGGGTCACAATTTCAGCAAAAATCTGACTTTTGGCAATTCAGTCAAAAATGGTGCCAACCGGTTGCTAATGCTCCCCTGAAAGGTTTGGCAGTCGAAACAGAAGGCTTTTTATCACGGGACAAGAAATCAGCCCTCAACAACTTAAACGGCGGAAAAAGATTTTTTTGAAAAAATCCCTAAGCCCCGGGGTCACAATTTCAGCAAAAATCTGACTTTTGGCAATTCAGTCAAAAATGGTGCCAACCGGTTGCAAATGCTCCCCTGAAAGTTTTGGCAGTCGAAACAGAAGGCTTTTTATCACAGGACAAGAAATCAGCCCTCAACAACTTAACCGGTGGAAAAGATTTTTTTGAAAAAATCCCTAAGCCCCGGGGTCACAATTTCAGCAAAAATCTGACTTTTGGCAATTCACTCAAAAATGGTGCCAACCGGTTGCAAATGCTCCCCTGAAAGGTTTGGCAGTCGAAACAGAAGGCTTTTTATCACAGGACAGGAAATCGGCCCTCAACAACTTAACGGGCGGAAAAAGATTTTTTTGAAAAAATCGCTAAGCCCCGGGGTCACAATTTCAGCAAAAATCTGACTTTTGGCAATTCAGTCAAAAATGGTGCCAACCGGTTGCAAATGTTCCCCTGAAAGGTTTGGCAGTTGAAACAGAAGGCTTTTTATCACAGGACAAGAAATCAGCCCTCAACAACTTAACCGGCGGAAAAAGATTTTTTTGAAAAATCGCTAAGCCCCGGGGTCAGAATTTCAGCAAAAATCTGACTTTTGGCAATTCAGTCAAAAATGGTGCCAACCGCTTGCAAATGCTCCCCTGAAAGGTTTGGTGTTCAAAACGGAAGGCTTTTTATAACAGGACAAAAAATCGGCCCTTAACAACTTAACCGGCGCAAAAGATTTTTTTGAAAAAATCCCGAAGCCCCGGGGTCACAATTTCAGCAAAAATCTGACTTTTGGCAATTTACTCAAAAATGGTGCCAACCGGTTGCTAATGCCCCCCTGAAAGGTTTGGCAGTCGAAACAGAAGGCTTTTTATCACAGGACAATAAATCAGCCCTCAACAACTTAACCGGCGGAAAAAGATTTTTTTGAAAAAATCGCTAAGCCCCGGGGTCACAATTTCAGCAAAAATCTGACTTTTGGCAATTCAGTCAAAAATGGTGCCAACCGCTTGCAAATGCTCCCCTGAAAGGTTTGGCGTTCAAAACGGAAGGTTTTTTATCACAGAACAAGAAATCGGCCCTCAACAACTTAACCGGCGGAAAAGATTTTTTTGAAAAAATCCCTAAGCCCCGGGGTCACAGTTTCAGCAAAAATCTGACTTTTGGCAATTTACTCAAAAATGGTGCCAAACGCTTGAAAATGCTCCCCTGAAAGGTTTGGCAGTCGAAACAGTAGGCTTTTTATCACAGGACAAGAAATCAGCCCTCAACAACTTAACCAGCGGAAAAAGATTTTTTTGAAAAGATCCCTAAGCCCCGGGGTCACAATTTCAGCAAAAATCTGACTTTTGGCAATTCACTCAAAAATGGTGCCCACCGGTTGCAAATGCTCCCCTGAAAGGTTTGGCAGTTGAAACAGAAGGCTTTTTATCACAGGACAAGAAATCAGCCCTCAACAACTTAACCGGCGGAAAAAGATTTTTTTGAAAAAATCCCTAAGCCCCGGGGTCACAATTTCAGCAAAAATCTGACTTTTGGCGATTCACTCAAAAATGGTGCCAACCGGTTGCTAATGCTTCCCTGAAAGGTTTGGCAGTCGAAACACAAGGCTTTTATCACAGGAGAAGAAATCGGCCCTCAACAACTTAACCAGCGGAAAAGATTTTTTTGAAAAAATCCCTAAGCCCCGGGGTCACAATTTCTGCAAAAATCTGACTTTTGGCAATTCAGTCAAAAATGGTGCCAACCGGTTGCTAATGCTCCCCTGAAAGTTTTGGCAGTCGAAACAGAAGGCTTTTTATCACAGGACAGGAAATGGGCCCTCAACAACTTAACCGGCGGAAAAGATTTTTTTGAAAAAATCCATAAGCCCCGGGGTCACAATTTCAGCAAAAATCTGACTTTTGGCGATTCACTCAAAAATGGTGCCAACCGGTTGCTAATGCTCCCCTGAAAGGTTTGGCAGTCGAAACAGAAGGCTTTTTATCACAGGACAAGAAATCAGCCCTCAACAACTTAACCGGCGGAAAAAGATTTTTTTGAAAAAATCCTTAAGCCCCGGGGTAACAATTTCAGCAAAAATCTGACTTTTGGCAATTCAGTCAAAAATGGTGCCAACCGGTTGCTAATGCTCCCCTGAAAGGTTTGGCAATCGAAACAGAAGGCTTTTTATCACAGGACAGGAAATCGGCCCTCAACAACTTAACCGGCGGAAAAGATTTTTTTGAAAAAATCCCTAAGGCCCGGGGTCACAATTTCAGCAAAAATCTGACTTTTGGCGATTCAGTCAAAAATGGTGCCAAACGCTTGAAAATGCTCCCCTGAAAGTTTTGGCAGTCGAAACAGAAGGCTTTTTATCACAGGACAGGAAATCAGCCCTCAACAACTTAACAGGCGGAAAAGATTTTTTTGAAAAAATCCCTAAGCCCTGGGGTAACAATTTCAGCAAAAATCTGACTTTTGGCAATTCAGTCAAAAATGGTGCCAAACGGTTGCTAATGCTCCCCTGAAAGGTTTGGCAGTCGAAACAGAAGACTTTTTATCACAGGAAAAGAAATCAGCCCTCAACAACTTAACCGGCGGAAAATGATTTTTTTGAAAAAATCCCTAAGCCCCGGGGTCACAATTTCAGGAAAAATCTGACTTTTGGCAATTTACTCAAAAATGGTGCCAACCGGTTGCTAATGCTTCCCTGAAAGGTTTGGCAGTCGAAACAGAAGCCTTTTTATCACCGTACAAGAAATCGGCCCTCAACAACTTAACCGGCGGAAAAGATTTTTTTGAAAAAATCCCTAAGCCCCGGGGTCACAATTTCTGCAAAAATCTGACTTTTGGCAATTCAGTCAAAAATGGTGCCAACCGGTTGCTAATGCTCCCCTGAAAGTTTTGGCAGTCGAAACAGAAGGCTTTTTATCACAGGACAGGAAATGGGCCCTCAACAACTTAACCGGCGGAAAAGATTTTTTTGAAAAAATCCATAAGCCCCGGGGTCACAATTTCAGCAAAAATCTGACTTTTGGCGATTCACTCAAAAATGGTGCCAACCGGTTGCTAATGCTCCCCTGAAAGGTTTGGCAGTCGAAACAGAAGGCTTTTTATCACAGGACAAGAAATCAGCCCTCAACAACTTAACCGGCGGAAAAAGATTTTTTTGAAAAAATCCTTAAGCCCCGGGGTAACAATTTCAGCAAAAATCTGACTTTTGGCAATTCAGTCAAAAATGGTGCCAACCGGTTGCTAATGCTCCCCTGAAAGGTTTGGCAATCGAAACAGAAGGCTTTTTATCACAGGACAGGAAATCGGCCCTCAACAACTTAACCGGCGGAAAAGATTTTTTTGAAAAAATCCCTAAGGCCCGGGGTCACAATTTCAGCAAAAATCTGACTTTTGGCGATTCAGTCAAAAATGGTGCCAAACGCTTGAAAATGCTCCCCTGAAAGTTTTGGCAGTCGAAACAGAAGACTTTTTATCACAGGAAAAGAAATCAGCCCTCAACAACTTAACCGGCGGAAAATGATTTTTTTGAAAAAATCCCTAAGCCCCGGGGTCACAATTTCAGGAAAAATCTGACTTTTGGCAATTTACTCAAAAATGGTGCCAACCGGTTGCTAATGCTCCCCTGAAAGGTTTGGCAGACGAAACAGAAGCCTTTTTATCACCGTACAAGAAATCAGCCCTCAACAACTTAACCGGCGGAAAAGATTTTTTTGAAAAAATCCCTAAGCCCCGGGGTCACAATTTCAGCAAAAATCTGACTTTTGGCGATTCACTCAAAAATGGTGCCAACCGGTTGCTAATGCTTCCCTGAAAGGTTTGGCAGTCGAAACACAAGGCTTTTATCACAGGACAAGAAATCGGCCCTCAACAACTTAACCAGCGGAAAAGATTTTTTTGAAAAAATCCCTAAGCCCCGGGGTCATAATTTCTGCAAAAATCTGACTTTTGGCAATTCAGTCAAAAATGGTGCCAACCCGTTGCTAATGCTCCCCTGAAATGTTTGGCAGTCGAAACAGAAGGCTTTTTATCACAGGACAAGAAATCAGCCCTCAACAACTTAACCGGCGGAAAAAGATTTTTTTGAAAAAATCCTTAAGCCCCGGGGTAACAATTTCAGCAAAAATCTGACTTTTGGCAATTCAGTCAAAAATGGTGCCAACCGGTTGCTAATGCTCCCCTGAAAGGTTTGGCAGTCGAAACAGAAGGCTTTTTATCACAGGACAGGAAATCGGCCCTCAACAACTTAACCGGCGGAAAAGATTTTTTTGAAAAAATCCCTAAGGCCCGGGGTCACAATTTCAGCAAAAATCTGACTTTTGGCGATTCAGTCAAAAATGGTGCCAAACGCTTAAAAATGCTCCCCTGAAAGTTTTGGCAGTCGAAACAGATGGCTTTTTATCACAGGACAGGAAATCAGCCCTCAAAAACTTAACAGGCGGAATAGATTTTTTTGAAAAAATCCCTAAGCCCTGTGGTAACAATTTCAGCAAAAATCTGACTTTTGGCAATTCACTCAAAAATGGTGCCAACCGGTTGCTAATGCTCCCCTGAAAGGTTTGTCAGTCGAAAGAGACTGGTTTTTATCACAAGACAAGAAATCAGCCCTCAACAACTTAAACGGCGGAAAAAGATTTTTTTGAAAAAATCCCTAAACCCCGGGGTCACAATTTCAGCAAAAATCTGACTTTTGGCAATTCACTCAAAAATGGTGCCAACCGGTTGCAAATGCTCCCCTGAAAGGTTTGGCAGTCGAAACAGAAGGCTTTTTATCACAGGACAAGAAATCAGCCCTCAACAACTTAACCGGTGGAAAAGATTTTTTTGAAAAAATCCCTAAGCCCCGGGGTCACAATTTCAGCAAAAATCTGACTTTTGGCAATTCACTCAAAAATGGTGCCAACCGGTTGCAAATGCTCCCCTGAAAGGTTTGGCAGTCGAAACAGAAGGCTTTTTATCACAGGACAGGAAATCGGCCCTCAACAACTTAACGGGCGGAAAAAGATTTTTTTGAAAAAATCGCTAAGCCCCGGGGTCACAATTTCAGCAAAAATCTGACTTTTGGCAATTCAGTCAAAAATGGTGCCAACCGGTTGCAAATGTTCCCCTGAAAGGTTTGGCAGTTGAAACAGAAGGCTTTTTATCACAGGACAAGAAATCAGCCCTCAACAACTTAACCGGCGGAAAAAGATTTTTTTGAAAAATCGCTAAGCCCCGGGGTCAGAATTTCAGCAAAAATCTGACTTTTGGCAATTCAGTCAAAAATGGTGCCAACCGCTTGCAAATGCTCCCCTGAAAGGTTTGGTGTTCAAAACGGAAGGCTTTTTATCACAGGACAAAAAATCGGCCCTCAACAACTTAACCGGCGCAAAAGATTTTTTTGAAAAAATCCCGAAGCCCCGGGGTCACAATTTCAGCAAAAATCTGACTTTTGGCAATTTACTCAAAAATGGTGCCAACCGGTTGCTAATGCCCCCCTGAAAGGTTTGGCAGTCGAAACAGAAGGCTTTTTATCACAGGACAATAAATCAGCCCTCAACAACTTAACCGGCGGAAAAAGATTTTTTTGAAAAAATCGCTAAGCCCCGGGGTCACAATTTCAGCAAAAATCTGACTTTTGGCAATTCAGTCAAAAATGGTGCCAACCGCTTGCAAATGCTCCCCTGAAAGGTTTGGCGTTCAAAACGGAAGGTTTTTTATCACAGAACAAGAAATCGGCCCTCAACAACTTAACCGGCGGAAAAGATTTTTTTGAAAAAATCCCTAAGCCCCGGGGTCACAATTTCAGCAAAAATCTGACTTTTGGCAATTTACTCAAAAATGGTGCCAAACGCTTGAAAATGCTCCCCTGAAAGGTTTGGCAGTCGAAACAGTAGGCTTTTTATCACAGGACAAGAAATCAGCCCTCAACAACTTAACCAGCGGAAAAAGATTTTTTTGAAAAGATCCCTAAGCCCCGGGGTCACAATTTCAGCAAAAATCTGACTTTTGGCAATTCACTCAAAAATGGTGCCCACCGGTTGCAAATGCTCCCCTGAAAGGTTTGGCAGTTGAAACAGAAGGCTTCTTATCACAGGACAAGAAATCAGCCCTCAACAACTTAACCGGCGGAAAAAGATTTTTTTGAAAAAATCCCTAAGCCCCGGGGTCACAATTTCATCAAAAATCTGACTTTTGGCAATTCAGTCAAAAATGGTGCCAAATGCTTGAAAATGCTCCCCTGAAAGTTTTGGCAGTCGAAACAGAAGGCTTTTTATCACAGGACAAGAAATCAGCCCTCAACAACTTAACCGGCGGAAAAGATTTTTTTGAAAAAATCCCTAAGCCCCGGGGTCACAATTTCAGCAAAAATCTGACTTTTGGCGATTCACTCAAAAATGGTGCCAACCGGTTGCTAATGCTTCCCTGAAAGGTTTGGCAGTCGAAACACAAGGCTTTTATCACAGGAGAAGAAATCGGCCCTCAACAACTTAACCAGCGGAAAAGATTTTTTTGAAAAAATCCCTAAGCCCCGGGGTCACAATTTCTGCAAAAATCTGACTTTTGGCAATTCAGTCAAAAATGGTGCCAACCGGTTGCTCATGCTCCCCTGAAAGTTTTGGCAGTCGAAACAGAAGGCTTTTTATCACAGGACAGGAAATGGGCCCTCAACAACTTAACCGGCGGAAAAGATTTTTTTGAAAAAATCCATAAGCCCCGGGGTCACAATTTCAGCAAAAATCTGACTTTTGGCGATTCACTCAAAAATGGTGCCAACCGGTTGCTAATGCTCCCCTGAAAGTTTTGGCAGTCGAAACAGAAGGCTTTTTATCACAGGACAAGAAATCAGCCCTCAACAACTTAACCGGCGGAAAAAGATTTTTTTGAAAAAATCCTTAAGCCCCGGGGTAACAATTTCAGCAAAAATCTGACTTTTGGCAATTCAGTCAAAAATGGTGCCAACCGGTTGCTAATGCTCCCCTGAAAGGTTTGGCAATCGAAACAGAAGGCTTTTTATCACAGGACAGGAAATCGGCCCTCAACAACTTAACCGGCGGAAAAGATTTTTTTGAAAAAATCCCTAAGGCCCGGGGTCACAATTTCAGCAAAAATCTGACTTTTGGCGATTCACTCAAAAATGGTGCCAAACGCTTGAAAATGCTCCCCTGAAAGTTTTGGCAGTCGAAACAGAAGGCTTTTTATCACAGGACAGGAAATCAGCCCTCAACAACTTAACAGGCGGAAAAGATTTTTTTGAAAAAATCCCTAAGCCCTGGGGTAACAATTTCAGCAAAAATCTGACTTTTGGCAATTCAGTCAAAAATGGTGCCAAACGGTTGCTAATGCTCCCCTGAAAGGTTTGGCAGTCGAAACAGAAGACTTTTTATCACAGGAAAAGAAATCAGCCCTCAACAACTTAACCGGCGGAAAATGATTTTTTTGAAAAAATCCCTAAGCCCCGGGGTCACAATTTCAGGAAAAATCTGACTTTTGGCAATTTACTCAAAAATGGTGCCAACCGGTTGCTAATGCTCCCCTGAAAGGTTTGGCAGTCGAAACAGAAGGCTTTTTATCACCGTACAAGAAATCAGCCCTCAACAACTTAACCGGCGGAAAAGATTTTTTTGAAAAAATCCCTAAGCCCCGGGGTCACAATTTCAGCAAAAATCTGACTTTTGGCGATTCACTCAAAAATGGTGCCAACCGGTTGCTAATGCTCCCCTGAAAGTTTTGGCAGTCGAAACAGAAGGCTTTTTATCACAGGACAAGAAATCAGCCCTCAACAACTTAACCGGCGGAAAAAGATTTTTTTGAAAAAATCCTTAAGCCCCGGGGTAACAATTTCAGCAAAAATCTGACTTTTGGCAATTCAGTCAAAAATGGTGCCAACCGGTTGCTAATGCTCCCCTGAAAGGTTTGGCAGTCGAAACAGAAGGCTTTTTATCACAGGACAGGAAATCGGCCCTCAACAACTTAACCGGCGGAAAAGATTTTTTTGAAAAAATCCCTAAGGCCCGGGGTCACAATTTCAGCAAAAATCTGACTTTTGGCGATTCAGTCAAAAATGGTGCCAAACGCTTAAAAATGCTCCCCTGAAAGTTTTGGCAGTCGAAACAGATGGCTTTTTATCACAGGACAGGAAATCAGCCCTCAAAAACTTAACAGGCGGAATAGATTTTTTTGAAAAAATCCCTAAGCCCTGTGGTAACAATTTCAGCAAAAATCTGACTTTTGGCAATTCACTCAAAAATGGTGCCAACCGGTTGCTAATGCTCCCCTGAAAGGTTTGTCAGTCGAAAGAGACTGGTTTTTATCACAAGACAAGAAATCAGCCCTCAACAACTTAACCGGCGGAAAAAGATTTTTTTGAAAAAATCCTTAAGCCCCGGGGTCACAATTTCAGCAAAAATCTGACTTTTGGCAATTCAGTCAAAAATGGTGCCAACCGGTTGCTAATGCTCCCCTGAAAGGTTTGGCAGTCGAAACAGAAGGCTTTTTATCACGGGACAAGAAATCAGCCCTCAACAACTTAAACGGCGGAAAAAGATTTTTTTGAAAAAATCCCTAAGCCCCGGGGTCACAATTTCAGCAAAAATCTGACTTTTGGCAATTCAGTCAAAAATGGTGCCAACCGGTTGCAAATGCTCCCCTGAAAGTTTTGGCAGTCGAAACAGAAGGCTTTTTATCACAGGACAAGAAATCAGCCCTCAACAACTTAACCGGTGGAAAAGATTTTTTTGAAAAAATCCCTAAGCCCCGGGGTCACAATTTCAGCAAAAATCTGACTTTTGGCAATTCACTCAAAAATGGTGCCAACCGGTTGCAAATGCTCCCCTGAAAGGTTTGGCAGTCGAAACAGAAGGCTTTTTATCACAGGACAGGAAATCGGCCCTCAACAACTTAACGGGCGGAAAAAGATTTTTTTGAAAAAATCGCTAAGCCCCGGGGTCACAATTTCAGCAAAAATCTGACTTTTGGCAATTCAGTCAAAAATGGTGCCAACCGGTTGCAAATGTTCCCCTGAAAGGTTTGGCAGTTGAAACAGAAGGCTTTTTATCACAGGACAAGAAATCAGCCCTCAACAACTTAACCGGCGGAAAAAGATTTTTTTGAAAAATCGCTAAGCCCCGGGGTCAGAATTTCAGCAAAAATCTGACTTTTGGCAATTCAGTCAAAAATGGTGCCAACCGCTTGCAAATGCTCCCCTGAAAGGTTTGGTGTTCAAAACGGAAGGCTTTTTATAACAGGACAAAAAATCGGCCCTTAACAACTTAACCGGCGCAAAAGATTTTTTTGAAAAAATCCCGAAGCCCCGGGGTCACAATTTCAGCAAAAATCTGACTTTTGGCAATTTACTCAAAAATGGTGCCAACCGGTTGCTAATGCCCCCCTGAAAGGTTTGGCAGTCGAAACAGAAGGCTTTTTATCACAGGACAATAAATCAGCCCTCAACAACTTAACCGGCGGAAAAAGATTTTTTTGAAAAAATCGCTAAGCCCCGGGGTCACAATTTCAGCAAAAATCTGACTTTTGGCAATTCAGTCAAAAATGGTGCCAACCGCTTGCAAATGCTCCCCTGAAAGGTTTGGCGTTCAAAACGGAAGGTTTTTTATCACAGAACAAGAAATCGGCCCTCAACAACTTAACCGGCGGAAAAGATTTTTTTGAAAAAATCCCTAAGCCCCGGGGTCACAGTTTCAGCAAAAATCTGACTTTTGGCAATTTACTCAAAAATGGTGCCAAACGCTTGAAAATGCTCCCCTGAAAGGTTTGGCAGTCGAAACAGTAGGCTTTTTATCACAGGACAAGAAATCAGCCCTCAACAACTTAACCAGCGGAAAAAGATTTTTTTGAAAAGATCCCTAAGCCCCGGGGTCACAATTTCAGCAAAAATCTGACTTTTGGCAATTCACTCAAAAATGGTGCCCACCGGTTGCAAATGCTCCCCTGAAAGGTTTGGCAGTTGAAACAGAAGGCTTTTTATCACAGGACAAGAAATCAGCCCTCAACAACTTAACCGGCGGAAAAAGATTTTTTTGAAAAAATCCCTAAGCCCCGGGGTCAAAATTTCATCAAAAATCTGACTTTTGGCAATTCAGTCAAAAATGGTGCCAAATGCTTGAAAATGCTCCCCTGAAAGTTTTGGCAGTCGAAACAGAAGGCTTTTTATCACAGGACAAGAAATCAGCCCTCAACAACTTAACCGGCGGAAAAGATTTTTTTGAAAAAATCCCTAAGCCCCGGGGTCACAATTTCAGCAAAAATCTGACTTTTGGCGATTCAGTCAAAAATGGTGCCAACCGGTTGCTAATGCTCCCCTGAAAGTTTTGGCAGTCGAAACAGAAGGCTTTTTATCACAGGACAGGAAATGGGCCCTCAACAACTTAACCGGCGGAAAAGATTTTTTTGAAAAAATCCATAAGCCCCGGGGTCACAATTTCAGCAAAAATCTGACTTTTGGCGATTCACTCAAAAATGGTGCCAACCGGTTGCTAATGCTCCCCTGAAAGGTTTGGCAGTCGAAACAGAAGGCTTTTTATCACAGGACAAGAAATCAGCCCTCAACAACTTAACCGGCGGAAAAAGATTTTTTTGAAAAAATCCTTAAGCCCCGGGGTAACAATTTCAGCAAAAATCTGACTTTTGGCAATTCAGTCAAAAATGGTGCCAACCGGTTGCTAATGCTCCCCTGAAAGGTTTGGCAATCGAAACAGAAGGCTTTTTATCACAGGACAGGAAATCGGCCCTCAACAACTTAACCGGCGGAAAAGATTTTTTTGAAAAAATCCCTAAGGCCCGGGGTCACAATTTCAGCAAAAATCTGACTTTTGGCGATTCAGTCAAAAATGGTGCCAAACGCTTGAAAATGCTCCCCTGAAAGTTTTGGCAGTCGAAACAGAAGGCTTTTTATCACAGGACAGGAAATCAGCCCTCAACAACTTAACAGGCGGAAAAGATTTTTTTGAAAAAATCCCTAAGCCCTGGGGTAACAATTTTAGCAAAAATCTGACTTTTGGCAATTCAGTCAAAAATGGTGCCAAACGGTTGCTAATGCTCCCCTGAAAGGTTTGGCAGTCGAAACAGAAGACTTTTTATCACAGGAAAAGAAATCAGGCCTCAACAACTTAACCGGCGGAAAATGATTTTTTTGAAAAAATCCCTAAGCCCCGGGGTCACAATTTCAGGAAAAATCTGACTTTTGGCAATTTACTCAAAAATGGTGCCAACCGGTTGCTAATGCTCCCCTGAAAGGTTTGGCAGTCGAAACAGAAGGCTTTTTATCACAGGACAAGAAATCAGCCCTCAACAACTTAACCGGCGGAAAAAGATTTTTTTGAAAAAATCCTTAAGCCCCGGGGTCACAATTTCAGCAAAAATCTGACTTTTGGCAATTCAGTCAAAAATGGTGCCAACCGCTTGCAAATGCTCCCCTGAAAGGTTTGGTGTTCAAAACAGAAGGCTTTTTATCACAGGACAAGAAATCAGCCCTCAACAACTTAACCGGCGGAAAAAGATTTTTTTGAAAAAATCCCTAAGCCCCGGGGTCACAATTTCAGCAAAAATCTGACTTTTGGCAATTCAGTCAAAAATGGTGCCAACCGGTTGCAAATGTTCCCCTGAAAGGTTTGGCAGTCGAAACAGAAGGCTTTTTATCACAGGACAAGAAATCAGCCCTCAACAACTTAACCGGCGGAAAAAGATTTTTTTGAAAAAATCGCTATGCCCCGGGGTCACAATTTCAGCAAAAATCTGACTTTTGGCAATTCAGTCAAAAATGGTGCCAACCGCTTGCAAATGCTCCCCTGAAAGGTTTGGCGTTCAAAAGGGAAGGTTTTTTATCACAGAACAAGAAATCGGCCGTCAACAACTTAACCGGCGGAAAAGATTTTTTTGAAAAAATCCCTAAGCCCCGGGGTCACAATTTCAGCAAAAATCTCACTTTTGGCGATTCACTCAAAAATGGTGCCAACCGGTTGCTAATGCTCCCCTGAAAGGTTTGGCAGTCGAAACAGAAGGCTTTTTATCACAGGACAAGAAATCAGCCCTCAACAACTTAACCGGCGGAAAAAGATTTTTTTGAAAAAATCCTTAAGCCCCGGGGTCACAATTTCAGCAAAAATCTGACTTTTGGCAATTCAGTCAAAAATGGTGCCAACCGCTTGCAAATGCTCCCCTGAAAGGTTTGGTGTTCAAAACGGAAGGCTTTTTATCACAGGACAAGAAATCGGCCCTCAACAACTTAACGGGCGGAAAAAGATTTTTTTGAAAAAATCGCTAAGCCCCGGGGTCACAATTTCAGCAAAAATCTGACTTTTGGCAATTCAGTCAAAAATGGTGCCAACCGGTTGCAAATGTTCCCCTGAAAGGTTTGGCAGTTGAAACAGAAGGCTTTTTATCACAGGACAAGAAATCAGCCCTCAACAACTTAACCGGCGGAAAAAGATTTTTTTGAAAAATCGCTAAGCCCCGGGGTCAGAATTTCAGCAAAAATCTGACTTTTGGCAATTCAGTCAAAAATGGTGCCAACCGCTTGCAAATGCTCCCCTGAAAGGTTTGGTGTTCAAAACGGAAGGCTTTTTATCACAGGACAAAAAATCGGCCCTCAACAACTTAACCGGCGCAAAAGATTTTTTTGAAAAAATCCCGAAGCCCCGGGGTCACAATTTCAGCAAAAATCTGACTTTTGGCAATTCAGTCAAAAATGGTGCCAAACGGTTGCTAATGCTCCCCTGAAAGGTTTGGCAGTCGAAACAGAAGACTTTTTATCACAGGAAAAGAAATCAGCCCTCAACAACTTAACCGGCGGAAAATGATTTTTTTGAAAAAATCCCTAAGCCCCGGGGTCACAATTTCAGGAAAAATCTGACTTTTGGCAATTTACTCAAAAATGGTGCCAACCGGTTGCTAATGCTCCCCTGAAAGGTTTGGCAGTCGAAACAGAAGGCTTTTTATCACCGTACAAGAAATCAGCCCTCAACAACTTAACCGGCGGAAAAGATTTTTTTGAAAAAATCCCTAAGCCCCGGGGTCACAATTTCAGCAAAAATCTGACTTTTGGCGATTCACTCAAAAATGGTGCCAACCGGTTGCTAATGCTTCCCTGAAAGGTTTGGCAATCGAAACACAAGGCTTTTATCACAGGACAAGAAATCGGCCCTCAAAAACTTAACCGGCGGAAAAGATTTTTTTGAAAAAATCCCTAAACCCCGGGGTCACAATTTCTGCAAAAGTCTGACTTTTGGCAATTCAGTCAAAAATGGTGCCAACCGGTTGCTAATGCTCCCCTGAAAGTTTTGGCAGTCGAAACAGAAGGCTTTTTATCACAGGACAGGAAATGAGCCCTCAACAACTTAACCGGCGGAAAAGATTTTTTTGAAAAAATCCCTAAGCCCCGGGGTCACAATTTCAGCAAAAATCTGACTTTTGGCGATTCACTCAAAAATGGTGCCAACCGGTTGCTAATGCTCCCCTGAAAGGTTTGGCAGTCGAAACAGAAGGCTTTTTATCACAGGACAAGAAATCAGCCCTCAACAACTTAACCGGCGGAAAAAGATTTTTTTGAAAAAATCCTTAAGCCCCGGGGTCACAATTTCAGCAAAAATCTGACTTTTGGCAATTCAGTCAAAAATGGTGCCAACCGGTTGCAAATGCTCCCATGAAAGGTTTGGCAGTCGAAACAGAAGGCTTTTTATCACAGGACAGGAAATCGGCCCTCAACAACTTAACGGGCGGAAAAAGATTTTTTTGAAAAAATCGCTAAGCCCCGGGGTCACAATTTCAGCAAAAATCTGACTTTTGGCAATTCAGTCAAAAATGGTGCCAACCCGTTACAAATGCTCCCCTGAAAGGTTTGGCAGTTGAAACAGAAGGCTTTTTATCACAGGACAAGAAATCAGCCCTCAACAACTTAACCGGCGGAAAAAGATTTTTTTGAAAAATCGCTAAGCCCCAGGGTCAGAATTTCAGCAAAAATCTGATTTTTGGCAATTCAGTCAAAAATGGTGCCATCCGGTTGCAAATGCTCCCCTGAAAGGTTTGGCGTTCAAAACGGAAGGCTTTTTATCACAGGACAAGAATTCGGCCCTCAACAACTTTACCAGCGGAAAAGATTTTTTTGAAAAAATCGCTAAGCCCCGGGGTCACAATTTCAGCAAAAATCTGACTTTTGGCGATTCACTGAAAAATGGTGCCAACCGGTTGCAAATGCTTCCCTGAAAGGTTTGGCAGTCGAAACAGAAGGCTTTTTATCACAGGACAAGAAATCAGCCCTCAACAACTTAACCGGCGGAAAAGATTTTTTTGAAAAAATCCCTAAGCCCCGGGGTCACAATTTCAGCAACAATCTGACTTTTGGCAATTCAGTCAAAAATGGTGCCAACCGCTTGCAAATGCTCCCCTGAAAGGTTTGGTGTTCAAAACGGAAGGCTTTTTATCACAGGACAAGAAATCGGCCCTCAACAACTTAACCGGCGCAAAAGATTTTTTTGAAAAAATCCCTAAGCCCCGGGGTCACAATTTCAGCAAAAATCTGACTTTTGGCAATTTATTCAAAAATGGTGCCAAACGCTTGAAAATGCTCCCCTGAAAGGTTTGGCAGTCGAAACAGAAGGCTTTTTATCACAGGACAAGAAATCAGCCCTCAACAACTTAACCGGCGGAAAAAGATTTTTTTGAAAAAATCCCTAAGCCCCGGGGTCACAATTTCAGCAAAAATCTGACTTTTGGCAATTCAGTCAAAAATGGTGCCAACCGGTTGCTAATGCCCCCCTGAAAGGTTTGGCAGTCGAAACAGAAGGCTTTTTATCACAGGACAAGAAATCAGCCCTCAACAACTTAACCGGCGGAAAAAGATTTTTTTGAAAAAATCGCTATGCCCCGGGGTCACAATTTCAGCAAAAATCTGACTTTTGGCAATTCAGTCAAAAATGGTGCCAACCGCTTGCAAATGCTCCCCTGAAAGGTTTGGCGTTCAAAACGGAAGGTTTTTTATCACAGAACAAGAAATCGGCCGTCAACAACTTAACCGGCGGAAAAGATTTTTTTGAAAAAATCCCTAAGCCCCGGGGTCACAATTTCAGCAAAAATCTGACTTTTGGCAATTTACTCAAAAATGGTGCCAAACGCTTGAAAATGCTCCCCTGAAAGGTTTGGCAGTCGAAACAGTAGGCTTTTTATCACAGGACAAGAAATCAGCCCTCAACAACTTAACCAGCGGAAAAAGATTTTTTTGAAAAAATCCCTAAGCCCCGGGGTCACAATTTCAGCAAAAATCTGACTTTTGGCAATTTACTCAAAAATGGTGCCAACCGGTTGCAAATGCTTCCCTGAAAGGTTTGGCAGTCGAAACAGAAGGCTTTTTATCACACGACAAGAAATCGGCCCGCAACAACTTAACCGGCGCAAAAGATTTTTTTGAAAAAATCGCTAAGCCCCGGGGTCACAATTTCAGCAACAATCTGACTTTTGGCAATTCAGTCAAAAATGGTGCCAACCGGTTGCAAATGCTCCCCTGAAAGGTTTGGTGTTCAAAACGGAAGGCTTTTTATCACAGGACAAGAAATCGGCCCTCAACAACTTAACCGGCGCAAAAGATTTTTTTGAAAAAATCCCTAAGCCCCGGGGTCACAATTTCAGCAAAAATCTGACTTTTGGCAATTTATTCAAAAATGGTGCCAAACGCTTGAAAATGCTCCCCTGAAAGGTTTGGCAGTCGAAACAGAAGGCTTTTTATCACAGGACAATAAATCAGCCCTCAACAACTTAACCGGCGGAAAAAGATTTTTTTGAAAAAATCCTTAAGCCCCGGGGTCACAATTTCAGCAAAAATCTGACTTTTGGCAATTCAGTCAAAAATGGTGCCAACCGGTTGCTAATGCCCCCCTGAAAGGTTTGGCAGTCGAAACAGAAGGCTTTTTATCACAGGACAAGAAATCAGCCCTCAACAACTTAACCGGCGGAAAAAGATTTTTTTGAAAAAATCGCTATGCCCCGGGGTCACAATTTCAGCAAAAATCTGACTTTTGGCAATTCAGTCAAAAATGGTGCCAACCGCTTGCAAATGCTCCCCTGAAAGGTTTGGCGTTCAAAACGGAAGGTTTTTTATCACAGAACAAGAAATCGGCCGTCAACAACTTAACCGGCGGAAAAGATTTTTTTGAAAAAATCCCTAAGCCCCGGGGTCACAATTTCAGCAAAAATCTGACTTTTGGCAATTCAGTCAAAAATGGTGCCAACCGGTTGCTAATGCCCCCCTGAAAGGTTTGGCAGTCGAAACAGAAGGCTTTTTATCACACGACAAGAAATCGGCCCGCAACAACTTAACCGGCGCAAAAGATTTTTTTGAAAAAATCGCTAAGCCCCGGGGTCACAATTTCAGCAACAATCTGACTTTTGGCAATTCAGTCAAAAATGGTGCCAACCGGTTGCAAATGCTCCCCTGAAAGGTTTGGTGTTCAAAACGGAAGGCTTTTTATCACAGGACAAGAAATCGGCCCTCAACAACTTAACCGGCGCAAAAGATTTTTTTGAAAAAATCCCTAAGCCCCGGGGTCACAATTTCAGCAAAAATCTGACTTTTGGCAATTTATTCAAAAATGGTGCCAAACGCTTGAAAATGCTCCCCTGAAAGGTTTGGCAGTCGAAACAGAAGGCTTTTTATCACAGGACAATAAATCAGCCCTCAACAACTTAACCGGCGGAAAAAGATTTTTTTGAAAAAATCCTTAAGCCCCGGGGTCACAATTTCAGCAAAAATCTGACTTTTGGCAATTCAGTCAAAAATGGTGCCAACCGGTTGCTAATGCCCCCCTGAAAGGTTTGGCAGTCGAAACAGAAGGCTTTTTATCACAGGACAAGAAATCAGCCCTCAACAACTTAACCGGCGGAAAAAGATTTTTTTGAAAAAATCGCTATGCCCCGGGGTCACAATTTCAGCAAAAATCTGACTTTTGGCAATTCAGTCAAAAATGGTGCCAACCGCTTGCAAATGCTCCCCTGAAAGGTTTGGCGTTCAAAACGGAAGGTTTTTTATCACAGAACAAGAAATCGGCCGTCAACAACTTAACCGGCGGAAAAGATTTTTTTGAAAAAATCCCTAAGCCCCGGGGTCACAATTTCAGCAAAAATCTGACTTTTGGCAATTCAGTCAAAAATGGTGCCAACCGGTTGCTAATGCCCCCCTGAAAGGTTTGGCAGTCGAAACAGAAGGCTTTTTATCACAGGACAAGAAATCAGCCCTCAACAACTTAACCGGCGGAAAAAGATTTTTTTGAAAAAATCGCTATGCCCCGGGGTCACAATTTCAGCAAAAATCTGACTTTTGGCAATTCAGTCAAAAATGGTGCCAACCGCTTGCAAATGCTCCCCTGAAAGGTTTGGCGTTCAAAACGGAAGGTTTTTTATCACAGAACAAGAAATCGGCCGTCAACAACTTAACCGGCGGAAAAGATTTTTTTGAAAAAATCCCTAAGCCCCGGGGTCACAATTTCAGCAAAAATCTGACTTTTGGCAATTTACTCAAAAATGGTGCCAACCGGTTGCAAATGCTTCCCTGAAAGGTTTGGCAGTCGAAACAGAAGGCTTTTTATCACACGACAAGAAATCGGCCCGCAACAACTTAACCGGCGCAAAAGATTTTTTTGAAAAAATCGCTAAGCCCCGGGGTCACAATTTCAGCAAAAACCTGACTTTTGGCAATTCAGTCAAAAATGGTGCCAACCGATTGCAAATGCTCCCCTGAAAGGTTTGGTGTTCAAAACGGAAGGCTTTTTATCACAGGACAAGAAATCGGCCCTCAACAACTTAACCGGCGCAAAAGATTTTTTTGAAAAAATCCCTAAGCCCCGGGGTCACAATTTCAGCAAAAATCTGACTTTTGGCAATTTATTCAAAAATGGTGCCAAACGCTTGAAAATGCTCCCCTGAAAGGTTTGGCAGTTGAAACAGAAGGCTTTTTATCACAGGACAATAAATCAGCCCTCAACAACTTAACCGGCGGAAAAAGATTTTTTTGAAAAAATCCTTAAGCCCCGGGGTCACAATTTCAGCAAAAATCTGACTTTTGGCAATTCAGTCAAAAATGGTGCCAACCGGTTGCTAATGCCCCCCTGAAAGGTTTGGCAGTCGAAACAGAAGGCTTTTTATCACAGGACAAGAAATCAGCCCTCAACAACTTAACCGGCGGAAAAAGATTTTTTTGAAAAAATCGCTATGCCCCGGGGTCACAATTTCAGCAAAAATCTGACTTTTGGCAATTCAGTCAAAAATGGTGCCAACCGCTTGCAAATGCTCCCCTGAAAGGTTTGGCGTTCAAAACGGAAGGTTTTTTATCACAGAACAAGAAATCGGCCGTCAACAACTTAACCGGCGGAAAAGATTTTTTTGAAAAAATCCCTAAGCCCCGGGGTCACAATTTCAGCAAAAATCTGACTTTTGGCAATTTACTCAAAAATGGTGCCAAACGCTTGAAAATGCTCCCCTGAAAGGCTTGGCAGTCGAAACAGTAGGCTTTTTATCACAGGACAAGAAATCAGCCCTCAACAACTTAACCAGCGGAAAAAGATTTTTTTGAAAAAATCCCTAAGCCCCGGGGTCACAATTTCAGCAAAAATCTGACTTTTGGCGATTCACTGAAAAATGGTGCCAACCGGTTGCAAATGCTTCCCTGAAAGGTTTGGCAGTCGAAACAGAAGGCTTTTTATCACACGACAAGAAATCGGCCCGCAACAACTTAACCGGCGCAAAAGATTTTTTTAAAAAAAATCGCTAAGCCCCGGGGTCACAATTTCAGCAAAAATCTGACTTTTGGCAATTCAGTCAAAAATGGTGCCAACCGCTTGCAAATGCTCCCCTGAAAGGTTTGGCGTTCAAAATAGAAGGTTTTTTATCACAGAACAAGAAATCGGCCGTCAACAACTTAACCGGCGGAAAAGATTTTTTTGAAAAAATCCCTAAGCCCCGGGGTCACAATTTCAGCAAAAATCTGACTTTTGGCAATTTACTCAAAAATGGTGCCAAACGCTTGAAAATGCTCCCCTGAAAGGTTTGGCAGTCGAAACAGTAGGCTTTTTATCACAGGACAAGAAATCAGCCCTCAACAACTTAACCAGCGGAAAAAGATTTTTTTGAAAAAATCCCTAAGCCCCGGGGTCAAATTTCAGCAAAAATCTGACTTTTGGCGATTCACTGAAAAATGGTGCCAACCGGTTGCAAATGCTTCCCTGAAAGGTTTGGCAGTCGAAACAGAAGGCTTTTTATCACACGACAAGAAATCGGCCCGCAACAACTTAACCGGCGCAAAAGATTTTTTTGAAAAAATCCCTAAGCCCCGGGGTCACAATTTCAGCAACAATCTGACTTTTGGCAATTCAGTCAAAAATGGTGCCAACCGGTTGCTAATGCTCCCCTGAAAGGTTTGGCAGTCGAAACAGAAGGCTTCTTATCACACGACAAGAAATCGGCCCTCAACAACTTAACCGGCGCAAAAGATTTTTTTGAAAAAATCCCTAAGCCCCGGGGTCACAATTTCAGCAAAAATCTGACTTTTGGCAATTTACTAAAAAATGGTGCCAAACGCTTGAAAATGCTCCCCTGAAAGGTTTGGCAGTCGAAACAGAAGGCTTTTTATCACAGGACAAGAAATCAGCCCTCAACAACTTAACCGGCGGAAAAAGATTTTTTTGAAAAAATCCCTAAGCCCCGGGGTCACAATTTCAGCAACAATCTGACTTTTGGGAATTCACTCAAAAATGGTGCCCACCGGTTGCAAATGCTCCCCTGAAAGGTTTGGCAGTTGAAACAGAAGGCTTTTTATCACAGGACAAGAAATCAGCCCTCAACAACTTAACCGGCGGAAAAAGATTTTTTTGAAAAAATCCTTAAGCCCCGGGGTCACAATTTCAGCAAAAATCTGACTTTTGGCAATTCAGTCAAAAATGGTGCCAACCGGTTGCTAATGCCCCCCTGAAAGGTTTGGCAGTCGAAACAGAAGGCTTTTTATCACAGGACAAGAAATCAGCCCTCAACAACTTAACCGGCGGAAAAAGATTTTTTTGAAAAAATCGCTATGCCCCGGTCACAATTTCAGCAAAAATCTGACTTTTGGCGATTCACTCAAAAATGGTGCCAACCGGTTGCTAATGCTCCCCTGAAAGGTTTGGCAGTCGAAAGAGACGGGTTTTTATCACAGGACAAGAAATCAGCCCTCAACAACTTAACCGGCGGAAAAAGATTTTTTTGAAAAAATCCTTAAGCCCCGGGGTCACAATTTCAGCAAAAATCTGACTTTTGGCAATTCAGTCAAAAATGGTGCCAACCGGTTGCTAATGCTCCCCTGAAAGGTTTGGCAGTCGAAACAGAAGGCTTTTTATCACGGGACAAGAAATCAGCCCTCAACAACTTAAACGGCGGAAAAAGATTTTTTTGAAAAAATCCCTAAGCCCCGGGTTCACAATTTCAGCAAAAATCTGACTTTTGGCAATTCAGTAAAAATGGTGCCAACCGGTTGCTAATGCTCCCCTGAAAGGTTTGGCAGTCGAAACAGAAGGCTTTTTATCACAGGACAAGAAATCAGCCCTCAACAACTTAACCGGTGGAAAAGATTTTTTTGAAAAAATCCCTAAGCCCCGGGGTCACAATTTCAGCAAAAATCTGACTTTTGGCAATTCAGTCAAAAATGGTGCCAACCCGTTACAAATGCTCCCCTGAAAGGTTTGGCAGTTGAAACAGAAGGCTTTTTATCACAGGACAAGAAATCAGCCCTCAACAACTTAACCGGCGGAAAAAGATTTTTTTGAAAAATCGCTAAGCCCCGGGGTCAGAATTTCAGCAAAAATCTGATTTTTGGCAATTCAGTCAAAAATGGTGCCATCCGGTTGCAAATGCTCCCCTGAAAGGTTTGGCGTTCAAAACGGAAGGCTTTTTATCACAGGACAAGAATTCGGCCCTCAACAACTTTACCAGCGGAAAAGATTTTTTTGAAAAAATCGCTAAGCCCCGGGGTCACAATTTCAGCAAAAATCTGACTTTTGGCGATTCACTGAAAAATGGTGCCAACCGGTTGCAAATGCTTCCCTGAAAGGTTTGGCAGTCGAAACAGAAGGCTTTTTATCACAGGACAAGAAATCAGCCCTCAACAACTTAACCGGCGGAAAAGATTTTTTTGAAAAAATCCCTAAGCCCCGGGGTCACAATTTCAGCAACAATCTGACTTTTGGCAATTCAGTCAAAAATGGTGCCAACCGCTTGCAAATGCTCCCCTGAAAGGTTTGGTGTTCAAAACGGAAGGCTTTTTATCACAGGACAAGAAATCGGCCCTCAACAACTTAACCGGCGCAAAAGATTTTTTTGAAAAAATCCCTAAGCCCCGGGGTCACAATTTCAGCAAAAATCTGACTTTTGGCAATTTATTCAAAAATGGTGCCAAACGCTTGAAAATGCTCCCCTGAAAGGTTTGGCAGTCGAAACAGAAGGCTTTTTATCACAGGACAAGAAATCAGCCCTCAACAACTTAACCGGCGGAAAAAGATTTTTTTGAAAAAATCCCTAAGCCCCGGGGTCACAATTTCAGCAAAAATCTGACTTTTGGCAATTCAGTCAAAAATGGTGCCAACCGGTTGCTAATGCCCCCCTGAAAGGTTTGGCAGTCGAAACAGAAGGCTTTTTATCACAGGACAAGAAATCAGCCCTCAACAACTTAACCGGCGGAAAAAGATTTTTTTGAAAAAATCGCTATGCCCCGGGGTCACAATTTCAGCAAAAATCTGACTTTTGGCAATTCAGTCAAAAATGGTGCCAACCGCTTGCAAATGCTCCCCTGAAAGGTTTGGCGTTCAAAACGGAAGGTTTTTTATCACAGAACAAGAAATCGGCCGTCAACAACTTAACCGGCGGAAAAGATTTTTTTGAAAAAATCCCTAAGCCCCGGGGTCACAATTTCAGCAAAAATCTGACTTTTGGCAATTTACTCAAAAATGGTGCCAAACGCTTGAAAATGCTCCCCTGAAAGGTTTGGCAGTCGAAACAGTAGGCTTTTTATCACAGGACAAGAAATCAGCCCTCAACAACTTAACCAGCGGAAAAAGATTTTTTTGAAAAAATCCCTAAGCCCCGGGGTCACAATTTCAGCAAAAATCTGACTTTTGGCAATTTACTCAAAAATGGTGCCAACCGGTTGCAAATGCTCCCCTGAAAGGTTTGGCAGTCGAAACAGAAGGCTTTTTATCACAGGACAAGAAATCAGCCCTCAACAACTTAACCGGCGGAAAAAGATTTTTTTGAAAAAATCCTTAAGCCCCGGGGTCACAATTTCAGCAAAAATCTGACTTTTGGCAATTCAGTCAAAAATGGTGCCAACCGGTTGCAAATGCTCCCATGAAAGGTTTGGCAGTCGAAACAGAAGGCTTTTTATCACAGGACAGGAAATCGGCCCTCAACAACTTAACGGGCGGAAAAAGATTTTTTTGAAAAAATCGCTAAGCCCCGGGGTCACAATTTCAGCAAAAATCTGACTTTTGGCAATTCAGTCAAAAATGGTGCCAACCCGTTACAAATGCTCCCCTGAAAGGTTTGGCAGTTGAAACAGAAGGCTTTTTATCACAGGACAAGAAATCAGCCCTCAACAACTTAACCGGCGGAAAAAGATTTTTTTGAAAAATCGCTAAGCCCCGGGGTCAGAATTTCAGCAAAAATCTGATTTTTGGCAATTCAGTCAAAAATGGTGCCATCCGGTTGCAAATGCTCCCCTGAAAGGTTTGGCGTTCAAAACGGAAGGCTTTTTATCACAGGACAAGAATTCGGCCCTCAACAACTTTACCAGCGGAAAAGATTTTTTTGAAAAAATCGCTAAGCCCCGGGGTCACAATTTCAGCAAAAATCTGACTTTTGGCGATTCACTGAAAAATGGTGCCAACCGGTTGCAAATGCTTCCCTGAAAGGTTTGGCAGTCGAAACAGAAGGCTTTTTATCACAGGACAAGAAATCAGCCCTCAACAACTTAACCGGCGGAAAAGATTTTTTTGAAAAAATCCCTAAGCCCCGGGGTCACAATTTCAGCAACAATCTGACTTTTGGCAATTCAGTCAAAAATGGTGCCAACCGCTTGCAAATGCTCCCCTGAAAGGTTTGGTGTTCAAAACGGAAGGCTTTTTATCACAGGACAAGAAATCGGCCCTCAACAACTTAACCGGCGCAAAAGATTTTTTTGAAAAAATCCCTAAGCCCCGGGGTCACAATTTCAGCAAAAATCTGACTTTTGGCAATTTATTCAAAAATGGTGCCAAACGCTTGAAAATGCTCCCCTGAAAGGTTTGGCAGTCGAAACAGAAGGCTTTTTATCACAGGACAAGAAATCAGCCCTCAACAACTTAACCGGCGGAAAAAGATTTTTTTGAAAAAATCCCTAAGCCCCGGGGTCACAATTTCAGCAAAAATCTGACTTTTGGCAATTCAGTCAAAAATGGTGCCAACCGGTTGCTAATGCCCCCCTGAAAGGTTTGGCAGTCGAAACAGAAGGCTTTTTATCACAGGACAAGAAATCAGCCCTCAACAACTTAACCGGCGGAAAAAGATTTTTTTGAAAAAATCGCTATGCCCCGGGGTCACAATTTCAGCAAAAATCTGACTTTTGGCAATTCAGTCAAAAATGGTGCCAACCGCTTGCAAATGCTCCCCTGAAAGGTTTGGCGTTCAAAACGGAAGGTTTTTTATCACAGAACAAGAAATCGGCCGTCAACAACTTAACCGGCGGAAAAGATTTTTTTGAAAAAATCCCTAAGCCCCGGGGTCACAATTTCAGCAAAAATCTGACTTTTGGCAATTTACTCAAAAATGGTGCCAAACGCTTGAAAATGCTCCCCTGAAAGGTTTGGCAGTCGAAACAGTAGGCTTTTTATCACAGGACAAGAAATCAGCCCTCAACAACTTAACCAGCGGAAAAAGATTTTTTTGAAAAAATCCCTAAGCCCCGGGGTCACAATTTCAGCAAAAATCTGACTTTTGGCAATTTACTCAAAAATGGTGCCAACCGGTTGCAAATGCTTCCCTGAAAGGTTTGGCAGTCGAAACAGAAGGCTTTTTATCACACGACAAGAAATCGGCCCGCAACAACTTAACCGGCGCAAAAGATTTTTTTGAAAAAATCGCTAAGCCCCGGGGTCACAATTTCAGCAACAATCTGACTTTTGGCAATTCAGTCAAAAATGGTGCCAACCGGTTGCTAATGCTCCCCTGAAAGGTTTGGCAGTCGAAACAGAAGGCTTCTTATCACACGACAAGAAATCGGCCCTCAACAACTTAACCGGCGCAAAAGATTTTTTTGAAAAAATCCCTAAGCCCCGGGGTCACAATTTCAGCAAAAATCTGACTTTTGGCAATTTACTAAAAAATGGTGCCAAACGCTTGAAAATGCTCCCCTGAAAGGTTTGGCAGTCGAAACAGAAGGCTTTTTATCACAGGACAAGAAATCAGCCCTCAACAACTTAACCGGCGGAAAAAGATTTTTTTGAAAAAATCCCTAAGCCCCGGGGTCACAATTTCAGCAAAAATCTGACTTTTGGGAATTCACTCAAAAATGGTGCCCACCGGTTGCAAATGCTCCCCTGAAAGGTTTGGCAGTTGAAACAGAAGGCTTTTTATCACAGGACAAGAAATCAGCCCTCAACAACTTAACCGGCGGAAAAAGATTTTTTTGAAAAAATCCTTAAGCCCCGGGGTCACAATTTCAGCAAAAATCTGACTTTTGGCAATTCAGTCAAAAATGGTGCCAACCGGTTGCTAATGCCCCCCTGAAAGGTTTGGCAGTCGAAACAGAAGGCTTTTTATCACAGGACAAGAAATCAGCCCTCAACAACTTAACCGGCGGAAAAAGATTTTTTTGAAAAAATCGCTATGCCCCGGTCACAATTTCAGCAAAAATCTGACTTTTGGCGATTCACTCAAAAATGGTGCCAACCGGTTGCTAATGCTCCCCTGAAAGGTTTGGCAGTCGAAAGAGACGGGTTTTTATCACAGGACAAGAAATCAGCCCTCAACAACTTAACCGGCGGAAAAAGATTTTTTTGAAAAAATCCTTAAGCCCCGGGGTCACAATTTCAGCAAAAATCTGACTTTTGGCAATTCAGTCAAAAATGGTGCCAACCGGTTGCTAATGCTCCCCTGAAAGGTTTGGCAGTCGAAACAGAAGGCTTTTTATCACGGGACAAGAAATCAGCCCTCAACAACTTAAACGGCGGAAAAAGATTTTTTTGAAAAAATCCCTAAGCCCCGGGGTCACAATTTCAGCAAAAATCTGACTTTTGGCAATTCAGTAAAAATGGTGCCAACCGGTTGCTAATGCTCCCCTGAAAGGTTTGGCAGTCGAAACAGAAGGCTTTTTATCACAGGACAAGAAATCAGCCCTCAACAACTTAACCGGTGGAAAAGATTTTTTTGAAAAAATCCTTAAGCCCCGGGGTCACAATTTCAGCAAAAATCTGACTTTTGGCAATTCAGTCAAAAATGGTGCCAACCCGTTACAAATGCTCCCCTGAAAGGTTTGGCAGTTGAAACAGAAGGCTTTTTATCACAGGACAAGAAATCAGCCCTCAACAACTTAACCGGCGGAAAAAGATTTTTTTGAAAAATCGCTAAGCCCCGGGGTCAGAATTTCAGCAAAAATCTGATTTTTGGCAATTCAGTCAAAAATGGTGCCATCCGGTTGCAAATGCTCCCCTGAAAGGTTTGGCGTTCAAAACGGAAGGCTTTTTATCACAGGACAAGAATTCGGCCCTCAACAACTTTACCAGCGGAAAAGATTTTTTTGAAAAAATCGCTAAGCCCCGGGGTCACAATTTCAGCAAAAATCTGACTTTTGGCGATTCACTGAAAAATGGTGCCAACCGGTTGCAAATGCTTCCCTGAAAGGTTTGGCAGTCGAAACAGAAGGCTTTTTATCACAGGACAAGAAATCAGCCCTCAACAACTTAACCGGCGGAAAAGATTTTTTTGAAAAAATCCCTAAGCCCCGGGGTCACAATTTCAGCAACAATCTGACTTTTGGCAATTCAGTCAAAAATGGTGCCAACCGCTTGCAAATGCTCCCCTGAAAGGTTTGGTGTTCAAAACGGAAGGCTTTTTATCACAGGACAAGAAATCGGCCCTCAACAACTTAACCGGCGCAAAAGATTTTTTTGAAAAAATCCCTAAGCCCCGGGGTCACAATTTCAGCAAAAATCTGACTTTTGGCAATTTATTCAAAAATGGTGCCAAACGCTTGAAAATGCTCCCCTGAAAGGTTTGGCAGTCGAAACAGAAGGCTTTTTATCACAGGACAAGAAATCAGCCCTCAACAACTTAACCGGCGGAAAAAGATTTTTTTGAAAAAATCCCTAAGCCCCGGGGTCACAATTTCAGCAAAAATCTGACTTTTGGCAATTCAGTCAAAAATGGTGCCAACCGGTTGCTAATGCCCCCCTGAAAGGTTTGGCAGTCGAAACAGAAGGCTTTTTATCACAGGACAAGAAATCAGCCCTCAACAACTTAACCGGCGGAAAAAGATTTTTTTGAAAAAATCGCTATGCCCCGGGGTCACAATTTCAGCAAAAATCTGACTTTTGGCAATTCAGTCAAAAATGGTGCCAACCGCTTGCAAATGCTCCCCTGAAAGGTTTGGCGTTCAAAACGGAAGGTTTTTTATCACAGAACAAGAAATCGGCCGTCAACAACTTAACCGGCGGAAAAGATTTTTTTGAAAAAATCCCTAAGCCCCGGGGTCACAATTTCAGCAAAAATCTGACTTTTGGCAATTTACTCAAAAATGGTGCCAAACGCTTGAAAATGCTCCCCTGAAAGGTTTGGCAGTCGAAACAGTAGGCTTTTTATCACAGGACAAGAAATCAGCCCTCAACAACTTAACCAGCGGAAAAAGATTTTTTTGAAAAAATCCCTAAGCCCCGGGGTCACAATTTCAGCAAAAATCTGACTTTTGGCAATTTACTCAAAAATGGTGCCAACCGGTTGCAAATGCTTCCCTGAAAGGTTTGGCAGTCGAAACAGAAGGCTTTTTATCACACGACAAGAAATCGGCCCGCAACAACTTAACCGGCGCAAAAGATTTTTTTGAAAAAATCGCTAAGCCCCGGGGTCACAATTTCAGCAACAATCTGAATTTTGGCAATTCAGTCAAAAATGGTGCCAACCGGTTGCAAATGCTCCCCTGAAAGGTTTGGTGTTCAAAACGGAAGGCTTTTTATCACAGGACAAGAAATCGGCCCTCAACAACTTAACCGGCGCAAAAGATTTTTTTGAAAAAATCCCTAAGCCCCGGGGTCACAATTTCAGCAAAAATCTGAGTTTTGGCAATTTATTCAAAAATGGTGCCAAACGCTTGAAAATGCTCCCCTGAAAGGTTTGGCAGTCGAAACAGAAGGCTTTTTATCACAGGACAATAAATCAGCCCTCAACAACTTAACCGGCGGAAAAAGATTTTTTTGAAAAAATCCTTAAGCCCCGGGGTCACAATTTCAGCAAAAATCTGACTTTTGGCAATTCAGTCAAAAATGGTGCCAACCGGTTGCTAATGCCCCCCTGAAAGGTTTGGCAGTCGAAACAGAAGGCTTTTTATCACAGGACAAGAAATCAGCCCTCAACAACTTAACCGGCGGAAAAAGATTTTTTTGAAAAAATCGCTATGCCCCGGGGTCACAATTTCAGCAAAAATCTGACTTTTGGCAATTCAGTCAAAAATGGTGCCAACCGCTTGCAAATGCTCCCCTGAAAGGTTTGGCGTTCAAAACGGAAGGTTTTTTATCACAGAACAAGAAATCGGCCGTCAACAACTTAACCGGCGGAAAAGATTTTTTTGAAAAAATCCCTAAGCCCCGGGGTCACAATTTCAGCAAAAATCTGACTTTTGGCAATTTACTCAAAAATGGTGCCAAACGCTTGAAAATGCTCCCCTGAAAGGTTTGGCAGTCGAAACAGTAGGCTTTTTATCACAGGACAAGAAATCAGCCCTCAACAACTTAACCAGCGGAAAAAGATTTTTTTGAAAAAATCCCTAAGCCCCGGGGTCACAATTTCAGCAAAAATCTGACTTTTGGCGATTCACTGAAAAATGGTGCCAACCGGTTGCAAATGCTTCCCTGAAAGGTTTGGCAGTCGAAACAGAAGGCTTTTTATCACACGACAAGAAATCGGCCCGCAACAACTTAACCGGCGCAAAAGATTTTTTTAAAAAAAATCGCTAAGCCCCGGGGTCACAATTTCAGCAAAAATCTGACTTTTGGCAATTCAGTCAAAAATGGTGCCAACCGCTTGCAAATGCTCCCCTGAAAGGTTTGGCGTTCAAAATAGAAGGTTTTTTATCACAGAACAAGAAATCGGCCGTCAACAACTTAACCGGCGGAAAAGATTTTTTTGAAAAAATCCCTAAGCCCCGGGGTCACAATTTCAGCAAAAATCTGACTTTTGGCAATTTACTCAAAAATGGTGCCAAACGCTTGAAAATGCTCCCCTGAAAGGTTTGGCAGTCGAAACAGTAGGCTTTTTATCACAGGACAAGAAATCAGCCCTCAACAACTTAACCAGCGGAAAAAGATTTTTTTGAAAAAATCCCTAAGCCCCGGGGTCAAATTTCAGCAAAAATCTGACTTTTGGCGATTCACTGAAAAATGGTGCCAACCGGTTGCAAATGCTTCCCTGAAAGGTTTGGCAGTCGAAACAGAAGGCTTTTTATCACACGACAAGAAATCGGCCCGCAACAACTTAACCGGCGCAAAAGATTTTTTTGAAAAAATCGCTAAGCCCCGGGGTCACAATTTCAGCAACAATCTGACTTTTGGCAATTCAGTCAAAAATGGTGCCAACCGGTTGCTAATGCTCCCCTGAAAGGTTTGGCAGTCGAAACAGAAGGCTTCTTATCACACGACAAGAAATCGGCCCTCAACAACTTAACCGGCGCAAAAGATTTTTTTGAAAAAATCCCTAAGCCCCGGGGTCACAATTTCAGCAAAAATCTGACTTTTGGCAATTTACTAAAAAATGGTGCCAAACGCTTGAAAATGCTCCCCTGAAAGGTTTGGCAGTCGAAACAGAAGGCTTTTTATCACAGGACAAGAAATCAGCCCTCAACAACTTAACCGGCGGAAAAAGATTTTTTTGAAAAAATCCCTAAGCCCCGGGGTCACAATTTCAGCAAAAATCTGACTTTTGGGAATTCACTCAAAAATGGTGCCCACCGGTTGCAAATGCTCCCCTGAAAGGTTTGGCAGTTGAAACAGAAGGCTTTTTATCACAGGACAAGAAATCAGCCCTCAACAACTTAACCGGCGGAAAAAGATTTTTTTGAAAAAATCCTTAAGCCCCGGGGTCACAATTTCAGCAAAAATCTGACTTTTGGCAATTCAGTCAAAAATGGTGCCAACCGGTTGCTAATGCCCCCCTGAAAGGTTTGGCAGTCGAAACAGAAGGCTTTTTATCACAGGACAAGAAATCAGCCCTCAACAACTTAACCGGCGGAAAAAGATTTTTTTGAAAAAATCGCTATGCCCCGGTCACAATTTCAGCAAAAATCTGACTTTTGGCGATTCACTCAAAAATGGTGCCAACCGGTTGCTAATGCTCCCCTGAAAGGTTTGGCAGTCGAAAGAGACGGGTTTTTATCACAGGACAAGAAATCAGCCCTCAACAACTTAACCGGCGGAAAAAGATTTTTTTGAAAAAATCCTTAAGCCCCGGGGTCACAATTTCAGCAAAAATCTGACTTTTGGCAATTCAGTCAAAAATGGTGCCAACCGGTTGCTAATGCTCCCCTGAAAGGTTTGGCAGTCGAAACAGAAGGCTTTTTATCACGGGACAAGAAATCAGCCCTCAACAACTTAAACGGCGGAAAAAGATTTTTTTGAAAAAATCCATAAGCCCCGGGGTCACAATTTCAGCAAAAATCTGACTTTTGGCAATTCAGTCAAAAATGGTGCCAACCGGTTGCTAATGCTCCCCTGAAAGGTTTGGCAGTCGAAACAGAAGGCTTTTTATCACAGGACAAGAAATCAGCCCTCAACAACTTAACCGGTGGAAAAGATTTTTTTGAAAATATCCCTAAGCCCCGGGGTCACAATTTCAGCAAAAATCTGACTTTTGGCAATTCAGTCAAAAATGGTGCCAACCGGTTGCAAATGCTCCCCTGAAAGGTTTGGCGTTCAAAACGGAAGGCTTTTTATCACAGGAGAAGAATTCGGCCCTCAACAACTTTACCGGCGGAAAAGATTTTTTTGAAAAAATCGCTAAGCCCCGGGGTCACAATTTCAGCAAAAATCTGACTTTTGGCAATTTACTCAAAAATGGTGCCAACCGGTTGCTAATGCTCCCCTGAAAGGTTTGGCAGTCGAAACAGAAGGCTTTTTATCACAGGACAAGAAATCAGCCCTCAACAACTTAACCGGCGGAAAAAGATTTTTTTGAAAAAAACGCTAAGCCCCGGGGTCACAATTTCAGCAAAAATCTGACTTTTGGCAATTTACTCAAAAATGGTGCCAACCGGTTGCTAATGCCCCCCTGAAAGGTTTGGCAGTCGAAACAGAAGGCTTTTTATCACAGGACAAGAAATCAGCCCTAAACAACTTAACCGGCGGAAAAAGATTTTTTTGAAAAAATCGCTATGCCCCGGGGTCGCAATTTCAGCAAAAATCTGATTTTTGGCAATTCAGTCAAAAATGGTGCCAACCGCTTGCAAATGCTCCCCTGAAAGGTTTGGTGTTCAAAACGGAAGGCTTTTTATCACAGGACAAGAAATCGGCCCTCAACAACTTAACCGGCGCAAAAGATTTTTTTGAAAAAATCCCTAAGCCCCGGGGTCACAATTTCAGCAAAAATCTGACTTTTGGCAATTTACTCAAAAATGGTGCCAAACGCTTGAAAATGCTCCCCTGAAAGGTTTGGCAGTCGAAACAGAAGGCTTTTTATCACAGGACAAGAAATCAGCCCTCAACAACTTAACCGGCGGAAAAAGATTTTTTTGAAAAAATCCCTAAGCCCCGGGGTCACAATTTCAGCAAAAATCTGACTTTTGGCAATTTACTCAAAAATGGTGCCAACCGGTTGCTAATGCCCCCCTGAAAGGTTTGGCAGTCGAAACAGAAGGCTTTTTATCACAGGACAAGAAATCAGCCCTCAACAACTTAACCGGCGGAAAAAGATTTTTTTCAAAAAATCGCTATGCCCCGGGGTCACAATTTCAGCAAAAATCTGACTTTTGGCAATTCAGTCAAAAATGGTGCCAACCGCTTGCAAATGCTCCCTGAAAGGTTTGGCGTTCAAAACGGAAGGTTTTTTATCACAGAACAAGAAATCGGCCCTCAACAACTTAACCGGCGGAAAAGATTTTTTTGAAAAAATCCCTAAGCCCCGGGGTCACAATTTCAGCAAAAATCTGACTTTTGGCAATTTACTCAAAAATGGTGCCAAACGCTTGAAAATGCTCCCCTGAAAGGTTTGGCAGTCGAAACAGTAGGCTTTTTATCACAGGACAAGAAATCAGCCCTCAACAACTTAACCAGCGGAAAAAGATTTTTTTGAAAAAATCCCTAAGCCCCGGGGTCACAATTTCAGCAAAAATCTGACTTTTGGCAATTCACTCAAAAATGGTGCCAACTGGTTGCAAAGGCTCCCCTGAAAGGTTTGGCAGTCTAAACAGAACACTTTTTATCACAGGACAGGAAATCGGCCCTCAACAACTTAACCGGCGGAAAAAGATTTTTTTGAAAAAATCCCTAAGCCCCGGGGTCACAATTTCAGCAGAAATCTGACTTTTGGCAATTTACTCAGAAATGGTGCCAACCGGTTGCTAATGCCCCCCTGAAAGGTTTGGAAGTCGAAACAGAAGGCTTTTTATCACACGACAAGAAATCGGCCCGCAACAACTTAACCGGCGCAAAAGATTTTTTTGAAAAAATCGCTAAGCCCCGGGGTCACAATTTCAGCAACAATCTGACTTTTGGCAATTCAGTCAAAAATGGTGCCAACCGCTTGCAAATGCTCCCCTGAAAGGTTTGGTGTTCAAAACGGAAGGCTTTTTATCACAGGACAAGAAATCGGCCCTCAACAACTTAACCGGCGCAAAAGATTTTTTTGAAAAAATCCCTAAGCCCCGGGGTCACAATTTCAGCAAAAATCTGACTTTTGGCAATTTACTCAAAAATGGTGCCAAACGCTTGAAAATGCTCCCCTGAAAGGTTTGGCAGTCGAAACAGTAGGCTTTTTATCACAGGACAAGAAATCAGCCCTCAACAACTTAACCAGCGGAAAAAGATTTTTTTGAAAAAATCCCTAAGCCCCGGGGTCACAATTTCAGCAAAAATCTGACTTTTGGGAATTCAGTCAAAAATGGTGCCAACTGGTTGCTAATGCTCCCCTGAAAGGTTTGGCAGTCGAAACAGAAGGCTTTTTATCACAGGACAGGAAATCGGCCCTCAACAACTTAACCGGCGGAAAAGATTTTTTTGAAAAAATCCCTAAGCCCCGGGGTCACAATTTCAGCAAAAATCTGACTTTTGGCGATTCACTCAAAAATGGTGCCGACCAGTTGCTAATGCTCCCCTGAAAGGTTTGGCAGTCGAAAGAGACGGGTTTTTATCACAGGACAAGAAATCAGCCCTCAACAACTTAACCGGCGGAAAAAGATTTTTTTGAAAAAATCCTTAAGCCCCGGGGTCACAATTTCAGCAAAAATCTGACTTTTGGCAATTCAGTCAAAAATGGTGCCAACCGGTTGCTAATGCTCCCCTGAAAGGTTTGGCAGTCGAAACAGAAGGCTTTTTATCACGGGACAAGAAATCAGCCCTCAACAACTTAAACGGCGGAAAAAGATTTTTTTGAAAAAATCCCTAAGCCCCGGGGTCACAATTTCAGCAAAAATCTGACTTTTGGCAATTCAGTAAAAATGGTGCCAACCGGTTGCTAATGCTCCCCTGAAAGGTTTGGCAGTCGAAACAGAAGGCTTTTTATCACAGGACAAGAAATCAGCCCTCAACAACTTAACCGGTGGAAAAGATTTTTTTGAAAAAATCCCTAAGCCCCGGGGTCACAATTTCAGCAAAAATCTGACTTTTGGCAATTCACTCAAAAATGGTGCCAACCGGTTGCAAAGGCTCCCCTGAAAGGTTTGGCAGTCGAAACAGAACGCTTTTTCTCACAGGACAGGAAATCGGCCCTCAACAACTTAACGGGCGGAAAAAGATTTTTTTGAAAAAAATCGCTAAGCCCCGGGGTCACAATTTCAGCAAAAATCTGACTTTTGGCAATTCAGTCAAAAATGGTGCCAACCGGTTGCAAATGCTCCCCTGAAAGGTTTGGCGTTCAAAACGGAAGGCTTTTTATCACAGGAGAAGAATTCGGCCCTCAACAACTTTACCGGCGGAAAAGATTTTTTTGAAAAAATCCCAAAGCCCCGGGGTCACAATTTCAGCAAAAATCTGACTTTTGGCAATTTACTCAAAAATGGTGCCAACCGGTTGCTAATGCTCCCCTGAAAGGTTTGGCAGTCGAAACAGAAGGCTTTTTATCACAGGACAAGAAATCAGCCCTCAACAACTTAACCGGCGGAAAAAGATTTTTTTGAAAAAATCGCTAAGCCCCGGGGTCACAATTTCAGCAAAAATCTGACTTTTGGCAATTTACTCAAAAATGGTGCCAACCGGTTGCTAATGCCCCCCTGAAAGGTTTGGCAGTCGAAACAGAAGGCTTTTTATCACAGGACAAGACATCAGCCCTCAACAACTTAACCGGCGGAAAAAGATTTTTTTGAAAAAATCGCTATGCCCCGGGGTCGCAATTTCAGCAAAAATCTGATTTTTGGCAATTCAGTCAAAAATGGTGCCAACCGCTTGCAAATGCTTCCCTGAAAGGTTTGGCGTTCAAAACGGAAGGTTTTTTATCACAGAACAAGAAATCGGCCCGCAACAACTTAACCGGCGCAAAAGATTTTTTTGAAAAAATCGCTAAGCCCCGGGGTCACAATTTCAGCAAAAATCTGACTTTTGGCAATTTACTCAAAAATGGTGCCAAACGCTTGAAAATGCTCCCCTGAAAGGTTTGGCAGTCGAAACAGTAGGCTTTTTATCACAGGACAAGAAATCAGCCCTCAACAACTTAACCAGCGGAAAAAGATTTTTTTGAAAAAATCCCTAAGCCCCGGGGTCACAATTTCAGCAAAAATCTGACTTTTGGAAATTCAGTCAAAAATGGTGCCAACTGGTTGCTAATGCTCCCCTGAAAGGTTTGGCAGTCGAAACAGAAGGCTTTTTATCACAGGACAGGAAATCGGCCCTCAACAACTTAACCGGCGGAAAAGATTTTTTTGAAAAAATCCCTAAGCCCCGGGGTCACAATTTCAGCAAAAATCTGACTTTTGGCGATTCACTCAAAAATGGTGCCAACCAGTTGCTAATGCTCCCCTGAAAGGTTTGGCAGTCGAAAGAGACGGGTTTTTATCACAGGACAAGAAATCAGCCCTCAACAACTTAACCGGCGGAAAAAGATTTTTTTGAAAAAATCCTTAAGCCCCGGGGTCACAATTTCAGCAAAAATCTGACTTTTGGCAATTCAGTCAAAAATGGTGCCAACCGGTTGCTAATGCTCCCCTGAAAGGTTTGGCAGTCGAAACAGAAGGCTTTTTATCACGGGACAAGAAATCAGCCCTCAACAACTTAAACGGCGGAAAAAGATTTTTTTGAAAAAATCCCTAAGCCCCGGGGTCACAATTTCAGCAAAAATCTGACTTTTGGCAATTCAGTAAAAATGGTGCCAACCGGTTGCTAATGCTCCCCTGAAAGGTTTGGCAGTCGAAACAGAAGGCTTTTTATCACAGGACAAGAAATCAGCCCTCAACAACTTAACCGGTGGAAAAGATTTTTTTGAAAAAATCCCTAAGCCCCGGGGTCACAATTTCAGCAAAAATCTGACTTTTGGCAATTCACTCAAAAATGGTGCCAACCGGTTGCAAAGGCTCCCCTGAAAGGTTTGGCAGTCGAAACAGAACGCTTTTTCTCACAGGACAGGAAATCGGCCCTCAACAACTTAACGGGCGGAAAAAGATTTTTTTGAAAAAATCGCTAAGCCCCGGGGTCACAATTTCAGCAAAAATCTGACTTTTGGCAATTCAGTCAAAAATGGTGCCAACCGGTTGCAAATGCTCCCCTGAAAGGTTTGGCGTTCAAAACGGAAGGCTTTTTATCACAGGAGAAGAATTCGGCCCTCAACAACTTTACCGGCGGAAAAGATTTTTTTGAAAAAATCCCTAAGCCCCGGGGTCACAATTTCAGCAAAAATCTGACTTTTGGCAATTTACTCAAAAATGGTGCCAACCGGTTGCTAATGCTCCCCTGAAAGGTTTGGCAGTCGAAACAGAAGGCTTTTTATCACAGGACAAGAAATCAGCCCTCAACAACTTAACCGGCGGAAAAATATTTTTTTGAAAAAAACGCTAAGCCCCGGGGTCACAATTTCAGCAAAAATCTGACTTTTGGCAATTTACTCAAAAATGGTGCCAACCGGTTGCTAATGCCCCCCTGAAAGGTTTGGCAGTCGAAACAGAAGGCTTTTTATCACAGGACAAGACATCAGCCCTCAACAACTTAACCGGCGGAAAAAGATTTTTTTGAAAAAATCCTTAAGCCCCGGGGTCACAATTTCAGCAAAAATCTGACTTTTGGCAATTCAGTAAAAATGGTGCCAACCGGTTGCTAATGCTCCCCTGAAAGGTTTGGCAGTCGAAACAGAAGGCTTTTTATCACAGGACAAGACATCAGCCCTCAACAACTTAAACGGCGGAAAAAGATTTTTTTGAAAAAATCCTTAAGCCCCGGGGTCACAATTTCAGCAAAAATCTGACTTTTGGCAATTCAGTAAAAATAGTGCCAACCGGTTGCTAATGCTCCCCTGAAAGGTTTGGCAGTCGAAACAGAAGGCTTTTTATCACAGGACAAGAAATCAGCCCTCAACAACTTAACCGGTGGAAAAGATTTTTTTGAAAAAATCCCTAAGCCCCGGGGTCACAATTTCAGCAAAAATCTGACTTTTGGCAATTCACTCAAAAATGGTGCCAACCGGTTGCAAAGGCTCCCCTGAAAGGTTTGGCAGTCGAAACAGAACGCTTTTTTTTCACAGGACAGGAAATCGGCCCTCAACAACTTAACGGGCGGAAAAAGATTTTTTTGAAAAAATCGCTAAGCCCCGGGGTCACAATTTCAGCAAAAATCTGACTTTTGGCAATTCAGTCAAAAATGGTGCCAACCGGTTGCAAATGCTCCCCTGAAAGGTTTGGCGTTCAAAACGGAAGGCTTTTTATCACAGGAGAAGAATTCGGCCCTCAACAACTTTACCGGCGGAAAAGATTTTTTTGAAAAAATCCCAAAGCCCCGGGGTCACAATTTCAGCAAAAATCTGACTTTTGGCAATTTACTCAAAAATGGTGCCAACCGGTTGCTAATGCTCCCCTGAAAGGTTTGGCAGTCGAAACAGAAGGCTTTTTATCACAGGACAAGAAATCAGCCCTCAACAACTTAACCGGCGGAAAAAGATTTTTTTGAAAAAAACGCTAAGCCCCGGGGTCACAATTTCAGCAAAAATCTGACTTTTGGCAATTTACTCAAAAATGGTGCCAACCGGTTGCTAATGCCCCCCTGAAAGGTTTGGCAGTCGAAACAGAAGGCTTTTTATCACAGGACAAGACATCAGCCCTCAACAACTTAACCGGCGGAAAAAGATTTTTTTGAAAAAATCGCTATGCCCCGGGGTCGCAATTTCAGCAAAAATCTGATTTTTGGCAATTCAGTCAAAAATGGTGCCAACCGCTTGCAAATGCTTCCCTGAAAGGTTTGGCGTTCAAAACGGAAGGTTTTTTATCACAGAACAAGAAATCGGCCCGCAACAACTTAACCGGCGCAAAAGATTTTTTTGAAAAAATCGCTAAGCCCCGGGGTCACAATTTCAGCAAAAATCTGACTTTTGGCAATTCAGTCAAAAATGGTGTCAACCGCTTGCAAATGCTCCCCTGAAAGGTTTGGTGTTCAAAACGGAAGGCTTTTTATCACAGGACAAGAAATCGGCCCTCAACAACTTAACCGGCGCAAAAGATTTTTTTGAAAAAATCCCTAAGCCCCGGGGTCACAATTTCAGCAAAAATCTGACTTTTGGCAATTTACTCAAAAATGGTGCCAAACGCTTGAAAATGCTCCCCTGAAAGGTTTGGCAGTCGAAACAGAAGGCTTTTTATCACAGGACAAGAAATCAGCCCTCAACAACTTAACCGGCGGAAAAAGATTTTTTTGAAAAAATCCCTAAGCCCCGGGGTCACAATTTCAGCAAAAATCTGACTTTTGGCAATTTACTCAAAAATGGTGCCAACCGGTTGCTAATGCCCCCCTGAAAGGTTTGGCAGTCGAAACAGAAGGCTTTTTATCACAGGACAAGAAATCAGCCCTCAACAACTTAACCGGCGGAAAAAGATTTTTTTGAAAAAATCGCTATGCCCCGGGGTCACAATTTCAGCAAAAATCTGACTTTTGGCAATTCAGTCAAAAATGGTGCCAACCGCTTGCAAATGCTCCCCTGAAAGGTTTGGCGTTCAAAACGGAAGGTTTTTTATCACAGAACAAGAAATCGGCCCCCAACAACTTAACCGGCGGAAAAGATTTTTTTGAAAAAATCCCTAAGCCCCGGGGTCACAATTTCAGCAAAAATCTGACTTTTGGCAATTTACTCAAAAATGGTGCCAAACGCTTGAAAATGCTCCCCTGAAAGGTTTGGCAGTCGAAACAGTAGGCTTTTTATCACAGGACAAGAAATCAGCCCTCAACAACTTAACCAGCGGAAAAAGATTTTTTTGAAAAAATCCCTAAGCCCCGGGGTCACAATTTCAGCAAAAATCTGACTTTTGGCAATTCACTCAAAAATGGTGCCAACCGGTTGCAAAGGCTCCCCTGAAAGGTTTGGCAGTCGAAACAGAACACTTTTTATCACAGGACAGGAAATCGGCCCTCAACAACTTAACCGGCGGAAAAAGATTTTTTTGAAAAAATCCCTAAGCCCCGGGGTCACAATTTCAGCAGAAATCTGACTTTTGGCAATTCAGTAAAAATGGTGCCAACCGGTTGCTAATGCCCCCCTGAAAGGTTTGGAAGTCGAAACAGAAGGCTTTTTATCACACGACAAGAAATCGGCCCGCAACAACTTAACCGGCGCAAAAGATTTTTTTGAAAAAATCGCTAAGCCCCGGGGTCACAATTTCAGCAACAATCTGACTTTTGGCAATTCAGTCAAAAATTGTGCCAACCGCTTTCAAATGCTCCCCTGAAAGGTTTGGTGTTCAAAACGGAAGGCTTTTTATCACAGGACAAGAAATCGGCCCTCAACAACTTAACCGGCGCAAAAGATTTTTTTGAAAAAATCCCTAAGCCCCGGGGTCACAATTTCAGCAAAAATCTGACTTTTGGCAATTCAGTCAAAAATGGTGTCAACCGCTTGCAAATGCTCCCCTGAAAGGTTTGGTGTTCAAAACGGAAGGCTTTTTATCACAGGACAAGAAATCGGCCCTCAACAACTTAACCGGCGCAAAAGATTTTTTTGAAAAAATCCCTAAGCCCCGGGGTCACAATTTCAGCAAAAATCTGACTTTTGGCAATTTACTCAAAAATGGTGCCAAACGCTTGAAAATGCTCCCCTGAAAGGTTTGGCAGTCGAAACAGAAGGCTTTTTATCACAGGACAAGAAATCAGCCCTCAACAACTTAACCGGCGGAAAAAGATTTTTTTGAAAAAATCCCTAAGCCCCGGGGTCACAATTTCAGCAAAAATCTGACTTTTGGCAATTTACTCAAAAATGGTGCCAACCGGTTGCTAATGCCCCCCTGAAAGGTTTGGCAGTCGAAACAGAAGGCTTTTTATCACAGGACAAGAAATCAGCCCTCAACAACTTAACCGGCGGAAAAAGATTTTTTTGAAAAAATCGCTATGCCCCGGGGTCACAATTTCAGCAAAAATCTGACTTTTGGCAATTCAGTCAAAAATGGTGCCAACCGCTTGCAAATGCTCCCCTGAAAGGTTTGGCGTTCAAAACGGAAGGTTTTTTATCACAGAACAAGAAATCGGCCCTCAACAACTTAACCGGCGGAAAAGATTTTTTTGAAAAAATCCCTAAGCCCCGGGGTCACAATTTCAGCAAAAATCTGACTTTTGGCAATTTACTCAAAAATGGTGCCAAACGCTTGAAAATGCTCCCCTGAAAGGTTTGGCAGTCGAAACAGTAGGCTTTTTATCACAGGACAAGAAATCAGCCCTCAACAACTTAACCAGCGGAAAAAGATTTTTTTGAAAAAATCCCTAAGCCCCGGGGTCACAATTTCAGCAAAAATCTGACTTTTGGCAATTCACTCAAAAATGGTGCCAACCGGTTGCAAAGGCTCCCCTGAAAGGTTTGGCAGTCGAAACAGAACACTTTTTATCACAGGACAGGAAATCGGCCCTCAACAACTTAACCGGCGGAAAAAGATTTTTTTGAAAAAATCCCTAAGCCCCGGGGTCACAATTTCAGCAGAAATCTGACTTTTGGCAATTTACTCAGAAATGGTGCCAACCGGTTGCTAATGCCCCCCTGAAAGGTTTGGAAGTCGAAACAGAAGGCTTTTTATCACACGACAAGAAATCGCCCCGCAACAACTTAACCGGCGCAAAAGATTTTTTTGAAAAAATCGCTAAGCCCCGGGGTCACAATTTCAGCAACAATCTGACTTTTGGCAATTCAGTCAAAAATTGTGCCAACCGCTTTCAAATGCTCCCCTGAAAGGTTTGGTGTTCAAAACGGAAGGCTTTTTATCACAGGACAAGAAATCGGCCCTCAACAACTTAACCGGCGCAAAAGATTTTTTTGAAAAAATCCCTAAGCCCCGGGGTCACAATTTCAGCAAAAATCTGACTTTTGGCAATTTACTCAAAAATGGTGCCAAACGCTTGAAAATGCTCCCCTGAAAGGTTTGGCAGTCGAAACAGTAGGCTTTTTATCACAGGACAAGAAATCGGCCCTCAACAACTTAACCGGCGGAAAAGATTTTTTTGAAAAAATCCCTAAGCCCCGGGGTCACAATTTCAGCAAAAATCTGACTTTTGGCGATTCACTCAAAAATGGTGCCAACCAGTTGCTAATGCTCCCCTGAAAGGTTTGGCAGTCGAAAGAGACGGGTTTTTATCACAGGACAAGAAATCAGCCCTCAACAACTTAACCGGCGGAAAAAGATTTTTTTGAAAAAATCCTTAAGCCCCGGGGTCACAATTTCAGCAAAAATCTGACTTTTGGCAATTCAGTCAAAAATGGTGCCAACCGGTTGCTAATGCTCCCCTGAAAGGTTTGGCAGTCGAAACAGAAGGCTTTTTATCACGGGACAAGAAATCAGCCCTCAACAACTTAACCGGTGGAAAAGATTTTTTTGAAAAAATCCCTAAGCCCCGGGGTCACAATTTCAGCAAAAATCTGACTTTTGGCAATTCAGTAAAAATGGTGCCAACCGGTTGCTAATGCTCCCCTGAAAGGTTTGGCAGTCGAAACAGAAGGCTTTTTATCACAGGACAAGAAATCAGCCCTCAACAACTTAACCGGTGGAAAAGATTTTTTTGAAAAAATCCCTAAGCCCCGGGGTCACAATTTCAGCAAAAATCTGACTTTTGGCAATTCACTCAAAAATGGTGCCAACCGGTTGCAAAGGCTCCCCTGAAAGGTTTGGCAGTCGAAACAGAACGCTTTTTCTCACAGGACAGGAAATCGGCCCTCAACAACTTAACGGGCGGAAAAAGATTTTTTTGAAAAAATCGCTAAGCCCCGGGGTCACAATTTCAGCAAAAATCTGACTTTTGGCAATTCAGTCAAAAATGGTGCCAAACGGTTGCAAGTGCTCCCCTGAAAGGTTTGGCAGTTGAAACAGAAGGCTTTTTATCACAGGACAAGAAATCAGCCCTCAACAACTTAACCGGCGGAAAAAGATTTTTTTGAAAAATCGCTAAGCCCCGGGGTCAGAATTTCAGCAAAAATCTGACTTTTGGCAATTCAGTCAAAAATGGTGCCAACCGGTTGCAAATGCTCCCCTGAAAGGTTTGGCGTTCAAAACGGAAGGCTTTTCATCACAGGAGAAGAATTCGGCCCTCAACAACTTTACCGGCGGAAAAGATTTTTTTGAAAAAATCGCTAAGCCCCGTGGTCACAATTTCAGCAAAAATCTGACTTTTGGCAATTTACTCAAAAATGGTGCCAACCGGTTGCTAATGCTCCCCTGAAAGGTTTGGCAGTCAAAACAGAAGGCTTTTTATCACAGGACAAGAAATCAGCCCTCAACAACTTAACCGGCGGAAAAATATTTTTTTGAAAAAAACGCTAAGCCCCGGGGTCACAATTTCAGCAAAAATCTGACTTTTGGCGATTCACTGAAAAATGGTGCCAACCGGTTGCAAATGCTTCCCTGAAAGGTTTGGCAGTCGAAACAGAAGGCTTTTTATCACACGACAAGAAATCGGCCCGCAACAACTTAACCGGCGCAAAAGATTTTTTTGAAAAAATCGCTAAGCCCCGGGGTCACAATATCAGCAACAATCTGACTTTTGGCAATTCAGTCAAAAATGGTGCCAACCGCTTGCAAATGCTCCCCTGAAAGGTTTGGTGTTCAAAACGGAAGGCTTTTTATCACAGGACAAGAAATCGGCCCTCAACAACTTAACCGGCGCAAAAGATTTTTTTGAAAAAATCCCTAAGCCCCGGGGTCACAATTTCAGCAAAAATCTGACTTTTGGCAATTTACTCAAAAATGGTGCCAAACGCTTGAAAATGCTCCCCTGAAAGGTTTGGCAGTCGAAACAGAAGGCTTTTTATCACAGGACAAGAAATCAGCCCTCAACAACTTAACCGGCGGAAAAAGATTTTTTTGAAAAAATCCCTAAGCCCCGGGGTCACAATTTCAGCAAAAATCTGACTTTTGGCAATTCACTCAAAAATGGTGCCAACCGGTTGCAAAGGCTCCCCTGAAAGGTTTGGCAGTCGAAACAGAACGCTTTTTCTCACAGGACAGGAAATCGGCCCTCAACAACTTAACGGGCGGAAAAAGATTTTTTTGAAAAAATCGCTAAGCCCCGGGGTCACAATTTCAGCAAAAATCTGACTTTTGGCAATTCAGTCAAAAATGGTGCCAAACGGTTGCAAGTGCTCCCCTGAAAGGTTTGGCAGTTGAAACAGAAGGCTTTTTATCACAGGACAAGAAATCAGCCCTCAACAACTTAACCGGCGGAAAAAGATTTTTTTGAAAAATCGCTAAGCCCCGGGGTCAGAATTTCAGCAAAAATCTGACTTTTGGCAATTCAGTCAAAAATGGTGCCAACCGGTTGCAAATGCTCCCCTGAAAGGTTTGGCGTTCAAAACGGAAGGCTTTTCATCACAGGAGAAGAATTCGGCCCTCAACAACTTTACCGGCGGAAAAGATTTTTTTGAAAAAATCGCTAAGCCCCGTGGTCACAATTTCAGCAAAAATCTGACTTTTGGCAATTTACTCAAAAATGGTGCCAACCGGTTGCTAATGCTCCCCTGAAAGGTTTGGCAGTCAAAACAGAAGGCTTTTTATCACAGGACAAGAAATCAGCCCTCAACAACTTAACCGGCGGAAAAATATTTTTTTGAAAAAAACGCTAAGCCCCGGGGTCACAATTTCAGCAAAAATCTGACTTTTGGCGATTCACTGAAAAATGGTGCCAACCGGTTGCAAATGCTTCCCTGAAAGGTTTGGCAGTCGAAACAGAAGGCTTTTTATCACACGACAAGAAATCGGCCCGCAACAACTTAACCGGCGCAAAAGATTTTTTTGAAAAAATCGCTAAGCCCCGGGGTCACAATATCAGCAACAATCTGACTTTTGGCAATTCAGTCAAAAATGGTGCCAACCGCTTGCAAATGCTCCCCTGAAAGGTTTGGTGTTCAAAACGGAAGGCTTTTTATCACAGGACAAGAAATCGGCCCTCAACAACTTAACCGGCGCAAAAGATTTTTTTGAAAAAATCCCTAAGCCCCGGGGTCACAATTTCAGCAAAAATCTGACTTTTGGCAATTTACTCAAAAATGGTGCCAAACGCTTGAAAATGCTCCCCTGAAAGGTTTGGCAGTCGAAACAGAAGGCTTTTTATCACAGGACAAGAAATCAGCCCTCAACAACTTAACCGGCGGAAAAAGATTTTTTTGAAAAAATCCCTAAGCCCCGGGGTCACAATTTCAGCAAAAATCTGACTTTTGGCAATTTACTCAAAAATGGTGCCAACCGGTTGCTAATGCCCCCCTGAAAGGTTTGGCAGTCGAAACAGAAGGCTTTTTATCACAGGACAAGAAATCAGCCCTCAACAACTTAACCGGCGGAAAAAGATTTTTTTGAAAAAATCGCTATGCCCCGGGGTCACAATTTCAGCAAAAATCTGACTTTTGGCAATTCAGTCAAAAATGGTGCCAACCGCTTGCAAATGCTCCCCTGAAAGGTTTGGCGTTCAAAACGGAAGGTTTTTTATCACAGAACAAAAAATCGGCCCTCAACAACTTAACCGGCGGAAAAGATTTTTTTGAAAAAATCCTTAAGCCCCGGGGTCACAATTTCAGCAAAAATCTGACTTTTGGCAATTTACTCAAAAATGGTGCCAAACGCTTGAAAATGCTCCCCTGAAAGGTTTGGCAGTCGAAACAGAAGGCTTTTTATCACAGGACAAGAAATCAGCCCTCAACAACTTAACCGGCGGAAAAAGATTTTTTTGAAAAAATCCTTAAGCCCCGGGGTCACAATTTCAGCAAAAATCTGACTTTTGGCAATTCAGTCAAAAATGGTGCCAACCGGTTGCTAATGCTCCCCTGAAAGGTTTGGCAGTCGAAACAGAAGGCTTTTTATCACAGGACAAGAAATCATCCCTCAACAACTTAACCGGTGGAAAAGATTTTTTTGAAAAAATCCCTAAGCCCCGGGGTCACAATTTCAGCAAAAATCTGACTTTTGGCCATTCACTCAAAAATGGTGCCAACCGGTTGCAAATGCTTCCCTGAAAGGTTTGGAAGTCGAAACAGAAGGCTTTTTATCACACGACAAGAAATCGGCCCGCAACAACTTAACCGGCGCAAAAGATTTTTTTGAAAAAATCGCTAAGCCCCGGGGTCACAATTTCAGCAACAATCTGACTTTTGGCAATTCAGTCAAAAATGGTGCCAACCGCTTGCAAATGCTCCCCTGAAAGGTTTGGTGTTCAAAACGGAAGGCTTTTTATCACAGGACAAGAAATCGGCCCTCAACAACTTAACCGGCGCAAAAGATTTTTTTGAAAAAATCCCTAAGCCCCGGGGTCACAATTTCAGCAAAAATCTGACTTTTGGCAATTTACTCAAAAATGGTGCCAAACGCTTGAAAATGCTCCCCTGAAAGGTTTGGCAGTCGAAATAGAAGGCTTTTTATCACAGGACAAGAAATCAGCCCTCAACAACTTAACCGGCGGAAAAAGATTTTTTTGAAAAAATCCCTAAGCCCCGGGGTCACAATTTCAGCAAAAATCTGACTTTTGGCGATTCACTGAAAAATGGTGCCAACCGGTTGCAAATGCTCCCCTGAAAGGTTTGGCAGTCGAAACAGAAGGCTTTTTATCACACGACAAGAAATCGGCCCGCAACAACTTAACCGGCGCAAAAGATTTTTTTGAAAAAATCGCTAAGCCCCGGGGTCACAATTTCAGCAACAATCTGACTTTTGGCAATTCAGTCAAAAATGGTGCCAACCGCTTGCAAATGCTCCCCTGAAAGGTTTGGTGTTCAAAACGGAAGGCTTTTTATCACAGGACAAGAAATCGGCCCTCAACAACTTAACCGGCGCAAAAGATTTTTTTGAAAAAATCCCTAAGCCCCGGGGTCACAATTTCAGCAAAAATCTGACTTTTGGCAATTTACTCAAAAATGGTGCCAAACGCTTGAAAATGCTCCCCTGAAAGGTTTGGCAGTCGAAACAGAAGGCTTTTTATCACAGGACAAGAAATCAGCCCTCAACAACTTAACCGGCGGAAAAAGATTTTTTTGAAAAAATCGCTATGCCCCGGGGTCACAATTTCAGCAAAAATCTGACTTTTGGCAATTCAGTCAAAAATGGTGCCAACCGCTTGCAAATGCTCCCCTGAAAGGTTTGGCGTTCAAAACGGAAGGTTTTTTATCACAGAACAAGAAATCGGCCCTCAACAACTTAACCGGCGGAAAAGATTTTTTTGAAAAAATCCCTAAGCCCCGGGGTCACAATTTCAGCAAAAATCTGATTTTGGCAATTTACTCAAAAATGGTGCCAAACGCTTGAAAATGCTCCCCTGAAAGGTTTGGCAGTCGAAACAGAAGGCTTTTTCTCACAGGACAAGAAATCAGCCCTCAACAACTTAACCGGCGGAAAAAGATTTTTTTGAAAAAATCCTTAAGCCCCGGGGTCACAATTTCAGCAAAAATCTGACTTTTGGCAATTCAGTCAAAAATGGTGCCAACCGGTTGCTAATGCTCCCCTGAAAGGTTTGGCAGTCGAAACAGAAGGCTTTTTATCACAGGACAGGAAATCGGCCCTCAACAACTTAACCGGCGGAAAAGATTTTTTTGAAAAAATCCCTAAGCCCCGGGGTCACAATTTCAGCAAAAATCTGACTTTTGGCGATTCACTCAAAAATGGTGCCAACCGGTTGCTAATGCTCCCCTGAAAGGTTTGGCAGTCGAAAGAGACGGGTTTTTATCACAGGACAAGAAATCAGCCCTCAACAACTTAACCGGCGGAAAAAGATTTTTTTGAAAAAATCCTTAAGCCCCGGGGTCACAATTTCAGCAAAAATCTGACTTTTGGCAATTCAGTCAAAAATGGTGCCAACCGGTTGCTAATGCTCCCCTGAAAGGTTTGGCAGTCGAAACAGAAGGCTTTTTATCACAGGACAAGAAATCAGCCCTCAACAACTTAACCGGTGGAAAAGATTTTTTTGAAAAAATCCCTAAGCCCCGGGGTCACAATTTCAGCAAAAATCTGACTTTTGGCAATTCACTCAAAAATGGTGCCAACCGGTTGCAAATGCTTCCCTGAAAGGTTTGGCAGTCGAAACAGAAGGCTTTTTATCACACGACAAGAAATCGGCCCGCAACAACTTAACCGGCGCAAAAGATTTTTTTGAAAAAATCGCTAAGCCCCGGGGTCACAATTTCAGCAACAATCTGACTTTTGGCAATTCAGTCAAAAATGGTGCCAACCGCTTGCAAATGCTCCCCTGAAAGGTTTGGTGTTCAAAACGGAAGGCTTTTTATCACAGGACAAGAAATCGGCCCTCAACAACTTAACCGGCGCAAAAGATTTTTTTGAAAAAATCCCTAAGCCCCAGGGTCACAATTTCAGCAAAAATCTGACTTTTGGCAATTTACTCAAAAATGGTGCCAAACGCTTGAAAATGCTCCCCTGAAAGGTTTGGCAGTCGAAACAGAAGGCTTTTTATCACAGGACAAGAAATCAGCCCTCAACAACTTAACCGGCGGAAAAAGATTTTTTTGAAAAAATCCCTAAGCCCCGGGGTCACAATTTCAGCAAAAATCTGACTTTTGGCAATTTACTCAAAAATGGTGCCAACCGGTTGCTAATGCCCCCCTGAAAGGTTTGGCAGTCGATACAGAAGGCTTTTTATCACAGGACAAGAAATCAGCCCTCAACAACTTAACCGGCGGAGAAAGATTTTTTTGAAAAAATCGCTATGCCCCGGGGTCACAATTTCAGCAAAAATCTGACTTTTGGCAATTCAGTCAAAAATGGTGCCAACCGCTTGCAAATGCTCCCCTGAAAGGTTTGGCGTTCAAAAGGGAAGGTTTTTTATCACAGAACAAGAAATCGGCCCTCAACAACTTAACCGGCGGAAAAGATTTTTTTGAAAAAATCCCTAAGCCCCGGGGTCACAATTTCAGCAAAAATCTGACTTTTGGCGATTCACTCAAAAATGGTGCCAACCGGTTGCTAATGCTCCCCTGAAAGGTTTGGCAGTCGAAAGAGACGGGTTTTTATCACAGGACAAGAAATCAGCCCTCAACAACTTAACCGGCGGAAAAAGTTTTTTTTGAAAAAATCCTTAAGCCCCGGGGTCACAATTTCAGCAAAAATCTGACTTTTGGCAATTCAGTCAGAAATGGTGCCAACCGGTTGCTAATGCTCCCCTGAAAGGTTTGGCAGTCGAAACAGAAGGCTTTTTATCACGGGACAAGAAATCAGCCCTCAACAACTTAAACGGCGGAAAAAGATTTTTTTGAAAAAATCCCTAAGCCCCGGGGTTACAATTTCAGCAAAAATCTGACTTTTGGCAATTCAGTCAAAAATGGTGCCAACCGGTTGCTAATGCTCCCCTGAAAGGTTTGGCAGTCGAAACAGAAGGCTTTTTATCACAGGACAAGAAATCAGCCCTCAACAACTTAACCGGTGGAAAAGATTTTTTTGAAAAAATCCCTAAGCCCCGGGGTCACAATTTCAGCAAAAATCTGACTTTTGGCAATTCACTCAAAAATGGTGCCAACCGGTTGCAAATGCTCCCCTGAAAGGTTTGGCAGTCGAAACAGAAGGCTTTTTATCACAGGACAGGAAATCGGCCCTCAACAACTTAACGGGCGGAAAAAGATTTTTTTGAAAAAATCGCTAAGCCCCGGGGACACAATTTCAGCAAAAATCTGACTTTTGGCAATTCAGTCAAAAATGGTGCCAACCGGTTGCAAATGCTCCCCTGAAAGGTTTGGCAGTTGAAACAGAAGGCTTTTTATCACAGGACAAGAAATCAGCCCTCAACAACTTAACCGGCGGAAAAAGATTTTTTTGAAAAATCGCTAAGCCCCGGGGTCAGAATTTCAGCAAAAATCTGACTTTTGGCAATTCAGTCAAAAATGGTGCCAACCGGTTGCAAATGCTCCCCTGAAAGGTTTGGTGTTCAAAACGGAAGGCTTTTTATCACAGGACAAGAAATCGGCCCTCAACAACTTAACCGGCGCAAAAGATTTTTTTGAAAAAATCCCTAAGCCCCGGGGTCACAATTTCAGTAAAAATCTGACTTTTGGCAATTTACTCAAAAATGGTGCCAAACGCTTGAAAGTGCTCCCCTCAAAGGTTTGGCAGTCGAAACAGAAGGGTTTTTATCACAGGACAAGAAATCAGCCCTCAACAACTTAACCGGCGGAAAAAGCTTTTTTTGAAAAAATCCTTAAGCCCCGGGGTCACAATTTCAGCAAAAATTTGACTTTTGGCAATTTACTCAAAAATGGTGCCAACCGGTTGCTAATGCCCCCCTGAAAGGTTTGGCAGTCGAAACAGAAGGCTTTTTATCACGGGACAAGAAATCAGCCCTCAACAACTTAAACGGCGGAAAAAGATTTTTTTGAAAAAATCCCAAAGCCCCGGGGTCACAATTTCAGCAAAAATCTGACTTTTGGCAATTCAGTCAAAAATGGTGCCAACCGCTTGCAAATGCTCCCCTGAAAGGTTTGGCGTTCAAAACGGAAGGTTTTTTATCACAGAACAAGAAATCGGCCCTCAACAACTTAACCGGCGGAAAAGATTTTTTTGAAAAAATCCCTAAGCCCCGGGGTCACAATTTCAGCAAAAATCTGACTTTTGGCAATTTACTCAAAAATGGTGCCAAACGCTTGAAAATGCTCCCCTGAAAAGTTTGGCAGTTGAAACAGAAGGCTTTTTATCACAGGACAAGAAATCAGCCCTCAACAACTTAACCAGCGGAAAAAGATTTTTTTGAAAAAATCCCTAAGCCCCGGGGTCACAATTTCAGCAAAAATCTGACTTTTGGGAATTCACTCAAAAATGGTGCCCACCGGTTGCAAATGCTCCCCTGAAAGGTTTGGCAGTTGAAACAGAAGGCTTTTTATCACAGGACAAGAAATCAGCCCTCAACAACTTAACCGACGGAAAAAGATTTTTTTGAAAAAATCCCTAAGCCCCGGGGTCACAATTTCAGCAAAAATCTGACTTTTGGCGATTCACTCAAAAATGGTGCCAATCGGTTGCTAATGCTCCCCTGAAAGGTTTGGCAGTCGAAACAGAACGCTTTTTATCACAGGACAAGAAATCAGCCCTCAACAACTTAACCGGCGGAAAAAGATTTTTTTGAAAAAATCCTTAAGCCCCGGGGTCACAATTTCAGCAAAAATCTGACTTTTGGCAATTCAGTCAAAAATGGTGCCAAACGCTTGAAAATGCTCCCCTGAAAGGTTTGGCAGTCGAAACAGAAGGCTTTTTATCACAGGACAGGAAATCGGCCCTCAACAACTTAACCGGCGGAAAAGATATTTTTGAAAAAATCCCTAAGCCCCGGGGTCACAATTTCAGCAAAAATCTGACTTTTGGCAATTCAGTCAAAAATGGTGCCAACCGGTTGCTAATGCTCCCCTGAAAGGTTTGGCAGTCGAAACAGAAGGCTTTTTATCACGGGACAAGAAATCAGCCCTCAACAACTTAAACGGCGGAAAAAGATTTTTTTGAAAAAATCCCAAAGCCCCGGGGTCACAATTTCAGCAAAAATCTGACTTTTGGCAATTCAGTCAAAAATGGTGCCAACCGGTTGCTAATGCTCCCCTGAAAGGTTTGGCAGTCGAAACAGAAGGCTTTTTATCACAGGACAAGAAATCAGCTCTCAACAACTTAACCGGTGGAAAAGTTTTTTTTTAAAAAATCCCTAAGCCCCGGGGTCACAATTTCAGCAAAAATCTGACTTTTGGCAATTCACTCAAAAATGGTGCCAACCGGTTGCAAATGCTCCCCTGAAAGGTTTGGCAGTCGAAACAGAAGGCTTTTTATCACAGGACAGGAAATCGGCCCTCAACAACTTAACGGGCTGAAAAAGATTTTTTTGAAAAAATCGCTAAGCCCCGGGGTCACAATTTCAGCAAAAATCTGACTTTTGGCAATTCAGTCAAAAATGGTGCCAACCGGTTGCAAATGCTCCCCTGAAAGGTTTGGCGTTCAAAACGGAAGGCTTTTTATCACAGGACAAGAAATCGGCCCTCAACAACTTAACCGGCGGAAAAGATTTTTTTGAAAAAATCGCTAAGCCCCGGGGTCACAATTTCAGCAAAAATCTGACTTTTGGCAATTTACTCAACAATGGTGCCAACCGGTTGCTAATGCTCCCCTGAAAGGTTTGGCAGTCGAAACAGAAGGCTTTTTATCACAGGACAAGAAATCAGCCCTCAACAACTTAACTGGCGGAAAAAGATTTTTTTGAAAAAAACGCTAAGCCCCAGGGTCACAATTTCAGCAAAAATCTGACTTTTGGCGATTCACTGAAAAATGGTGCCAACCGGTTGCAAATGCTTCCCTGAAAGGTTTGGCAGTCGAAACAGAAGGCTTTTTATCACACGACAAGAGATCGGCCCGCAACAACTTAACCGGCGCAAAAGATTTTTTTGAAAAAATCGCTAAGCCCCGGGGTCACAATTTCAGCAACAATCTGACTTTTGGCAATTCAGTCAAAAATGGTGCCAACCGCTTGCAAATGCTCCCCTGAAAGGTTTGGTGTTCAAAACGGAAGGCTTTTTATCACAGGACAAGAAATCGGCCCTCAACAACTTAAGCGGCGCAAAAGATTTTTTTGAAAAAATCCCTAAGCCCCGGGGTCACAATTTCAGCAAAAATCTGACTTTTGGCAATTTACTCAACAATGGTGCCAACCGGTTGCTAATGCTCCCCTGAAAGGTTTGGCAGTCGAAACAGAAGGCTTTTTATCACAGGACAAGAAATCAGCCCTCAACAACTTAACTGGCGGAAAAAGATTTTTTTGAAAAAAACGCTAAGCCCCAGGGTCACAATTTCAGCAAAAATCTGACTTTTGGCGATTCACTGAAAAATGGTGCCAACCGGTTGCAAATGCTTCCCTGAAAGGTTTGGCAGTCGAAACAGAAGGCTTTTTATCACACGACAAGAGATCGGCCCGCAACAACTTAACCGGCTCAAAAGATTTTTTTGAAAAAATCGCTAAGCCCCGGGGTCACAATTTCAGCAACAATCTGACTTTTGGCAATTCAGTCAAAAATGGTGCCAACCGCTTGCAAATGCTCCCCTGAAAGGTTTGGTGTTCAAAACGGAAGGCTTTTTATCACAGGACAAGAAATCGGCCCTCAACAACTTAAGCGGCGCAAAAGATTTTTTTGAAAAAATCCCTAAGCCCCGGGGTCACAATTTCAGCAAAAATCTGACTTTTGGCAATTCAGTCAAAAATGGTGCCAACCGGTTGCAAATGATCCCCTGAAAGGTTTGGCGTTCAAAACGGAAGGCTTTTTATCACAGGACAAGAAATCGGCCCTCAACAACTTAACCGGCGGAAAAGATTTTTTTGAAAAAATCGCTAAGCCCCGGGTTCACAATTTCAGCAAAAATCTGACTTTTGGCAATTTACTCAAAAATGGTGCCAACCGGTTGCTAATGCTCCCCTGAAAGGTTTGGCAGTCGAAACAGAAGACTTTTTATCACAGGACAAGAAATCAGCCCTCAACAACTTAACCGGCGGAAAAAGATTTTTTTGAAAAAAACGCTAAGCCCCAGGGTCACAATTTCAGCAAAAATCTGACTTTTGGCGATTCACTGAAAAATGGTGCCAACCGGTTGCAAATGCTTCCCTGAAAGGTTTGGCAGTCGAAACAGAAGGCTTTTTATCACACGACAAGAGATCGGCCCGCAACAACTTAACCGGCGCAAAAGATTTTTTTGAAAAAATCGCTAAGCCCCGGGGTCACAATTTCAGCAACAATCTGACTTTTGGCAATTCAGTCAAAAATGGTGCCAACCGCTTGCAAATGCTCCCCTGAAAGGTTTGGTGTTCAAAACGGAAGGCTTTTTATCACAGGACAAGAAATCGGCCCTCAACAACTTAACCGGCGCAAAAGATTTTTTTGAAAAAATCCCTAAGCCCCGGGGTCACAATTTCAGCAAAAATCTGACTTTTGGCAATTTACTCAAAAATGGTGCCAAACGCTTGAAAATGCTCCCCTGAAAGGTTTGGCAGGCGAAACAGAAGGCTTTTTATCACAGGACAATAAAGCAGCCCTCAACAACTTAACCGGCGGAAAAAGATTTTTTTGAAAAAATCCCTAAGCCCCGGGGTCACAATTTCAGCAAAAATCTGACTTTTGGCAATTTACTCAAAAATGGTGCCAACCGGTTGCTAATGCCCCCCTGAAAGGTTTGGCAGTCGAAACAGAAGGCTTTTTATCACACGACAAGAAATCGGCCCTCAACAACTTAACCGGCGGAAAAGATTTTTTTGAAAAAATCCCTAAGCCCCGGGGTCACAATTTCAGCAAAAATCTGACTTTTGGCAATTTACTCAAAAATGGTGCCAAACGCTTGAAAATGCTCCCCTGAAAGGTTTGGCAGTCGAAACAGTAGGCTTTTTATCACAGGACAAGAAATCAGCCCTCAACAACTTAACCAGCGGAAAAAGATTTTTTTGAAAAAATCCCTAAGCCCCGGTGTCAGAGCTGGCTCCAGGTCCCAGCTCACAGAGGACCAACGCTAGCCGGCAGTAATGTACAAAAGTCTTTATTGAAGTACAGTTTCCATTTTCAAGCCGCAGCGCCCCAGCTCTACGTCTAGGGGTTAGATCGGCGAAGCTCTATCTGAGTCTCCGCCCCCTGTACACCAGTTTAAGATTCTAGCCTTACTCCACCTCTTCCGTCTCTCCTTTCTCCTCTGGGTCCTGCTACCCCCCGGGGTCCCTTCCTTCCTGGATTCTTCTGACGCTGACGTTGACCCCCCTGACTCCTCCCCCTCTTTTCGGCGGGCTTTGGGACCTGGCTCCCTATCCGGGCTGCCAACTGCGCCGCCCTCCTGTACATTTGAACTTGGCGCGCGCGCCCAGCCTTCAACCTTCCTCTCGACCGTTTCCTCGCTCCCCAATGGAGGCGTGGCCAATCCTGACTCATGTCCTCCCACTGGCAGTGCGCCGCCTGATCCCGATGCCTGGGACTCCTCCCCCCTAATGCACTCTGGTGTGGACGCTGGTCCTGATTTCCAACTGCTGCTCTCTGAGTCCCCTCTGGCCCCTTCTTCCTGGGGTGTCCCCCTAGGCACCCCCCTTGCTCTGACCATGGGAGCCCCTTTCTGTGAATCTTCCGATTCGCTGGAAAGACTCAGAGACCTCGGACCGCTGTCATCGCTAACATTTCCTTCGGACTCCTCCCCCTCGCTCTCTATTTCCTCCCTTTCCTGTGCCTCTGCTCCTGAACCCCTGACATCCATCCCCCCCTCGAAGCCCCCCCTTCCCCCCTCCCCTCCTTCAGGTGTGGGTACTGGGTGCTCCGTCGTTGTGGGGGTGAGTGCCGGATACAGTTCGTCCCCCGTGGCGTGCATCCAGCCGGATAAGTCCGGCTCGTCCTCCGTGCTCTTGCCGACCTCAATTTCCTCTGCTTCCATCTCTTTGCCGCCGTGCTCGAACCCAAGGTCCTCCCCCAACACGTCCATGTCCGTCTCTCCCCCGGTCTCCTCCGGGGACGTTGCCTGCCAAGGACCCCCCAGCCACTTCCTGCGCCACTGCTCCTCTGGTCGATCGTCCCACCAATAGGAACGGTCTGAGGCAGACCCCGAGGGTGATCCCTCCGGGGAACGTGTTTCTAGTGCCGGTTCCTCGGCCGAGGTGAACCCCTGGAATGTGCTGGCTGAAAATGTGGGTGTGAAAAGCCAGTCGTCGAAATACTCGGCTGGCATGGGCCTGTGTGGGAAAAGGGCATGAAACTCGTCCTTGAGAAGAGGTTCGTCCAAGGCATAGTCTGGCACCCAACTGTTGGCGCTGGCCGGGGTACCTTCTCTGGCGAGAAGATATTCTACTCCCTCTTCCCCCCATCTCGAGTCTAAAATCTCTGTGACCTCGTTGACGGGTTCCCGCCTTGGCGACCCCCCCCCTTGTGGGCGTCTCCCTGAACGGGTCTGGTGCCGTGCCTGGCTCCTGAAATCTATGAGGTGCTTTGTAGGGCGTGAGCACTGATCTATGGAAAACTGGGTGCATTCTGGATCCCTCCGGCAGTGTCAACCGGAAGGCCACTGGATTGACCTGTGCCTCGACTTGGTAAGGTCCTAGCTGCTTATGCCCTAGCTTCTTCTTCGCTAACGATCTGGCCGGCACTGCCTGGGCTGCTAACCAAACCCAGTCTCCCACCTGTATGTCTTCCCCAACCCTTCTGTGCTTGTCGGCCTGCAGTTTGTATGCGTGCTTTGCTAGTTCTAACTGCCTCCGAAGCTGTTCGTGAACCTCCTGCAACTCTGATGCTAAGGCTTCCGCTGCCTGTGGCTCCCCCTCCCCCGCTCTCGCTAATCCCGGGAAGGTTCTGGGATGCCTCCCGTTGTTGGCGAAGAACGGTGTCACCCCCGTGGACACGTGCTTCGTGTTGTTGTAGGCGAACTCAGCGAGCGGCAGGTAGTCCACCCATGTTGCCGGCTGCTGATTTGCGTAGCATCGCAGGTACTGCTGCATGATGGCGTTGACTCGCTCCGCTTGTCCGTTCGTCTGCGGGTGTCTCGCCGACGCTAGGTTGATCTTGACGTTCAGGAAACCCATCAGCTTCTGCCAGAAGTTCGAGATGAACTGTCGCCCCCGGTCGGGCAGGATAGACCGTGGCAGACCGTGAACCCTGAACACGTGGTCTATGAACAGTTTGGCGGTCTGTTCCGCCGTGGCCACCTTCGCGCACGGAATGAAGTGGGCCATTTTGGTGAACATGTCCACCACCACTAGCACTGCCGTCTTGCCCCTCGAGCTGGGTAGATCCGTGACAAAGTCCAGGGCCACCCTCTCCCACGGTTCGAGCGGTGTCTGCAGCGGTTCGAGCAGTCCCGCCGGCGGTTTGTGCACTGACTTGGCCCTTTGGCAGGTGTCGCACCTCGAGACGTAATCCGCGACTTCCCCCCGCATCTTGGGCCACCAAAAATCTCTGGCTACTAATTCTACCGTCTTCTCTTTGCCAAAGTGCCCGGCGGTGGGTGCGTCGTGCAACTGCTGCAGTACTTTCGCGCGGAGGTCGTCTCCCGGTACGTAGAGGGCCCCTCTGCGGATGAGCAATCCGTCGCGTATCTGGAACTCGTCGTCCTCCGCCGTGCCCCTGTGCACCTCCTCCATCTTGGCTTGTGCGAAGGGGTCCTCCTGCAGTGCTCGACGTACAGCATCCAGGTCCACGGTTGCTGAAGCGCACGCCCACGCTTTCGGTGCGAAAATGTGCTTGGCCGCTGCTGGTGCCGCCTCCTCGAGGTATTGCGGCTTTCTGGACAGTGCATCCGCCATGATGTTGTTGTCGCCTGGGATGTACTCTATCCTGAAGTCGAAATCCGCAAAGAACTCCGCCCATCGTATGTGCCTCTGGTTCAGGAACCTTGCCGTGCGCCAGTACTCCAGGTTTTTATGGTCCGTGCGGACCTGCACTGTGTGTTTGGCTCCAATGAGGAAGTGCCGCCACGCCTTGAATGCTGCATGAATGGCCAGCAACTCCCTGTCCCAGATGGCGTAGTTCTGCTCTGACTTGCTGAGCTTCCTGGAGTAGAAGGCACACGGTCTCCAGTCCCCATGCGGGTCTTGCTGCAACAGTACTGCTCCCACGGCTCTGTCTGAGGCATCCGTTTCAACCCTCATCGGTCTGCTGGGATTCACATGCAGTAGCTGCTCTTCGGACGAGAAGAGACGCTTGAGTTTCTGAAAGGACTGCTCCGCTTGCTCCATCCAGATGAACTTCTTCTTCTTGGAGCTGAGCGTGTTGGTAATGGCCGCCGTCTGCATCGCGAACCCCTTGATGAACTTGCGGTAAAAGTTGGCGAAACCGACAAACCGCTGGACCTCCTTCCGATTGCGCGGGCTCTTCCAGTCCAACACTGAGCGAACCTTGGCGCTGTCCATGGCGAGCCCCTTGTCCGACAACTTGTAGCCCAGGAAATCTACCTCCTTCATGTCGAACTGGCACTTCTCCAGCTTGGCGTACAGCCTGTGCTCCTGCAGTCTGTGCAGAACTTCCTTGACGTCTCCCTCGTGGGTCTCCTCTGATTCTGAAAATATCAGGATGTCGTCCAGGAAGCAGACGCATTTCTTGTAGAGGAGACCCGCCAATACGTGATGCATGAAGGCTTGAAAACAGTGGGAGCCATTTTGTAATCCAAAGGGCATAACTCTGTATTCATAGGTGCCCAGGGGCGTGAACATGGCAGTCTTCCATTCGTCGCCCTCCCGTATGCGAATCAGGTTGTACGCCCCTCGCAGATCCAACTTTGTGAAAACGCGTCCTTTCCTCACCGTTGCGAGCAGGTCATCTATCTTGGGCATGGGAAAGGCTGTGGGCTTGGTTTTCGAGTTCAAAATTCTATAGTCCACCACAAGCCTTTTTTGGGGCGTGTCCTTCTTCTTCACAAAGAATACAGGACTGCCCCCCACTGCCTTCGACTCCTGGATGAAACCGCGCTTCAAGTTGAGGTCTATGAACTCCCTGAGTTCCTGCAGCTCGTCTTCAGACATGGAATACAGTTTCCCGGTTGGCAGCGTCACCCCTGGCAGGAGGTCAATCTTGCAGTCATAGGACCTGTGGGGAGGCAGCTTGTCCGCTTCCTTCTCGCAGAAAACCTCCAAAAACGCTGCGTACTTGAGTGGCACTGCTTGCAGCGTGCCTAATTGTAGCTGCGGGTCATCCTCTTCCCCTTCCGGGCTAGGCAGAATGCAATGTTCCGCACAGTATGAGGAGCCGAAGGTCAGTTGTCGCTGGTACCACGCCAATGCTGGGCTGTGCCTGTGCAGCCAACTCATGCCTAATACTATAGGCGTGTCCGACAGTTGGGTGACATTGAAGCTGATGACTTCTCGGTGATTCCCAATTTGCATCACCATCGGAGGCGTTTGCTGCACCACCTGCCCCCCCAGCAATTCCCTGCCATCCACCGTGACAACCTTCAGAGGCAGCGTGGCTGGCAGGAGTGCTATGTTGTGCTCTTGAATGAAATCCAGTCCTATGAAGTCTGCGTTACTACCAGAGTCAATGGTAATCGGCACTTCCATAGTGAGTCCATTGGGTAGTTGGAGCGATGCTGTGAGCTGCACCACTGGTTTGGGCGGGAGGGGGTCTGTGGGCTGCAAAATCTCTGGGGACGGCTTCATTGACTTGTCTGGCTGGGCCCCAGTGCCTCTTCCTCCAACCAGACTCTGTCGTTTCCCTGCTGTGGTTCTCTCTGCTGAGTTGCGTCTGTTACTGTTGCTGAGGCTGCAGTGTGCTTGTGGAGCCTCTGGGGACACTCTTTCGCCATGTGCTGAGCACTGTCGCAGATGTAGCACTTCCTGTTCCCTCTAGGAGGCTTCGCTTTGACTGCTCCCGGTGTTAGGGCTCTGGTTGCTGACTGAGCCCTGGCGCCTCCAATTTCCATCGGTTCCTCTCCCCCTCCCTGCGGAGGTGTGGATTGTGCACGCGCTGCATCCTTGGGAAAGAGGGGAGGTGCTCTCACTGGCGTACGTCCCCAACGTCCTTCTTCTCTGTTCCATGGACGTTCTTCCAGACGCACCCCAATTTGCAGCGCCCGCCGGACAACCTCCTGAGTGCTCTTTGGTCTCTCCCCCCTTGCAATCTCATCTTTCACATTTGCATTCAAGCCTTCCCAAAAAAGGTCTCTGGCTGGGGCAGAATCCTTCTCCCATTCCAGCGCATGACTAATGCAAAAAAGCGGGAATGGTACTGCCTTACACTGGCTCTGCCTTGTTTGAGCCCATGTATGTCTTTTCTGGCGATATCAATGTCTATATTTGATAAAAAACACGAATCCATCGCTTTAATGAATGCATCCGCATTTTGGAGCGCCGGATCCTTATCTCTCCACAGATTGCGCAGCCACGCTTTAGCTTCCCCATGCAAATGGGACAAGATAAACCCCACCTTCTCTTGCTCATCTCTAAAGTCTTTATCCAGCAGTTCCAGCGCAAACAGCACGTCTGCTCGGAAGTTAGGGTACTGCTGCAAATTCCCATCGAAATGAGATACCAGGCTGCCTCCTCTTTTCCCCAGCCCAATCCCCTCTGATTTGGGTCTCGGTTGCCCCTGCTTAGCAAGCACTTCCAACCTGGCTTGGAGATCCCTGCAGGCGGCAGCCGCTTCCTCTTCCCTTTTCCTGGATGCGAGTACCTCCGCGTTGAGTTGTGTCACTGCATCTTGCAGGGCTGCTAGTTGCTGTTCTGTAGTCATCTTGCCTGACTTTTGTGAGCTCGCAAAGCACCAATCTTCTTCCCTCGCTGCGTCCACTCACGTTACGAGGTTTTTGGTGCAAAACTTTTGGGGATGGAGCTTACTGTCAGAGCTGGCTCCAGGTCCCAGCTCACAGAGGACCAACGCTAGCCGGCAGTAATGTACAAAAGTCTTTATTGAAGTACAGTTTCCATTTTCAAGCCGCAGCGCCCCAGCTCTACGTCTAGGGGTTAGATCGGCGAAGCTCCATCTGAGTCTCCGCCCCCTGTACACCAGTTTAAGATTCTAGCCTTACTCCACCTCTTCCGTCTCTCCTTTCTCCTCTGGGTCCTGCTACCCCCCGGGGTCCCTTCCTTCCTGGATTCTTCTGACGCTGACGTTGACCCCCCTGACTCCTCCCCCTCTTTTCGGCGGGCTTTGGGACCTGGCTCCCTATCCGGGCTGCCAACTGCGCCGCCCTCCTGTACATTTGAACTTGGCGCGCGCGCCCAGCCTTCAACCTTCCTCTCGACCGTTTCCTCGCTCCCCGATGGAGGCGTGGCCAATCATGACTCATGTCCTCCCACTGGCAGTGCGCCGCCTGATCCCGATGCCTGGGACTCCTCCCCCCTACTGCACTCTGGTGTGGACGCTGGTCCTGATTTCCAACTGCTGCTCTCTGAGTCCCCTCTGGCCCCTTCTTCCTGGGGTGTCCCCCTAGGCACCCCCCTTGCTCTGACCATGGGAGCCCCTTTCTGTGAATCTTCCGATTCGCTGGAAAGACTCAGAGACCTCGGACCGCTGTCATCGCTAACATTTCCTTCGGACTCCTCCCCCTCGCTCTCTATTTCCTCCCTTTCCTGTGCCTCTGCTCCTGAACCCCTGACACCCGGGGTCACAATTTCAGCAAAAATCTGACTTTTGGCAATTCAGTCAAAAATGGTGCCCACCGGTTGCAAATGCTCCCCTGAAAGGTTTGGCAGTTGAAACAGAAGGCTTTTTATCACAGGACAAGAAATCAGCCCTCAACAACTTAACCGGCGGAAAAAGATTTTTTTGAAAAAATCCCTAAGCCCCGGGGTCACAATTTCAGCAAAAATCTGACTTTTGGCAATTCAGTCAAAAATGGTGCCAAACGCTTGAAAATGCTCCCCTGAAAGTTTTGGCAGTCGAAACAGAAGACTTTTTATCACAGGACAAGTAATCAGCCCTCAACAACTTAACCAGCGGAAAAAGATTTTTTTGAAAAAATCGCTAAGCCCCGGGGTCAGAATTTCAGCAAAAATCTGACTTTTGGCAATTCAGTCAAAAATGGTGCCACCCGGTTGCAAATGCTCCCCTGAAAGGTTTGGCGTTCAAAACAGAAGGCTTTTTATCACAGGACAAGAAATCGGCCCTCAACAACTTAACCGGCGCAAAAGATTTTTTTGAAAAAATCCCTAAGCCCCGGGGTCACAATTTCAGCAAAAATCTGACTTTTGGCAATTTACTCAAAAATGGTGCCAACCGGTTGCTAATGCTCCCCTGAAAGGTTTGGCAGTCGAAACAGAAGGCTTTTTATCACAGGACAAGAAATCAGCCCTCAACAACTTAACCGGCGGAAAAAGATTTTTTTGAAAAAAACGCTAAGCCCAGGGGTCACAATTTCAGCAAAAATCTGACTTTTGGCGATTCACTCAAAAATGGTGCCAACCGGTTGCTAATGCTCCCCTGAAAGGTTTGGCAGTCGAAACAGAAGGCTTTTTATCACAGGACAAGAAATCAACCCTCAACAACTTAACCGGGGAAAAAGATTTTTTTGAAAAAATCCTTAAGCCCCGGGGTCACAATTTCGGCAAAAATCTGACTTTTGGCAATTCAGTCAAAAATGGTGCCAAACGCTTGAAAATGCTCCCCTGAAAGTTTTGGCAGTTGAAACAGAAGGCTTTTCATCACAGGACAGGAAATCGGCCCTCAACAACTTAACCGGTTGAAAAGATTTTTTTGAAAAAATCCCAAAGCCCCGGGGTCACAATTTCAGCAAAAATCTGACTTTTGGCAATTCAGTCAAAAATGGTGCCAAACGCTTGAAAATGCTCCCCTGAAAGTTTTGGCAGTCGAAACAGAAGACTTTTTATCACAGGACAAGAAATCAGCCCTCAACAACTTAACCAGCGGAAAAAGATTTTTTTGAAAAAATCGCTAAGCCCCGGGGTCAGAATTTCAGCAAAAATCTGACTTTTGGCAATTCAGTCAAAAATGGTGCCACCCGGTTGCAAATGCTCCCCTGAAAGGTTTGGCGTTCAAAACAGAAGGCTTTTTATCACAGGACAAGAAATCGGCCCTCAACAACTTAACCGGCGCAAAAGATTTTTTTGAAAAAATCCCTAAGCCCCGGGGTCACAATTTCAGCAAAAATCTGACTTTTGGCAATTTACTCAAAAATGGTGCCAACCGGTTGCTAATGCTCCCCTGAAAGGTTTGGCAGTCGAAACAGAAGGCTTTTTATCACAGGACAAGAAATCAGCCCTCAACAACTTAACCGGGGAAAAAGATTTTTTTGAAAAAATCCTTAAGCCCCGGGGTCACAATTTCGGCAAAAATCTGACTTTTGGCAATTCAGTCAAAAATGGTGCCAAACGCTTGAAAATGCTCCCCTGAAAGTTTTGGCAGTTGAAACAGAAGGCTTTTTATCACAGGACAGGAAATCGGCCCTCAACAACTTAACCGGTTGAAAAGATTTTTTTGAAAAAATCCCAAAGCCCCGGGGTCACAATTTCAGCAAAAATCTGACTTTTGGCAATTCAGTCAAAAATGGTGCCAACCGGTTGCTAATGCTCCCCTGAAAGGTTTGGCAGTCGAAACAGAAGGCTTTTTATCAGGGGACAAGAAATCAGCCCTCAACAACTTAAACGGCGGAAAAAGATTTTTTGAAAAAATCGCTAAGCCCCGGGGTCAGAATTTCAGCAAAAATCTGACTTTTGGCAATTCAGTCAAAAATGGTGCCACCCGGTTGCAAATGCTCCCCTGAAAGGTTTGGCGTTCAAAACAGAAGGCTTTTTATCACAGGACAAGAAATCGGCCCTCAACAACTTAACCGGCGCAAAAGATTTTTTTGAAAAAATCCCTAAGCCCCGGGGTCACAATTTCAGCAAAAATCTGACTTTTGGCAATTTACTCAAAAATGGTGCCAACCGGTTGCTAATGCTCCCCTGAAAGGTTTGGCAGTCGAAACAGAAGGCTTTTTATCACAGGACAGGAAATCGGCCCTCAACAACTTATCCGGTTGAAAAGATTTTTTTGAAAAAATCGCTAAGCCCCGGGGTCACAATTTCAGCAAAAATCTGACTTTTGGCAATTCAGTCAAAAATGGTGCCAACCGGTTGCTAATGCTCCCCTGAAAGGTTTGGCAGTCGAAACAGAAGGCTTTTTATCAGGGGACAAGAAATCAGCCCTCAACAACTTAAACGGCGGAAAAATATTTTTTTGAAAAAATCCCTAAGCCCCGGGGTCACAATTTCAGCAAAAATCTGACTTTTGGCAATGCAGTCAAAAATGGTGCCAACCGGCTGCTAATGCTCCCCTGAAAGGTTTGGCAGTCGAAACAGAAGACTTTTGATCACAGGACAAGAAATCGGCCCTCAACAACTTAACCGGCGGAAAAGATTTTTTTGAAAAAATCGCTAAGATCCAGGGTCACAATTTCAGCAAAAATCAGTCTTTTGGCAATTCAGTCAAAAATGGTGCCAAAGGCTTGAAAATACTCCCCTGAAAGGTTTGGCGTTCAAAACGGAAGGCTTTTTATCACAGGACAAGAAATCGGCCCTCAACAACTTGACCGGCGGAAAAGATTTTTTTGAAAAAATTGCTAAGCCCCGGGGTCACAATTTCAGCAAAAATCTGACTTTTGGCAATTTACTCAAAAATATTGCCAACCGGTTCCTAATGCTCCCCTGAAAGGTTTGGCAGTCGAAACAGAAGGCTTTTTATCACAGGACAAGAAATCAGCCCTCAACAACTTCACCGGCGGAAAAAGATTTTTTTGAAAAACACGCTAAGCCCCGGGGTCACAATTTCAGCAAAAATCTGACTTTTGGCAATTCAGTCAAAAATGGTGCCAACCGGTTGCAAATGCTCCCCTGAAAGGTTTGGCGTTCAAAACGGAAGGCTTTTTATCGCAGGACAAGAAATCGGCCCTCAACAACTTAACCGGCGGAAAAGATTTTTTTGAAAAAATCGCTAAGCCCCGGGGTCACAATTTCAGCAAAAATCTGACTTTTGGCAATTCAGTCAAAAATGGTGCCAACCGGTTGCTAATGCTCCCCTGAAAGGTTTGGCAGTCGAAACAGAAGGCTTTTTATCACAGGACAGGAAATCGGCCCTCAACAACTTAACCGGCGGAAAAGATTTTTTTGAAAAAATCCCTAAGCCCCGGGGTCAGAATTTCAGCAAAAATCTGACTTTTGGCAATTCAGTCAAAAATGGTGCCAACCGGAGGCTAATGCTCCCCTGAAAGGTTTGGCAGTCGAAACAGAAGGCTTTTTATCACAGGACAAGAAATCAGCCCTCAACAACTTAACCGGCGGAAAAAGATTTTTTTGAAAAAATCGCTAAGCCCCGGGGTCACAATTTCAGCAAAAATCTGTCTTTTGGCAATTCAGTCAAAAATGGTGCCAAACATTTGAAAATACTCCCCTGAAAGGTTTGGCAGTCGAAACAGAAGGCTTTTTATCACAGGACAAGAAATCAGCCCTCAACAACTTAACCGGCGGAAAAAGATTTTTTTGAAAAAATCCTTAAGCCCCGGGGTCACAATTTCACCAAAAATCTGACTTTTGGCAATTGAGTCAAAAATGGTGCCAAACACTTGAAAATACTCCCCTGAAAGGTTTGGCAGTCGAAACAGAAGGCTTTTTATCACAGGACAAGAAATCAGCCCTCAACAACTTAACCGGCGGAAAAAGATTTTTTTGAAAAAATCCTTAAGCCCCGGGGTCACAATTTCACCAAAAATCTGACTTTTGGCAATTCAGTCAAAAATGGTGCCAACCGCTTGCAAATGCTCCCCTGAAAGTTTTGGCGTTCAAAACGGAAGGCTTTTTATCACAGGACAAGAAATCGGCCCTCAACAACTTAACCGGCGGAAAAGATTTTTTTGAAAAAATCGCTAAGCCCCGGGGTCACAATTTCAGCAAAAATCTGACTTTTGGCAATTCAGTCAAAAATGGTGCCAACCGGTTGCTAATCCTCCCCTGAAAGGTTTGGCAGTCGAAAAAGAAGGCTTTTTATCACAGGACAAGAAATCGGCCCTCAACAACTTAACCAGCAGAAAAGATTTTTTTGAAAAAATCCCTAAGCCCCGGGGTCACAATTTCAGCAAAAATCTGACTTTTGGCAATTTACTCAAAAATGGTGCCAACCGGTTGCTAATGCTCCCCTGAAAGGTTTGGCAGTCGAAACAGAAGGCTTTTTATCACAGGACAAGAAATCAGCCCTCAACAACTTAACCGGCGGAAAAAGATTTTTTTGAAAAAAACGCTAAGCCCAGGGGTCACAATTTCAGCAAAAATCTGACTTTTGGCGATTCACTCAAAAATGGTGCCAACCGGTTGCTAATGCTCCCCTGAAAGGTTTGGCAGTCGAAACAGAAGGCTTTTTATCACAGGACAAGAAATCAACCCTCAACAACTTAACCGGGGAAAAAGATTTTTTTGAAAAAATCCTTAAGCCCCGGGGTCACAATTTCGGCAAAAATCTGACTTTTGGCAATTCAGTCAAAAATGGTGCCAAACGCTTGAAAATGCTCCCCTGAAAGTTTTGGCAGTTGAAACAGAAGGCTTTTCATCACAGGACAGGAAATCGGCCCTCAACAACTTAACCGGTTGAAAAGATTTTTTTGAAAAAATCCCAAAGCCCCGGGGTCACAATTTCAGCAAAAATCTGACTTTTGGCAATTCAGTCAAAAATGGTGCCAAACGCTTGAAAATGCTCCCCTGAAAGTTTTGGCAGTCGAAACAGAAGACTTTTTATCACAGGACAAGAAATCAGCCCTCAACAACTTAACCAGCGGAAAAAGATTTTTTTGAAAAAATCGCTAAGCCCCGGGGTCAGAATTTCAGCAAAAATCTGACTTTTGGCAATTCAGTCAAAAATGGTGCCACCCGGTTGCAAATGCTCCCCTGAAAGGTTTGGCGTTCAAAACAGAAGGCTTTTTATCACAGGACAAGAAATCGGCCCTCAACAACTTAACCGGCGCAAAAGATTTTTTTGAAAAAATCCCTAAGCCCCGGGGTCACAATTTCAGCAAAAATCTGACTTTTGGCAATTTACTCAAAAATGGTGCCAACCGGTTGCTAATGCTCCCCTGAAAGGTTTGGCAGTCGAAACAGAAGGCTTTTTATCACAGGACAGGAAATCGGCCCTCAACAACTTATCCGGTTGAAAAGATTTTTTTGAAAAAATCGCTAAGCCCCGGGGTCACAATTTCAGCAAAAATCTGACTTTTGGCAATTCAGTCAAAAATGGTGCCAACCGGTTGCTAATGCTCCCCTGAAAGGTTTGGCAGTCGAAACAGAAGGCTTTTTATCAGGGGACAAGAAATCAGCCCTCAACAACTTAAACGGCGGAAAAATATTTTTTTGAAAAAATCCCTAAGCCCCGGGGTCACAATTTCAGCAAAAATCTGACTTTTGGCAATGCAGTCAAAAATGGTGCCAACCGGCTGCTAATGCTCCCCTGAAAGGTTTGGCAGTCGAAACAGAAGACTTTTGATCACAGGACAAGAAATCGGCCCTCAACAACTTAACCGGCGGAAAAGATTTTTTTGAAAAAATCGCTAAGATCCAGGGGTCACAATTTCAGCAAAAATCAGTCTTTTGGCAATTCAGTCAAAAATGGTGCCAAAGGCTTGAAAATACTCCCCTGAAAGGTTTGGCGTTCAAAACGGAAGGCTTTTTATCACAGGACAAGAAATCGGCCCTCAACAACTTGACCGGCGGAAAAGATTTTTTTGAAAAAATTGCTAAGCCCCGGGGTCACAATTTCAGCAAAAATCTGACTTTTGGCAATTTACTCAAAAATATTGCCAACCGGTTCCTAATGCTCCCCTGAAAGGTTTGGCAGTCGAAACAGAAGGCTTTTTATCACAGGACAAGAAATCAGCCCTCAACAACTTCACCGGCGGAAAAAGATTTTTTTGAAAAACACGCTAAGCCCCGGGGTCACAATTTCAGCAAAAATCTGACTTTTGGCAATTCAGTCAAAAATGGTGCCAACCGGTTGCAAATGCTCCCCTGAAAGGTTTGGCGTTCAAAACGGAAGGCTTTTTATCGCAGGACAAGAAATCGGCCCTCAACAACTTAACCGGCGGAAAAGATTTTTTTGAAAAAATCGCTAAGCCCCGGGGTCACAATTTCAGCAAAAATCTGACTTTTGGCAATTCAGTCAAAAATGGTGCCAACCGGTTGCTAATGCTCCCCTGAAAGGTTTGGCAGTCGAAACAGAAGGCTTTTTATCACAGGACAGGAAATCGGCCCTCAACAACTTAACCGGCGGAAAAGATTTTTTTGAAAAAATCCCTAAGCCCCGGGGTCAGAATTTCAGCAAAAATCTGACTTTTGGCAATTCAGTCAAAAATGGTGCCAACCGGAGGCTAATGCTCCCCTGAAAGGTTTGGCAGTCGAAACAGAAGGCTTTTTATCACAGGACAAGAAATCAGCCCTCAACAACTTAACCGGCGGAAAAAGATTTTTTTGAAAAAATCGCTAAGCCCCGGGGTCACAATTTCAGCAAAAATCTGTCTTTTGGCAATTCAGTCAAAAATGGTGCCAAACATTTGAAAATACTCCCCTGAAAGGTTTGGCAGTCGAAACAGAAGGCTTTTTATCACAGGACAAGAAATCAGCCCTCAACAACTTAACCGGCGGAAAAAGATTTTTTTGAAAAAATCCTTAAGCCCCGGGGTCACAATTTCACCAAAAATCTGACTTTTGGCAATTGAGTCAAAAATGGTGCCAAACACTTGAAAATACTCCCCTGAAAGGTTTGGCAGTCGAAACAGAAGGCTTTTTATCACAGGACAAGAAATCAGCCCTCAACAACTTAACCGGCGGAAAAAGATTTTTTTGAAAAAATCCTTAAGCCCCGGGGTCACAATTTCACCAAAAATCTGACTTTTGGCAATTCAGTCAAAAATGGTGCCAACCGCTTGCAAATGCTCCCCTGAAAGTTTTGGCGTTCAAAACGGAAGGCTTTTTATCACAGGACAAGAAATCGGCCCTCAACAACTTAACCGGCGGAAAAGATTTTTTTGAAAAAATCGCTAAGCCCCGGGGTCACAATTTCAGCAAAAATCTGACTTTTGGCAATTCAGTCAAAAATGGTGCCAACCGGTTGCTAATCCTCCCCTGAAAGGTTTGGCAGTCGAAAAAGAAGGCTTTTTATCACAGGACAAGAAATCGGCCCTCAACAACTTAACCAGCAGAAAAGATTTTTTTGAAAAAATCCCTAAGCCCCGGGTTCACAATTTCAGCAAAAATCTGTCTTTTGGCAATTCAGTCAAAAATGGTGCCAAACACTTGAAAATACTCCCCTGAAAGGTTTGGCAGTCGAAACAGAAGGCTTTTTATCACAGGACAAGAAATCAGCCCTCAACAACTTAACCGGCGGAAAAAGATTTTTTTGAAAAAATCGCTAAGCCCCGGGGTCACAATTTCAGCAAAAATCTGTCTTTTGGCAATTCAGTCAAAAATGGTGCCAACCGCTTGCAAATGCTCCCCTGAAAGTTTTGGCGTTCAAAACGGAAGGCTTTTTATCACAGGACAAGAAATCGGCCCTCAACAACTTAACCGGCGGAAAAGATTTTTTTGAAAAAATCGCTAAGCCCCGGGGTCACAATTTCAGCAAAAATCTGACTTTTGGCAATTCAGTCAAAAATTGTGCCAAACGCTTGAAAATGCTCCATTGAAAGTTTTGGCAGTCGAAACAGAAGGCTTTTTATCACAGGACAGGAAATCGGCCTTCAACAACTTAACCGGCGGAAAAGATTTTTTTGAAAAAATCCCTAAGCCCTGGGGTCACAATTTCAGCAAAAATCTGAATTTTGGCGATTCACTCAAAAATGGTGCCAACCGGTTGCTAATGCTCACCAGAAAGGTTTGGCAGTCGAAACAGAAGGCTTTTTATCACAGGACAAGAAATCAGACCTCAACAACTTAACCAGCGGAAAAATTTTTTTTTGAAAAAATCGCTAAGCCCCGGGGTCACAATTTCAGCAAAAATCTGACTTTTGGCAATTCAGTCAAAAATGGTGCCAACCGGTTGCTAATGCTCCCCTGAAAGGTTTGGCGTTCAAAACGGAAGGCTTTTTATCACAGGACAAGAAATCGGCCCTCAACAACTTAACCGGCAGAAAAGAATTTTTTGAAAAAATCCCTAAGCCCCGGGGTCACAATTTCAGCAAAAATCTGACTTTTGGCAATTCAGTCAAAAATGGTGCCAACTGGTTGCTAATTCTCACCAGAGAGGTTTGGCAGTCGAAACAGAAGGCTTTTTATCACAGGACAGGTAATCGGCCCTCAACAACTTAACTGGCGGAAAAGATTTTTTTGAAAAAATCCCTAAGCCCCGGGGTCACAATTTCAGCAAAAATCTGACTTTTGGCAATTCAGTCAAAAATGGTGCCAACCGGTTGCTAATGCTCCCCTGAAAGTTTTGGCGTTCAAAACGGAAGGCTTTTTATCACAGGAAAAGAAATCAGCCCTCAACAACTTAACCGGCAGAAAAGATTTTTTTGAAAAAATCCCTAAGCCCCGGGGTCACAATTTCAGCAAAAATCTGACTTTTGGCAATTCAGTCAAAAATGGTGCCAAACGCTTGAAAATGCTCCCCTGAAAGGTTTGGCGTTCAAAACGGAAGGCTTTTTATCACAGGAGAAGAAATCAGCCCTCAACAACTTAACCGGCGGAAAAAGATTTTTTTGAAAAAATCGCTAAGCCCCGGGGTCACAATTTCAGCAAAAATCTGACTTTTGGCAATTTACTCAAAAATGGTGCCAACCGGTTGCTAATGCTCCCCTGAAAGGTTTGGCAGTCGAAACAGAAGGCTTTTCATCACAGGACAAGAAATCGGCCCTCAACAACTTAACCGGCAGAAAAATTTTTTTTGAAAAAATCGCTAAGCCCCGGGGTCACGATTTCAGCAAAAATCTGACTTTTGGCAATTCAGTCAAAAATTGTGCCAAACGCTTGAAAATGCTCCATTGAAAGTTTTGGCAGTCGAAACAGAAGGCTTTTTATCACAGGACAGGAAATCGGCCTTCAACAACTTAACCGGCGGAAAAGATTTTTTTGAAAAAATCCCTAAGCCCTGGGGTCACAATTTCAGCAAAAATCTGACTTTTGGCGATTCACTCAAAAATGGTGCCAACCGGTTGCTAATTCTCACCAGAAAGGTTTGGCAGTCGAAACAGAAGGCTTTTTATCACAGGACAATAAATCAGCCCTCAACAACTTAACCAGCGGAAAAAGATTTTTTTGAAAAAATCGCTAAGCCCCGGGGTCACAATTTCAGCAAAAATCTGACTTTTGGCAATTCAGTCAAAAATGGTGCCAACCGGTTGCTAATGCTCCCCTGAAAGGTTTGGCAGTCGAAACAGAAGGCTTTTTATCACAGGACAAGAAATCGGCCCTCAACAACTTAACCAGCAGAAAAGATTTTTTTGAAAAAATCCCTAAGCCCCGGTTTCACAATTTCAGCAAAAATCTGACTTTTGGCAATTCAGTCAAAAATTGTGCCAACCGGTTGCTAATGCTCCCCTGAAAGTTTTGGCAGTCGAAACAGAAGGCTTTTTATCACAGGACAGGAAATCGGCCCTCAACAACTTAACCGGCGGAAAAGATTTTTTTGAAAAAACCCCTAAGCCCTGGGGTCACAATTTCAGCAAAAATCTGACTTTTGCCGAATCACTCAAAAATGGTGCCAACCGGTTGCTAATGCTCACCAGAAAGGTTTGGCAGTCGAAAAAGAAGGCTTTTTATCACAGGACAAGAAATCAGCTCTCAACAACTTAACCGGGGGAGAACGATTTTTTTGAAAAAATCCCTAAGCCCTGGGGTCACAATTTCAGCAAAAATCTGACTTTTGGCGATTCACTCAAAAATGGTGCCAACCGGTTGCTAATGCTCACCAGAAAGGTTTGGCAGTCGAAACAGAAGGCTTTTTATCACAGGACAAGAAATCAGCCCTCAACAACTTAACCGGCGGAAAAGATTTTTTTGAAAAAATCCCTAAGCCCCGGGGTCACAATTTCAGCAAAAATCTGACTTTTGGCAATTCAGTCAAAAATGGTGCCAACCGGTTGCTAATGCTCCCCTGAAAGTTTTGGCGTTCAAAACGGAAGGCTTTTTATCACAGGAAAAGAAATCAGCCCTCAACAACTTAACCGGCAGAAAAGATTTTTTTGAAAAAATCCCTAAGCCCCGGGGTCACAATTTCAGCAAAAATCTGACTTTTGGCAATTCAGTCAAAAATGGTGCCAAACGCTTGAAAATGCTCCCCTGAAAGGTTTGGCGTCCAAAACGGAAGGCTTTTTATCACAGGAGAAGAAATCAGCCCTCAACAACTTAACCGGCGGAAAAAGATTTTTTTGAAAAAATCCCTAAGCCCCGGGGTCACAATTTCAGCAAAAATCTGACTTTTGGCAATTCAGTCAAAAATGGTGCCAACCGGTTGCTAATGCTCCCCTGAAAGGTTTGGCAGTCGAAACAGAAGGCTTTTTATCACAGGACAAGAAATCAGCCCTCAACAACTTCACCGGCGGAAAAAGATTTTTTTGAAAAACACGCTAAGCCCCGGGGTCACAATTTCAGCAAAAATCTGACTTTTGGCAATTCAGTCAAAAATGGTGCCAACCGGTTGCAAATGCTCCCCTGAAAGGTTTGGCGTTCAAAACGGAAGGCTTTTTATCGCAGGACAAGAAATCGGCCCTCAACAACTTAACCGGCGGAAAAGATATTTTTGAAAAAATCCCTAAGCCCCGGGGTCACAATTTCAGCAAAAATCTGACTTTTGGCGATTCACTCAAAAAAGGTGCCAACCGGTTGCTAATGCTCCCCTGAAAGGTTTGGCAGTCGAAACAGAAGGCTTTTTATCACAGGACAAGAAATCGGCCCTCAACAACTTAACCGGCGGAAAAGATTTTTTTGAAAAAATCGCTAAGCCCCGGGGTCACAATTTCAGCAAAAATCTGACTTTTGGCAATTCAGTCAAAAATGGTGCCAACCGGTTGCTAATCCTCCCCTGAAAGGTTTGGCAGTCGAAACAGAAGGCTTTTTATCACAGGACAAGAAATCGGCCCTCAACAACTTAACCAGCAGAAAAGATTTTTTTGAAAAAATCCCTAAGCCCCGGGTTCACAATTTCAGCAAAAATCTGTCTTTTGGCAATTCAGTCAAAAATGGTGCCAAACACTTGAAAATACTCCCCTGAAAGGTTTGGCAGTCGAAACAGAAGGCTTTTTATCACAGGACAAGAAATCAGCCCTCAACAACTTAACCGGCGGAAAAAGATTTTTTTGAAAAAATCGCTAAGCCCCGGGGTCACAATTTCAGCAAAAATCTGTCTTTTGGCAATTCAGTCAAAAATGGTGCCAACCGCTTGCAAATGCTCCCCTGAAAGTTTTGGCGTTCAAAACGGAAGGCTTTTTATCACAGGACAAGAAATCGGCCCTCAACAACTTAACCGGCGGAAAAGATTTTTTTGAAAAAATCGCTAAGCCCCGGGGTCACAATTTCAGCAAAAATCTGACTTTTGGCAATTCAGTCAAAAATTGTGCCAAACGCTTGAAAATGCTCCATTGAAAGTTTTGGCAGTCGAAACAGAAGGCTTTTTATCACAGGACAGGAAATCGGCCTTCAACAACTTAACCGGCGGAAAAGATTTTTTTGAAAAAATCCCTAAGCCCTGGGGTCACAATTTCAGCAAAAATCTGACTTTTGGCGATTCACTCAAAAATGGTGCCAACCGGTTGCTAATGCTCACCAGAAAGGTTTGGCAGTCGAAACAGAAGGCTTTTTATCACAGGACAATAAATCAGCCCTCAACAACTTAACCAGCGGAAAAAAATTTTTTTGAAAAAATCGCTAAGCCCCGGGGTCACAATTTCAGCAAAAATCTGACTTTTGGCAATTCAGTCAAAAATGGTGCCAACCGGTTGCTAATGCTCCCCTGAAAGGTTTGGCAGTCGAAACAGAAGGCTTTTTATCACAGGACAAGAAATCGGCCCTCAACAACTTAACCAGCAGAAAAGATTTTTTTGAAAAAATCCCTAAGCCCCGGGTTCACAATTTCAGCAAAAATCTGTCTTTTGGCAATTCAGTCAAAAATGGTGCCAAACACTTGAAAATACTCCCCTGAAAGGTTTGGCAGTCGAAACAGAAGGCTTTTTATCACAGGACAAGAAATCAGCCCTCAACAACTTAACCGGCGGAAAAAGATTTTTTTGAAAAAATCGCTAAGCCCCGGGGTCACAATTTCACCAAAAATCTGACTTTTGGCAATTCAGTCAAAAATGGTGCCAACCGGTTGCAAATGCTCCCCTGAAAGTTTTGGCGTTCAAAACGGAAGGCTTTTTATCACAGGACAAGAAATCGGCCCTCAACAACTTAACCGGCGGAAAAGATTTTTTTGAAAAAATCGCTAAGCCCCGGGGTCACAATTTCAGCAAAAATCTGACTTTTGGCAATTTACTCAAAAATGGTGCCAACCGGTTGCTAATGCTCCCCTGAAAGGTTTGGCAGTCGAAACAGAAGGCTTTTTATCACAGGACAAGAAATCGGCCCTCAACAACTTAACCAGCAGAAAAGATTTTTTTGAAAAAATCCCTAAGCCCCGGGTTCACAATTTCAGCAAAAATCTGTCTTTTGGCAATTCAGTCAAAAATGGTGCCAAACACTTGAAAATACTCCCCTGAAAGGTTTGGCAGTCGAAACAGAAGGCTTTTTATCACAGGACAAGAAATCAGCCCTCAACAACTTAACCGGCGGAAAAAGATTTTTTTGAAAAAATCGCTAAGCCCCGGGGTCACAATTTCAGCAAAAATCTGACTTTTGGCAATTCAGTCAAAAATGGTGCCAACCGGTTGCAAATGCTCCCCTGAAAGTTTTGGCGTTCAAAACGGAAGGCTTTTTATCACAGGACAAGAAATCGGCCCTCAACAACTTAACCGGCGGAAAAGATTTTTTTGAAAAAATCGCTAAGCCCCGGGGTCACAATTTCAGCAAAAATCTGACTTTTGGCAATTTACTCAAAAATGGTGCCAACCGGTTGCTAATGCTCCCCTGAAAGGTTTGGCAGTCGAAACAGAAGGCTTTTTATCACAGGACAAGAAATCGGCCCTCAACAACTTAACCGGCGGAAAAAGATTTTTTTGAAAAAATCGCTAAGCCCCGGGGTCACAATTTCAGCAAAAATCTGACTTTTGGCAATTCAGTCAAAAATGGTGCCAACCGGTTGCTAATGCTCCCCTGAAAGTTTTGGCGTTCAAAACGGAAGGCTTTTTATCACAGGACAAGAAATCGGCCCTCAACAACTTAACCGGCAGAAAAGAATTTTTTGAAAAAATCCCTAAGCCCCGGGGTCACAATTTCAGCAAAAATCTGACTTTTGGCGATTCACTCAAAAATGGTGCCAACCGGTTGCTAATGCTCACCAGAAAGGTTTGGCAGTCGAAACAGAAGGCTTTTTATCACAGGACAAGAAATCAGCCCTCAACAACTTAACCGGCGGAAAAGATTTTTTTGAAAAAATCCCTAAGCCCCGGGGTCACAATTTCAGCAAAAATCTGACTTTTGGCAATTCAGTCAAAAATGGTGCCAACCGGTTGCTAATTCTCACCAGAGAGGTTTGGCAGTCGAAACAGAAGGCTTTTTATCACAGGACAGGTAATCGGCCCTCAACAACTTAACTGGCGGAAAAGATTTTTTTGAAAAAATCCCTAAGCCCTGGGGTCACAATTTCAGCAAAAATCTGACTTTTGGCGATTCACTCAAAAATGGTGCCAACCGGTTGCTAATGCTCACCAGAAAGGTTTGGCAGTCGAAACAGAAGGCTTTTTATCACAGGACAAGAAATCAGCCCTCAACAACTTAACCGGCGGAAAAGATTTTTTTGAAAAAATCCCTAAGCCCCGGGGTCACAATTTCAGCAAAAATCTGACTTTTGGCAATTCAGTCAAAAATGGTGCCAACCGGTTGCTAATGCTCCCCTGAAAGTTTTGGCGTTCAAAACGGAAGGCTTTTTATCACAGGAAAAGAAATCAGCCCTCAACAACTTAACCGGCAGAAAAGATTTTTTTGAAAAAATCCCTAAGCCCCGGGGTCACAATTTCAGCAAAAATCTGACTTTTGGCAATTCAGTCAAAAATGGTGCCAAACGCTTGAAAATCCTCCCCTGAAAGGTTTGGCGTTCAAAACGGAAGGCTTTTTATCACAGGAGAAGAAATCAGCCCTCAACAACTTAACCGGCGGAAAAAGATTTTTTTGAAAAAATCGCTAAGCCCCGGGGTCACAATTTCAGCAAAAATCTGACTTTTGGCAATTTACTCAAAAATGGTGCCAACCGGTTGCTAATGCTCCCCTGAAAGGTTTGGCAGTCGAAACAGAAGGCTTTTGATCACAGGACAAGAAATCGGCCCTCAACAACTTAACCGGCAGAAAAGATTTTTTTGAAAAAATCGCTAAGCCCCGGGGTCACGATTTCAGCAAAAATCTGACTTTTGGCAATTCAGTCAAAAATTGTGCCAAACGCTTGAAAATGCTCCCTTGAAAGTTTTGGCAGTCGAAACAGAAGGCTTTTTATCACAGGACAGGAAATCGGCCTTCAACAACTTAACCGGCGGAAAAGATTTTTTTGAAAAAATCCCTAAGCCCTGGGGTCACAATTTCAGCAAAAATCTGACTTTTGGCGATTCACTCAAAAATGGTGCCAACCGGTTGCTAATTCTCACCAGAAAGGTTTGGCAGTCGAAACAGAAGGCTTTTTATCACAGGACAATAAATCAGCCCTCAACAACTTAACCAGCGGAAAAAGATTTTTTTGAAAAAATCGCTAAGCCCCGGGGTCACAATTTCAGCAAAAATCTGACTTTTGGCAATTCAGTCAAAAATGGTGCCAACCGGTTGCAAATGCTCCCCTGAAAGGTTTGGCGTTCAAAACGGAAGGCTTTTTATCGCAGGACAAGAAATCGGCCCTCAACAACTTAACCGGCGGAAAAGATTTTTTTGAAAAAATCGCTAAGCCCCGGGGTCACAATTTCAGCAAAAATCTGACTTTTGGCAATTCAGTCAAAAATGGTGCCAACCGGTTGCTAATGCTCCCCTGAAAGGTTTGGCAGCCGAAACAGAAGGCTTTTTATCACAGGACAGGAAATCGGCCCTCAACAACTTAACCGGCGGAAAAGATATTTTTGAAAAAATCCCTAAGCCCCGGGGTCACAATTTCAGCAAAAATCTGACTTTTGGCGATTCACTCAAAAAAGGTGCCAACCGGTTGCTAATGCTCCCCTGAAAGGTTTGGCAGTCGAAACAGAAGGCTTTTTATCACAGGACAAGAAATCAGCCCTCAACAACTTAACCGGCGGAAAAAGATTTTTTTGAAAAAATCCTTAAGCCCCGGGGTCAGAATTTCAGCAAAAATCTGACTTTTGGCAATTCAGTCAAAAATGGTGCCAACCGGCTGCTAATGCTCCCCTGAAAGGTTTGGCAGTCGAAACAGAAGGCTTTTTATCACAGGACAAGAAATCAGCCCTCAACAACTTAACCGGCGGAAAAAGATTTTTTTGAAAAAATCGCTAAGCCCCGGGGTCACAATTTCAGCAAAAATCTGTCTTTTGGCAATTCAGTCAAAAATGGTGCCAAACATTTGAAAATACTCCCCTGAAAGGTTTGGCAGTCGAAACAGAAGGCTTTTTATCACAGGACAAGAAATCAGCCCTCAACAACTTAACCGGCGGAAAAAGATTTTTTTGAAAAAATCCTTAAGCCCCGGGGTCACAATTTCACCAAAAATCTGACTTTTGGCAATTCAGTCAAAAATGGTGCCAAACACTTGAAAATACTCCCCTGAAAGGTTTGGCAGTCGAAACAGAAGGCTTTTTATCACAGGACAAGAAATCAGCCCTCAACAACTTAACCGGCGGAAAAAGATTTTTTTGAAAAAATCCTTAAGCCCCGGGGTCACAATTTCACCAAAAATCTGACTTTTGGCAATTCAGTCAAAAATGGTGCCAACCGCTTGCAAATGCTCCCCTGAAAGTTTTGGCGTTCAAAACGGAAGGCTTTTTATCACAGGACAAGAAATCGGCCCTCAACAACTTAACCGGCGGAAAAGATTTTTTTGAAAAAATCGCTAAGCCCCGGGGTCACAATTTCAGCAAAAATCTGACTTTTGGCAATTCAGTCAAAAATGGTGCCAACCGGCTGCTAATGCTCCCCTGAAAGGTTTGGCAGTCGAAACAGAAGGCTTTTTATCACAGGACAAGAAATCAGCCCTCAACAACTTAACCGGCGGAAAAAGATTTTTTTGAAAAAATCGCTAAGCCCCGGGGTCACAATTTCAGCAAAAATCTGTCTTTTGGCAATTCAGTCAAAAATGGTGCCAAACATTTGAAAATACTCCCCTGAAAGGTTTGGCAGTCGAAACAGAAGGCTTTTTATCACAGGACAAGAAATCAGCCCTCAACAACTTAACCGGCGGAAAAAGATTTTTTTGAAAAAATCCTTAAGCCCCGGGGTCACAATTTCACCAAAAATCTGACTTTTGGCAATTCAGTCAAAAATGGTGCCAAACACTTGAAAATACTCCCCTGAAAGGTTTGGCAGTCGAAACAGAAGGCTTTTTATCACAGGACAAGAAATCAGCCCTCAACAACTTAACCGGCGGAAAAAGATTTTTTTGAAAAAATCCTTAAGCCCCGGGGTCACAATTTCACCAAAAATCTGACTTTTGGCAATTCAGTCAAAAATGGTGCCAACCGCTTGCAAATGCTCCCCTGAAAGTTTTGGCGTTCAAAACGGAAGGCTTTTTATCACAGGACAAGAAATCGGCCCTCAACAACTTAACCGGCGGAAAAGATTTTTTTGAAAAAATCGCTAAGCCCCGGGGTCACAATTTCAGCAAAAATCTGACTTTTGGCAATTCAGTCAAAAATGGTGCCAACCGGTTGCTAATCCTCCCCTGAAAGGTTTGGCAGTCGAAACAGAAGGCTTTTTATCACAGGACAAGAAATCGGCCCTCAACAACTTAACCAGCAGAAAAGATTTTTTTGAAAAAATCCCTAAGCCCCGGGTTCACAATTTCAGCAAAAATCTGTCTTTTGGCAATTCAGTCAAAAATGGTGCCAAACACTTGAAAATACTCCCCTGAAAGGTTTGGCAGTCGAAACAGAAGGCTTTTTATCACAGGACAAGAAATCAGCCCTCAACAACTTAACCGGCGGAAAAAGATTTTTTTGAAAAAATCGCTAAGCCCCGGGGTCACAATTTCAGCAAAAATCTGTCTTTTGGCAATTCAGTCAAAAATGGTGCCAACCGCTTGCAAATGCTCCCCTGAAAGTTTTGGCGTTCAAAACGGAAGGCTTTTTATCACAGGACAAGAAATCGGCCCTCAACAACTTAACCGGCGGAAAAGATTTTTTTGAAAAAATCGCTAAGCCCCGGGGTCACAATTTCAGCAAAAATCTGACTTTTGGCAATTCAGTCAAAAATTGTGCCAAACGCTTGAAAATGCTCCATTGAAAGTTTTGGCAGTCGAAACAGAAGGCTTTTTATCACAGGACAGGAAATCGGCCTTCAACAACTTAACCGGCGGAAAAGATTTTTTTGAAAAAATCCCTAAGCCCTGGGGTCACAATTTCAGCAAAAATCTGACTTTTGGCGATTCACTCAAAAATGGTGCCAACCGGTTGCTAATGCTCACCAGAAAGGTTTGGCAGTCGAAACAGAAGGCTTTTTATCACAGGACAATAAATCAGCCCTCAACAACTTAACCAGCGGAAAAAATTTTTTTTGAAAAAATCGCTAAGCCCCGGGGTCACAATTTCAGCAAAAATCTGACTTTTGGCAATTCAGTCAAAAATGGTGCCAACCGGTTGCTAATGCTCCCCTGAAAGGTTTGGCAGTCGAAACAGAAGGCTTTTTATCACATGACAAGAAATCGGCCCTCAACAACTTAACCAGCAGAAAAGATTTTTTTGAAAAAATCCCTAAGCCCCGGGTTCACAATTTCAGCAAAAATCTGTCTTTTGGCAATTCAGTCAAAAATGGTGCCAAACACTTGAAAATACTCCCCTGAAAGGTTTGGCAGTCGAAACAGAAGGCTTTTTATCACAGGACAAGAAATCAGCCCTCAACAACTTAACCGGCGGAAAAAGATTTTTTTGAAAAAATCGCTGAGCCCCGGGGTCACAATTTCACCAAAAATCTGACTTTTGGCAATTCAGTCAAAAATGGTGCCAACCGGTTGCAAATGCTCCCCTGAAAGTTTTGGCGTTCAAAACGGAAGGCTTTTTATCACAGGACAAGAAATCGGCCCTCAACAACTTAACCGGCGGAAAAGATTTTTTTGAAAAAATCGCTAAGCCCCGGGGTCACAATTTCAGCAAAAATCTGACTTTTGGCAATTTACTCAAAAATGGTGCCAACCGGTTGCTAATGCTCCCCTGAAAGGTTTGGCAGTCGAAACAGAAGGCTTTTTATCACAGGACAAGAAATCGGCCCTCAACAACTTAACCGGCGGAAAAAGATTTTTTTGAAAAAATCGCTAAGCCCCGGGGTCACAATTTCAGCAAAAATCTGACTTTTGGCAATTCAGTCAAAAATGGTGCCAACCGGTTGCTAATGCTCCCCTGAAAGGTTTGGCGTTCAAAACGGAAGGCTTTTTATCACAGGACAAGAAATCGGCCCTCAACAACTTAACCGGCAGAAAAGAATTTTTTGAAAAAATCCCTAAGCCCCGGGGTCACAATTTCAGCAAAAATCTGACTTTATGCAATTCAGTCAAAAATGGTGCCAACCGGTTGCTAATTCTCACCAGAGAGGTTTGGCAGTCGAAACAGAAGGCTTTTTATCACAGGACAGGTAATCGGCCCTCAACAACTTAACTGGCGGAAAAGATTTTTTTGAAAAAATCCCTAAGCCCTGGGGTCACAATTTCAGCAAAAATCTGACTTTTGGCGATTCACTCAAAAATGGTGCCAACCGGTTGCTAATGCTCACCAGAAAGGTTTGGCAGTCGAAACAGAAGGCTTTTTATCACAGGACAAGAAATCAGCCCTCAACAACTTAACCGGCGGAAAAGATTTTTTTGAAAAAATCCCTAAGCCCCGGGGTCACAATTTCAGCAAAAATCTGACTTTTGGCAATTCAGTCAAAAATGGTGCCAACCGGTTGCTAATGCTCCCCTGAAAGTTTTGGCGTTCAAAACGGAAGGCTTTTTATCACAGGAAAAGAAATCAGCCCTCAACAACTTAACCGGCAGAAAAGATTTTTTTGAAAAAATCCCTAAGCCCCGGGGTCACAATTTCAGCAAAAATCTGACTTTTGGCAATTCAGTCAAAAATGGTGCCAAACGCTTGAAAATGCTCCCCTGAAAGGTTTGGCGTTCAAAACGGAAGGCTTTTTATCACAGGAGAAGAAATCAGCCCTCAACAACTTAACCGGCGGAAAAAGATTTTTTTGAAAAAATCGCTAAGCCCCGGGGTCACAATTTCAGCAAAAATCTGACTTTTGGCAATTTACTCAAAAATGGTGCCAACCGGTTGCTAATGCTCCCCTGAAAGGTTTGGCAGTCGAAACAGAAGGCTTTTGATCACAGGACAAGAAATCGGCCCTCAACAACTTAACGGGCGGAAAAGATTTTTCTGAAAAAATCCCTAAGCCCCGGGGTCACAATTTCAGCAAAAATCTGACTTTTGGCAATTCACTCAAAAATGGTGCCAACCGCTTGCTAATGCTCCCCTGAAAGGTTTGGCATTCAAAACAGAAGGCTTTTTATCACTGGACAAGAAATCAGCCCTCAACAACTTAACCGGCGGAAAAAGATTTTTTTGAAAAAATCCCTAAGCCCCGGGGTCACAATTTCAGCAAAAATGTGACTTTTGGCGATTCACTAAAAAATGGTGCCAAACGGTCGCTAATGCTCCCCTGAAAGGTTTGGCAGTCGAAACAGAAGGCTTTTTATCACAGGACAGGAAATCGGCCCTCAACAACTTAACCGGCGCAAAAGTTTTTTTTTGAAAAAATCCCTAAGCCCCGGGGTCACAATTTCAGCAAAAATCTGACTTTTGGCGATTCACTCAAAAATGGTGCCAACCGGTTGCTAATGCTCACCAGAAAGGTTTGGCAGTCGAAACAGAAGGCTTTTTATCACAGGACAAGAAATCAGCCCTCAACAACTTAACCGGCGTAAAAAGATTTTTTTGAAAAAATCCCTAAGACCCGGGGTCACAATTTCAGCAAAAATCTGACTTTTGGCAATTCAGTCAAAAATGGTGCAACCCGCTTGCTAATGCTCCCCTGAAAGGTTTGGCAGTCGAAACAGAAGGCTTTTTATCACAGGACAAGAAATCAGCCCTCAACAAATTAACCGGCGGAAAAAGATTTTTTTGGAAAAATGGCTAAGCCCCGGGGTCACAATTTCAGCAAAAATCTGACTTTTGGCAATTCAGTCAAAAATGGTGCCAACCGGTAGCTAATGCTCCCCTGAAAGGTTTGGCAGTCGAAACAGAAGGCTTTTTATCACAGGACAAGACATCTGCCCTCGACAACTTAACGGGCGGAAAAGATTTTTTTGAAAAAATCCCTAAGCCACGGGGTCACAATTTCAGCAAAAATCTGACTTTTGGCAATTTACTCAAAAATGGTGCCAACCGCTTGCTAATGCTCCCCTGAAAGGTTTGGCGTTCAAAACAGAAGGCTTTTTATCACTGGACAAGAAATCAGCCCTCAACAACTTAACCGGCGGAAAAGATTTTTTTGAAAAAATCCCTAAGCCCCGGGGTCACAATTTTAGCAAAAATCTGACTTTTGGCGATTCACTAAAAAATGGTGCCAACCGGTCGCTAATGCTCCCCTGAAAGGTTTGGCAGTCGAAACAGAAGGCTTTTTATCACAGGACAGGAAATCGGCCCTCAACAACTTAACCGGCGGAAAAGATTTTTTTGAAAAAATCCCTAAGCCCCGGGGTCACAATTTCAGCAAAAATCTGACTTTTGGCAATTCAGTCAAAAATGGTGCCAACTGGTTGCAAATGCTCCCCTGAAAGGTTTGGCGTTCAAAACAGAAGGCTTTTTATCACCGGACAAGAAATCAGCCCTCAACAACTTAACCGGCGGAAAAAGATTTTTTTGAAAAAATCCCTAAGCCCCGGGGTCACAATTTCAGCAAAAATCTGACTTTTGGCTATTCAGTCAAAAATGGTGCCAACCAGTTGTTAATGCTCCCTGGAAAGGTTTGGCGTTCAAAACAGAAGGCTTTTTATCACCGGACAAGAAATCGGCCCTCAACAAATTAACCGGCGGAAAAGATTTTTTTGAAAAAATCCCTAAGCCCCGGGGTCACAATTTCAGCAAAAATCTTGACTTTTGGCGATTCAGTCAAAAATGGTGCAAACCGGTTGCTAATGCTCCCCTGAAAGTTTTGGCGTTCAAAACAGAAGGCTTTTTATCACAGGACAAGAAATCGGCCCTCAACAACTTAACCGGCGGAAAAAGATTTTTTTGAAAAAATCCCTAATCCCTGCGGTCAAAATTTCAGCAAAAATCTGACTTTTGGCAATTCAGTCAAAAATGGTGCCAAACACTTGCAAATGCTCCCCTGAAAGGTTTGGGGTTCAAAACAGAAGGCTTTTTATCACAGGACAAGAAATCGGCCCTCAACAACTTAACCGGCGTAAAAGAATTTTTTGAAAATATCCCTAAGCCCCGGGGTCACAATTTCAGCAAAAATCTGACTTTTGGCGATTCACTCAAAAATGGTGCCAAACGCTTGAAAATGCTCCCCTGAAAGTTTTGGCAGTCGAAACGGAAGGCTTTCTTTCACAGGACAAGAAATCAGCACTCAAAAACTTAACCGGCGGAAAAAGTTTTTTTTGAAAAAATCGCTAAGCACTGGGGTCAAAATTTCAGCAAAAATCTGACTTTTGGCAATTCAGTCAAAAATGGTGCCAAACGCTTGAAAATGCTCCCCTGAAAGTTTTGGCAGTCGAAACGGAAGGCTTTCTTTCACAGGACAAGAAATCGGCCCTCAACAACTTAACCGGCGGAAAAAGATTTTTTTGAAAAAAACCCTAATCCCTGCGGTCAAAATTTCAGCAAAAATCTGACTTTTGGCAATTCAGTCAAAAATGGTGCAAACCGATTGCAAATGCTCCCCTTAAAGGTTTGGCGTTCAAAACAGAAGGCTTTTTATCACAGGACAAGTAATCGGCCCTCAACAACTTAACCGGTGGAAAAGATTTTTTTGAAAAAATCCCTAAGCCCCGGGGTCACAATTTCAGCAAAATCTGACTTTGGCGATTCAATCAAAAATGGTGCCAAACGCTTGAAAATGCTCCCCTGAAAGGTTTGGCAGTCGAAACAGAAGGCTTTTTATCACAGGACAGGAAATCGGCCCTCAACAAATTAACCGGCGGAAAAGATTTTTTTGAAAAAATCCCTAAGCCCCGGGGTCACAATTTCAGCAAAAATCTGACTTTTGGCAATTTACTCAAAAATGGTGCCAACCGGTTGCTAATGCTCCCCTGAAAGGTTTGGCAGTCGAAACAGAAGGCTTTTTATCACGGGACAAGAAATCAGCCCTCAACAACTTAAACGGCGGAAAAAGATTTCTTTGAAAAAATCCCAAAGCCCCGGGGTCACAATTTCAGCAAAAATCTGACTTTTGGCAATTCAGTCAAAAATGGTGCCAACCGGTTGCTAATGCTCCCCTGAAAGGTTTGGCAGTCGAAACGGAAGGCTTTCTTTCACAGGACAAGAAATCAGCACTCAAAAACTTAACCGGCGGAAAAAGTTTTTTTTGAAAAAATCGCTAAGCACTGGGGTCAAAATTTCAGCAAAAATCTGACTTTTGGCAATTCAGTCAAAAATGGTGCCAAACGCTTGAAAATGCTCCCCTGAAAGTTTTGGCAGTCGAAACGGAAGGCTTTCTTTCACAGGACAAGAAATCAGCACTCAAAAACTTAACCGGCGGAAAAAGATTTCTTTGAAAAAATCCCAAAGCCCCGGGGTCACAATTTCAGCAAAAATCTGACTTTTGGCGATTCACTCAAAAATGGTGCCAAACGCTTGAAAATGCTCCCCTGAAAGTTTTGGCAGTCGAAACGGAAGGCTTTCTTTCACAGGACAAGAAATCAGCACTCAAAAACTTAACCGGCGGAAAAAGTTTTTTTTGAAAAAATCGCTAAGCACTGGGGTCAAAATTTCAGCAAAAATCTGACTTTTGGCAATTCAGTCAAAAATGGTGCCAAACGCTTGAAAATGCTCCCCTGAAAGTTTTGGCAGTCGAAACGGAAGGCTTTCTTTCACAGGACAAGAAATCGGCCCTCAACAACTTAACCGGCGGAAAAGATTTTTTTGAAAAAAACCCTAATCCCTGCGGTCAAAATTTCAGCAAAAATCTGACTTTTGGCAATTCAGTCAAAAATGGTGCAAACCGATTGCAAATGCTCCCCTTAAAGGTTTGGCGTTCAAAACAGAAGGCTTTTTATCACAGGACAAGTAATCGGCCCTCAACAACTTAACCGGTGGAAAAGATTTTTTTGAAAAAATCCCTAAGCCCCGGGGTCACAATTTCATCAAAAATCTGACTTTTGACAATTCAGTCAAAAATGGTGCCAACCGGTTGCAAATGCTCCCCTGAAAGGTTTGGCAGTCGAAACAGAAGGCTTTTTATCACGGGACAAGAAATCGGCCCTCAACAAATTAACCGGCGGAAAAGATTTTTTTGAAAAAATCCCTAAGCCCCGGGGTCACAATTTCAGCAAAAATCTGACTTTTGGCAATTTACTCAAAAATGGTGCCAACCGGTTGCTAATGCCCCCCTGAAAGGTTTGGCAGTCGAAACAGAAGGCTTTTTATCACGGGACAAGAAATCAGCCCTCAACAACTTAAACGGCGGAAAAAGATTTCTTTGAAAAAATCCCAAAGCCCCGGGGTCACAATTTCAGCAAAAATCTGACTTTTGGCAATTCAGTCAAAAATGGTGCCAACCGGTTGCTAATGCTCCCCTGAAAGGTTTGGCAGTCGAAAAAGAAGGCTTTTTATCACAGGACAAGAAATCAGCCCTCAACAACTTAACCGGCGGAAAAAGATTTTTTTGAAAAAATCGCTATGCCCCGGGGTCACAATTTCAGCAAAAATCTGACTTTTGGCAATTCAGTCAAAAATGGTGCCAACCGCTTGCAAATGCTCCCCTGAAAGGTTTGGCGTTCAAAACGGAAGGTTTTTTATCACAGAACAAGAAATCAGCCCTCAACAACTTAACAGGCGGAAAAAGATTTTTTTGAAAATATCCCTAAGCCCTGGGGTCACAATTTCAGCAAAAATCTGACTTTTCGCGATTCAGTCAAAAATGGTGCCAACCGGTTGCTAATGCTCCCCTGAAAGGTTTGGCAGTCGAAACAGAAGACTTTTTATCACAGGACAAGAAATCAGCCCTCAACAACTTAAACGGCGGAAAAAGATTTTTTTGAAAAAATCGCTAAGCACCGGGGTCACAATTTCAGCAAAAATCTGACTTTTGGCAATTCAGTCAAAAATGGTGCCAACCGGTTGCAAATGCTCCCCTGAAAGGTTTGGCGTTTAAAACGGAAGGCTTTTTATCACAGGACAAGAAATCAGCCCTCAACAACTTAACCGGCGGAAACAGATTTTTTTGAAAAAATCCCTAAGCCCCGGGGTCACAATTTTAGCAAAAATCTGACTTTTGGCGATTCACTCAAAAATGGTGCCAAACGCTTGAAAATGCTCCCCTGAAAGGTTTGGCAGTCGAAACAGAAGGCTTTTTATCACAGGACAAGAAATCAGACCTCAACAACTTAACCGGCGGAAAAAGATTTTTTTGAAAAAATCCCTAAGCCCCGGGGTCACAATTTCAGCAAAAATATGACTTTTGGCAATTCAGTCAAAAATGGTGCCAAGCGGTTGCAAATGCTCCCCTGAAAGGTTTGGCAGTCGAAACAGAAGGCTTTTTATCACGGGACAAGAAATCGGCCCTCAACAAATTAACCGGCGGAAAAGATTTTTTTGAAAAAATCCCTAAGCCCCGGGGTCACAATTTCACCAAAAATCTGACTTTTGGCAATTCAGTCAAAAATGGTGCCAAACGCTTGCTAATGCTCCCCTGAAAGGTTTGGCGTTCAAAACAGAAGGCTTTTTATCACAGGACAAGAAATCGGCCCTCAACAACTTAACCGGAGCAAAAGATTTTTTGAAAAAATCGCTAAGCCCCGGGGTCACAATTTCAGCAAAAATCTGACTTTTCGCGATTCAGTAAAAAATGGTGCCAACCGGTTGATAATGCTCCCGTGAAAGGTTTGGCAGTCGAAACAGAAGGCTTTTTATCACAGGACAAGAAATCAGCCCTCAACAACTTAACAGGCGGAAAAAGATTTTTTTGAAAAAATCCCTAAGTCCTGGGGTCACAATTTCAGCAAAAATCTGACTTTTGGCAATTCAGTCAAAAATGGTGCCAACCGGTTGGTAATGCTCCCGTGAAAGGTTTGGCAATCGAAACAGAAGGCTTTTTATCACAGGACAAGAAATTGGCCCTCAACAACTTAACTGGCGTAAAAGATTTTTTTGAAAATATCCCTAAGCCCTGGGGTCACAATTTCAGCAAAAATCTGACTTTTGGCGATTCACTCAAAAATGGTGCCAAACGCTTGAAAATGCTCCCCTGAAAGGTTTGGCAGTCGAAACAGAAGGCTTTTTATCACAGGACAAGAAATCAGACCTCAACAACTTAACCGGCGGAAAAAGATTTTTTTGAAAAAATCCCTATGCCCCGGGGTCACAATTTGAGCAAAAATCTGACTTTCGGCAATTCAGTCAAAAATGGTGCCAACCGGTTGCAAATGCTCCCCTGAAAGTTTGGCGTTCAAAACGGAAGGCTTTTTATCACAGGACAAGAAATCAGCCCTCAACAACTTAACCGGCGGAAAAAGATTTTTTTGAAAAAATCCCTAAGCCCCGGGGTCACAATTTCAGCAAAAATCTGACTTTTGGCGATTCACTCAAAAATGGTGCCAACTGGTTGCTAATGCTCCCCTGAAAGGTTTGGCAGTCGAAACAGAAGGCTTTTTATCACAGGACAAGAAATCAGCCCTCAACAACTTAACCGGCGGAAAAAGATTTTTTTGAAAAAATCGCTAAGCCCCGGGGTCACAATTTCAGCAAAAATCTGACTTTTGGCGATTCAGTAAAAAATGGTGCCAACCGGTTGATAATGCTCCCGTGAAAGGTTTGGCAGTCGAAACAGAAGGCTTTTTATCACAGGACAAGAAATCAGCCCTCAACAACTTAACAGGCGGAAAAAGATTTTTTTGAAAAAATCCCTAAGTCCTGGGGTCACAATTTCAGCAAAAATCTGACTTTTGGCAATTCAGTCAAAAATGGTGCCAACCGGTTGGTAATGCTCCCGTGAAAGGTTTGGCAATCGAAACAGAAGGCTTTTTATCACAGGACAAGAAATTGGCCCTCAACAACTTAACCGGCGTAAAAGATTTTTTTGAAAATATCCCTAAGCCCTGGGGTCACAATTTCAGCAAAAATCTGACTTTTGGCGATTCACTCAAAAATGGTGCCAAACGCTTGAAAATGCTCCCCTGAAAGGTTTGGCAGTCGAAACAGAAGGCTTTTTATCACAGGACAAGAAATCAGACCTCAACAACTTAACCGGCGGAAAAAGATTTTTTTGAAAAAATCCCTAAGCCCCGGGGTCACAATTTGAGCAAAAATCTGACTTTCCGCAATTCAGTCAAAAATGGTGCCAACCGGTTGCAAATGCTCCCCTGAAAGTTTGGCGTTCAAAACGGAAGGCTTTTTATCACAGGACAAGAAATCGGCCCTCAACAACTTAACCGGCGGAAAAAGATTTTTTTGAAAAAATCCCTAAGCCCCGGGGTCACAATTTCAGCAAAAATCTGACTTTTGGCGATTCACTCAAAAATGGTGCCAAACGCTTGAAAATGCTCCCCTGAAAGGTTTGGCAGTCGAAACAGAAGGCTTTTTATCACAGGACAAGAAATCAGACCTCAACAACTTAACCGGCGGAAAAAGATTTTTTTGAAAAAATCCCTAAGCCCCGGGGTCACAATTTGAGCAAAAATCTGACTTTCCGCAATTCAGTCAAAAATGGTGCCAACCGGTTGCAAATGCTCCCCTGAAAGTTTGGCGTTCAAAACGGAAGGCTTTTTATCACAGGACAAGAAATCGGCCCTCAACAACTTAACCGGCGGAAAAAGATTTTTTTGAAAAAATCCCTAAGCCCCGGGGTCACAATTTCAGCAAAAATCTGACTTTTGGCAATTCAGTCAAAAATGGTGCCAACCGGTTGCAAATGCTCCCCTGAAAGGTTTGGCGTTCAAAACGGAAGGCTTTTTATCACAGGACAAGAAATCGGCCCTCAACAACTTAACCGGCGCAAAAGATTTTTTTGAAAAAATCCCTAAGCCCCGGGGTCACAATTTCAGCCATAAGCTGACTTTTGGCAATTTACTCAAAAATGGTGCCAACCGGTTGGTAATGCTCCCGTGAAAGGTTTGGCAATCGAAACAGAAGGCTTTTTATCACAGGACAAGAAATCAGCCCTCAACAACTTAACCGGCGGAAAAAGATTTTTTTGAAAAAATCCCTAAGCCCCGGGGTCACAATTTCAGCAAAAATCTGACTTTTGGCGATTCGCTCAAAAATGCTGCCAACCGGTTGCTAATGCTCCCCTGAAACGTTTGGCGTTCAAAACAGAAGGCTTTTTATCACAGGACAAGAAATTGGCCCTCAACAACTTAACTGGCGGAAAAGTTTTTTTGAAAAAATCCCTAAGCCCCGGGGTCACAATTTCAGCAAAAATCTGACATTTGGCAATTCAGTCAAAAATGGTGCCAACCGCTTGCTAATGCTCCCCTGAAAGGTTTGGCGTTCAAAACAGAAGGCTTTTTATCACAGGACAAGAAATCGGCCCTCAACAACTTAACCAGCGCAAAAGATTTTTTTGAAAAAATCCCTAAGCCCCGGGGTCACAATTTCAGCAAAAATCTGACTTTTGGCAATTCAGTCAAAAATGGTGCCAACCGGTTGCTAATGCTCCCCTGAAAGGTTTGGCGTTCAAAACAGAAGTCTTTTTATCACAGGACAAGAAATCGGCCCTCAACAAGTTAACCGGGGGAAAAAGATTTTTTTGAAAAAATCCCTAATCCCCGGAGTCAAAATTTCAGCAAAAATCTGACTTTTGACAATTCACTAAAAAATGGTGCCAAAAGCTTGCAAATGCTCCCCTGAAAGCTTTGGCGATGGAAACAGAAGGCTTTTTGTCAGAGTAAAAGAAATCAGCCCTCGGTAACTTAACCAGCAGAAAAAGTTTTTTTTGAAAAAATCCCTCAGCCCCGGGGTCACAATTTCAGCAAAAAACTGATTTTTGACAATTCACTCAAAAATGGTGCCAACCGGTTGCAGATGCTCCCCTGAAAGCTTTGGCGATGGAAACAGAAGGCTTTTTATCACAGGACAAGAAATCAGCCCTCGACCACTTAACCGGTGGAATTTTTTTAAAAAAGAAATCCCTAAGCCCTGGGGTCACAATTTAAGCAAAAATCTGACTTTTGACAATTCACTCAAAAATGGTGCCAAGCGGTTGCAAATCCTCCCATGAATGCTTTTGTGATGGAAACAGAAGGCTTTTTATCACAGGACAAGAAATCAACCCTCGACAACTTAACCAGCTGAAAAAGATTTTTTTGAAAAAACCCCTAAGCCCCGGGGTCACAATTTCAGCAAAAATCTGACTTTTGACAATTCCCTCAAAATTTTTCCGACCGGTTGCAAATGCTCCCCTGAAAGCTTTGGCGATGGAAACAGAAGGCTTTTTATCACAGGACAAGAAATCAGCCCTCAGCAACTTAACCGGCGGGAAATATTTTTTTGAAAAAATCCCTAAGCAATCCGGTTGCTTCCCGCCTCAAATGTCCCCCCATGGACCAATTAGGTTTGAAAAAAGCCTCCCCTTGGCAGCGATGGGAGACTGTTTTCATGCCTAATTGCTGCACAACAGAGATTCCAGCAGAGGTTGTGCAATGATTAACTCTCCTCTCCCTAGCTGTGACAAGGGAAACAAGGAAATTACTATAACTTCCCTTTGTTATGACTTTCTTGTTCATGTCTATTGTTTCAAGAAGCCAGGGTGTGCAGTTGGAAGATGAGTGGGTGTGCAGAGGTGGTAAATGGTTGCGTTGAAAGTGCTCGAAGGGGACTTATTGTAGCTCGTTGATCTGACTATAACAGCTGCTACAGGCACCTGGGGACCTCAGAACACAATGAATACCTATCAGATTTCAAAACCTTCCCCACCCCCAGATCATTTCTCAAAAACCCTAGTATTCACTGTACTTGAGCATGGAAGAACATTATTTACTTGCAGTTGCGATGATTGGCTCTCTGGAAGGACAGATCCTGAAGCTGCGGCTCCAATACTTTGGCCACCTCATGAGAAGAGAAGACTCCCTGGAAAAGACCCTGATGTTGGAAAAGATGGAGGGCACAAGGAGAAGGGGACGACAGAGGACGAGATGGTTGGACAGTGTTCTCGAAGTTACCAACATAAGTTTGACCAAACTGCAGGAGGCAGTGGAAGACAGGAGTGCCTGGCATGCTCTGGTCCATGAGGTCATGAAGAGTTCTACATGACTAAATGACTAAACAACAACAGAACAGTCAAATGGAGGCATATCCCATTTCTTTTTATTGTGTTTCTAAATTTGATCCACTTAAGAAACATCTGGAAATTGACATGGGGTGGTTGGGGTAATAGTTCTACAGCTATAATATTCCATCACAGATACATTTTAATCTATTGTCCCATATTTGTGCAGATTCCTAATCCCATGACTGGCACAGGGACAATTGACAGGGTGAAGAGGGAAGGAATGGGTTTCTGTGCAGTCAGTCTGAAACGGGACCCAAAATCCTTATTTTCCTTCTCCAAGGGAGCATTTCTAAAATGCATTAACTTGAGCTCTTGAGTCAATGTATGAAGGGAAGTTCTCTTTCTGCAGTTCTCTTAGTGCACATAACTGTGAAGTCTTACTATGAGAACTATTGCTTCTTTTCTCTTGCATGCTGGGAAGTTTTTGCCTCTGCACATGAGTCTGAGAATGTTCTGAAGAGTTCCCATTGAGTTCATGAAACAGTGTATCCTGACCTGTTCTTAATGCATTGCTGACCACATCTACGGAACGTGATTGTTGTATTCCTTCATGTTATGTTCTCTCAATATCAATCTTTAGTTATAATTTAATTAGGAGGATTCATGCCTGTCTAGTTCCAGCTCCATTTCTCATCCTTTGATCTATCAGTGATAAATGGTTGTATGTAATTCCCGCCTTGTACCTATGTTAACCAATCAGCAACAAGATGCTTTGTGTTTGTATCAACCAATCAGCCACAAGCACACCTGTGGCAATGTTTGTAATATTCAATAAAAGAGAGTTCCTGGGGCTTGCCCCGGCAGAGACGCCTCTCATATGACACCTACCACTCGTCTGTCGTGATTTCAACCCAACAAATGTATAAATAGAAATAAACAAGTGCTCAAAGCCCTGTCCTTTATCAGTCCGTGACGGCAATGGATGGCCTTGTCCTTTCCAAAGTGGAGCAGGGATGGCACATCTGGGTCTTATCTTACTTCCTGACCACAATGACGCACAAACCTTGTCCGGGAACGGCTCCAGGAGTGTTCTTAGAGTTGGTGACCTCCTGCCCCAAGATAAGAGTATAGGAACAGGAACAACCTTTTATGGTCAAGAGTACCGGAACAGGAATATCTGTTTATGGTCATGGATGTCAATTTACGTGTATAAGCTGACGTGGTTGGATTCCTGGGGAAGAGGGGGAGAGGGTGCCTGGAGGATATATATGTTGTTGTTGTTTAGTCGTTTAGTCGTGTCCGACTCTTCGTGACCCCATTGACCAGAGCACGCCAGGCACTTCTGTCTTCCACTGCCTCCCGCAGTTTCGTCAAATTCCTGCTGGTAGCTTCGAGAACACCATCCAACCATCTCATCCTCTGTCGTCCCCTTCTCCTTGTGCCCTCCATCTTTCCCAACATCAGGGTCTTTTCCAGGGAGTCTTCTCTTCTCATGAGGTGGCCAAAGTATTGGAGCCTCAGCTTCAGGATCTGTCCTTCCAGTGAGCACTCAGGGCTGATTTCCTTAAGAATGGATACGTTTGATCTTCTTGCAGTCCATGGGACTCTCAAGAGTCTCCTCCAGCACCATAGTTCAAAAGCATCAATTCTTCGGCGATCAGCGTTCTTTATGGCCCAGCTCTCACTTCCATACATCACTACTGGGAAAACCATGGCTTTAACTATACCGACCTTTGTTGTCAAGGTGATGTCTCTGCTTTTTAAGATGCTGTCTAGGTTTGTCATTGCTTTTCTCCCAAGAAGCAGGCGTCTTTTAATTTCGCAACTGCTGTCACCATCTGCAGTGATCCTGGAGCCCAAGAAAGTAAAATCTCTTTCTACCTCCATTTCTTCCCCTTCTATTTGCCAGGAGGTGATGGGACAGGTGGCCATGATCTTCATTTTTTTGATGTTGCGCTTCAGACCATATTTTGCGCTCTCCTCTTTCACCCTCAATAAAAGTAATTCCTCCTCACTTTCTGCCATCAAGGTTGTGTCATCTGCATATCTGAGGTTGTTGATATTTCTTCCGGCAATCTTAATTCCGGCTTCGGATTCATCCAGCCCAGCCTTTCGCATGATGAATTCTGCATATAAGTTAAATAAGCAGGGAGACAATATACAGCATTGTCGTACTCCTTTCCCAATTTTGAACCAATCAGTTGTTCCATATCCAGCTCTAACTGTAGCTTCTTGTCCCACATAGAGATTTCTCAGGAGACAGATGAGGTGATCAGGCACTCCCATTTCTTTAAGAACTTGCCATAGTTTGCTGTGGTCGACACAGTCAAAGGCTTTTGCATAGTCAATGAAGCAGAAGTAGATGTCTTTCTGGAACTCTCTAGCTTTCTCCATAATCCAGCGCATGTTTGCAATTTGGTCTCTGGTTCCTCTGCCCCTTCGAAATCCAGCTTGCACTTCTGGGAGTTCTCGGTCCACATACTGCTTGAGCCTTTCTTGTAGAATTTTAAGCATAACCTTGCTAGCGTGTGAAATGAGTGCAATTGTGCGGTAGTTAGAGCATTCTTTGGCACTGCCCTTCTTTGGGATTGGGATGTAGACTGATCTTCTCCAATCCTCTGGCCACTGCTGAGTTTTCCAAACTTGCTGGCATATTGAGTGTAGCACCTTAAGAGCATCATCTTTTAAAATTTTAAATAGTTCAGCTGGAATACCATCACTTCCACTGGCCTTGTTATTTGCAGTGCTTTCTAAGGCCCATTTGACTTCACTCTCCAGGATGTCTGGCTCAAGGTCAGCAACCACTCTACCTGGGGTGTACGAGACATCCATATCTTTCTGGTATAATTCCTCTGTGTATTCTTGCCACCTCTTCTTGATTCTGTTAGGTCCTTACCACTTTTGTCCTTTATTATGGTAATCTTTGTACGAAATGTTCCTTTCATATCTCCGATTTTCTTGAACAGATCTCTGGTTCTTCCCATTCTGTTGTTTTCCTCTATTTCTTTGTATTGCTCGTTTAAGAAGGCCTTCTTGTCTCTCCTTGCTATTCTTTGGAAATCTGCATTCAATTTCCTGTATCTTTCACTATCTCCCTCGCATTTTGCTTGCCTTCTCTCCCCCGCTATTTGTAAGGCCTCGTTGGACAGCCACTTTGCTTTCTTACATTTCTTTTTCATTGGGATGGTTTTCGTTGCTGCCTCCTGTATAATTTTGTGAGCCTCCACCCATAGTTCTTCAGGCACTCTGTCCAGCAAATCTATATCCTTGAACCTGTTCCTCACTTCCACTGTGTATTCATAAGGGATTTGGTTTAGATTGTATCTTACCCGCCCAGTACTTTCTTTCCTACTTTCTTCAGTTTAAGCTTGAATTTTGCTATAAGAAGCTGATGATCTGAGCCACAGTCAGCTCCAGGTCTTGTTTTTGCTGACTGTATAGAGCTTCTCCATCTTTGGCTGCAGAGAATATAATCAATCTGATTTCGATGTTGCCCATCTGGTGATGTCCATGTGTAGAGTCGTCTCTTGTGTTGTTGGAAAAGCGTGTTTGTGATGACCAGCTTGTTCTCTTGACAGAACTCTATTAGCCTTTGCCCTGCTTCGTTTTGATCTCCAAGGCCAAACTTGCCAGTTATTCCTTTTATCTCTTGATTCCCTACTTTAGCATTCCAATCCCCTATAATGAGAAGAACATCCTTCTTTGGTGTCGCTTCTATAAGGTCGTGTAAGCCTTCATAGAATTGGTCAATTCCAGTTTCTTCAGCACCAGTAGTTGGTGCATAAACTTGGATTACTGTGATGTTAAAAGGTCTGCCTTGGATTCGTATCGAGATCATTCTATCATTTTTGAGATTGCATCCCAGTACAGCTTTCGCCACTCTTTTGTTGACTATGAGGGCTACTCCATTTCTTTTACGGGTTTCTTGCTCACAGTAGTAGATATGATAGTCATCCGAACTGAATTCGCCCATTCCCGTCCATTTTAGTTCACTGATGCCCAGGATGTCAATATTTATTCTTGCCATCTCATTTTTGACCACATCCAACTTACCCAGGTTCATGGTTCTTACATTCCAGGTTCCTATGCAATATTTTTCTTTGCAGCATTGGACTTTCCTTTCACTTCCATGCATATCCGCAACTGAGCGTCCTTTCAGCTTTGGCCCAGCCGCTTCATCAGCTCTGGATCTACTTGTACTTGTCCTCCGCTCTTCCCCAGTAGCATGTTGGACACCTTCCGACCTGAGGGGCTCATCTTTTATATGCCTGTTGTCTTTGTCCATGGAGTTTTCTTGGCAGGGATACTGGAGTGGCTTGCCGGTTCCTCCTCCAGGTGGATCACGTTTGGTCAAAACTCTCCACTATGACCTGTTCATCTTGGGTGCCCTGCTTGGCATAGTTCATAGCTTCTCTGAGTTATTCAAGCCCCTTCGCCACGGCAAGGCAGTGATCCATGAAGGGGGGAGGATATATATATTGCATGAAATTTCTCATTTATTTGGACTTGCTGTGAACTGACCACGCAAGTGCCTTTCTGCTATCCGGAGAGCAAAATAAAGTCTTTCTCTGAATCAACCTCAGTGTCATTTGACTTCCTTCCTCCCGTCCGGGAGCAACGCAGACCCCACCAATGGGTAAAGTCTAATAAGGCTACAAGGGTATACATTTTATATGTCTTCACACAAAATTATAGAAAGCTGTATTGAAGAGGGAAACAGAAAGAGTAGGCAAAAGGCAAACCCTGTTAACTAACAAGGACATTTTGCTTCATCTACCCAAGAAAAAAAGTGATCAACGGTGTTTTTCCTACTTAATGCCTATAAACAGCTTAGTGGAAGAATAATGCTTTTCTAAAATGATGCATACTGCTACGAAATGTTTCCTTTTAGAGAAGACATATACAAAGATTAGGACTGTCTCTGTGTGTAATGATTTTGCCCTGAGTTAGAGCCCAGATAATTATCAGAGTGTCAAATGAAGTAAATCAGAGCAAAAAGATTTTACAGAAGCATCACTCCAGCTGTATTTCAAGAGGAGTCATTGACTAATGTTGCAAATGGGCCTTCTGGAAGGAAAGGCACTATTACCTACAAACATAGACTGGAGAAGAACTTCCACCTAGCCAGAAGTGTACTGGCTTAGCCAAAACTCCATCATTCCTCCGAAAATAGGGATGTCCTATTATATATACATCTATATATATCTATGTATCTATATCTATATCTATATCTATATCTATATCTATGTCTATGTCTATGTCTATGTCTATGTCTATGTCTATGTCTATGTCTATGTCTATGTCTATGTCTATGTCTATAGCTATCTATCTATCTATCTATCTATCTATCTATCTATCTATACTTTATGCCCCACCCATCTGACTAGGTTGCCCCAACCAATCTGGGCAGTTTCCAACATATATAAAAACACAATAAAACATTAAAAAGACCTTGTATAGTTATGTCCCTGGCTCGGGGGTCACATAACTCCATTCCCTCCAACATTCCTCTGACGAAAATAGTGATGTCCTATGGAAAATTGGGACATTCTGGGATCAAATAATAAACCAAGGTGGCTTCTGTGAATCCAGAACTGTCCCTGGAAAATAGGGATATTTGGAGGGTCTTTAGGTTTCTCTCCTAGTGTATGGAGGCCCCAATTCATACTCTTCTTTCCCTTCCTGCACCACGAAGATTGCAGCTTTTGAATGCACTGGGCTGCCTCAGAGAGCTTTGCCAATTCATAAGAGTATATTGGAGAAGGCTTTGCGTGTTCAGACCCAGAGACCTCCCCCCTAAATAAATACACACATGACTCAAATTTTAGTTTTGGTTTTTGGCAGAATTTAGGCCACAACTTTATTGATTACAGAAGGTGAGTGGTTGCATAGGCTCTGGTTCAACTAGTTCCCTGCACTGTTGCAGGCAGCGCTGACCCAGGGCACCAGCATAGGTCAGCCAAGGGTGAACACCTGGATAAGCAGAAAGCCGGGAACAGGCTATCTCCGCCACCCAAATGTCCCCCTGGACTCAGGCACGGGCACAACCCTCTCTCAGGGCTTGACCAAACCATTGAGTTCCTGGATTCCTTTAATGGAATACCCTTCACATAGGGCTGGCGAGAGCGTTCTCCCATCTCTATCACCTAAACCAGAGCCTATCCGCAACCTTACAAGTTGTGACGATTTGCTACACGGCAGGCGAAACCCAAATGGCAACAGCCAATCAGCCAAGTGGGGAAATTCCTACCATGCTCCTGTCCCAATGACAGACGACACACAACGGCATAGAAAGGTCAATCATACAAAGCCCGAAAATTAGGGAGAGGTGGGCGGGTGTTCCAAATGCACAAGCCGAAAGAGGAAGCTCTGGGTCACATGCATGGGCATAAATAGGTCCCTTGATCCATTTGGACTGCACCCCATTGGTCAGATTGAACCCAACATTAAGGGACCTACCAATCGGGTGTTGTGGCAAACCAATCCAACCCACCCGCAACACAGGAGGTCAGTCTCCACGTCTCACCGCAACATGTGCCCTCTTTTAGGGAGGAAACGATTTCTGTTAGGAATGCTTGAGATGTGCTTTGCTGAAAACTCTTTTTTATAGATTTTATATATACTTTTCAGATATATACATTTCACTGATTTTACATTCATTTTGACATTTTAAAATTTCACTTCCTTCCCCCTCTTTCTTAAATTTATTTTTAATATCTTCTGCATATCCAAATTAAATAAACCTGTGTATTTAATTATCGTCTTTATTTATATACTCTTATATAGCTGCAGGTTATTACAATAATCCTGCCAGTGTTTTTATCTGTTTACAATTTATCTGTAAATATTCAATAAACCATTTCTATTCTTTAAAAAAAGTTTGTTGTCTTCTTATTCTTCCGGTAATTTTCACCATTTCTGCATATTCCATAAGTTTTTGTATCCATTCTTTCTTTGCTGGGACTTCTGCTTCTTTCCGTTTGGGGGCAAGTAACATTCTTGCTGCTGTAGTTGTGTATGTGAATAAATTTCTATACAATTTAGGTAGTTCTGTCCCTATAATTCCCAAAAGAAAAGCTTCTGGGTTGTTGTTTTTACCAACATTATTTTAAATATCCTTTTCCTTTCATTATATATCATTTCCCAGTAAGCCTTAACCTTACTGCAATACCACCACATATGACAAAAAGAACCATCTTTCTCTATACAACACTTATTTGATTTAGTTTTATACATTTTGGCCAGTTTACTCGGTGTTAGATACCATTGATATATCATTTTTGTATTATTTTCTCTTAAACCACAGCATGCTGTAAATTTTATATCCCTATTCCACAATCATTTGCACCTCTTAGGCTGACTAGAAGACTTTTACCACCTAGAATGACAATCAGTGTTCAACCAGCAACTCTCATTCAGCCCTTATAGCATTTACCGTATTTTTCGCTCTATAAGACACACTTTCCCCCTCCTAAAAAGTAAGGGGAAATGTGTGTGCGTCTTATGGAGCGAATGCAGGCGGGAGGCTCTGCTCAGCGCTCCCTTTAAAGAGCCGCACACACACTCCGCCCGCTCTTTAAAGGGAGCGCTGCTCTTAGGGGAGCCTCTCCCGGGCAGGGGATGAAGGCTCCCCTTTCCTGGGAGAGGCTGCGCATGGCTATCCCATAAGCCAGGCCAGCCAGTGGGATCGCTGTGCAACGATCCGGCTTACTGTCCTGGCTTCTGGGATTCAGAATATTTTTTTATTTTTTTCCTCTTCCAAAAACTAGGTGCGTCTTATGGTCTGGTGCGTCCTATAGAGTGAAAAATACGGTACTTTCTCCTGAGGAAATCCAAACCAGCTTGCTCTGCCTAGCCAATCCCACCTGGAGAGTTCGAACCCCAACAGCCCACCCTGTAATTAGGCCCTCTTTGACAAGAGTCAAATCCCTTGTTGTTGTTTAATCGTTTAGTCGTGTCCGACTCATCGTGACCCCATGGCCCAGAGCATGCCAGGCACTCCTGTCTTCCACTGCCTCCCACAGTCTGGTCAAACTCATGCTGGTAGCTTTGAGAACACTGTCCAACCATCTCGTCCTCTGTCGTACCCTTCTCCTTGTGCCCTCCATCTTTCCCAACATCAGGGTCTTTTCCAAGGAGTCTTCTCTTCTCATGAGGTGGTCAAAGTATTGGAGCCTCAGCTTCACGATCTGTCCTTCCAGTTAGCACTCAGGGCTGATTTCCTTAAGAATGGAGCGGTTTGATCTTCTTGCAGTCCATGGGACTCTCAAGAGTCTCCTCCAACACCATAATTCAAAGGCATAAATTCTTCGGCGATCAGCCTTCTTTATGGTTCAGCTCTCACTTCCATACATCACTACTGGGAAAACCATAGCTTTAACTATATCCCCATTAAATTGTAGGATTCCAGGTTAAACTTCTCTCTGTGTGTACTTGTGATTGGTAGCAACCAGGAGGCAAACCCATGGCCTGTCCATCACATGGCTGCCCTTTCTGGTCATTGAGTTGCACTCTGGGAAGTACTGAAGCAAATGGCGATGCAGGCTGAGGACAGGATATACTGATCATACATGGGTAAAATAAAGGGCATCCTTGCCAACTGTCCTTGCATGTGATCCTGCTACTCTAGTCAATAACTTTTCCATATTTAACTGGGGCACAGAAGATGCAATGCAAGACTGCCATTCACTTGTCAAGTTGGCCTTGGAGAAGCAAGATTTTTTTCCGGTACTTTATCCTATATGTGTTCTGCATTTTAAGCAAGAGGATGTCTCTGAACAGAAACCTGGACTGTCCTTTCTGTGCAGCCAGATGGTATCTGTGACTCTTATTAAAATGGTTCGTTTTCTTGGCTTTCTTGCCCATGTCTTGTCTTAGTTTCTCTCTCTCTTACACTTATAAGAACCTCACACAAAGTGGGGTCTTTTGTCAGGCATCAGGCTATGCTAATAATGTTGTCCTGTGAGGATGGTATTGAGTCTGAGGGTTTTCCCTCCTTCACATTTTCTGTAGCTATGTGCAGATAACTGCATAGAAAAGGATTTCTCTCATTCTTTTTGACCCTGCTATCTTGCATCTTTTACAAAGGTATGTTGAGGTGAGCTATTCTACTTCTGTTACCTTTTTTATAACAGATGATCCTCCTCAAGGGAGCAAGTTCATAGCTTTCTTTGTTAGAAACTTATTCAAGAATGTTACTTGCCCCAAAATGGAAAGAAGCAGAAGTCCCAGCAAAGGAAGGATGGATACAAAAACTTACGGAATATGCAGAAATGGTAAAACTTACCGGAAGGATAAGAAATCAAGATATCATATTTTAAATATATATAGAAGAATGGAAATGGTTTATTGACTATTTACAGGGAAAAAATATAAACAGATAAAAACATTGGCAGGATTATTGTAACAACCTGCAGTTTTATAAGAGTATATATTTAAAGAAGATGAATAAATGAGTAAATTAAGTTAATCTGGATATGCAGAAGATATTAAAAACAAATTTAAGGAACTGCAGAAAGAGGGTGATGAAAGTCAAGTTTTGAAATGTCAAAATGACTGTAAAATTAGTGAAATGTATAAAGCTAGTGAAATGTATAAAATTGGAAAGTATAAATAAAACAGTTTGGAACTTTCATTGCCTATGCAAAAACACTGGTAATCCTAAAATGCTTATCCAACAATGGGGGTGACTTTGTGGTGACACTCACCCCATTAGAAAATCATTCAGAAGAAAATCAAGGCATTTGTAATTATTATTTTTCCATTCTTGCTCTAATCTGTTAGTCTTTAATTGGTGGATCCGAACCCCACAACTTGGTTGAAACAGCAGTATTGCTACCAAACAAATATATGATAAAAAGCATGACATTTAGGCTAAAGATCTGGAAAGGGTGAAGACATTTGTCCTAGTCTAACCACAAGCATGTTATATCTACTGTTGTACAATTCCAGCTTCTTACTATGGGATATTTTCTACCTTCATGTGCCTAAGCTACAGCTGATACACATTAGACTGTTAACCTTGCGGTGTTATGCTTGGCATAGAATTCCCCTTCACTCTATGGCAGATCTTTTATGGTTGGGTAATAAATAATAATAATAATAATAATAATAATAATAATAATAATTTATACCCCACCCTCCCCAGCCAGAGCCGGGCTCAGGGCGGCTAACACCAGTAAAATTACAATAAAAAAACCCAAATTAAAAAACAGGTTAAAATATAATTTTAAATGCAGCCTCATTTTAATAGTAGCCCATGGATCAAAACCATAAGGGGAGGGAAACATAAGGGTCAGACTGAGTCCAAACCAAAGGCCAGGCGGAAGAGCTCTGTCTTGCAGGCCCTGCGGAAAGATGTCAAGTACCGCAGGGCCCTAGTCTCTTGTGACAGAGCATTCCACCAAGTCGGGGCCAGTACTGAAAAGGCCCTGGCCCTAGTTGAGACCAATCTAACCACCTTGTGACGTGGCACCTCCAAGGTGATGTCATTTGTGGACTTTAAGGTCCTCCGTGGGGCATACCAGGAGAGACGGTCCTGTAGGCATAGGGCTTTAAAGGTCAAAACCAGCACCTTAAACCTAACCCTGTACTCCACATGCATCAACTTGCTGGAATTATGTTTACTTTGAAGTAGGGGCAGGAGGTGGATCCTCTTTTAGCAAGAACTTATGCAACTTCATTCCAGTTCAGCTGTGGCTAAATCTGTGTCATTTAATATGCTTCACATCTGAACTCCAGATTTCCACAGCCTGCACATTAATGAAACATGTCGCTTAATTAAGCAAAGCAGAGAAAGCCTTTGACGATCAAAGGAATTAGGGAAAGATGTATAAGGGGACAAATAAAGAGATCATAATAAATGGGTGACACAGTATCCCCTCAAACTGTGGCAATCTTGTGGGTCAGCTCAGGAAATAATTTCCTTACCTGCCTTCCATCTTACATTATGCTCAAACGCTTTAAAGATTTCACACATTTGATTTCTGCAGCACTTACATAAAATGTTCCTTGCCACCAATGCAAAGTATTTTAAAATGCTAAATATATTAACACGGTGGAGGCTTAAGAATAATGTAGTTAGGACTGTCACAACAGTCTCCTCTAAATGAACAGAAGTGCTCAATCCATTCTTAGTGCCAATATTGTTTATGCTTTTCCCACTTTCCCCAGGTTTTTGGTTTTTTTTAAGAACTCACTGTGATGTCGTATAAGTAGCTGCTAGCTCTTACAATTATTTCTCACTGTCTGCCACTAAGTCAGTTAAAAGAAAGAAGGCAAGGAAACTGAGCAATTCGCTGATCTTCAATTATGATTTCTTCTCCCAATCTCTTTTATGCTTGTTACTTAAAAAAAAAAAAAAATTAAACTGGAAGGAATATGTCAATAAATATTTGCAGTCCTATATTCTGAGCACCTGTAAAATTAAACCCTTTAAATAGTTTTGCTATCTTTGCTTTGGAAAAAGGCTGTGATTTGCAATAGATTTCATATAACTTAATTATGTTGGAGTATTAAGAAGCTACGCTTATCAAATCCCTTCTGCCAATTTCACTTAATTATCACTCAAAAGCTGTTTTCCCTCAGTCGGCAAGAAAAGAAGAAGTAGTTTGTTGGAAACCCCAAACTACTGTTATCTATCACCACCTTTGCAGAAATCGTGGAAAGAGGATTTAATCACAGGGGAAATATATTGAAAGAGGCAAATTAACAAATGATGAGATGAGTGGCTTCCTTTGCAATATGGATACGTATCATCTAAAGCATTGGTGATAATGTTTCACACTGAATAAAGGATAAGGTATAAACATGAAATGACATGTTTTTTCTAGGGACATTCTGGAAACCGGGAGGGCAAATTCAGAGATGAGCAGTGCTGGGATAGCCTGGTCATTTCTAAAAGAAATGTTTCTGTGTAGTGTTTACAATAATGAAATACAATAATACACTGATCTCACACGGGTAAAATAAAGGGCATCCTTGCCAACTGCCCTTCGATGTGATCCTGTTACTCTAGTCAATAACTTTTCCATATTTAACTGGGGCACAGAGGATGTGTCAGGGAACTGCCATCGGCTCAGAGGCGAGAGGGGGAAAGGCAGACGGATTACAGAGAGCCTCAGAAAATCGTGGGAAGCAGCACTTCCTCAGCGGAGGAAGGAAGCCACGCCTCTAGTGGGGAAGAGCTGCAAGGCTCGGATAATAATAATAATAATAATAATAATAATAATAATAATAATTTATTATTTGTACCCCGCCCATCTGGCTGGGCTTCCCCAGCCACTTTGGGCGGCTTCCCAAAAAATATATTAAAATACTCTAATACATCAAACATTAAAAGCTTCCCTAAACAGGGCTGCCTTCAGATGTCTTCTAGTTGTTGCTCTCTTTGACATCTGGTGGGAGGGCGTTCCACAGGGAAGGCGCCACTACCGAAAAGGCCCTCTGCCTGGTTCCCTGTAACTTGGCTTCTCGCAGTGAGGGAACCACCAGAAGGCTCTCGGAGCTGGACCTCAGTGTCTGGGTAGAACGATGGGGGTGGAGACGCTCCTTCAGGTATACAGGACCGAGGCCATTTAGGGCTTTAAAGGTCAGCACCAATACTTTGAATTGTGCTCGGAAATGTACTGTTGTGCTCAGAGGAGGCAAGGCGGTGCCAGGACACCTTGCCTGAGCAAAGCGGGGAGGAGGGAGGTCCCCCTTTACCCAAGCCTTCCTTGCGCAGCAGGCTTTCGCGCAGAGAGGGGAGGCGTAGGCTGGGGCTCAAGAATCTACTCTGCTGGGGAAGGTTTAAGGACCGCCCACGCTCAGATTCTGCCAGTGAGCAAGACATGGAATAGAGGCATTCTGCATTGTAAAGGTTTTAGCACCAATAATAAAGCTTTTAACAAGACCAGTGTGGCATCTTGCCTGATCGCTCTCGAGCAACCACACCAATAGGCATAACAGGATGCAATGCAAGACTGCCATTCACCTGTCAAGTTGGCCTTGGAGAAGCAAGATTCTTTCGGTACTTTATTGTAACAGTTGTTCTAAGTTTCTGTTTCTTACTTGGTATACTCTCCAAAAATGCTTTTTTTTCGTGGTAAATATTTATTGATTTAAAATACAAACGACAACGAAAGTAAATATAGAAAAGTTAAATGCAAAAGGAAGAAAACATCAAGACATAAAAGTAGGAAAAATTTAAAAAGGCAAAAAAGAAAAGAAGAAAAAAGAAAAAAAAGCCAAAAAGTTATACAAAATCATAGCTTTCAAATAAAAATTTCTGCATAAAACTTCCAATCCAATTATACTGTTTCTGTTGTCATGATTTTATCGCACAGCTTTATATCCTTTTTCATACATCACACTAAAGTATTTGTTTCATTCCTTTTTGTTCACAAGTATCATTCAAGCTCTGCTAGGATGGTATTATTTTTACAATATAATCTTATGTATTCCTTAAATATTTTCCATTCTCCATACGTTTTCTGATTTAAAGCTCCCCTTACTTTTCCCATCAACTTTGCTAGTTGGAAATATTCTATCATTAAGTGTTTTCCATTCTGTTATCATTGGTGTTGTTTTTCTAACCAGGTAAAGACAAAGGACCCCCGGACGGTTCAGTCCACTCAAAGGCAACTATGGGGTTGTGGCAATCATCTTGCTTTCAGGCCGAGGGAGCAGGCGTTTGTCCACAGACAGCTTTCCGGGTCATGTGGCCAGCAGGACTAAACTGCTTCTGGTGCAATGGGACACAGTGATGGAAAAGCTGTTTACCTTCCCGCTGCAGTGGTACCTATTTATCTGCTGGCACTGGTATGTTTTAGAACTGCTAGGTTGGCAGGAGCTGGGACAGACAAAGGGAGCTCACCCCATCACGGGGATTCAAACTGCCGACCTTCTGATTGGCAAGCTCAAGAGGCTCGGTGGTTTAGACCACAGCTTCTCTAACTAATACCACTTGTGGAACATTTTGAGTTTTTCTAGATTTGAGTCACTGTCATAAAAGCCTGGGTTGCATACATGAAGGTCTCATGGTATTTCCCACAACAATCATTTTAAAGTCAGTTGGGTTGAGGGTAGGAATGGGGCAGAATTTTTTTCAGTTTGCATTTAAAGGCAAACTTAACCTAATTCACATTTTCTAAAAGAGTACCCAGCATCCTTCAGAACTGACACTTCTCCAAATTTTTCAGTGCAGTTGTCTGTCCAAGTAATGTGGACAAAAATGCACGTCCTAGGGCAAATTATGCATATTACATACCCTCCAACATTTCTCTGATAAAAATAAGGAAGACCCATTCCATAACGATAATTTTACTATTTATACCCCACACATCTTACTGGGTTGCTTCAGCCACTCTGGGCAGCTTCCAACGTACAGTATATAAAAACATAATAAAACATTAAATGTTTGAAGAACTTCCCTATACAGGATTGCCTTCAATTGGCTTGGGGGTCAGATAATTCCATACCTCTCCAGTGAAAATAGGGACATCCTAAGGAAAAGTGGGACATTCCAGGATCAAATCAGCAACCAGGATGGCTTCTCTAAATCAGGGACATCCCTGGAAAATAGGGACACTTGGAGGGTCTGATATTACTGCATATATTAGTGAAACTAGCATTCAGTATATTGGGAGGGAAATATTTGCAAAAAACATGTACATTAGATATAGTTATACAGAAAATGTGTCTTTCTTAGAAATCTGCCAATGAATTTTCAAAACAACTTGTACAAAATTACAAATGGATGTGGAAATGTAAAAAAACTGAACATAAGAAAGGAAAAGTGAGAAACTAGGATAAATTGAAAATGCCAACCCCTAGCTGCGTGATAATAATTTGTCCTGGGTTCTTCATAGATGACTGGGAATTTGAACCCACATCTGGCCAGCCCAAGTCTACTGCTCTGTTTTCTCAAATATGTAGCAAATGTACTGAGATACAGTCTGTTCCTTCAATATCATCTGGTCATTTTAGCACGAACAAATTAAAGAGAGATAAAAAGCTACTTTGGTAATTGTACTTTAGGAAATAAGGGAAGGTGCTCTGCTTAATGATATAGCGATTTAAGGAATTTAGGAAGTACATGAATCCACAGTGAAAATTAAATGCAAGAATGAGATCTGTGAAGAAAAAGATTAGCCGTGTGGGAAATGATTATGGGGCCTTAAGAGAGATCAGGAAAAATATATGACAAAAGGGGGGGGGGCGGATATTGAAAAGGTTAGCTGTCGACATAATTGCCATGCATATACAAAATGTGGCTCATGCTCAGCAGATGTGATTCAGGCTGTGGATCAGATATGGGCAAAAGGATAATCAAGCTGAGCTAATGCTTATATGGATTCTGCTTTCTGTGGAACTGAGGATCCGGGCACCCTATTGCAAGCTTTGAAATCATAGCAAAGGTTGAATGGAAGTGAATTCGGACCTGAATTCAGCCCCAGGTTGTGGACCAAGCCTACCTCAAAACATTTTTCTGAGGATAAAATAAGGAGAGTTGAACCAAGGACATCATTCTGAGCAATGTGGTTGAAAGCTGGCATACAAGAGTAATAAATAAATATAAATAAAGTCATACCTCGGGTTGAATGTGCTTCAGGTTGAGTTCTTTTGGGTTGCGCTCCGCGGCAACCCGGAAGTAACAGAGTGCATTACTTCTGCGTTTCACCGCTCGCGCATGCGCAGACTCTCAAAATGACGCCATGCGCAGAAGCGGCAAAACACGACACACGCACAGACGTGCCGTCGCGTCTTACGTTCTATTCAGGATGCAAACGGGGCTCCGGAATGGATCCTTTTCGCATCCCGAGGTACCACTGTACATCAATTCAGAGGAGAAGATGCATTTATCTACAAATTAAATTATTTTAAAAAAATAAGTTGCTAGACCAGGGGTCACCAACCTTTGAGGAACTGTGGACACATTTGCAAACTGAACTTCTGTGGTGACCACAAACTGCAACAGACTGCAACCAAGTACACACCACGAGCTGTTTGTTTGGCTAAAATAGAATGCTTCATTATACAGTGGTACCTCAGGTTACATACGCTTTAGGTTACAGACTCCGCTAACCCAGAAATAGTGCTTCAGGTTAAGAACTTTGCTTCAGGATGAGAACAGAAATCGTGCAGCGGTGGCGCAGCAGCAGCAGGAGGCCCCATTAGCTAAAGTGGTGCTTCTGGTTAAGAACAGTTTCAGGTTAAGTACGGACCTCCGGAACAAATTAAGTACTTAACCCGAGGTACCACTGTATATAGTTTCAGCTAGAGGAAGAGACCCCACTGCCGGTGACCCCTTCTAAAGTGTATAAGGGGCTGATGGGTCTCCTCAGCCTGGGAAGGCAGCCCTTCTTGGAGAAGGAAAGCCCTGATCCTAAATTTCCATTACCTTCAAAACAAAATAAAAATATTCCTTCCAGTAGCACCTTAGAGACCAACTAAGTTTGTTATTGGTATGAGCTTTCGTGTGTATGCACACTTCTTCAAATACCTGGACTTCCATTTCATGTGGCTCAATGTGGTGCCTTCCATAGTTCTAGCCATGTTGGTCTGCCATAGTCGAAACAAAATAAAAAAATTCCTTCCACTAGTACCTTAAAAAAGGTAAAGGGATCCCTGACCATTAGGTCCAGTCGTGATCGACTCTGGGGTTGCGGTGCTCATCTCGCTTTATTGGCCAAGGGAGCCGGCATACAGCTTCTGGGTCATGTGGCCAGCATGACTAAGCCACTTCTGGTGAACAAGAGCTGCGCACGGAAACGCCATTTATCTTCCCTCTGGAATGGTACCTATTTATCTACTGGCACTTTGACGTGCTTTCGAACTGCTAGGTTGGCAGGATCAGGGACCGAGCAACGGGAGCTCACTCCGTTGCAGGGATTTGAACCACCGACCTTCTGATCGGCAAGTCCTAGGCTCTGTGGTTTAACCCACAGCACCACCCGCGTCCCTCTACTAGCACCTTAGAGACCAACTAAATTTGTTATTGGTATGAGCTTTCGTGTGCATGCACATTTCTTCAGATACTAAAGTTCTTCAGAAACTTAGTTGGTCTCTAAGGTGCTACTGGAAGGAATTTCTTTTATTTTGTTTTGACTACGGCAGACCAACATGGCTACCTACCTATAACTAGAACTATGGAAGGCATTCCATTGCCTTGTGACTATATTCAATTCATGAGGAAGGCTTTGGGAGTAAACCCTGAGGAAAAATCTGTACCTGCTGCCTTGAGTCCCTAAAGCAGTTGGCAACGCCTGCAGCCAAGCTGGTGCCAAACGTCTTGCTCTGCTTTTGGAGAACTACCTGAAAATGATTCACAGGTGGTATTTAACTCTGAGTAGGCTTGCTAAGATGTATAAGACTGAATCAGATAAGTGCTGGAGATGCAAAGAGGTAGAGAGAACATTCCTTCATATGTGGTGGACTTGTAAAAGTATTGGGAGTACAGTGGTACCACAGGTTACATACGCTTCAGGTTACAGACTCCGCTAACCCAGAAATAGTACCTCAGGTTAAGAACTTTGCTTCAGGATGATAACAGAAATTGTGCTCTGGCGGCACAGTGGCAGCAGGAGGCCCCATTAGCTAAAGTGGTGCTTCAGGTTAAGAACAGTTTCAGGTTAAGAACGGACCTCCGGAACGAATGAAGTACTTAACCTGAGGTACCACTGTATTGGGAATTGGGGGGGGGGGGATGTTTATAAGTACTTTCCCAAAAAAGCCAGAGTCCTTTCTCTTGGGGATAATTCAGACTGAAATTCCCAGGTGTCAAAAAAGGTTATTTATGTATGCCACTACTGCGGCCCATGTTTTGTTAGCCCCAAAATGGAAAACAAGCGAGGTCCCAACCAAAGAAGAATGGCAACTTAAACTGATGGAATATGCACAGCTTGCAGATCTAACTTATAGAATAAGAGAACAAGAAGAACATGCATTTAAAGAAGACTGGAAAATGTTTATTGCATATATGGGAAATAACTGTGTATAGCTGAAGATACTGGCAGCATTAAGATAAATTCAACAGTGTAAACAAGTTTTGATGGATGCAATAATGGAATACTGAATGGTATTGTTTTTGTAAAATATGCAGGGATTTATGATATGTAAAATGAACCACAGAAAGAGAAGAAGGGAAGTCACTGATATGTTAAGGATGTAAAATGAGTATTTTAAATTGTAAAACAGAAAATTTAATAAAATATATTGCTCTGCTTTCCTTTGGACCACATCAGCGAGGCTGAGACGGGGGTCATGTCACCTGGGCGCCCCGGAGAGGTCACTTTGGTGTTGGTGATACAGCAAAAGCAACCCGGGATGCAGCAGTTATGAGTTACCGGCCTCCGCAGCCACAGCAGGCACTGTGATTCTTCGCGGGTTTGACTTCATCCCCAGAGGTCTCTCAAGACGGATAGATGCCAATGAGCATGAAGTACATGATGCAATTCTTGGGCCATATCCATTGGCGGAGGAAGAGGAGTGCGGGGGGAGCGCACTGCCCCCGGCAGCGCGATCCCAGTGGGGTGCCATCACGGCTGACCCCCGGCCCTGCTGGGCACCACACCCCCGTAGGGGGCGCACCACACCCCAGGACACGCGCCAGCCCCGCCCCCGCCTGCTCTTCGCCCTTGGTGTCGGAGCATGAAGCTCCACCACTGGCCATATCATATTACAGAATTAGACCAGCTGCTGATTCTTTAAGGTTCCGTCACATTGTTTCATCACAAGGTTCCATCAAGGCACATGTTTCATATCCATATGGTGGACTTCCCTTCTGGAGCTGTTCGAACAATGGAAAGCCTGGCCTCATTTTCTCCTATCTGCAGAGAAAAGTACCCAAAGAAAGGCTTCCTGGTGTAAGGAGAAGTCATTTTTCACCCACCCCAAAAAAGATTGTGATTACCAGCTAAATTATTAAGGTTTGGGGGAGCTGATTGCATCTTATACACTAAATGTGCCTGGTTCGTAACCACCATTATGAATAAGTGATAGAATCCCCAGCTTCTGCAAATAAATAGAGTAGGGTTTTATGCAAATCACAGCTTTCTTTTGAGGTATCATGCTTTCTCAGCACTCCCTCGAGTGGATGGCGATACCAATCTTTTCAACTGGGGAAGAGGGAGCCGTTTTTATGCCTTCTGTTCGTAGCTTTTCCTAATTACTGCTTCAACTGCTGACTGCAGGGAGAAAGCAACACTCTGACAATTGACAGATGGCGTTCCAAGTTTAGCAGGCCAGATCTGAGCATGCTTCCAATTTGCATCAGGTAAGGAGCCAGGCCAGAAAGGCTCAGCCATACAAGATGAAATGAAAACCACGTCTGAAAATGATTTCACCTTTTGGCCGCTGCCGTTATCTGAACGGCCAGAAAAAATATTGGAGCTAAAAGCAGAGGGGGCTATTACAATTTCTATTATGAAGTTTTGCTATCTTTCTGTGGGCAGAATTACAAGTAATGATTAAAAAAAAACAGAGTTTGCCTCCAAACTCGCTGCCCCATGTCAGGTTTTCCCTTCCCTACCCCTTGTTCTGACATCAACCACCATTTTGTGTGCTTTCCCACAGAGGTAGTCAATGATACAGCATGGAGGGCAGGAGAGCCTGGAACAGGAGAAGGGGACGACAGAGGACGAGATGGTTGGACAGTGTTCTCGAAGCTACCAGCATGAGTTTGACCAAACTGTGGGAGGCAGTGGAAGACAGGAATGGCTGGCATGCTGTGGTCCATGGGCTCACGAAGCGTCGGACATGACTAAACAGCAACAAAAAAAAACAATGACACCTTTGTACCAAGACTGTGATCCCTTGTGGACACTGCAGTGGCAAAGTCTGACTGCCTCTGTCATTCAACTTTATATACAATCTTATTTGCGCATTCACCTTTGCAGATAATAAAGGATAAAGTGTGAATCATTCACTCCCGCCTGGGAAGTGGTGTTTTGCTACACAGTACAGAATGCCTCACAACCAGGGACACACCCGCTAAATTTTTATTACTCAAATACTTTGTTGCTTACCCTTCTCTTTCTGTAGCATAGGCTTACAGTGGATTACATATTGATCAAGGCAACATCAATAAAACAGCAAAATGCAGACTATGCTAAAATGTTATGAAACAGAGCCTTTTGCAAGTCGCTTCACAGCATTCCCAAAGCCTCCTGGGAAAGCCTTGAACCAGAAGGAACGCAAAGATTAACTCAAATGAGCCTTTAAACAGAAGGAGTTCCAAAACTGTGTCACCACCACCACAACAAAAACGCCCCTTCCCCTTTCAACAGTCTGTGTAAAAGTAGGCAAGGCATACAAAAGCTCCTTAAAAGCAGATGTTTTGCCCTGGTAATGTTCAGAGGGGCAACCCCCTTTGGACTTGCTGGCTCAATTCAGCAAATCAGGGCTCTGTGCGAGTCAGTTAACTCACCTGAGCAGGGTGGCAGCAGCATACAGAGAGAAAGGATGAATCTACACACAGGAGGAAAAACGCTACAAATAAGCCAGAAATGAAATCGTTCTAACAAAAGGGGGGAAAACACTATGGAAAATCACATAGAATTTTTTTTTTACTCTCCTGTGCCCTCTGGTGTTGCCTGTTTATAACACATTCAAAACAACATTTCCTTACTAATGTAGCTGAGTCCAAAGACTTCTGTAGCTTCCAATGCTGCTACTTCTGTTCACAGGTGTGAACAGAGACATAAAGAGCCCACAACTCCTTGCAAAGCACCGAGCTACTGATAGGAACCAGGTTTTCTGGCTCTCATTCTGTACTCCAGAAATCTGTGGCCATCCAGATGTTGCTGGCCGATGGAAGTTGGAGCCCAACAACATAGGCAGGACCAAATGATCTACCCCTGTGACACTCAAAACATGACCTATGTCAAAAAATATTTAGAATATAATGGACCCCATTATGTTTGTTTACAAAGGGGCTATCTAAGGCATCTAACTGCTGGAGATGCAATAGGAATAATGCTTCTCTAAAACATGTTTTTTCATTGCCCTATATTGAAAGATTTTTGGCAGAAGGCAACTGAAACTATCAACAGACCTGTACGGAACAACCATACATTTACAGAGCAAAATGTCCTCTTGAATCATATACCCAGCACATGTAACCTTACAAAAGGACAATATGAGTGGACTCTCCTTGCCTTTACCACAGCAAAAAGACTGATGCTGATGAATTGGAAAAATAAAAATGCAGCTCCCTTCTACGATTGGATTGAAAACTTATACAAACTCACAACATATGAACAAATTGCCTATAAACACAGACTTTCCATGGACAAATTCGATGATATTTGGAATCCATTCTTACAAATACAGTCATACCTCGGGTTACAGACGCTTCGGGTTGCGCGATTTCGGGTTGCACACAGTGCCGAACCCGGAAGTACCAGAATGGGTTACTTCCGGGTTTTGGCGCTTGCACATGCGCAGAAGCGCTAAATTGCGCTTTGCGCATGTGCAGAAGCGTCGAAGCGCGATCCGCACGTGCACAGTTGCACGGGTCGCGGGTTGCAAATGCTGCGGGTTGCGAATGTGCTTCCCACACGGATCACAACCCGAGCATCCACTGTACTGTCATAGGTTAAGATCTGGTGAAGAACAATAACAACCTTGTAAAGTATACACCTCCACTCTTGATCACCTGGTCAACAGAATGATCTCCTCTCTTTAGCTGATTTGCACGGATCAGCTATATATAGGGTGGCAGTGTGCCTCTGTGTGTGTGCACTGTGCATGCAAAGGTATGCATGAAAGTGTGAGGTAACAACACCCAACTTTTGGATACATCAGCAGCAGCACGTAGCCCTAATCTAAATGCAGTGCTTTCTGGGTTTGTTTTCCATTGCATGGGATATAGTACTGGTGGCTTGTGGCTTTTGGGGGGTAATAATTTGCTCTGTTTGCATATATAGAGATGCATAGAGGAGGCACTCCTGCAAGGCAGCAGATCTGCTACCTGGCAACAGAGACCCATAGAAAAGTATCCTGCATCCCTTAAATGCCTCTGGCAAGCTCATAGCTCTCTCGCTCTGCTATTATTGTTAGAATTCCTGTTCCATGATTGCAGTCATGGGATTTTTGTCTGTCACATGGCGGTGTATGTTTTGACTCCACAAAGTGGGAAGTGACGGAGACAGGATGTTTGTGTTACTGTGTTCTGTGAAGTGGGACTATTGTCCTTTGTTCTTTTTCTCTTTGCTGTCTGATGCTAGAGAGAGAGGGAGCCATGTTGCAGTGCTCCGCGTGTGTTTACATGTAAATAAAGTAGATTAGCCAAAATGCTGAGTTGCTGAGGTCTGTTATGCAAGCCACGAAGTCTCTGTGGATCCCTAAGTGTACTGGTGTCTTTTGGCATCGGTCGCTTTGATGTTCGGGCAGAAGAAAGCTTTTGAAGCTCCCGAACGATCGCCCGGGAGGGAGAGAACATGCCAGTCGGGCATGCATCTACCAGGGTCCTACTCGAATGTAGGACCAGCTCCTGACAATTATTGCCCTTGCCTCTCTCTCTTCTGGGCTGACTTCTAGCAGGGGCAGAGGAATGGGGTGTGGTGGGGGCACTTAGGGGGGTGACAAAATGGTGAGCGGCACTCACCACGGGGTCTGCAGCACGCCCAAGTCACGCGTCTCTCTTGGGAGTGATGCGGTGGCTTAGGCGCCCATTGGCTTGCTCCACCGCTAACTGCTAGCTCTCGTTTTTCACACACGTGCAATAATTCTCTTCTCCTGCTGCATGTGCAAACTTCGCCAGTGCTTTTGGGCATGACATTTAGAAGAATCTCAACTGCCAGACAAACATATCTCCCCAATTCTTATCTCCCATCAGGCAAGCCTTCTGAGCTATTAGGCTAAAAAGGAAACGGTTGACAAGCAACCACAACACCGTCTTCTATGGCTAAGCAGGAACATTGAGAATTATTAAGCTTGGGCTACAATACACGTATCAAGAAGCCCTGTGATAGATTGTTCAATCCTTTTTAATAGATATTGGATATCCTTGCTGTCCCGAGCTATATTGATGAATCCCTGATGTATTTATTTTTAAGGAGCTGAACAAACAGTACTTCAAATCATGCATGGAAAACTGTATAATCCCCCTATTAGCCAGCAGCTTTAAATCTAATTTTGAACAAACTGGAAAGAATGATTAGATGACAAATGATCTTATTAATGTTTTCCCCTTTGCTTTACCGCTATTCCCAATTGCTGAGGTTGCTGCCTATAAACAACTTAAAGCATTTGCTCTTGATTTAGGCTAGGTACACATTAGCAGCTTAAAATGCACTGAGGTCGTTTCCCCCAATGCGTTTTGAGTCGAGTTTTTTGTGTTGCTCAACACATAGGCTGGGGGAGATGGTGTCTTCACTTGATATGAGTTACTTGCCTGACTTCCCCACGTATGAAAACACACCCACACCAAATTGCTATCCAGTGAAACTGTAATCTGAGCATGTGCAACGGCTATCTCAAAAGGACACATCTCAACTTAAGAGCAGTTCATGTTTTCAATTTGGTAGGAAGCTGGTTTGAGGGAGAATGCACCAAAAAGGGGTATTTCTCAAGAAACTGCAGGATACGTATGGACTGGGGTGAATGTCATGTGCCCTATGCTTCAAACATCAACAAAGGAAGAATGCTGGAGCCAGACTGAATGGTAATGTGTACACGGCCTAAATAAATCAAATATATCTGCTTTTCCCATGATAATAGGTGTGCAAAGACAGATGAGGCAGTAATTTCCCTTTTGCATAACATCATATTGTGTTGCATGATATTGCCTTTCAAACAAATAAGCAAGGTTTGTGACAATTGTATGTAAGTGTATTTTTAAGGTGGTGCAGTGGGTTAAACCACAGAGCCTAGGACTTGCCGATCAGAAGGTCGGTGGTTCGAATCCTCACGACAGGATGAGCTCCCGTTGCTCGGTCCCTGCTCCTGCCAACCTAGCAGTTCGAAAGCACGTCAAAGTGCAAGTAGATAAATAGGTACCACTCCGGCAGGAAGGTAAACGGCATTTCCGTGTGCTGCTCTGGTTCGCCAGAAGTGGCTTAGTCATGCTGGCCACATGACCCGGAAGCTGTACGCCGGCTCCCTCGGCCATTAAAGCGAGATGAGCGCCGCAACCCCAGAGTCGGTCACGACTGGACCTAATAGTCAGGAGTCCCTTTACCCCTTTACTTAATACCACTTTTATTTTAGTAATACCATAAAATTATATATCAATGGGAAAATAATTTAATAAAGAATGTAATGCAACAATTTCAATTATTATTATTCAATTTTTATTGTTCAATTATCTGTATTCCATCAAAAGTTATAGCCAAATAACCAGAAGAAGGAAGCACAACTTGCTTAGCTTGATATACTTTCCTTCATTTGAATGTAGCCAGTGAGCATGAGTGTTTAGAGAGCCAATCAGGTGTTATGAGCCACCAAACCTCAGAAATAAACTTTTTCCAAAAGGTTTCCATAATCTTGGCCACTAGTGTACACACTTTAAAATACAGAACACTCAACAGGGAGGCAGCTGTTAATGTCTATATTGAAATCATTGTCCATTTTAGATGATGACAGTCTAAACCCAAATTACCGTATTTTTTGCTCTATAAGACTCACTTTTTCCCTCCTAAAAAGTAAGGGGAAATGTGTGTGAGTCTTATGGAGCAAATACAGGCTGCGCAGCTATCCCAGAAGCCAGAACAGCAAGAGGCAGTGGCGTAGCGTGGGGGGTGCAGGGGGGTCCGGCCGCACCGGGCGCAACATCTGGGGGTTAGGGGGCACAAATCCATGGGTTAGGGGGCGCAGATCCACGGGTTAGGGGGCGCAAATTACTTGCCTTGCCCCGGGTGCTGACAACCCACGCTACGCCACTGGCAAGAGGGATTGCTGCTTTCACTGCGCAGCGATCCCTCTTGCTGTTCTGGCTTCTAAGATTCAGAATATTTTTTTTCTTGTTTTCCTCCTCCAAAAACTAGGTGCTTCTTGTGGTCTGGTGCGTCTTATAGAGCAAAAAATACAGTATTTTCTTATGTCTAGGAAAGCTGAAGTCATTAATAATCAATATTACTGTTAGCTAGGGATGATGGGAGTTGTAGTCCCAAAACATCTGAAGGGCCAAGTTTGCCTATGCCTGTTCTAACATTTTCTCAGCAACTCAGATTCATTAAGAAATGGACTAATGAATAAGCACCCGAAGAACTCTTGCCCTGATCCTTACCCTCTTTGAACGCTTTCGGGTAGAAATCAGCTTTGGAAAGGTTATTGTTGTTATTTATTGGGCTTGTATTTTTTATTTTAATTTGATTCCCAGTCTTCCTTAAGTCACAGCAACTGGTGTCGTTCTCCCCAACGGTTTCCTATGCAGGTGCTAATCAGTCTGAAAACTTTAGCAAGGAACAACATCAATCTCTTCACACGGCTGTTCTCCAAACTCTGCATTACAATCTACGATATTAAGGATTTCACAAAAGAGTGACAGAAATAAGAGGGTAAATGGGTGAGGGAGCTCTTTGTTATCGAAGAGTGTGTGCTCAACTTGGCACAGAGGATTGTAGGTCACTTTGTTGTAATTTCCCTTAGCCACCAACAAAATGGCTGCCAAAGGAAATTGATTGGCTCCAACATTATATCTACCACCAGGCTAACAGTCAATACCTGTAATTCACAGCTAACCCTTTCAGATCATCAGCTCTAGTGTTCCTGGTGAGCTCTAATGCAAGCCAAATTTCATTTTCCATTTTGTGCATATTACCCTTGTCCCATTCTGATGGTAAAGGTGAAGGAACCCCTGACCATTATGTCCAGTCGTGACTGACTCTGGGGTTGCGGTGCTCATCTCGCTTTACTGGCCGAGGGAGCCGGCGTACAGCTTCCGGGTCATGTGGCCAGCATGACTAAGCCGCTTCTGGCGAACCAGAGCAGCGCACAGAAACTCCATTTACCTTCCCACTGGTGTGGTACCTATTTATCTACTTGCACTTTGACGTGCTTTCGAACTGCTAGGTTGGCAGGAGCAGGGACCGAGTAACAGGAGCTCACCCCGTCGGGGGGATTCGAACCGCTGACCTTCAGATCGGCAAGTCCAAGGCTCTGTGGTTTAACCCACAGTGCCACCCGTGTCCCCTGTAGCCTTCCACATTTTGAAGGTGGCAGATGCCGAGTGTAGGAGGGTAAGAATATTTTAATGAACACCTGAAATATGCATACAAACCACTGGGAACACACCAGCGCATCAGAAGCCAGGGAGCATTATTCAGATTGATGCAAAGTTTTTAAGGTATCAACTTAGCGCTGATATGAAAATCTCCAGAGCTGAATAGACTCAGGCCTGAAAAATGTGTGCAAGATTTGCCTTCGTTTGCAGCTTTATCTATCATTCCATAAACAGCACCACAGCTTTCAAACATAATTCTCTAGACTTTATTGTGTTCTTTTTCTAAAGACGGGTTTAATGTTTTATATATTATTATGAGTTCCCCACTTCCCCAGGCAGTAAGAAATTCAAGAAACAGCAAAACTCTAAAGCTATACTCTAAACTCTACACATGCATACTTTGCAGCAGGATCCTTCTCTTAGTTGGCTGGTACCTTCCTTAAACTGATGGTTCCCTCATTCAAGCACTCAAAGGAAGGAACCACTTTCTCTCAAACATCAGATTCCCCCCCCCCCCAAAAAAAAATACACAACAATTGTACTGGGCTATTAACAATCTCCTTAACAGGCAATGGTCAGGCAATAGCTGTAATATTAACAATTTTAAACAGAAAAGAATATAACCATATAGTACAGTGGTACCTTGGGTTAAGTACTTAATTCATTTTGGAGGTCTGTTCTTAACCTGACACTGTTCTTAACCTGAAGCACCACTTTAGCTAATGAGGCCTCCCGCTGCCGCTGCGCTGCTGCTGCACAATTTCTGTTCTTATCCTGAAGCAAAGTTCTTAACCCAAGGTAATATTTCTGGGTTAGTGGAGTCTGTAACCTGAAGCGTATGTAACCTGAAACGTATGTAACCCGAGGTACCACTGTAAAACAAATGCTTCTTTTTCCAAAAATATATCCCAATACAGGTCTAACTGTGCTTTAAGAAGGTGTCTACGTGTGAACAGTTGCATCAGAGCATGAATGAGCCTATGGAAGTGCAGGCAGCTGTCTACCAGCTCCACCTGGTACGCAGGCTGAGACCCTACCTGCCTGCAGACTGTCTTGCCAGAGTGGTGCATGCTCTAGTGATCTCCCGCTTGGACTACTGCAATGCGTTCTGCGTGGGGCTACCTTTGAAGGTGACCAAGAAACTACAATTAATCCAGAATGCGGCTGCTAGACTGATGATTGGGTGTGGCCACCAAGACCATGTAACACCGGTCCTGAAAGACCTTCATTGGCTTCCAGTACATTTCTGAGCACAATTCAAAGTGTTTGTGCTCACCTTGAAAGCCCTAAACGGCCTCAGCCCAGTATCCCTGAAGGAGCGTCTCCACCCCCATCATTCAATCTGGATACTGAGGTCCAGCTCTGAGGGCCTTCTGGTGGTTCCCTCACTGTGAGATGTGAGGTTACAGGGAACCAGGCAGAGGGCCTTCTCGGTAGTGGCGCCCACCCTGTGGAACGCCCTCCCATCAGATGTCAAGGAAATAAACAACTCTCTGACTTTTCGAAGAAATTTGAAGGGAGCCCTGTTTAGGGAAGTTTTTAATGTTTGATGTTTTATCATGTTTTTAATATTCTGTTGGGAGCTGCCCAGAGTGGCTGGGGAAACCCAGCCAGATGGGTGGGGTATAAATAATAAATTAATATTAATATTAATATTATTAATATTTTGCAGTCCTAGATTGACAGAAGCCATCCTGGTTTCTGATTTGATCCCAGAATATCCCACTTTTCCTTAGGATGTCCCCATTTTCACTGGAGAAATGTTGGCGGGTATTGAGTTATCCGACCCCCGAGCCATCTGAAAGCAACCCTGTATAGGGAAGTTTAATGTTTAATGCTCAATTGTGTTTTTATATATGTTGGAAGCCACCTAGAGTGGCTGGGGCAGCCCAGTTAGATGGGCAGGGTATAAATACTAAACTTATTGCTGTTCTTCTTGTTGTTATTATTGAATAGGACTTCCCTATTTTCATTGGAGAAATGTTGGAAGGTATAGAAGTTTCTTGGGTTCAGACCAGGCCTGAATCTGAAGTTTATGTGAACTATGAACCCCCGTCTCTTTGTACTTGTACTCAACCTTCAGTAGAAGACATCACTCATTATCTTTTTGCCTGCCCCTTATATAGAGACCCAAGAGATCACTTTCTGAAACCTTTGTTCTCACAAGCAAGCAGGTACACCCTGGCAGAAACGATTTGGGGGTTTTGAGTGACAGTAATAGCCTCATAACACAGAGATTGGCCCTCTATGCACTGGCTGGGAAGGGAAAAAACAGAAAAAGGAATTGGATACAATTGCTGCAAATTGTTGTGGTGATTCAGAGGTTTAAAGTGAAATCAAGTTGGATTTGAGTTTGTTAGTGTCTCTGGCATCTTGTCTCTCTGGTATTCATGGATGTTGGCAAATTGGATTTTAAAAAGGCAAAATAATATTAGAATTGGATCTGTCAGAGATGCAGAAAGGAAACTGTGTTTTAACGTTCAAGAACTTGGCAAAGTCTTTGCAGATTTTTATATTATGGATGGATGTTTTGTATGTTTTATTAAAAGTATTGCTGAATATAAGTTTATGAGGGCCTTTGGCTAGAACAATAAACTTTATTTTCTTTTTTTTTAAAAAAAAAGTTCTGCAGCTCAGATCAAGTTATTTGATAAAAGCTGCATTAAAGTTCCTCTGCTGGATAGCTCAGTCAGTAGAGAATTAGTCTCTTAATCTCATAGTTATGGGTTTGAACTCCACATCGTGGTCCCTTTCAACTCTTCAATTCTATTATTATCTTTGAGGTATGTTTAAACCCACAAGATACTAATCTGTGTCATAGTTGGTAACAGTTGGCCCTAGAGAATATTAACCACTTTCAATTTACCCATGGACTGCCATCTGTCCAGATTTTAATTTGTTCTGAACTAATTTTAAGATACAGGTAGGTAGCCGTGTTGGTCTGCCATAGTCGAAACAAAATAAAAAAATTCCTTCCAGTAGCACCTTAGAGACCAACTAAGTTTGTTATTGGTATGCGCTTTTGTGTGCATACACATGAAAGCTCATACCAATAAATAATTTTAAGATGTATTTTAATTAATTGACTGCCTGTTTTTATGTTCATTTGTATACTGTGCTAGTTTTATGATGTTAGCTGCCTTGAGCCCGGGGAGGGCGGGGTACAAATAAAAAAAAATGTTGTTGATGTTGTTGTTGCTGTTTATAGAAAAGTATTCTGTTTTCATGCAAAATGAAAAGCTTTTGTTCATTCTTCAACAATCCCGTTTCCAAATTGCCATTAGGCTAAGCGCTTAATGGTGAATGTGACTGTTTCTCTACACAGAAGAATGACAATCCCATAATCAATAGGTTTGTCATGCCAGATTCCTTCCCAGAGCAAGACGAGCTGCCAGTTCCTCTTAAGAAACTCTCAAGGGGAATTAAATTATGTTGCTCACTTCTTAGAAGTCCCCAAATGAAAGTTAAAGCAAGCTAAATGAGGCTCCCAATGTGCAGCTGTAAGCAAATGTATAGCAGGGCTCTGCTAGGTTCTTCTCTAAACATTGAATGAGGCTAACAGAGCCATCCAAACTATAAAAAGCTGATGTGTTGTACATTGGAGTACATTACACCAGCTTACGTTGGCCCTATTCAAGACCCCATTCAGGAGGAATTCAACCTTCGCCACCTGGTTGCTAAGTCACGTGTCACCCTGTCCTACTTCCACCAAATCCCCCTTTTTTTTGGGAGGGGAGGTGGGCTTACACCAGCACAAGTTTTGCCAATATAAATTCTGCCAGATGAGCCCCAGATGAGCCAGTGTGAAAGATTTGCACTGGCATATCTGTGGGGCTTATGCTGGCATAGCCCCAACTGGTCCCTGGCTTAGCCAGTAAAGCAACCCAACTCCTTCATCCTGGTAGATCTTAGTTTGAATTGCACTGTGGGACAAAGACATGACCAATGCCAACAAGTAGCCAATTGAGTTTTCCCCAGTTACACATTTTGAAGTATTCCAAAGGTATCTACTGAAGGGGGAAGGAATGGGTTTCTGTGCAGTCAGTCTGAAACGGGACCCAAAATCCTCATTTTTCCTCCTACAAGGGAGCATTTCTAAAATGCATTAACTTGAGCTCTTGAGTCAATGTATAAACAGAAAGCCAGCTGTATAAACAAGTGCTCAAAGCCCTCTCCTTTATCAGTCCGTGACAGCAATGGATGGCCTTGCCAGTTCCAGTGAAGCAGGGATGGCACTTCTGGGTCTTATCTTACATCTTGACCACAAAGACGCATAGATCTCGTCAGGTCTGACAAGAGACCCAGGAACGGCGCCAGGAGTGTTCTTAGAGTTGGTGACCTCCTGCCCCAAGATAAGAGTATAGGAACAGGAACAACCTTTTATGGTCAAGAGTACCGGAACAGGAATATCTGTTTATGGTCATGGATGTCAACTTACGTGTATAAGCTGACGTGGTTGGATTCCTGGGGAAGGGGGGAGAGGGTGCCTGGAGGATATATATACTGCATGAAATTTCTCATTTCTTTGGACTTGCTGTGAACTGACCACGCAAGTGCATTCTGCTATCTGGAGAGCAGAATAAACTTTTTCTCTGAATCAACCTCGGTGTCATTTGACTTCCTTTCTCCCTCCCGGGAGCAACACAGACCCCACCAGTCGGTAAAGTCTAAGAAGGCTACACTATGGCTGTAAAAGCCGGCTTCCAAGATTCTGTAACACCTTAACTTCGTGCTAAAAAATGAAAAACCAAAGTGGGGGTTGAGCAGATTAAGGGGTGGAGCTATGGAAAGAGCAGCGGGTTTGATTCACAATACCTCCCATGATGAAGATGATTTAAAAAAAAAAAAAATGTGTTAGTTGCTTTATCTTGCCCAAAGGCAACCCAAAGTGACTTACAACCAACCACGTGCTTACATGATTTTTTTTCAAATTTGCACCCCACGTTCATAACCCAATCTGGGATCCCAGAACAACTCACAAAGCAAAACAACAACATATTGTGTTGTAAAATCCACAGTATCAATCAATGCCGATGAAATAAAAATCACAACCCATTAAAATCATCTGTCAAGAATCTAAAATATGCATCATCGACACAAAAAAATTTAAGCGAGCCAATTTTCCAGCAAACCCAAAGTCCGAAAAGGTCTAAACTAACACACTGAAAAATCAGAAGAGTTCTGGAAGCACATGCACGCACATTGAAAGAATGATTTGCCCCTTTTAAATCTGTGACATTTAAAGAATGAGAGTTTCTGGTTAAAAAAAGCCAGTGGCAGCTGATCTCTCTGGGCTAAGAGATATTGCTTCAAACTGCACCCATCTGACCCATCTAGCTTTGACCACCAGGATCCCTTCGATTTCCCAAGCTCATTATCTCATTTATTATACTTAAATTATTCCCAAAAAATCCCTTTTCTGTGATTTTGAACATGGCAGGATGCTTAAAGGGAGTAAGGGATAACTTTAGAACATACTATTGACTTATGGAAGGTGTTCATTGCAAAGAGGTAAAAGCTGTTGAACTTAAAAATAACTGCTCTTATTCAAGTTATATGGTACTAATGATTTATAGATGCTAATATTGGCAACAGGGTTCAGGAGGAGATGGCTGTTTCTCCATTTATTTTTTTTAATTTTTGAAGCCCTTCCCAGTGAAGAAGGAAGGCTTTCCCGGGAGAGGGCAGTGGTATTTGTCTCTGGAAAAACTTCTGCGGACAAACACCAGCTCCCTTGCCCTCTAAAGCAAGATGAACGCCACAACCCCAGAGTCGTTTGCGACTGGACTTAACTGTCAGGGGTCCTTTACTTTTTTTAAGTTAGCAAAAATGTCTAAGACAAGTACAAATACCTGCTGGAAATGTAAAGAAAAAGAAGGTACCTTTCACCATATGTGATGGTCATGTAAGGTAATAAAAGCATTCTGGGGAATGATATATAATGAATTGAAACAAATGTTTAAAATAACTTTTATTTTAAAAAGAAGCTTTTTTATTAAGAATTGTAGGTACGGAGATCCCAAAGGAGCAGAAAAGACTTTTCATGTACGTCACAACAGCTACATGGATGCTACTAGCCCAGAGATGGAAAGAAGATAAAGTCCCTACCAGAGAGGAATGGCAAACCAAGCTGTTGGACTACACCAAAATGGCAAAACTGACCAGAAAACTCAGGAACCAAGAAGACAAAAGTTTCAAGAAAGAACGGGGGGAAATTATCATTTGTTTAGGAGACTACTGTAAGCAGATGAAAACATTAGCAGGATTCTAATAACACTTGTAATGTAACAAACACTATGGACAATATGGAGATATACAGAATATGGATTACGAAATAATATGCAGTTGAAAATGTTGACAATAAGACCCATGGAGGGGAGGGTGGGAAGTATGGAGATTTAGAGAAATCTCTAATTTCGGATATGTATTTGGTATTGTTATAACTTTACACTTGTAAAATCAAATAAGTATTTCCAAAAGGGGGGGGAAAAATGTTCTGTGGGACAATGTAGAATCATAGAACTAAAGAGTTGGAAGGGACCCTGATGGTCATTTTGTCCAAATAAATGTGATCTTTGGCTAGGCATCAAAGTCTGGAGGTACAGTGAAGAATCTCCACCCCAACTTTTCTTTCTTCATTACTCCATAGGGAGAAACAGTGCTTGAACACAATCCTTTGAAATTTGCACTTCTCTGAATTTTGCAATGCAGATCTCCAGCCACATAATGTGGATTTTTCAAAAAAAGTATATTAGGGTAAAAGGTGCATATGAATGCATGACACATACATTGGTGAAACTAGCCTACAAAACATATTATATTGGGGAAAATAGCAGAAATGTGTACATTAGGCACATTTGTGTATAAAAATGAGTATAGTAGGAGAAATTTGCACAAAGAAATGCTGCTGAAGTTTCACGAGAACTTGTTTAAAATGAAAACTGATCTGGATATGTGGAGAGCTGAACTTAAAATTGGGGGAAAATGAGGAACTGAGATAAACCAAAACTGAAACCTTCACCCACCCCTAGACAAAAGGCTAAAAAAGAAGAGGAAAAAGAGCAGCATCAGTCAGCAATGGCCCACAGGAGATACAGTGGTACCTCTGGTTATGAACTTAATTCATTCCGGAGGTCCGTTCTTAACCTGAAACTGTTGTTAACCTGAGGTACCACTTTAGCTAATGGGACTTCCCGCTGCCACCATCTCACCAGTGTGCAATTTCTGTTCTCATCCTGAGGTAAAGTTCTTAACCCGAGGTACTACTTCCAGGTTAGCGGAATCTGTAACCCGAAGTGTTTGTAACCCGAGGTGTCTGTACCCCGAGGTACCACTGTACAGTGTACAGTGGTACCTCGGGTTAAGAACTTAATTCGTTCTGGAGGTCTGTTCTTAACCTGAAACTGTTCTTAACCTGAAGCACCACTTTAGCTAATGGGGCTTCCTGCCGCTGCTGTGCTGCCGCGCGATTTCTGTTCTGACCCTGAAGCAAAGTTCTTAACCCGAAGTACTAGTTCTGGGTTAGCGGAGTCTGTAACCTGAAGCGTATGTAACCCGAGGTACCACTGTACTGTTTTTGGTTTGTAACTGCCTGGAGAATGTGAGAAAGGCCTTCTCATTTTTGTGCGGTAACTATGTCTACAGACAAAGCCAGGATTCATAGAAGCACATAGTCCAGGCATGCTCTGCAGCCTCTTTACTTAGCTTATCTACAGGGCTGGCTTACCCATAGGAGCTAGGGTGTGGGGCACCCAGGCGCCGGGCTCTCAGGGGTGCCAGGCTGAGAGTCCAGGGCCGAGATTTGGAGTCTGGGATTGAAGAGCCAGGCCAGCCAACAGCCACTGCCCCCCCCGGCACCACATATGCTAAAGACGGCCCTGCTTATCTACTGCACTAAACTTCAGTTACCTCACTGGAAATATTCAAAGAATTAACAGCAAATGCTACTCAATTGTAAGTTATTATCCCCAGAATCGTTTGCCTGTGTCATTCTGCTTGAAGAAACCTCACACCACTTCAGATGTCACCTTAAAATAACTAATTAAGGCTAGTTCAATGCACCCTTCTTTTTTTGAAAATAATGTTATATATGTGTTAGGTTGCACACCTACAACCCTGAAATATTAAACTGTCCCTGTGGGCAGTTTATGAACCAGAACTTTTCCAGTGTATCCACCTACACGGGTCTTCATTTGCCAAGATCGTACATAATCAAAGCTACATCTGGTTACTCCTGCTTAATTGCTTTTGCGCATTGCTGTTGACTCCTACCCTAAATCAAAAATATGACAGTCTTGACAGCATTAAATAAGTTTCAGATTTCAGGTTTTAAATAACTTTTGTTTATTAAAAAGAAATGGAAATCGTGCAGTTATCCATTTCAGAAGCTTGAAGTTGTAACTGGAAGCTCATGCTTGTTACTAGAATGCTGGCCATAAACTATGGCGTAGGAGCTCCAAGAGGCTAAGGTCACTTCAGGCACCCCATGAAAATATTTGAGACAGTCAGGCCCCCCAAAATTGATGAGCATTGCCATTCAAATAGTGTATGTGTGCTATGTCATGTGATTATATAGGACAGGGCTTACCTGCTGTCAGCGGCTCCTAGCTGGTGGCCCAGGAAAGAATAAAGACAAGGGAAAGTTTCTTACCTTTCTTTTTTATTTCAGTGTTTACAGAGAGAGGCTACAGAACTCAGCCTCTTGGATAATGGTGTTGTCCTGAGTGAATCTCCACACCCCTGTCTCTCCCACTTCCTCATCCATCATTCTCATTGTCTCCTCTACGGATGCCGCTAAGTGCCCACTGTAGGGGTGTGGGGGGGCAGACTGACCCAGGTGCCCTCACTAAGGGGGGTTACATTCAGCGCACCACTCGCCCATGACTCCCAAGCCTACCCCGAGCTGTTGGGGTAAGTGGGGTAGATGCTGCTTTGCCAACAGCATTTCCCCCTTTCTCCTTCGTTTTGACAGCTTGGGGGAGGCTTGGGAGTCGTGGGCAGGCGGTACACTGAATGTCCACCATGGGTGGCTTGTTCCACCCCCGGCTGCGGGGCTCATGCGCCACTCCAGGCACCTGAGCAGCTATCCCATGCCTGGGAGCGCACCCTCCACACCATGCCCCCCCTTGGCAGCATGCCACGCCCCCCTCAGGAGCACGCCCACCCCAGGCAGTGTGGACATATGCTCTGCCGCTGGCCCTCTGTCTTTGAGATCTTTGCTCTCCTACTTTTAAGAATCTCCAGGTTCTGGGAGATGCTGGGTCTGGAATGCTTTCTAATGACAACGTGTCAGCTGGGTGTTGTTCTGGCTCTCCCATGATTTTCCAACTTTCCCCCTCATCTGCCTTTGAGCTGCTACGTTCCTCTAACCTCTGTTGTAAATCTATGCTGTCTTCCTCTTCCTCCTCCCTAGAAGGGTCAGGCTGTGAAGGCGGTCTTCACCATTCCTCTTCTGCCCATTCCCCGACACATGTCCCTCCAATATTTTATTCAAGTGGGCAGCCCTGAACTATGGGGCAGCCCTTTGACTTTGGAATCATGCAAATGATGTCACTTGTGAATCAGGGGCTCACCCATACAAATGTATACACCAGCCTTCCCCAACTTGGTGCCCTCCAAATATTTTAGACTACAACTGCTGTCATCACTGACCATTTGCCATGCTGGTTGGAGCTGGTGGAATATCTAGTCCAAAAACAACTGAAAGACAACTACTCAACAGAGTAGTGCATGTCCTGGTTATCTCCCGCTTGGACTACTGCAATGCGCTCTACGTGGGGCTACCTTTGAAGGTGACCCAGAAATTACAATTAATACAGAATGCGGCAGCTAGACTTGTGACTGGGAGTGGCCACTGGGACCACATAACACAGGTCCTGAAAGACCTACATTGGCTCCCAGTACGTTTCCGAGCACAATTCAAAGTGTTGGTGTTGACCTTTAAAGCCCTAAATGGTCTCAGCCCAGTATACCCAAAGGAACATCTCCACCCCCATCATTCAGCCCGGACACTGAGGTCCAACTCTGAAGGTCTTCTGGCAGTTTCCTTCCTGTGAGAAGTGAAGTTACAGGGAACCAAGCAGAGGGCCTTCTTGGTAGTGGCGCCAGCCCTGTGGAAAAGTTGCTGGGCTCCCTGTGTTATGTCATAGTCCCGTTGCTGAGCAACCACATACAGAGCTCAGTGGAGTGGGAGGCCAGCCAACCAGAAGAGTTTCTGAGGTGTACTTGCCTGGAGGCAGAGTTAGCATCCAACGTCAGGTCCAGTCTTAGGGTCAGGAGAACAGCAATCCATGTAGTCAGATGGTCAAGCGGTCAGGAACTCCAATGAGTATTGGGGTCAAGGCAAGCAGGAAGCAGCAAGGTAGGACCAGAAACTAAAAGCATTGTTACCAGTCTCTGACTGCTGCTGGAAGCTATGCTTAAGCAGGCTGAAGCCAGCTGGTTCTCATCAGTACCTTTTCTTCTGTGTCCGTGAAGGCTGATTGGCTGCAGGTGGCCCCGTGCCCCGTTCTTGTGACATTCTGTTTCTTTGAATATAGACTTAACTTCACGGACACCTTGTGAATTATTGCTGACTTGCTCCCAACACCCTCCCTGACAGCTACCCTGTGATGCTGCCTGAGCCAAGGTCATCCAGTAAGCTTCAGAGTCAAGTTGGGATACACACACACACACACACACACACACACACCCCACCCTATGCCCGGAGGTCTCAGGGTGGTTCACAGAACAAAATCAGAATATAAAACCACTATATATATAACCAGTGCTTTTTTTCTGGGGGGATGCAGGGGTACAGATATCCCTAAATATTTTGTGAATCTAAGTTTGGACTCACTGAGATGCAGTACTTCAATATGAGTAGGAAAATGAGAGTACTCCTAAACATATTTTTTTTTAGAAAAAAGCGCTGTATATAACCAAATAAAAACAGCAACCCAATAACACCCCCCCCCCAAAAAAGAACATAGGATGTAAAGAGCATAGGGTGTAAATTAGATCCTGGTTAAAAAGGAATGTTTTTGCCTGGTGCCTAAAGGTGTATAATGAAGGCGCCAGGCAAACTTCCCCGGGGAGAGCATTCCACAAATGGGGAGCCACTGCAGAGGAGGCCCTGTTTTCGTGTTGCCACCCTCCAGACCTCTCAAGGAGGAGGCACACGAAGAAGGGCTTCAGAGGCTGATCTCAGGGTCTGGGTAGGTTCATACTTCCATAGTTTCAACTGTCTCAGTCTCAGTCCTAGTCCAGTAGTCTAACAGCGGCCCAGGCACACGACTAGCTGGTTTGGCACTGACCTCACATTTAAGTCCTGGTGAAAAGATTCCGCAATCTATATTGTCACTTGAACAGTCTAGTGCCAAAGCTACCCATCACGTGATGCTCCGGTGTCTAAGAGCAGTCAGAGAATTAACCTAAATTGAACTTCTGGGCAGATTTGGAGGACCCTGCTCAGGCTAAATATCAGCAGAAATTCCAGAGGAAATTCATTAAGAAATTCAGAATCATTCACAACATTTCTCAAAGGAGTTTCACTTACTTTTAACTGCAGTTGACCTTAATTATTGCAGAGATAAATGCAGGGCAAGGAACTGCTGGATTCAGTCATGTCTCCTTGTCTCTTGGTGCAGTCTCCTCCTGCCAGCGCTGCATGGAGTTCTGCCTCGTTCTCCTCCTTCTTGGCACACCTTTCACCAAAAAAACCCAAGCGTCCTGTGAAAGGGCACTTTTTTTCTTGCCACCTCACACACACACACCCATCACCTTGGCAACCTCTATTTTGCACAGACACATCTCTGATGCGTAGATGATGTTTGGCCATTGTTTCATAATGGCCCACATTCATTCAACCAGCTCAGCCAGGCTAGTTTGCATAGGCTAAATTTTTCAGAGACACCGTTGATGGAGTCTTTTGAGGAGTTGGAGATGGCGTTGATAAGTGGTCCATGTTTCACAAGCTTACAGGGAGGTTGGTAATACAATAGCTTTGTAAACAAGCATTTTGGTTTCCCTGCGTCTTCAAACACTCTGCACTTCAGTCGGGAGAAAGCTGCACTTGCAGAGCTCACCCTGTGTGGTGAGGGAACTTGAACAATGCCTGCTTTGATGGCTGAATTTGATGTGGGGGTTGGTGTAGGCAGAGGCAATCTCTTAAGGTAGCAGGGGTCTAGGCCACAAAAGGTTTAGAGCCCTTGAATTGGGAATTATCAGCCAGTGCACCTGATATTTTACGGGCTGAATGTGGCTGCAATTCCCAGCATCTGTGAGAGGTATTGTGGGATTTTGAATTAGCTGAAGTTTCTGAGGTTTGGCCAAATCAAGTAAGTGTTGGAAATGTAAAGAGAAATAATGTTCTTTATATCCTATGTGGTGGTCTTGTAGTAAGGTTAAAGCTTACTAGGAAATGATATCTAATGAATTGAAAAAGATGTTTAAAATAACATTTGTAAAAAAAAACCCCAGAGGTTTTCCTTTTGGGAATTATAGGGACAGAACTACCCAAACTGTATAGAAATTTATTCATGTAGGCAACTACAGAGGCAAGAATGTTACTTGCCCAAAAGCATCTCTGATGCGTAGATGCCTGGCCATAGTTTCATACTATCTTTGTGCTGCACTTATATGGCACCGATTGCATTCCTAACATTTACATCCTAAATTATAATGCCCTAAATTGCTTTCATTATCCAAAGAATTAAATGGTGTTGCCAGTATTTCAGAATATTATGGGACTGAGCATTTTGGGCCATTTCATTCTGGGCATGTTGGCACGTAATCTGCAGCAGCCTTTTCTCTTTTAAGACGTTTTACAGATCGCAACAGTATCCTTCTGAGTCATGATGACACCAAAATAATAAAAAATAGTTTCTCTCTGGTCACTTCCATGCACTTTGTGTTAAATCTGTGGTATGTTTTGAAAAGTTTGAGCCTTATTATTCCTTTATACAAATACACCCCTCCACTCAGGTCCACAATCTGGATAAAGACCACAAGAACAAAACACACCACTCTTTGTCTATCGTACAACAGATTTCTTTTAGGCAAAGGTTAGTCTTCTGTGTGTAGGCACATAAATCTGCATCTATTGTAGAATGTTAAAAGTTCCTGCTTAGTATAATAAGATCTAAAAAAGAAATTAGACCAGATGGTGGAGGTGCAGGCAGAGAAACAATAGATATTTAGCAAAAAAAAAAAAAAAAGTATTGGCTATAATAAGTTTTGTGGAAGGACATTACATTCTCTCTGACGCAATACTTTTGCTGTTGTTCTGTCTCAAAACCTGCATTGTCAACGTGATGGCCATGGGAAAACATGTGCCCACAGAGGCCTCCCCTGGTGGCCCCTTTACTAAAATTAGGCTTTAAATAATTGTTTTTCTAATGCCAATAGAATGGGTTGTGGTCTGTGCTTGGTTGCAGTATGTGTACAGTATGGCAGAAGGTAAAGGTAAAGGACCTCTGGACGGTTAAGTCCAGTCAAAGGCAACTGTGGGGTTGCGGCGCTCATCTCGCTTTTCCGGCCGAGGGAGCCGGCATTTGTCCACAGAAATATTTCCAGGTCATGTGGCCAGCAGGACTAAACCACTTCTTGCACAACGGAACACCGCGATGGAAACCAGAGCGCATGTAAATGCTGTTTACCTTCCCACTGCAGCGGTACCTATTTATCTACTTGAACTGGTGTGCTTTCGAACTGCTAGGTTGGCAGGAGCTGGGGCAGAGCAACGAGAGCTCATACCATTGTGGGGATTCGAACCTCAGACCTTCCAGTCGGCAGGCCCAGGAAGCTCAGTGGTTTAGACCACAGCGCCACCCACCTCCCACATGTGCATGGTATCCACAACAGGCTCTCTAGTTGCAAATGGGTCAATTGGCCAAAGAGATGTATTACCCCTAAAGGATAGTGCAGCCCTGATCCTTTAGCATGTATACACAAGGTCTCCAAAAAGAAGCTGAAATCCCTCTGATCAGCCACTTTACATAGAAGAGGAAGTAGGAAAGGACATAACTTCATAGTCTGCTCTTCCTCCTGAACATTAGGATTCAGGCTTTGCTTACAAGATAGGTGAAGCCATGGCTCCTGGATTTGGGTGGGGAATTGTTCGTGAAATGGGGATTCCTTTTAGCTCCCGGATTTTTTGTGTCAGTTCTATAACGGTTTCAAGCTCCTGGGAAATGGTTACTGACCTTAAAGTCTCCATCCTTGTATGAAGAAACTTTAAATGGTGACTGCTACATGAACAAAAGGATTAGATTGTGTTTGTTTGTTTTTTTAAAAAAAAGATCAGTGCTAGCGGTTGTGAACTGAATTGGCACAAATATTATTTTGGGGGGAGTAATCACACTACAAATGTTAATTGGTTTGCTGTTGGCAGGATGGCTGTGTTTTCAACATCTGTGTGAGTTTTTTTCCTAATGGCCGGTGTTAATAACATAATTATCACTGTCTATACTTTCTGCATTTCATTTTCTTTTGACCCCATAATAACTCTGTTTGTGTGTATCAGAATAGCACTGTGCATCTGATGAAGGGGACTATAATTCACAAAGCTTCTTCCGTAATAAATTCATCAGTCTTCAAGTTTTTATTTATACTTTTCAAGTGTATACATTTCATTAGATTTACAATCAATTTAACATTTCAAAGTTTGACTTCCTTCCCCCTCTTTCTGCGGTTCCTTAAATTTATTTTTTAATATATCCTGCATATCCAAATTCATTTAATTTGTTCATTTAATTATCTACTTTAAATAAATACTCTTAGGAAACTGCAGGTTATTACAATCATCTGCTAATGTTTTAATCTGTTGGCAATTTATCTGTAAATATTCCACAGTTTCCCTTCTTTTATAAAAAGTGTGTTATCTTGATTTCTTATTCTTCTGGTAAGTTTCGCCATTTCTGCATATTCCATAAGGTTTTTTTATCCATTCATCAGTCTTCAAGGCACCACAAGAGTCCTTGTTGTTTTAGGTACCTTCTATTTCCCTTGCAGGATGGAGACAAGCTTCAGAGGAAGTACCATATTTTTCGCTCCAGACCACAAGACGCACCTAGTTTTTGGAGGAGGAAAACAAGAAAAAAAATATTCTAAATTTCAGAATCCAGAACAACAAGAGGGCTCGCTGCGCAGCGAAAGCAGCAATCCCTCTTGCTGTTCTGGCTTCTGGGATAGCTGCGAAGCCTGCATTCGCTCCATAAGACGCACACACATTTCCCCTTACTTTTTAGGAGGGAAAAAGTGAGTCTTATAGAGCAAAAAATATGGTATGTTCAAGGAGAAAATGAGAGAGTTTAAACAGCTCTCCTCTAACACAATGGGCTCAATCCAGCCCCATGGTTGCATTTCACTTGCAATATCCCATGTCTGCAGCTCCCATGTCATGAAGAATTGTGCTCTGAAAAAAACTTGCAGATAGAAAACTGCTAAAGATAATTTTTGGTTGCTACAAGTTTGGAAGATTATGAAACTTATTCAGTGTGAAGAAAGAATGACAGCCATTGAATAAATTTATAGACAGATGGGAGGAAAGCAATATTTTCACGGGTAATTCTGACGATCAGGCCTCACAGGAAAGATTGCGATTATAGCTATTGTACTAAAATGGTGAATACTGTTTTATCAGAAGATATGAAATTGTTTTTCTTTTGGTACCAGTTAACAAAACAAAGACGTAGATCAAAAATAGCATCTTGAGACTTTTAGGGAGATGCCCCCCCCCATCAAAAAGCATGTGGAGGATCACATTTTGTTCATGCTCCCTCATCTCATATGGAAAGGAAGCATATCAGGAAGAATGCTTCTATCCTAGCCTTAAAGACACCTATTTGAAAAATTCCTGCACTGAGCGAGAGCCTTGCTACCTGGAGCCGTGCTGAAGTTAAAAGACAGCTTGCTGGCTACATTTGGAATTAAGATTTAAAGCTTCAGTGTTCATATTTCTTCAATTTACTAAAATATGGCTGATGAGTGCAAAAATATAGTCATGGTAATTCAAAGGTAGGATATTTTTTCCCCTCTACCTCAGATTTATTAGTGCTAAAAATATTTCATATTATCCTTCAGCAGAATATATGCTGAGCATTCAGCAAATTAATGAGGTCATGTAAACTGCTAGTATTTTTGTTTTTTCCTGCAGTTTGTAGGAACTGCTAATTTTCCATTTTGTTTAACCAGCCTCATATTTAAGTGTGAGTTCAGTTTATTGGTTTCCAAAAGTGTTTTACCTGCCATTACTGCAGCTTCTCAGAAAGCACCATCTAAGATCACAATAAAACCAAATGGGAATCATGAGATTGAACCTCCACAAATTCGCCTTACTGAGTGTATAATAATCTGAAAGTCAAAACTTGATCTTATCCATATGGCAATAAAACCATTGCAATAACCCATAAGAGATCCAGGAAAACGGCAAAAGCTCCAGCAGAATAAACATTTCATCAATAAACAGAAACTTTTATCATATCACACACTTGCACTTTAACTGCCAATACAGTTCAATCGCACTTTTACTGTCAGCCTCTTATCCCCCCCCCAAAAAAAAAAGAAGAAGGAAGAAAGGAAGGAAGAAAGAAAGAAAGAAAGAAAGAAAGAAAGAAAGAAAGAAAGAAAGATGCAGGGAAGATATACCTGCAAAAGACTGGAAACATGCAGAGATGAGCTAGCTGAATTCTCATGGTTTCCAGTAAATTCTATGGGACAAAAAGAAAATGGGTGCAATGTGGGACTTGACTGAAAGTAAGAAAAACCTGGCCCCAATCCCGTTGTTGTTGTTGTTGTTGTTATTATTATTATTATTATTATTATACATTTTATTAGTTTTACCATCAATTTAACATTTCAAAATTTGACTTCCTCCCCCCTCTTTCTGAGGTTCCTTTAAAAAAAAAAAATTAATATCTTCTGCATATCCAAATTCATTTAATTTGCTCATTTAATTATCTTCTTTAAATATATACTCTTATGAAACTGCAGGTTATTACAACAATGTTTTTATCTGTTTGCAGTTTATCTGTAAATATTCCATAAACCATTTCCATTCTTTTATAAAAAGTTTGTTATCTTGATTTCTTATTCTTCCGGTTAAGTTTCGCCATTTCTGCATATTCCGTACGTTTTCGTATCCATTCTTCCTTTGCTGGGACTTCTGCTTCTTTCCACTTTTGGGCAAGTAACATTCTTGCTGCTGTAGTAGCACACATGAATAAGTTTCTATACAGTTTCGGTAGTTCTGTCCCTAGAATTCCCATAAGAATTATTATTATTTTTCTCATCATCATCATTTCCCAGCATACCACCATACTTTTTCCCATTTAAGTGAATGAGTAACAGTACTGGAAACAGCGCATCACCCCTTAAGATTCTCTCAGGCTCCTCCCCAGACTTGCCAGATTCCTTAAAGTTCTACTCTTATTCTATCTCTAGCTAGGCAGATTCCACCTAGGGCAGGCTAGGCCCTCCAGATGTTTTGAGACTACAATTCCCAGCATCCCTGACCACCGGTCCTGTTAGCTAGGGATCATGGGAGTTGTAGGCCAAAAACATCTGGAGGGCTGAGGTTGTGGAAGCCTGACCTAAGGTTACTTAATCCCAACTCCAGCCTTCCAGGCTGCATTGGTGGGCGAGCTCAACTTTAAAAGATATTGTTGAAAACAAAAGCCAGCAACCTACAGCAGAACAGGACAGCTGTTGCATATGTCACGATCATACCAGCAGCGTAGTGCCGGTTGCCCTCGCTACCGATGCCTCCAGAGCAACCCCACCCCCGCTGGAGCAAAGAAGGGCCACACTTGGTGTAGTGGTTAAGAGCGGTAGACTCATAATCTGGTGAACCAGGTTCGTGTCTCCGCTCCTCCACATGCAGCTGCTGGGTGACCTTGGGATAGTCACACTTCTCTGAAATCTCTCAGCCTACCTCACCTCACAGAGTGTTTGTTGTGGGGGAGGAAGGAAAAGGAGATTGTTAGCCGCTTTGGGACTCCTTCGGGTAGTGATAAAGCGGGATATCAAATCCAAACTCTTCTTCTTCTTCTTCTTCTTCTTCTTCTTCTTCCTCTTCCCGGCCCTTGCAGTGGGGAGCCCAGTTGGCCGACGTGACTCTTGGCAAGCGGAGAAGATCACTGGGCCAGGCCACGCTGGGTTTGCCTGTGGAAAGATTACAAAGACTTTATTTGCGTAGCCAACAGGCCATAGCATCAAAGGACAGACACCGACAAAAATACATTACAAATATAGTTACCGTATAATCTTATGACCTATTAAAACCCTAGGTAGAAGCTGCATTATCATTCATCAATGACCCTCTGTCCCATAGGCAGTGGCCTTTTCTCTGGTAGATTGTTCCAGGTCAGTTAAGTAAATAGACCAGCCAAATTGAAAGATTATAAATATAAATATAACCTCGGGGGGATGGTCAGGACAGGGAGAAAGATAATAATAACCAGATGCAGATAGGTTAAAAATCTCAGTACCTAAAACTTAGCAGAGATAATAAAATACTAATAATAAAACATAAGGATAATAATGATAGGATCCTAGGCGAGGAATCCGGGTGACGACACTGATGTCATTCAGATAGCAGCTCTCAGTCTCATTGCTCTCTCGAAAAATTTAGCAACCTTCTCTGTTGTCGAGCTGTTCTGGTCGGCTAGGAGTGAGAACAATTTGGCTTCACAAGAGCGGCCTGGGATAGCAGATAGGAGCGGCGTGATGGTTGCTTGGTTTGCACCCGCTCAAAAATTGTGCACTCAGGCCCCACTCCCGGCACCCCCCACTCTATGCCCCTGGATCATAATGGGAGGTGACAGACAGATAGGTTCATAAATAAATAAAAAAGTTAAAGGACCCCTGGACAGTTAAGTCTAGTCAAAGGTGACTATGGGGTTGCAGCACTCATCTCGCTTCAGGCCGAGTGAACTGGCGTTTGTCCACAGACAGCTTTCCGGGTCAAGTGGCCAGCAGGACTAAACTGCTTCTGGCGCAACGGGACACCGTGACGGAAGCCAGAGCGCACTGAAATGCCATTTACCTCCCCACCATAACAGTATCTATTTATCTTCTTGCACTGGCGTGCTTTCGAACTGCTAGGTTGGCAGGAGCTGGGACAGAGCAACGGGAGCTCATGCCGTCGCAGGGATTCGAACCACTAACTTTCTGATCGGCAAGCCCAAGAGGCTCAGTGGTTTAGACCACAGCACCACGAGCGTCTCATCCAGGTTTGTAAATATGCTCATGTTTGCATGGTACACTCTCTCTCTCTCACTCACTCACACACACACACACACACACACCACCTTTGAACCAATAGAGAATTCACTTTTCCGTAAAATCCTTTCACCATTGGATTCCTCTGCTAAGAGTTGCAGAAGGAGAATATACCATTTTCTCTTCCTCCGTAGAGTTTTGCTACTTGCAAAAGCCTGCCATTATAATTTACTCATTGGCTTTCCATTCCCATTTCTTTCCCTGCGAGATAACATAAAGATCAGCTGCTCCCCGCTGTGATAATTCACGTAGATCATGAGACTTTGATAGACGTGACAACAGAAATAACCTTCAGGTTGCTACTCCTTTTATGCTAGCTGCACACACAAGAGCCCTCTACCCCAGAGTGCCCAGCGTGAGGGTTACAAAAGGTCCTCACCCGCAAGTGCAGAGTTCAGAAAGTAAAAAAAAAAAATCTTATCACGACCACCTCACAGTGTAAAGCCAGAGATTAATCATGGGGGAAGGGGTGCTCTCTGTTATTGACAGAGTTGTATCGCAGAAATGACAGCGTGAGGCAGGTAAGCAGTACTTGTGAGAGCACAACAAACTGGAGAAAGGGATTTTCATAAAGCTCAGACAGATACCCTTTGGAATGGAGTGCTTAAACAAGCTGGCGGGGCTTTGCAGAAGGAAATAGATAGCATCGCTGGATCGGGCGTCTGTTTTCACCATATGCTTACAAGAGATAGCTAGATCACAGAAAGCAGAGAGAGAGAGAGAGTCTATTAAGCCAGATGAGTGGAAGGGTATTCAATGAGACTAATGAGTAATGCATCTTAGACAGCATCTTAAAAAGCAGAGACATCACCTTGCCAACAAAGGTCCATATAGTTAAAGCTATGGTTTTCCCAGTAGTGATGTATGGAAATGAGAGCTGGACCGTAAAGAAGGCTGATCGCCGAAGAATTGATGCTTTTGAATTATGGTGCTGGAGGACACTCTTGAGAGTCCCATGGACTGCAAGAAGATCAAACCTATCCATTCTTAAGAAAATCAGCCCTGAGTGCTCACTGGAAGGACAGATTGTGAAGCTGAGACTCCAATACTTTGGTCACCTCATGAGAAGAGAAGACTCCCTGGAAAAGACCCTGATGTTGGGAAAGATGGAGGGCACAAGGAGAAGGAGACGACAGAGGACAAGATGGTTGGACAGTGTTCTTGAAGCTACCAGCATGAGTTTGACTAAACTGCGGGAGGCAGTGGAAGACAGGAGTGCCTGGCGTGCTCTGGTCCATGGGATCACAAAGAGTCGGACACGACTAAACGACTAAACAACAACAACAATGAGTAATGCCTTGGAAACAAAAGATGTTCAACAAAAGATGAACGGGTTAAATCTGTAATGATACACTGGGCAAGGGATTTGGGGCATAATATCCAAATTTCAGATTGGAAAAGGTTATGGAAAATTGACTTGAAATTCTTGGCGTGTTGTACGCTGAAAGAAAACTACAATGGTACCTCTGGATGCGAACGGGATCCGTTCCGGAGCCCCGTTCACATCCTGAAGCAAACGCAACCCGTGCGCGGGTCGCGATTTATCACTTCTGCGCATGCGCGCAACGTCATTTTGAGCGTCTGTGCATGCGCGAGTGGCGAAACCCGGAAGTAACGCGTTCCATAACTTCCAGGTCACCACGGAGCGCATCCCAAAAATGCTCAACCCGAAGCTACTTCAACCCAAGGTATGACTGTATATGAAAATGATGTACTGGTGGTATTTGACTCCTAGGAAGTTAGCAAAAATGTATAAGACAAGCACAAATACCTGCTGGAAATGTAAAGAAAAAGGAGGTACCTTTTACCATATGTGGTGGTCGTGTAAGGTAATAAAAGCATTCTGGGAAATGATATATAATGAATTGAAAAAACGTTCAAAATAACTTTTATTTTAAAAAGAAGCTTTTTTATTAAGAATTGTAGGTACCGAGATCCCAAAGGAGCAGAAAAGACTTTTCATGTACGTGACATCAGCTGCATGCATGCTACTAGCCCAGAGATGGAAAGAAGATAAAGTCCCTACCAGAGAGGAATGGCAAACCTAGCTGTTGGACTATGCCAAAATGGCAAAACTGACCGGAAAACTCAGGAACCAAGAAGACAAAAACTTCAATAAAAAATGGGGAGAATTTATAATTTATTTAGGAGACCACTGTAAGCAAATGAAAACATTAGCAGGATTTTAATAACACTTGCAATGTAACAATCACTATAGACAATATGGAGAGATACAAAATATGGATTATGAAATAATATGCAGTTGGAAATGTTGACAATAAGACCCATAGAGTGGAGGCTGGGAACTCTGGCGAAATCTCTAAATATGGAGATGTATTTTGGTATTGTTATAACTTTACACTTGCAGGATCAGGCATCGGTCTTTTCATACCCCAACCGAACTAATAAGAGACCAATGAGACTGGTTTGGGGGGTCAAAACAGGCCACAACTTTACTGAAAGTCTTCAAATTCTTCTGGATGACCTAACATGGCAGTAAAGCCTCTCCTCCTCCCGGGGGGGGGGAGGGGTTGTGATCTGGAACCGTTCCCATGCTTCGCAGGGCGCGTTTCGGCCCCTGCTTGCCGTCATTGCTGCCGCGCCATGCTTCCCGGTCAGTCTTCCAATTGGAGGGAAGCTCGGGGGCGGGGTTTAGCCACTCAAATGCGGCCGCAGCAGCTCTTTCCCCTCATTGCGCAGCCGGGTTTCAACGGGTCACCCACCCACCCTTCCCTTTAGTTCATCGCTTCGTGCTTGACCTTGCTATGGACCTCTGGTTAGTCGCCTTGGTTGCCCAAGGAGCCTGGTAGGAGTTTTTACCCAATTGGCAAATTGGCACCGGCCACTTGGTTTTTGACCTACCTCGTAGCAAATCGTCATAACTTTCTGGTATTGGTGGTTAGGCATTGGAATATGTTTGTGTATTGGAGGGCAGGGTGTGGCAATCGCCTACCCCTTCACTTTATGGGTATTCCGTTAAAGGAATCCGGTGGTCGTGGATCCTGTCCGATGCCCTGCTGGTGGCTGGGGGCCATGGCACAACCCCCGGTGACATCAGGGGAGAGCTTACAGTTGTATTTGCATCAACAGGCTCCCCCTATTGGTGGTTAACCCTTGTTAGGCTCACCCCTCCCTGAGGGGGTGGAGTCAAGCTCTGCTGTTTATCCAGTGCCTAAGCCAATACCTCTCACATGCTGTAATCAATAAAGTTGTGGCCTTTTCTTGCCCATTAACCACTACAGGTGAAACTCAAAAAATTAGAATATCGTGGAAAAGTTCATTGATTTCAGGAATTCAACTTCCAAGGTGAAACTAATATATGAGATCAACTCATGACATGCAAAGCAAAATGTGCTTCCACTTCTCAGAGGTCCAATCTTGCTCCATTTGCAATCTTTGTTTTGCTGATTTCCTTGACTATTCTAATTTTCTGAGATTGTTAATTTGGGGTTTTCATCAGCTGTATGCCATGACCATCACAATGATAACAAATCAAGGCAAAAATATCTCACTTTGCATGTCACGAGTCTATCTCATATATTAGTTTCACCTTTTAAGTTGAATTACGGAAATCAAGGAACTTCTCCACGATATTCTAATTTTTCGAGTTTCACCTGTATACTGTGTCCTTGTGTCTTTCTTATCTCAAAGTGGGGGGGGGGGTCCTCGAATCACAATGTGGGTTTCCTGTTTTAAAATGTCTTGTGCCTCTTCTGGCAACCGTCGCTCCCTCTATCCCGCTCTTTGTTGTGGCCATACATTCAGAGCTAGGGATAGAACATTGAGCCACTTCCAAGAGGAACTCAGCAAGCTGAGCAGCACGGAGACAGAACAATGGCTACTGGCAACAGAGCAGAAACAGAGGGACAGGGTATTTTTGAATATTATGTTGCTGGAAAGCAAGAGGGACCACACAATAAAAATGGGAACCAGAAGAGAGGAGAATAGAGGACAACAAAAAGACAATTAAGCGGTCAAATGACAGCTCATTTGCGCTGGCTGTATTTATTATATTACATGGAGACCAGACCTCTTTTCTTGTTCCAGGTTCCTTCTCTTTCACTTCTGGTATTCCTCTCAATCCCAAATAATTTTAGATAGAGTTTCAAGCTTAACGTTGATGACGACAAATTTAAGAAACATCTTTTTACACATACGTCTCAATGTAATTTAGAGATATTAAAACAGCTATAATAGGGTTTGTTTGTTTGTTTGTTTTTTAAATGTACAAAAAACTTAAAATTGGTTTTTAAAAACTGGTGGGTCAATCAACTACAGCCTTGGAGGTGCTACAGACTACTGCTTTCATCATTCCTTGAAATTTGCCAAGCTGGCTGGAGCTGATTAGGAACTATAAGTTCAATGACATCTCAGAGGTGCCCATATAACTGCCAAATCCTGTTGAGTTGGATGAGTTTCGGCCCAGTATACCTGAAGGAGCATCTCCACCCCCATCATTCAGCCCGGACACTGAGGTCGAGCTCTGAAGGCCTTCTGGCGGTTTCCTCCCTGCGAGAAGCCAAGTTACAGGGAACCAGGCAAGAGGGCCTTCTCGGTAGTGGTGCCCGCCCTGTGTAATGCCCTCCCATCAGATGTCAAGGAAATAAAGAACTATCTGATGTTTAGAAGATATCTGAAGGCAGCCCTGTTTAGGGAAGTTTTTAATGTTTGGTGTTTTATCATGTTTTTAATATTCTGTTGGGAGCTGCCCAGAGTGGCTGGGGAAACCCAGCCAGATAGGCAGGGTATGTATGTATGTATGTATGTATGTATGAATGAATAAATAAATAAACTATTATTATTATTATTATTATTATTATTAGCAAGGCTTAAGCATGTGGACAAGGCCTTGTAAATGTGTTTGTGGGTAGGTGGGGTATTGCTTTGTTTCCGTTTCCATTTTTGCTTTTGTTTTAGCATGTGTTCTAGTGAGCCTTCCTGTGATCTATACAAGTTCATAACAATAGATAGATAGACAGATAGACAGACATATATAGCTATAGCTATAGCTATAGATATAGATACCCCTGACCGTTAGGTCCGGTTGCGGACGACTCTGGAGTTTCGCGCTCATCTCGCTCTATAGGCTGAGGGAGCCGGCGTTTGTCCACAGACAGCTTCCGGGTCATGACGAAGCCGCTTCTGGCGAACCAGAGCAGTGCACGGAAATGTAGTTTACCTTCCCGCCGGAGCGGTACCTATTTATCTACTTGCACTTTGACATGCTTTCGAACTGCTAGGTGGGCAGGAGCAGGGACCGAGCAACGGGAGCTCACACCGTCACGGGGATTCGAACCACCAACCTTCTGATCAGCAAGCCCTAGGTTCAGTGGTTTAGACCACAGTGCCCCCACATCCTTATAGATATAGAAATATTAAGGGGGGGGGGAGAGAGAGAGAGAGAGAGAGAGAGAGAGAGAGAGAGAGAGAGAGAGAGATGTTGAGGACCATAGATTAACCACTTCTGAACTAAAACAGCAATTCATGGATTAAGGATGTGTCAGTGAAAGCAAATCTTAAAAATTGGTAAGACTGAGAATTAAAGGTCACTTGGCTTCTGAACCTGTTTTGGTTCTGCTGCATTGTGGGCAAAGAGTGGGGGGGAACAATTTTAAGGTTGCCTTTTCTTCTAAAAACGTGCTTTCATTTGCTTATTAAATTGCTTGTATTCTCACACTTTCTTGCAAATCTGAACGAATCTTTGTCACTGAAATCATTCTATACAAATTTGTTTAAACGAAATCCACTGATTAGCTTAAGTATCCAGTTAAAAGTAATCAAAAGGAACCTGTCACAAATGCTGCAATCCAACGGGCACAGAGGAGCTAATGCGTCTAAAATGTTGGCTTAATTCTTTCAGGACCCTTTTACAGCATTCATTTGGGAATCATTGGACAAGTGTAAAGTATCTCTTTGAATCCTGGCCAGCTGTTTGTTATCCCATTGGTTCTGGCTTGCTCTAAAAGAAATCTCTTTGCCCAGAAAACATTTCAGTTTGGCTTCTTTTCCACAATAAACAAACAAACAAACGACACTTTAAAAAATGCTCATCTGTTAAAATATGTAAATCTCTACTTAAAAGTTACTCGATTAGCAAAAGAAATAAGCAGTCATTGTGGCTTTATTTCAAAATGAAAAGTATTAACAGTTGCTCACAAGGGCAAGTGAGGGTCTTCCACCAAAATCTAATTTTCAGAGCTTTCCAAAGGGGGAAAAATGGGGTTTCTTTATACAACCAGCCTGTTGACTGCTGTTTCAGAAATGGGTGGGGGACAATGTTATTTGGTTAAGAATTTGGCACGTTGTTCAGAAATACAAGGTTTTCCTATTAAAAATACATCTTGATTTTCTCGCAACCCTTTGAAATTCTGCGATTGAATCAGAGCTAAAAAGGGCTAACTGACTCAAATGTCACCAGAGTTGCAAACACTGAGAGGCCTTAGACCTCCTGGGGTTTTTTCTCAGCTTTGCCCTCTTGTGCAATGGAGTGATAATGATACCGCGTTACTTGATAGGTTGCAAGCATGACTGTGAATGTGTTGTGAAGCACTTTGAACACTCAGAAAAGGTGCTGTATGTGCTGCGAATCTTTCATAATGAGGTTTCAGATATCTGCAAGTCTGTCCACCTTTTCAGACCCTCCAAGTGCCCCTATTTTTCAGGGACACTCCCTGGTATACCGAAGCTGACCCAGTTTCTGATTTGATCCTGGAATGTCCCACTTTTCCTCAGAGTGTTCCTATTTTCATTGGAGAAATGTTGGACGCTATGGTAGGATGTTGCTCTTGTCATCAGAGAAATATTGGCAGGTATGGAGTTATGTGAACCCTGAGGCAAGGAAATAAGTAACTGTATAACCTTTAGAAGTCACCTGAAGGCAGCCCTGTACAGTGGTACCTCGGGTTACATACGCTTCAGGTTACAGACGCTTCAGGTTACAGATTCCGCTAACCCAGAAATAGTTAAGAACTTTGCTTCAGGATGAGAACAGAAATCGTGCTTTGGTGGTGCGGCGGCAGCAGGAGGCCCCATTAGCTAAAGTGGTGCTTCAGGCTAAGAACAGTTTCAGGTTAAGAACGGACCTCCAGAACGAATTAAGTACTTAACCCGAGGTACCAATGTATAGGGAAATTTTTAATGTTTAATGTTTTATTAAGTTTTTGTGTATGTTGGAAGCCACCCAGAGTAGCTGGGGAAACTAGTCAAGATGGGTGGGGTATAAATAATAAAATGATGATGGTAAAATAGGATTTCCCTATTGTCATTGGAGAAATGTTGAAGGGTATGCCTTTTCCTTCTCCCATAAAAAAGCCCGGATACAGAGGCCCAGCTCCGAGGGTCTTCTGGTGGTTCCCTCCATGCAAGAAGTGAGCTTACAGGGAACCAGGCAGAGGGCCTTCTCGGTAGTGGCGTCTGCCCTGTGGAACGCCCTCCCATCAGATGTCAAGGAAATAAACAACTATCTAACTTTTAGAAGACATCTGAAGGCAGCCCTATTTAGGGAACCTTTTAATGTTTGGCTGGGGGAACGCAGCCAGGTGGGCGGAGTATAAATAATCTATTATTATTATTATTATTATTATTATTATTATTATCAGTGCTTTTTTCTGGGGGGACTCAGGGGGACGCATACCCGTAAACATTTTGTGAATCTAAGTTTGGCCTCATTGAGGGGCAGTATTTCAATATGAGTAGGAAAATGAGAGTACCCCTAAACATTTTTTTAAGAAAAAAAGTACTGATTATTATTATTATTATTATTATTATTATTATTATTATTATTAACAAAAGACAATCAAGAAAAAACAGCATGGTCCAAACTGGATTTGAACACTGAACCATTCATCTCAGCATCTGTATGTTGATATGTGCTCAGTGCCTAACTAATGTATGCATTCTTGAATTGAAATAACAATCCTATTCTCTCTCTCAACTTTATTTTCAAGGGAAATATATTCTATTTATTTGGTACATTTATATACCGCCTATTAACTTGGTCCTCCGGACAGTTCACATCATTATCAAAACAACAAACTTCAAGGTGCACTCAGGGTCATGCACATCAAAAGTGTTCAGAGCTCTTCCACAGACCCCTGGCTTCAGCAGTGAAAGAGATCTGTGCCATATCTATCGGCAATTTCAAGCTCTGCTCCGGGGCTGATAACAAAGAAGACAGCAAACATTTTGGCCCATGACTGGGGGCGGGGTGGGAAATTGCATGCATTATCATCCGCACAGTACAGAGATATTTCATCTATTAATAATGCATGGGTTATGAATAAATAGCAAGTGACAATTTGGATGACTGCTGTTTTGGATGTTATAAACCATAACGTTTCTGTGCAAACAGTTCATGAATATAGAGAAGAAAGGATTTTAATGGAATGAATCAGTAGCAGCAGAAGGAAAAAAAAGAAAGAATTCCAGATGAAAAGGGAGCTTGTTTTGCACAGCACTGGGAAACACAGAAGGCTGTTCTCATATGAAAGGCAGGTTTCTCCTTTTCCACATGAATGCACATGGACAAAAGTCTCATTTGATGCTCAGGGATGGATCCTAATTATTTCATTGTATTAATTTAGTCACACATGACATTATTTATATGTACAATACCATCGACATGCAGAGCAACATGGGGGGGGGGAGGAAGAAGGAATGTCCCTTCCCAAGGAAACTTTCCTTCTCAATTTCTGCAGTGGAAGAAACTATTCCTAGAGTGGAAACACTCTGTTGATACATGCTAAACAGACAGCTGCCATCTTCACAGTCCTGCCGACCAATCTTTCATGTTGCATGCTTTAAAGTGCTGTGGGTGCCCGCCCACGCCCCAAATCTCCTTGCAGTGGTCCTGGTATGCATAAGGGATTCCAAATGTCCTCAAATAATAATAATAATAATAATAATAATAATAATAATAATAATGTCTCTGCTTTTTAAAAAAAAAAAAAAAAAAAGCAGAGACATCACCTTGCCAAAAAAAGGTCCGTATAGTTAAAGCCATGGTTTTTCCAGTAGTGATGTATGCAAGTGAGAGCTGGACCATAGAGAAGGCTGATCGCCAAAGAACTGATGCTTTTGAATTATGGTGCTGGAGGAGACTCTTGAGAGTCCCATGGACTGCAAGAAGATCAAACCTCTCCATTCTGAAGGAAATCAGCCCTGAGTGCTCACTGGAAGGACATATGCTGAAGCTGAGGCTCCGATACTTTGGCCACCTCATGAGAAGAGAAGACTCCCTGGAAAAGAACCTGATGCTGGGAAAGATGGGGGGCACAAGGAGAAGGGGACGACAGAGGACGAGATGGTTGGATAGTGTTCTCGAAGCTACCAGCATGAGTTTGACCAAACTGGGGGAGGCAGTGGAAGACAGGAGTGCCTTGCGTGCTGTGGTCCATGGGGTCACGAAGAGTCGGACACGACTAAACAACAACATTTTTATTAATTTATTTCTTATACCCTGCCCATCTGACCGGGCCTCCCCAGCCATTCTGGGTGGCTCCCAACACAATATTATAAACACGATAAAACATCAAACATCAAAAACTTCCCTTGAGATGTCTTCTAAAAGTCAGATAGTTGTTTATTTCCTTGACACCTGATGGGAAGGCGTTCCACAGGGCAGGCGCCACCACCGAAAAGACCCTCTGCCTGGTTCCCTGTAACCTCATTTCTCGCAGTGAGGGGATCGCCAAAAAGCCCTTGGAGCTGGACCTCAGTTTCTGGGCTGAATGATGGGGGTGGAGGCGCTCCTTCAGGTATACTGGGTCGAGGCCATTTAGGGAGGAGGAGGCACACAAAGGAGGGCTTCAGAAGGTGATCTCAGAGTCTGGGTAGGTTCATGTGGAAAGAGGTTGTCCTTGAGGTATTGTGGTCCTGGGCCATTTAAGGCTTTATAGGTCAAACCAGCACTTTGAATTGGGCCCAGAAACTAATTGGTAGCCAGTGCAGTCGGACCAGGATCAGTGTACTATGCTCAAACCGTCTTGCTCCAGTGAGCAACCTGGCTGCTGAATTCTGCACCAGCTGAAGTTTCTGAACCATCTTCAGAGGCAGCCCTACTTATAACGCATTGCAGTAATCTAACTTGAAGTTACCAGAGCATAGACAACAGTAGTTAGGCTATCCCTGTCCAGACACTCCGGGCCACTAATGAAGAAGAAGAAGAAGAAGAAGAAGAAGAAGAAGAAGAAGAAGAACAACAACAACAACAACAACAACAACAACAACAACGCACCCTGAACTTTCTTATGAGTAAGTATTTTTAGGACCAAAGTATTGTAATGGCTTGCGGGACGCGGGTGGCGCTGTGGGTAAAACCTCAGTGCCTAGGACTTGCCGATTGTATGGTCGGCGGTTCGAATCTCCGTGGTGGGGTGAGCTCCCGTCTTTCGGTCCCAGCTCCTGCCCACCTAGCAGTTCGAAAGCACCCCTAAGTGCAAGTAGATAAATAGGTACCGCTTTATAGTGGGAAGGTAAACGGCGTTTCCGTGTGCTGCGCTGGTGCTGGCTCACCAGAGCAGCTTTGTCACGCTGGCCACGTGACCCGGAAGTGTCTTCGGACAGCGCTGGCTCCCGGCCTCTTAAGTGAGATGAGCGCACAACCCTAGAGTCGGACACGACTGGCCCGTACGGGCAGGGGTACCTTTACCTTTACCTTTATTGTAATGGCTTAGCAGTTAGCACAGTAGGTCCTTTGGAAATATGGCTTGCAACAAGCATTTGCAAGCAACTCGCATGCAAGGATTAATGACCAAAAACACATGGAATTTGTGTAATTTTAATTGGGTAAGGTGCATCATTTTCGCAAGCTTGATAAGGTCATTTGAGAAACAATTAGGTGGCACCATGGGGTAAATAAAGCAGGCACATGGAATAAATGATAGCTCACCTAACCTTTCTTAGCTCCTGTAATTGCGTACACATTATTCAAAGTTAAGCAAAAGGACACACGTAAATTGGACCCTCCACTGTGATATAGCTGCCATGAGACAAACGCGATAATGCCCGGGCTGGCGCATGGCTCACAAAACATGATATTATAGATCTCCTTCAGACCATTGACAGAGTTTGCAAATTGCATAACTTGCCTAATTCCTGCTTTGAGATAGTGTTCCTGCTCGCTGCATAATGCTCATCAGTCTTTCAGAAACTGTCGCGGGTCGCTAACAATAGCTGTCATTGAGAAAATAATCCTAGGCAATTTTCTACCAGATAATTCAACCTACCGTGTTATCTTCTTCAGGGGAGTGAAAGGGGAACGCCAGGGGAGCTTAAACGATGGCTTTACCCAGCGAAAGATTATTCCAGTTCTGAGGCAGCTCTGCTTAAAAAGGTTAGAAGCCTAGAAATACTCTACATTCCATCAACAGCGGAATGCACTGATAATGGCAGAGTTTAAACAGCCGCTCCAATTATCATCAAATAGCATGTAAAAGTCTACTCCAAAGCTACCAAAGTCTATTAGCTTATCCTTCTCTCAAAGCCATGGTAGTGCTCTAGTTCCCTTCTGCTTCACAATGATATGGATTTGCGTCCATGAGAATCGGCAGACGGTACTTCGCTCTTATCAGTTGCTGGGGAAAATCGTGAATTCAGAACTTTCCAAAACCTGACGTGAAGCCTATTTAAAATTAGAAACTGACATGAAATCAATGTTTTGGACTTTGCCCGCTACTTAGAGAGAAGAGCCGTCTTCCATTCCTAGGGCAAGCCAGGCTGGTGGCCCCACGGCAGGGAGGTACCTTGTCATCGTCCCCCAGTGTGTCCTTTGGAAGAAGTGCAGCGGCAGAATAAAACCACCTGGCGCTGCGCCCTGCAAGCAGAGGGGCAGGCAGGTGGTAGGGCTGAGTGATATCCGGTTTTCAACATCGTGATGCATCACCAGCTGAACATCGCAATAGACAATGTCTGGAATAAGGATGGAGCTGTGTAGGTTCTTCTCGGTACTGGCGCCCTCCCTGTAGAATGCCATTACTTCAGAATGTAAAGGAGATCAAGAATTACACAGCTTTTAGAAGACATCTGAAGGCAGCCCTGTATCGGGAGGTTTTTACTGCTTGATATTTTTATTATGTTTTTAGATGTGCTATAAGCCACCCAGAGTGGCTGGGGAAACCCAGTCAGATGGGGAAGGTATAATAAATAAATAAATAAATAAATAAATAAATAAATAAATAAACTAATGCAGGCCCTAGTTTTGGGGCAGAGAACAATCTTTTCTATATTTTCATGAGCATTTTGACAGTATTTAAATATCTCATAATAATCACCATTTTTAAAAATAAATGACGAATGATGATACCTGATTTGAATATAGTTTCCTCCATTAGTTCTACTTACACTACCCATAGCAGACTTCCTAGTTCCAAGTCAGCAGAAACATGTGATTTTGTTGCCCGATTCATCAACATTCACTGAAATAGGTAAAGGTAAAGGGACCCCTGACCATTAGGTCCAGTTGTGGCCGACTCTGGGGTTGCAGCACTCATCTCGCTTTATTGGCCGAGGGAGCCGGAGTGCAGCTTCTGGGTCATGTGGCCAGCATGACTAAGCTGCTTCTGGAGAACCAGAGCAGTGCACAGAAACACCGTTTACCTTCCCGCTGGAGCGGTACCTATTTATCTACTTGCACTTTGACGTGCTTTCGAACTGCTAGGTTGGCAGGAGCAGGGACCGAGCAACGGGAGCTCACCCTGTCGCGGGGATTCAAACTGCCAACCTTCTGATTGGCAAATCCTAGGCTCCATGGTTTAACCCACAGCGCCACCTAAAACATGTGTCTTGGGACACTGTACTCTTGCGGGAGTGGGGCCCCGGAAGGCGGGCGTCCCAGTTTTCTGCAGCAACATCAGAGGGTATGTGGACCAAGCTCAGAATGCCTCTTTATCGACATTTCAAATTCACCAACTTTTGAGAATCTGCAACGGTGGCAGAAACAGCAGCTTCTCTCTTTGCTCCATAATCTTTGTTGCCACGGCAAAACAAATATGTTGATGGACTAACATCACCACAGCCGAAAAGCTGACACCAGGGATCAGATGGTAGACCACTGAGAGACTACTGAAGATTGGTGACTTCGACTTTTGAAATCATGGGTATCAGTGAGCATCCTAAAGGATTTTTTACTTTCACACTTTAAGGACAAATAAATCTTGCTAGACAATATGTTTTCTGCCGGTTGGCAGGTATATTATTGTAGGAAGCAGGTGCTTCACCAGTGTCATGGAAGCCACTTTGCATAATAGAATGCAGAAATAAAGACTCAGCATACAGCAGAAGATCTGTTCTTCAGTGTAAATAAATTTAGCAGCCAGTTGGAGAGGTGTATTCTCAAGAGTACTACTATTTTGTCTATTCAGCAAGCCATAAATCAGTTGGCTGTTCCTTTTCTGGCTGCAGAGAGCAAGTGAGTCACAGTCGGTCACGGGAACTTCACAAAGTAAATTTGAGTCTCAAAGGCCTGAAAAACGTGGGACCCGCATGATAAGTTCTGCCCATTAAGCATATATATGGTCGCCAGGGAGAAGTTCGAGCCTGTTTTGGTCACCTATCTGGGACTGCAAACCTGGTTTCAGAGCTCTCAGCAGATCACGAGGAACAACTGGTGGGCTATCTTCACAAGTACAGTGGTACCTTGGGTTAAGTACTTAATTCATTCCAGAGGTCCATACTTAACCTGAAACTGTTCTTAACCTGAAGCACCACTTTAACTAATGGGGCCCCCTGCTGCCGCCGAGCCACTGGAGCACAATTTCTGTTCTCATCCTGAAGCAAAGTACTTAACCTGAGGTAATATTTCTGGGTTAGCAGAGTCTGTAACCTGAAGCGTATGTAACCTGAAGCGTAAGTAACCCGAGGTACCACTATAGTACAGTTAAAACCTGTGAAAGGTGTCCTTTCAATAGGGCCCTCGGGCCAAAGTGTAGAAATCAGGATCAGATAAGTTTGTTCCTCCAAATGCAAGAGAGGATAACCCCTTGACCCACCAAGCAAAACTCCCAGGATGCCATGCGGTGTCTTGGAGCAGAATGAAAGCTTACATGGGGGTGAGTGAGTGGGGGTGAAAAGGTTAAGTGTTGAGGGTGCCTTGACTGCTCATTTCCAGTTTGGTTTTGGGCAGGCTTCCTGTTATGTACTGAGTTGAATAGGATCCAAAATGCAGCAGTCTGATTGGTCCTAGAACAATAGGATTCAGAATGCAGCAGTCTGATTGGTCCTGGAACAATAGGATTCAGAATGCAGCAGTCTGATTGGTCCACAGAAGCCACCCAATCCAGCTCCAGGTGGAAGTGAATCCACAACCTGATTGGTCCACAGGTGAATCCCAGAATTAGCCAATCACATGGGGCCCATTGTGTAAATAATGTATATGAAGCAGACATTCTGTGGGAACTCCCATTCCTCCTCACCACTATGAGCTGAATAAAGAGCATGAAATCCACTCTCGACTCCGAGTATATTTCATGCTCCAATTGGAGAACAGCCTTTACCAAAGGTGTCATGGGCTTTGAAGACGCTCAAACTTAGGACGCAAGGGAGAAACGTGCTAAGAGGAAGGCATGCTTGGCAAATCCACACCATGATCAACTCCCACCCGGAAACCTATGTCCCCACTGTGGAAGACTGTGTGGATCCAGAACTGGCCTCCAAAGTCACTTACGGACTCAGGACTGTGTTCATGGAAGGAAATCTTACCCGGCTACAAGTGATTGCCAAAGAAGAAGAAGAAAGAAGAAGAACTGCAGTTAGAAACAGAGTATTTTCTCCACAGCTATGAAGTAATACCTTCTCCCCAGAGAATGCTCCCCAGGGGGCATTTGTAAGGGGTTGTAGAGCACACATTGGGCAGGGTGCTGGCCTTTAGCCTTCCTGGCTAACTATACTTTTTTTCCATTTAATTCACACTTTCAAAGTTTTTGCATTTGATTTTATATTCTGCCTTAACAGTTTATCATCTGCTTACAATGACTGTTGAAAGCTGCCTTGAGCCTCGGAAAGGTGGCAGAGAAACATTTTCAACAGCATCCTCTCAGCTTAGCACCCAAATGCCAAACTTTCTCCCTTGCCATGCCCACGCGGATGTTTCCGTTTGATGTTGCAGGCCTGTTCTTTGGTTTTATGGGCAAAACACAGGCTTCAATTTTTGGCAAGAGCCAATGCTTTTGTGCAGCTCTGCTCTTGATAAGGCAGGAATTTGCTACTAACCCAGAACCACAAAGTGGAAAGAAAGAAGAGAAGGTTATCTCTGCTAGAGTACTCGGCATAAGGAGACCAGGGATGGGCAATCTGTGGCCCTGAAGATGTTGCTGCGAATGTGTGGTTGATCACCGGCTCCCTTTCCGGCCCCACCCCCTTGCCCAAGCCTCCATTGTTGAATGTTCTGCAGACGGAGGCTGTTTGCTTCCCCAGCGACCTGTGACTGGCTGATTAGATTATCTGTCTGGGAACTCTAGAAATGGCTCCCTTTCCTTTCCTAAAGAAGCTGCAGAACTGTGAGTTGAACCCCATAAAAACAGGATTTTTCCCCATTGCAAAGTAAGCTCAACAACTTTGAGCTGATTTCAAAAAAATGGGGCTTTCCCCCTTTCCTCCTCTAAAAACTAGGTGCGTCTTATGGAGCGAAAAATATGGTAAATCATATGGGACACATGGCCATCCAACCTCTGCTTTAAAACTTCCAAGGAAAGGGAGTCCAACACCTCCTGAGGGAGTCCATTCTACTTCCAAGCAGCTCTTACTGTCAGAAAGTTATTCGTGATGTTGTCGGAATCTCCGGCCTTGGAACTTGAAGCCATTGGTTCGAGTTCTAACCTTCAGAGCAGGAGAAAACAAGATATGTTGCAAAACATCTGGAGTGCCCTCAGTTCCCCATTCTTAGCTTAAACCTATGAGGTCTTCTCAGAGAAATAACTTCATTTTCTAGCTTAATTCTCAAATAATATGCAGTTGTACCTTGGAAGTTGAATGGAATCCATTCCGAAAGTCCATTCGACTTCCAAAGCATTTGACTTCCAAAGCGCATCTTCAGTATATTTCAATTTGATTAGGTGCAAAATGGAAGGAGGGGGGATTGTGTGAGCTGTGAGGGGATGGGGAGTTGGGGGGAGCTGTGTGTGGTCTGGCAGCCAATCGGAAGCCGTGGAAGCAACGCCGGACACTCGGCTTCCAAAAATCATTCAAAAACCGGTACAATCACTTCCAGGTTTCAATCATTCGGGAGCTGAAATGTTCGAGTTCAAAGGTATTCAGTTTCCGAGGTTCCACTGTATTTGGAACCTAGCTCGTGTGGTATAAATGCTTTAGTTTTTTCGATTAACTGCAATTTATTAATTTTTTTAGGAAATACAAATTTGGAAAGGGTAAAGAAATCAAGAATGCATATGGGTGTGCAAAGGATTTAATCTGTACCTTGGGATATCTTCAAGGTGAACATTTTTGACCACGAGAGTTCACAAAGTTACAAGAATCATAACCTCCACGTTGTTTTCATCCAAACCCCACAATTGCAAAATGTCATCAGTGATACCGCAAGTCCGTTTGAAATGATGCCCTTTAGCACAGATAAAGCCAGGTTGCCAGATGCTGTCTTTTTCGCAATTCCCTTGAGCCAGAGATGCTGAACGTGAGGGATGCTTTTCTTGTCAAGCTGTTGAGCACAGCCTGAAGCAGCTCTGCATTATTCCAGAAAACAAAGTGGCCTCAAGCCAGCCCAAGGGAAGATGATCAGGTCCAATGCGCAGAGCCCTGCTGTAGAGCCCATTAATTTCGTATGGGTGCGCACACACTTTGCACACTCACCCACATGGAAGACAGGAAGGCTTAGTAAACTACTACTTCACTCGTCATCAGAAATTGCTAAAGTGCCATAGGAGAGAGAGAACAAATTATGTTAACTGCATTTATAGAAAGGAAAATAAATGTTTCAGCCAAACTGAACAATGCCCTTGTGCGGCTACAGGAGTAAAACTCAACCTGCAAATATAATTAGCAAACATATTAGCGTATCCCAATGCACTGAGCATCACCAGCTATGTGGACCACCACCCCTCATGCACATCCCATCACAGAAGGCTCTTCTCCACCGACTGTTTACTATATTTGACAGTCACCTGTCCTACTGCACTGATTCCTTCCAGCTAATGGTTAGCTTTGGAAACATAATGATCCTAAACCCTCACTTCAGCTGCAGTATGTGAAAATAGCACACTGTACATGATATCGTTCCTTAACATGCATCTGCATGCACACACATTCTAACTACAGATGATAATAATAATGCATGGGATGCGGGTGGCGCTGTGGTCTAAACCACTGAGCCTCTTGGGCTTGCCGATCAGAAGGTCGGCGGTTTGAATCCATGCGACGGGGTGAGCTCCCATTGCTCTGTCCCAGCTCCTGCCAACCAAGCAGTTTGAAAGCATGCCAACGCAAGTAGATAAATAGGTACCACTGCTGCGGGAAGGTAAACGCCATTTCCTTGCACTTTGGTTTCCGTCACGGTTTCCCATTGCACCAGAAGCAGTTTAGTCATGCTGGCCACATGACCCGGAAAGCTCTCTGTGGACAAACGCCGGCTCCCTTGGCCTGAAAGCAAGATGAGCACCGCAACCCCATAGTCACATTTGACTGGACTTAACCATCCAGGGGTCCTTTACATTTTTACATAATAACAACAATAATAACAATAATAATTTAATTATTTATACCCTGCCCATCTGGCTGGGTTTCTTGTCTAATGCTACCATCAGTGAAGATGACAGCATGGGTCTTCTGCTCCTTGCCGCTCCTCACCTCAAATCCTCTCAACATTGTTGTTGTTTAGTTATTTAGTCATGTCCGACTCTTTGTGACCTCATGGACCAGAGCACGCCAGACACTCCTGTCTTCCACTGCCTCCCACAGTTTAGTCAAACTCACGTTCGTAGCTTCGAGAACACTAACCAACCATCTCGTCCTCTGTCGTCCCCTTCTCCTTGCACCCACCATCTTTTCCAACATCAAGGTCTTTTCCAGGGAGTCTTCTCTTCTCATGAGGTGGCCAAAGTATTGGAGTCTCAGCTTCAGGATCTGTCCTTCCAGTGAGCACTCAGGGCTGATTTCCTTCAGAATGGATAGGTTTGATCTTCTTGCAGTCCATGGGACTCTCAAGAGTCTCCTCCAGCACCATAATTCAAAAGCATCAATTCTTCGGCGATCACCCTTCTTTATGGTCCAGCTCTCACTTCCATACATCACTACTGGGAAAACCATAGCTTTAACTATATGGACCTCTCAACTTTAGGCTATAGTTTAAAATGTCAGAGGAGGAGAGGGAGAGGGAGAGGGAAAGGGAGAGGGAGGTAGGGAGGGAAGGCAAGTAGAAAGCTTAGCCAACAGAGTGAACTGCATTCAATGGATCGTAGCCACACGTGGCCTCTACTCGTGTAAATGTTCCCACCCACACTGTGTCAAACTAGTTCAGCCCCTGCTCTGCTCGATGACACTCTTAATCTCAGGGTTGCGGCTTCGAGCCCCATGATGAGCAAAAAATTCCTGTGTCGTAGGGGGTTGCACTAGATGGCCCTTGTGGTCCCTTCCAACCCTACAATTCTATGGTTCTGTGGGGGAGGGGGAGGAATAGCACCCAGCCACCTCCAAAGCTCCCACTCCTAACATGCACGGCAGAGCAAAATGCATTTGTTCCTATTCTAGAGAGTTTCATCGCCCAGAACATTGGACTAGGGCAGCAGTTCTCAACCTGTGGGTCCCCAGATGTTGTTGGACTACAACTCCTATCATCCCTGAGCTCTGGCCTTGCTAGCTAGGGGTGGTGGGAGTTGTAGTTCAACAACATCTGGGGACCCACAGGTTGAGAAAGGCTGGACTAGGGGGTTCGACTTGATGACTCTCTGCGTTGCTTCCAACTCTACAGTTCTATAGTTGGGAGATACATGCTGAAACATCCACCTGAAATGTGTTGATTTGTAGAGACAGGGATGGAGCGGGGCGTGTGTGTGTTGGCTGTTCAAAACAAAGGTAAGTTTTGCATTAGGTTTTCTGTTCTAAAATAAAAAAGCAGGTTGATGGCATCCATCTGTCTTGAGAGACAGTGGAGTGTGCCTCCAGGGATGAAGCCAAACCGCTATGTCAGCAGCACTGAAGTGACGTCCCCAGGGCGCAAGCCTGGGCAATGTGTCTGGAGGTCCTGGGCTGCCCAGATGACAACAACAACAACAACAATAATAATAAATTTTATTTATACCCCACCCTCCCCAGCCAAGGCCAGGCTCAGGGCAGCTAACAACCAATAATAAAAACAAGTTGAATGAATACAACTTAAAAACAAGATTAAAATACAACATTAAAACATTAAAATGCAGCCTCATCACAGGAGGAGAAAGGAAAAAAGAAAGAGGGGGAGGGAATCAGATTGACTCCAAGCCAAAGGCCAGGCGGAACAACTCTGTCTTACAGGCCCTGCAGAAAGAAATCAAATCCCGCAGGGACCTGGTCTCATGAGGCAGAGCGTTCCACCAGGCCGGAGCCAGAGTTGAAAAGGCTCTGGCTCTGGTTGAGGCTAATCTAACTTCCTTAGGGCCCAGGACCTATAGGGTGTTGCTATTTATGGACCTTAAGGTCCTCCGTGGGGCATACCGGGAGAGGCGGTCCCGTAGGTACAAGGGTCCTAGGCCTAGACACACACCCCGGCCTCACAGATAAGGTCCAAAGGAAAACAGAGCAATACATTTAGCACCAGCTTGGCTGTAGGAGCTGACAGCCAAAGGCAAACAAGATGCCATCCAACCATCTTAGGGACTCCACTCTGGATTATTCCTTAGCCTTTTCATCTTCTTCTCCCAAAGATGTCCTACAAGGCAGCAGAGGCTTAGGACCAGAGTTTTCCTTCTCCTGGATGGGCTACCTTCCCAGGTTGATGAGTCCCATCTGCCCCTCACTTCCTTCTCCACCATGAGCAGAAATCGCCTTCTTGACTGTTGGGCCCACTATTGGTCTTGTCTGCTCAATCGGCCAAAACTGGCAGGGGAAGACCCTAAATCACCAAGGTTTTGAGACCCATCAATGACCCTCATTTGATTCAGCCAGCCAGTTGAAACCATTCCCGGGGTGTGGCTGCTGTAGCACCTCTGATGGGGGACACAGTTAAAACAATGGATACTGTGAAGAAAATAGCGGAGGAAATGAGGTATGTATTAGAAAAATAGCAAGTTTCAAAGCTTCATGATATCAGCCGCTAATGGAAAACCCAAAATATTGTTAAATGGGTCTTTATTTAATAGATAGCAATTGCAAGCTGCAATTTGCAAGCTGTAGTTGCAGATGGCAATGTTTTCCCATTCTTTTTCAACAGTCGACTACGGTAGTTACTGTGGGGATCAGCTGACAATGAAATGCCAACTGCAAAAGATATGCTCGTGAGTATACTGAACTGTTAGATTGTTGCAAGGATGTTCCAAGCGTGAAAGCTACCTACTTTGAATACACAAAATGCAAATATTTAGAGAGTGCAAGAGTGGAAAGAGGCTCGCAGATATCATTCCATTCATTTGGCATTTTAAACACAATTGAATACCAAGCACAGCAGACAGCTTTAAAGTGCAGAAGCTTTTTAAATACTACTTTAAGAGCAATTCATTTTCCAATTAAGAAAACTTAGAAGCTCGGAGATATATTCTCTAAACGGAAAAGAAACATTCTGTCACGAAAAAGAACAGAATTGTGAATTGGAACAAGTGAAAGAATACGTGAAACTGGCAGAAAATACTGGAGGATTAGTAATCATAGTTTTGTCTCAATCATGGATACAAGCGAAAACTGTATTGAGATGATTGTTAGATGATGCATCTCTACAGGTTAAATGAAACTGACCACCATTTACAACCCAAAGTGGTAGCATGTCAAAAGAGTTTGGTTTGGTTTTGAACCTATTTGGAGAGTTTGTACAGGAGGGTGGAGGTTAAAACCACAATGGAAAAGATATTAGGATAGCCTAAACGAGTGGATACATCGTGGTTTGTTTGTTCTTTCTTTCTTTCTTGTATATTAATTTTCACAAAAACAAAAACATTACTTTTAAGAAGAAGAAAAACCCAATAAAATAAAACATTTAACACAACTATATATACAATCCATATTAAATCCACAGTATGGAATTACTTGAATTATGGGATTACTTCCCTCCACCGCCTCCCTTGGTTCCTTTATAATATTATCATTCACGCATGTCAATAAAATCTTTATCTCTGATTACTTCCAATTTTTGTACATTGTCTAAATATTACAAGTGTGGTGTTTTTTTTTTAATCCTGCTAATGTATTAACTTGTGTACATTGCTTTTGTAAATATGCAATAAACATTTCCCATTCTTTTTAATATTTGTTATCAACTTGATTTCTACTTTTACCAGTTAATTTAGCCATTTCAGCATACTCCATTCACTTAATTGTGGTTTGCTCTTAAGCATATTGATAATACAATAGCAAGTAATCACAGAGTGCTCATGTCCTAACTGGCCACAGCAACTGATATATGTCGTGCTCGATTCTGGATGCAACCAAAGATGCTTCATAGACACAGTACATTTGATACATTAAGGTACTACTCAAAAGTAGCATGTATCAGGTGGATATAGATCACCTGCCATATACAGTATGTGCTAATGGCACATGGCAGAGATTAGACATTCTCGGAAGGAACTGGACTTGTATTTTTGAGCAACTTGAACAGCAATTTAATATATTCTGGTGAGCAAAGAATATGAGAAAAGAAACAATATATACAATATACAATAATGAAGTTTGCCTCCAATTTTAATTGAGAAAAAAAATGCACTTTGGTGCTCAGAACTTGGGAAAGACTGGTTTCAGAAGAAGCTGCATCATGTCAATACACCCACAAACATATTATTAATTATTCCAGGTGATAGATTTTTTTAAAAATTATTACACCACCGGGTTATTTCCTGCAAACACATGCATCCATTCTGTTGTTAAACAACTCATTCATATTAGTTTTGAAGGGGCAGGAAGGATTAGAGGAGCAATTATTTAACACTGCCCACTTAAGAGCGTTACAGAAAAGCTTTAAATAATGCATTCTGCAGTGCCATCTAGGGGATTTTAAAACACGGAGAGACCTATTCATCGGAGAGAAGGAACAATAAAGGCTAAATAAAGTGGTTGCGATTCCCGAGCATCCTGTGGATTCTGGGGTAATGTTTGATTTTACTGTAGGGATATCTGCGCAAGGTCATATCTGGCATTGCAATTTTAAAACCAGGAGATGCATTGAGCCATAGTCAGGCTTAATAGACCAATACTTCACAAATGTAACCTTGAGGTAGGGAAGGTTTTTCCTGATAAAAACCAGCATACTGCAGAAACGTGGATGTACTAGAAATTTTTCGCCGGAGGCTTTTATTAGATACCATGAAATATACGGCCTCTTTATATGTTATATGTAATCTCTCTTCCATCCTTTGATCCCATGCTTCTGCTGTTGTGTTTGAAAGATCAAAGACCACTTTGGGGGGGCCAACCGTGTGAAAAAGATCTGCGCAATTTGCCCTATTCATGTGGTTCTGGATTTTCAAGTGCCACTATAGCTCTTTGGGACAAATCTTACAAAAATGGCTCCCACATCACACACAAACAAAAATGGATCCCAGATTGAAGGGGCCATGCTTGAAGGTTTTTGGTTCAGAATAAATACAGTGGTACCTTGGTTCTCAAACTTAAGTCCGCTCCAAAACCAAGGTGCGCTTTCCCATAGAAAGTAATGCAAAACAAATTAATCCGTTCCAGGCTTTTAAAAACAACCCCTAAAACAGCAATTTAACATGAATTTTACGAGCTAACGAGACCATTGATTCATAAAACGAAAGCAATAATCAATGTACTGTACTGTAAAGGTAAAGGGACCCCTGACCATTAGGTCCAGTCATGACCGACTCTGGGGTTGCGGCGCTCATCTCGCTTTATTGGCCGAGGGAGCCGGCGTATAGCTTCCTGGTCATGTGGCCAGCATGACTAAGCTGCTTCTGGCGAACCAGAACAGCGCACAGAAATGCTGTTTACCTTCCCGCCAGAGAGGTACCTATTTATCTACTTGCACTTTGACGTGCTTTCGAACTGCTAGCTTGGCAGGAGCAGGGACCGAGCAACAGGAGCTCACCCCGTTGCAGGGATTCGAACTGCTGACCTTCTGATCGGCAAGTCCTAGGCTCTGTGGTTTAACCCACAGCGCCACCCACGTCCCAGTACTGTACTGTACTATACTATAAAATAAATAAGACAGTATTGTAGACCAGGCATGTCCAACTTCAAGTAGGCTATTTGCCCCGAGGGGGCAGGGGTGGGGGCAGGGTGGGCAGCAGGGGGGGTGCAGGGGTGGGTGTATATGCAGCTCTGTCTCTCCCCCACCCCAGCCAACCCTTTCTCTCCCCCCCCCCAAAAAGCATCTCTCTCTCTCTCTCTCTCTCTCTCTCTCTCTCTCCTCAAACCAGCTGGGCTGTGAAACTCTCCTCAGAACTTTGCAATTACTATGGGGGGGACACAAATTAGCAGTGCAACAAGCCTTCAGTTACTATGAGGGAGACACAAATTAGCAGCGTAACAATAAAAACAGAATCTCAGGACTCAAAACGGAGCACGTTCGACTTCCGAGGCAAGTTCACAAACCAGAACACCTACTTCCGGGTTTTGCAGCGTTCGAATTCAAAGTTGTTTGTGAACTAAGCTGTTCGAAAATCGAGGTATCACTGTAAAATAATTCGGTTCCAGAGAAAGCCTTTACAGATTGTCAGATCAAAGAGGCTGAGTAAGTGAAAAATGTAATTTCTGCATTTGGACTGCAGACCCATAAAAGCTGTTTAGTTGCTCCTTTATACATATTATTAAAACATTTGTTTCCTTCTGTCTGACTGAAATAACAAGTCACTCCAGTGAGTAACTGCTTCCCAGGAACGTGTCAGTTAGTTTGTTTTTATTTTTCATTTTATTGCTCATTTAACGGAACTCATTCTAATCTCCACACTTCAGTTTCCTACATGATTAATACCGCAATGTTAAAAGAGATACTGGAATGCAAAATTGACGCATCTGCAGAATAATTATATTTCCTGTCTCAGCCAATGAAGTGCATGATGGGAGAATATTGCAGCCTAATCAAAACAATTGCATGGGTGGCGCTGTGGGTTAAACCACAGAGCCTAGGACTTGCTGATCAGAAGGTCAGCGGTTCGAATACCCACGACGGGGTGAGCTCCTGTTGCTCGGTCCCTGCTCCTGCCAACCTAGCAGTTCAAAAGCACATCAAAGTGCAAGTAGATAAATAGGTACCGCTCCGGCGGGAAGGTAAATGGCATTTCTGTGCGCTGCTCTGGTTCACCAGAAGCGGCTTAGTTATGCTGGCCACATGACCCAAAAGCTGTACACAGGCTCCCTCGGCCAATAAAGCAAGGTGAGCGCCGCAACCCCAGAGTCGGCCACTACTGGACCTAATGGTCAGGGGTCCCTTTACCTTTACCTATGTATTCTGTTCCTCTAAGCATGCTGGGTCTTGGTTTATAACAGAGGTGACTAATGTTGAGTTTAAGGGTTTGATTTGTCTCCTGGCCTCAACACTTTTTCTTGCCCCCCTGACCAACCAATTTTGGAAGCAGGGCAGGGGGAAAGGCAGAGCTCAGTGCTCCAATGGGGATGCAAATTGCATCCCACCCCCTGTTAATGCAGCCGTGGGAGGGTTCACCGTGCTTCTAAAAGGGTTAAAGGGTTAGCCAGTCCTTATCTATATGTACATGGAGCGCTTAGGGGTGCAAGCAATACACACTGCTTTCATTTCCCAACATGAAAGGAAAGCATTCTCGGTTGCACACGAGCATTTCAAAACACATAAACAAGCTTCTGGACACTTATTGCATGTCTGCAAATAAAAGAGATGGTTTTTCTCTTAGTCCAGTTTCAAGACATGGGGAAAGATAGCAATAGCCCAACACGCTCAGAGAACCAGTTAATCTGTAATTGCTTTGGAGAAAACAAAAACAAAGATGATGAGAAATAGTGTGACGTGCTGCAAAATAGCAAGTTGTCATACGATGATGGTCTAAACGTATTTATAGGTTGAACTAGCCAATTGTCGCATCTGTGGTGTTTAATTGAAAAGGAGCAACAGGAGGAAAATATGCAAGAATTGCACGTTGATACTTGAATTATTCAGTTACTTTAAGTGTGAGTTGTCTTGACTCCATGAGCTTCCTTCCACCCCTGCCTCTAGGAACCAGGATGGTGGAATGAACCACTTGCAATACACACACATACAGTGGTACCTTGGTTCTCAAACTTAATCCGTTCCGGAAGTATGTTCCAAAACCAAAGCGTTCCAAAACCAAGGTGCACTTTCCCATAGAAAGTAATGCAAAACGGATCAATCCGTTCCAGACTTTTAAAAACAACCCCTAAAACAGCAATTTAACATGGATTTTACTATCTAACGGGACCATTGATCCATAAAATGAAAGCAATAAACAATGTACTACAGCCACACAATCAATCAATCAATCAATCAATCAGTAGCTGATCTGGGTTCCACACAGTCACAAAAAAAGAGCCGCAAAAACAAAAAAGTAAAATAAATAGCAAAAACAGACGGACCTCAGTGTAATGCTCAAAATGGAAGTGTGGCACGGAGTACTTTCGGCTGCCAAAAAAAGTTCGCAAACCAGAACACTTACTTCCAGATTTGCAGTGTTTGGGTTCCAAGTTGTTTGAGTACCAAGGCGTTTGAGAACCAAAGTACCACTGTGTGTGTGTGTGTGTGTGTGTGTGTGTGGCATAGGCAGCCTTTGGCCCTCTAGATGTTTTGGCCTACAACTCCCATGATCCCTAGCTAACAGGACCAGTGGTCAGGAATGATGGGAATTGTAGTCTAAAACATCTGGAGGGCCAAAGGTTGCCTGTGCCTGGTATATGAAAAAGAGGAGGAGGTGGCTACTCAGATATGAAACACAATCTGACCACTCCATTACTCTGGCAAAATTACAAATTTGTCCACCGAATAAACTATAGTCCATAAACACAGGTGACTTGCTGCATCCAAAGCTATGTTTTCTGGCAATTCACATCCAGCCTGTCAGTCACATTTTGTTCCTGAAAAGAAATGACATTAGCATTCATATTAAGAGATCCTTTTGCAGTCTGGGTTTCAGCGCATTCGCTGAAGTTTGGAATGACATCTTGCCACAAAGGCAAGATGGACATAGCAGCGATTATTCTGCCCTCCGGCGATACTACCGAGAGTAATGCACTTTCTAAGGGACATGGCTGATGAATATATTAATATTTCAGTGGAACATTAATATTTTTGGCAAACCTTGGATCACCTAGAGATGAATGAAAGAGCTTATGTGTGGCACGTTCTGAGATATAAAAAAAATGTGCTGCGTAGAAATCCCCTATTTCTGTGCTTTTCGAGAGACTTATATACAAACACATGGATTTATTTAGCCTTAATGCTAAATTTAGGGTAGGAATCTGGAAGCCATGAGCACTAGTTTTTAGGTGTGAAGGCCCTTTGTCCTTCCTTTCGGATGCAACATAGAAATCTGCTTTATCCTACGTCACACCATTGTGTACGTTGACTGACGGCATCTGTCCAGGGATTCAGACAAGGGACATTCCCTTTTAAAAAAAATAACATTTTTTATTTGGTTTTTCAGATTAAAGTTTTCCAATCATATATCATAAAAACAAGATTCCAAAGAATCTCCTGGACTCCTCCCCTTTGGGGGTCCTATTGGGGGTTTAAAAAAAAATATTTTTATTGGTTTTTCCATGTATACATCCTCTAATAATATTTCTCTAACAATTTTCCATATTTTCCCCCCTCCTCCCAGGGATTTCCCTCATATTCCCATTTTGTTTTATTTCCATATTACTGACCCTGCGTGTTGTTTCCCAAAATTTCCCCAATATATATAGTCTTACTTTTTGTTATATACAATTGTGTTTGTTTATTCAAACCCTGCCAATGAGTCCATTTATTTATGTTGCCTCTTCATATAGGTTGTAAATGGTTCCCATTCTCTTTTAAAGTCTTTGTTATCCTTTTCATGTAATTTATCTGTTAATTTTGCCAGTTCTGCATATTCCATAAGTTTCCCTTGCCATTGTTCTTTCGTTGGTATTTCATCTGTCTTCCAAGCTTGTGCTAATATAATTCTTGCCGCTGTTGTTGCATACATAAATAATTTCCCATTTTCTTTTTTTAAATCTTGATCTAAAATTCCTAGGAGGAATGCTTCTGGTTTCTTAACAAATGTCTTTTTAAACAATTTTTTCAATTCATTATATATCATTTCCCAATAATTTCTAACCCTTTTGCATTCCCACCACATATGATAAAATGTACCATCTTTTTCTTTACATTTCCAACAGATTTTAGATCCCTTTTTATACATTTTTGTCACTTTCTCTGGCATAATATACCATCTATACATCATTTTCATATAATTCTCTTTCAATAAAATACAATCTGTAAATTTTAAATTCTCCTTCCACATCTTTTCCCAATCTTCAAGTCATATATTATGACCTAAATCCTGAGCCCACTTTATTTGTGCTGACTTTACCATTTCATCCAGCGTTTACCCATATAACAGATTACACTGGGGAACAATTTTTTAATTTTTGAATGTTGTCTAGATTTCTACAACTGATTTAGGGTATTTTTGCACTGCTGAATCAGGAAATGGCATCCGTTTCTCTCCATCAGGTCAGGTTTACTGTAAACGGAATGGTGGGCATTGATAAAGGTAAGTACACGTAAATTGCATGTTGCTTCACCATTTTTCAAACTTCAGGGCTTGAACTTCTGTTTCTTGCAACTCCTGGAATGCTCAGCGGCAGGGAGGTCTCTCTTCAGAGTCCAACAGTAGTCAGCCATCATGACTGCGTCCCAGAGACACTGATATCTGGTCTCCATCTCTTTCATGCCCTGATGGAATCTCTCCCCCTACTCGTCACTCATTGAACCCAGGTTCTCAGGAAACCGGTCCATATGTGAAAATAGGTAGTGCATCTTGACGCTCATGTTGCAGCCCAGGTTTCTGAAAGCAGTCAGCATGTTGTTGACAAGTTCTGCATAGTTTCCAGCCTTATTGTTGCCAAAAAAGTTCTTCACTACCAGAACAAATGCCTTCCATGCTTCCAGTTCCACTTCGTTCATTGAGTTTCCAAACTCTGGATCTCTGATGAGCTGATGGATCTGAGGACCGTCAAAGATGCCAGCTTTCAACTTCTCCATGGTCAATCCTGGAAAAGCCTGGCACAAGTAAGTGAAGCAGTCACCATCCTTGTCCAGAGTCTTGGTGAATTGCTTGATTAAGCCGAGCTTGATGTGCAGCGGTGGGAAGAATATTCTGTCTCTGTCCACCAGAAGGTCGTTGATGACGTTCCTTTCTTTGCAAGGCACCAGTTCCTCCCGCACAGGCCAGTCCTTCTTCGTGTAATGCTGAGCACGGTCCCTACTATCCCACATGCACAGAAAACATGGGTACTTGGTGAAGCCAGACTGTTGTCCTAACAAAAAGTTCACCATCTTCAGGTCAACACAAATAAACCACTTATGCTGATCATAACCAATTTTCTCCAGCACATACTGCACCGCTTCATAGTTCTCCTTCAGTGTACTCGAGTGAGCCAGGGGTATAGAGGCAAACTGGTTGCCGTTGTTTAGCAGAACACATTTCAGTGACCGCTTGCTGCTGTCAATGAACAGTCTCCAGTCTTTGGGTTCATACTGTGGCACTCCAAGCTTGAGCAGAAGCTGCGCAATATCTGCACAGTACACAAAGTCCTTCTCTTCCGAGAAAAAACGGAGGTACTCTTGATGCGTGTTGCGGAAGAAGCTGATGCGAGCACTGCCAGAGAGGAGGTTTTTTTCCTTCAATCTGGATGCCAACAGTTCGGCAGAGTCCTTTGACAAGCTGAGGTCGTGAACTAGATCATTCAGCTCCTTTTGGGAAAATGGATGTGGAGCATCATCTTCAAGAACCACTTCTTCTTCTTCTTCATGTCCTTCAACACTGGAGGCATCTTCGTCACTAATGTCAGGAAGTTCTCTGAAGATAGGCACTGGAATTTCATCACAATGAGCTACAGGACGACGTGCTGATTGAAGATCAGGATACTTGAGGCTGCTCCGGTTCTTTCTGTTGATCCCAGCCGCACCAATTTATGAAAGATTTTGAGGTTTTATGACTTCAAACTGATCCCTTTTCGACATAATCACCCAGAACTATCGGACCTGAATACTTCTTGTCATTAAAATAATCATTTCCAATCAAAAAAATTATTCGACATGGCATTTTACCCCCACCAACTTCTTCTAAAATGCTCCACACAAGCGTACATGTGAACAAAAACGTAAAAAAAGACATGTGGCCACAGCTCAAAAACTTGACCTGACTGAGCAAAACCAATGTGATTTTTGGATTCAGCGTATCAGATTCGTCCTAAATCAACTGAAAAAACGCAGACAACAAATTTGTTGTTGACCAGTGTTATACATTTTTTGGAGTAATTTCGTATCACTCTCAATTATCTCTTTTTGAAAGTTTGACACTGTGTAACTGAAACCTTTCTTATTGTCTTCCTTAAACTGTTTGTTTAATTGTCTATGATGTAACCAACTTTGTAAAAAAATCTTTAGTTCCTCATATTCTTTCAGCTTTAACCCTTTTTCCACCTCTATTAATACTATTGTTAATCATTTCCTCCTGGACACAAAATTGTTTGAAATAACTTTTTCTAAAAAAACCCAAAGCTTTTCTTTTAGGAATTCGAGGTGCTGAAATCCCAAGGGAGCAGAAAAGACTGTTTTTGTATGTGACAACAGCTGTCCAGATGTTGCTAGCCCATAAATAGAAAGAAGATAAAGTCTGTACCAGAAAGGAATGGTAGGTGACGTTGATGGACTATGCCGAAATGGCAAAATGACTGGAAGGATCAGGAATCAGGAAGACCAAAACTTTAATAAGGAATGGGGGGAAATTATAATTTATCTTGGAGACCACTCTAAACAGTTAAAAATGTTAGCAGGATTGCAATAACACCTGTAATGTAACCAGAACTATGGATACAAAGAAAATTTGGATTATTAAAAAAAGGATGCAGTAGAAAAAGGTTTAATAATGGAACCCACAGAGAGGGAGGTGGGAAGTCCAGAGATTTGTGGGAATCTTGTACTTTGGGATGAGTTGTGGTCTGATTGTAAATTTAAATATGTAAAACCAAATAAAAAAAAATATGAGGGGGGGGGCATGCCCAACTTATTTTTTATTGCATTCTGAAAACTGCAAATATGACCAAGGAACATAATAAACTATTCATATGATGTACTGCTGGCATTTTTTTTTTTTTAAGTCAGAGGTAATCAACGGGATTATAGAACAGTGAGTTTGCTTCTTTCGCTGGGAAATTAATTATAAGCCTAATTAAGAATATAATTGTACAGCATTTAAAGGGGAACTTGACAGGTCACAGCAACGATATATCCATGAAGGGAAAAGGAGATTACGCCATTAAGGATACTCTGAACATTAAGAAAGCAACATTTAATTCGAGGATATAGGTATTTATTTTTATACTTTGATTGAAATTTGGCCTTTTGAAAATCACTTGAGTATTGAGTTCATCAGGTGAAGTGGAAGAACATTAGAACTTTCTAGAAATGCCTCCATCTTCGTCTCTGTAAGTGTATTTTTATTTTATTTATTTTTTGTCTTTGGGGTTTCATGCCAGCAGACATGGTCGGCAAAACCACATCTGTCTGTACAAAGTCATACGCATTACAAGGTCCACACAGACAGTGTTCCGGGAACTTCATTCTGTATTACAATGAGGAGCTGTGCATTTCTGCCAGCGCAATTGTGCAAATTTTGTGGCTGCATTTATGTCTCACATCTAGAAACGGGTAACCTAATATTGTGGATTTATTAAAAACAGGTTAGTTAAGAGGATTTATTAAAAACAGGTTAGTTAAGAGGATGTCTCTGATTCAAACTCTGATTTGATGATGATCTTGTTTACTGGAGCATCTTAGAATTGCAACTGCCCATTGCTCTAAGACAGGGGTGCCCAAACATGTGTGAGGGCCGACCAAGGTTTTAGGATTGAAATTGTTAAGCTTTTTTTTTTTACAATTTTTACCCTAGGACATATACTGCCACGGGAGCCAGATTGAGCTTTTTTAGGATTGGAGTTGCTGAGCAACTTTAGGATTTTACCTCAGGACATATACTGCCATGGGAGCTGGATTAAATTGATGGGTGGGCTGAATTAGGCCCCCAAAATGGACTTTGGACACGCCTGCTCTAAGAAACAATTGATAATACATACCCCATATTTTTCGCTCTATAAGACACACCAGACCATAAGAGGCACCTAGTTTTTGGAGGAGGAAAACAAGGGGAAAAAATCTGACTCTCAGAAGCCAGAACAACAAGAGGGATCACTGCGCAGTGAAAGCAGCGATCCCTCTTGCTGTTCTGGCTTCTGGGGTAGCTGCGCAGCCTGCATTCACTCCATAAGACGCACACACATTTCCCCTTACTTTTTAGGAGGGGAAAAGTGAGTCTTATAGAGCAAAAAATACGGTACATCTCTGGACTGCAGAGTGAAGTTCAACTCCAGTTGTAATCCAGGGACAATATATGTCATGTAACAGAAGTTGGGGAAACAGGCAGGAGAAAAGGAGACCAGGGGAAATCCTTGAATTCATTCGAGCCCACCCATCGACTTCATGGAAACTAAGTTCCGACACTCTGGCACATGTGGGCCCTGGGCATCAAGGAAACGAGAAAAGATTTAATTCCCAAGCTTCTAAGGAAGCATTACGAACACTGAAATCCAAATTAGAAACTACTTTTAAAAGACCTTCATGAGACAGCTCCTCTTAAAGCTGTCCAAATACTACCTAAAATGCCAAGTATTCCCTAGTAACCTGCTCTCTCCCCTGATACAGAAATGTTAGAAGAGATATTGATTTTTAGATTTGTCCGAAGTAACATTTTCCCTTCTCGGTTTTATTCAGGGAGTGCGGGTGGGGAAACCAAAGTGGAAAGCAAACACTTTCTTTCTGATATTCCCCAAGCAGGACCCACAACGTCTGCCAAGGCTGGAATTTAGAGTTCAAAGATGTCTGTCTTGGTTTAATAACATCCACTTTATATGTCAATGAGCCAGACTCCTGCAGGATGTGTGAAAGAGAAACTCAGTAATTTGCTCTCTGGAAACCGCCAGCATGGCTCTAGGTGCATATTAATGCAACTCAGGAGTTTCAATGAGGTGATTATAGTCTCCCCAGAGAACTCATTTCACAGCTAGCCCCTAGGAGCCTTAAGAGAGTTCATTCAAATGATGCGAGGCAAGAATCTAACCATCTGCAGGCATGCTGGCCGAGCCCTCACTCTGACAAAGCTGACATTTCTCCAACTTCTCCTAAGGCACAGCTCAAAAACGCAGTTAAACAACAGCAGGACTGTGGTACAGTTTTAAAGGTGCAAAACGGTGTCCACAGTAGGGAATTCAAATCTCTCATCGGACTGCGTCTGAAGTATTGGTCCCATTTCCTCCCTGCAGTTCCAGAAGAACGGAAGAGAGAGGGAAGCTCAAATTAGCATCAAAGCAAGCTTGCCACCCAAAATCTGCTCCTCTGCAAATATTCATCCAGAAATGTTTACTAGGTACTCCGGGCTGGATTTAGATTTGATGAGGCCCTAAGCTACTGGAGGTAATAAGTCCCTTTATATGTCCAGCTGTCCCTTGTCAACAAGAAATTGTCACTATTTTTTGTGTTGAATATATGCACGTTACATGGTTCTGTGTCGAGGGAGGCTGTCTACCAGCTCTAACTGGTACGCAGGCTGAGACCCTACCTGCCCGCAGACTGCCTTGCCAGAGTGGTGCATGCTCCGGTTATCTCCTGCTTGGACTACTGCAATGCGCTCTACATGGGGCTACCTTTGAAGGTGACCCAGAAACTACAATTAATCCAGAATGTGGCAGCTAGACTGGTGACTGAGAGTGGCCACCAAGACCATATAACACCGGTCCTGAAAGACCTACATTGGCTCCCAGTATGATTCTGAGCACAATTCAAAGTGTTGTTGCTGACCTTTAAAGCCCTAAATGGCCTCATCCCAGTATACCTCAAGGAGTGTCCCCACCCCCACTGTTCGGCTCGGACACTGAGGTCCAGCTCCTAGGACCTTCTGGCAGTGGCCTCACTGCAAGAAGTGAGATTACAGGGAACCAGGCTGAGGGCCATCTTGGTAGTGGCACCCACCCTGTGGAACACCCTCCCATCAAGGAAATAAACAACTATCTGACTTTTAGAAGACATCTGAAGGCAGCCCTGTTTAGGGAAGTTTTTAATTTTTGATGTTTTGTCAGGAATTTAGGGGAGTATGTTAGACACAAAATCAAAGCAATATGCAGTGGTAGCTCTGGTTACATATTTAATTCGTTCCAGAGGTCTGTTCTTAACCTGAAACAGTTCTTAACCTGAGGTACCACTTAGGTAATGGGGCCTCCTGCCGCCGCTGCAGCGCCATGCCATTTCTGTTCTCATCCTGAGGTAAAGTTCTTAACCCAAGGTACTACTTCCGGGTTAGTGGAATCTGTAACCCAAAGTGTTTGTAACCCAAGGTACCACTGTACTACTAAGTCTCTGCTTACTAGAATTTGAATTCTGAATATACAACTGCTGAGGTTATCAGAGTAAGAGTTTCATTAAACCACCACAGAAAACACGTTCTTAATAGTGTGTGCTGTTAAAGCTTCATTCGAGTTACATAAAAAGGTAAACTGACCTATTCTTGGCTTTAATTTTGTGCATATATATATATATATATATATGCTGATGTTTCCTTTTTCTAAATCACAGCTGCAGCAGTTAGTTATGCAAATTAGTCCTTTTTTCTGAAACACACTTTAAATGGTGTTATCATCACAGCTATGTGGCATGTCAGTTTCTGCCAGTATTTAACTCTGTTCCTGTAAACAGTGCTTTGCTAATCTTCTAAAGGCAAAAAAAATCTATCTAATCCTAAAGCAAACATAGTTGGGATGTGGGGAAGGATGCGATCAGAAATAACTAAAGAAACCTGCTTCTGTTTTGCTTCACTTGTCCACCAAACAAGCTGCATGCATTTAGTTATTTTAATCAAATTTGGTTATTTTAATTTCATCTCTGAACTTTGATTCTCAAGGTAGACATTATGTATCAAGCAATACTAATAAAATAAGACCAGATAACAATAGCACATCGCCAGCTGCAATTAAGAGCAATCATATTAAAAGCCTTCATAATATATATATATTTACCCAGTGCCTCAAAACCATCAGGCTTGGTGCCAGAGGAATGAATACTGTTACAGTGTTGTGAAGAAGGCCCTGTGTGAAGAAGGCCCTTTCTCCAATGACCACTTAACTCACAGGGAGGGACCCTGAGAGTCACTATGCTTGTGAAACATAGACCACTTCTAAATGCCATCTCCAACCCCTTTGAAAGATTCAGTCAACAGTATCTCTGAAATTTTTTACACATCACATGGGAAGACAGGTGAACTAATACCAGTGTACTGGAAGAAGCAAAGATCACCAGTGTTGAAGCAATGATTCTTCAATATCACCTTCATTGGACTGGTCATGTTGTGCGGATGCCTGATAATCGTCTTCCAAAGCAACTTCTCTATTCCGAACTTAAAAATGGAAAGCGCAATGCTGGTGGTCAATAAAAAAGGTTTAAAGACTCTCTCAAGGCAAATCTAAAAAAATGTAGTATAAACACCGACAACTGGGAAACACTGGCCTGTGAGCACTCCAATTGGAGAACAGTCTTTACCAAAGGTGTCATGGGCTTTGAAGACACTCAAACTCAGGACGCAAGGGAAAAACGTGAAAAGAGGAAGGCATGCTTGATAAACCCTCACCATGATCAACTCCCACCTGGAAACCTATGTCCCCACTGTGGAAAGACGTGTGGATCCAGAATTGGCCTCCACAGTCACTTACGGACGCACTGTTAAGACCGTGTTCATGGAAGACAATCTTACTCAGCTATGAGTGAGAAGAAGAAGAGGAGGAGGAGGAGGAGGAGGAGGAGGAGGAGGAGGGGGAGGAAAAAAGGCTCCGACCTTCAGCAATACAGGAATCTCAACTAAAGTATCCATGACGGATGACCGTCCAACTGCTGCTGAAAAACCTCCAAGGAAGGAGAGCTCCCCACCTTCTGAGTGAGTCCATTCTACTGTCAACCACCTCTTGCCATCACAAACTTCTTCCTGATATTTAGTCTGAATCTCCTTTTTTCTAACTTGAATTCACTGGTTTACAAAAATAGATTTTGTACTTTCTGCCTCGAAGCTGACTCAATAGTAAATTGGCAGCCAGTTCAGATGCTTTAACTATGGTGTCACATGCTGTCGGCCACATTCACCCATCAATGGTCAAGGCTAGGTCCATGGGCAGCCCCACATAGAGTCCACCCTGGAGAAGAACCACTGAAGGGGGTTATTGATCTAATGCCTTGCTTGTGACTTAAAGGTAAAGGGATGCGGGTGGCGCTGTTATTTAAATCACTGAGCCTCTTGCGCTTGCCGATCAGAAGGTCGGTGGTTCGAATACCATTAATGGAGTGAGCTCCCGTTGCTCTGTCCCAGCTCCCACCAACCTAGCAGTTCGAAAGCACACCAGTGCAAGTAGATAAATAGGTGCCACTATGGCGGGAAGGTAAATGGCATTTCCATGCGCACTGGTTTCCGTCACAGTGTCCCGTTGTGCCAGAAGCGGTTTAGTCCTGCTGGCCACATGACCAGGAAAGCTGTCTGTGGACAAACACTGGCTCCTTTGGCCTGAAAGCGAGATGAGTGCTGCAACCCCATCATCGCCTTTGACTGAATTTAACCGGCCAGGGGTTCTTTACCTTGTGACTTGTATGGAATGAAGCAAGTTATCACTATCCCTAGCAGTGGGTTGATAAAGATTGAGAACATTTGCAGCTCTGACTCTGTGAAGTACACACTGCTTCCTGCAGTGTCGCAGTGATTTTCTAAAAATTGACCCAACTTTGTGGAAAACAAGTTGTGGGTGGCAAGTACAATGGAATTTGAGGCAAGTGATATTAACTAAACAACTATCTAACTTTTAGAAGACATCTGAAGGCAGCCCTGTCTAGGGAAGTTTCTAATGTTTGATGTTTTATTGTGCTTTTAATATTCTGTTGGGAGTCATCCAGAGTGGCTGGGGAAACCCAGCCAGATGGGTGGGGTATAAATATATTATTATTATTATTATTATTATTATTATTATTATTATTATTATTGCTAGACATACACAATGGAAAGAAAGGCTTGCACAAGTCTTTTAGCTGGGAAATTGCCTGTAATGATTTCATTAGCCTGACAACAACAAGGTGAGTATAGTGGTACCTCGGGTTAAGTACTTAATTCGTTCCGGAGGTCTGTTCTTAACCTGAAACTGTTCTTAACCTGAAGCACCACTTTAGCTAATGGGGCCTCCTGCTGCCGCCACGCCGCCGGAGCACGATTTGTGTTCTCATCCTGAAGCAAAGTTCTCAACCTGAAGCATTATTTCTGGGTTAGCAGAGTCTGTAACCTGAAGCATATGTAACCTGAAGCGTATGTAACCCGAGGTACCACTGTTGACTGAAAAATAGGGAGCTGTCTAAGACCACCCAGCAAGTTCTGGGCACATTTTAGATTTGGACATAGATTGCATTTTTAGACTGTACTGCCTGTTACAGAATGTAGCTATTTCATCAGATATCTCAGGGTTATACATTCCACAGAATAAAATGGTAAAGCATTTCCTGAGCTGCAACACTGCAGAATAAAGATGTAGATTTCATGTTTCAGTGCTCCCCATGGAGGGAAAAAGTATTCTAGCATATTGGAAAATAATGCAACAGATAGATGGCTAGGCTCAACCTTCCTTCTTCAAATTGCTCAAGGAATAAGCAGCCGTGTTAGTCTGGTACAGCAAAAACAACTATGAAATCTATGACACCTTAAAAAGACTTACGGGTTAATTTTGGAGTCTAAGGCGCACTCTGTCAGATGAATCATGCTGATATTCTACATGTATGGCGAGAGATGTACACCCTTGTCTGGGAGAGAACTGACAAACAGCCAAATATACAATGCCTAACCTGCAGCTTCAAGTGGTATATTTGGGGGGGGGGGGGAGGAATTTACTACCTGATTCTCTTGGGCATATAAAGTGACCCTTAAAACAGAAGCAAATATCAAATACAATGACCCACTAAAGTTTGATCCAGACTGAACTGCTTCAGATACATAGCTGTCACCTTACAAATTTGAAAATAAGGGACCAGCAGCCTCGAAGATAAGGGATCAGCAGCCAAAATAAGGGATTTCTGGGCACAGGTATGTTCGACTTCTGAGCCCCTCCAAGCCAAAGGCAGAAAGCCCAGCCAGCAGCCAAATGAAGCCTCAAGTTCCCATAGCGCAGCAACCTGGCAAAGGGGATGCAGCAAGGAAAACCACCGTCACCTCTCCGCTGGGAAGCGCTGAGCAAAGGCGAGTCCCCAGGCAACGCAGCCGATTTGATTGGCACAAGGCATGCAAGCTCCACCCCCCAGTCATTCTTAGACTCCTTATTGGGTGAGCAATGCAGCCAAGCAACACAGTTGGAGCCTCCCTCCTCCCTGGCCGGCAGGGAGGGAGGGAGAGGAGCTGCTTCCTTTGAAACCCGGGAAATTTAAGGGACATCATCAATAAGGGACAGCAGCGGGACACGGCGCTGGGATAAGGGGGTTTCCCGCCAAATAAGGGGCGCTTGACAGCTATGTTCAGATAGCAACTGGGAATCTCTCTCTCTCTCTCTCTCTCTCTCTCTCACACACACACACACACACACACACACATACACACACACATCAAGACCTTTCATTTTCTCCAGCAGAATGTTTCTATACATTATTAGATGCAGAAAGAAATTACACATGCAGTCTATTTTGGTTCAGCACATCAGCAGTAATTTTACTGCGAAGTTAAGAATTCCGAGCCATTCCGAATACTCTCTCTTCTCCCCCACCATCCAATTCAATTGTCTGGGCAAAGTTTGTTTTGTTTTAGCATCTTCACGGTTGAGATTATATAAAGATTAATGACTATGAAAAGCTTGGGCAAATTCACTTCTACAAACATCGAATAGCAAGCAAGTTGGGGGTTCAAGACACCATCGTGTAATAATTTGGGCTACATTTGTGGAAACAGCTCTTCCACAGAAAGGGGGACTTCTTCGAAAACTAAAATATAGCCCTCTTTCCCACTCATCATGGGCTCTCACTTAGATGGTCACACGTGGAAGTGAAAGGCACTGGCCATTATTTTTATTAAGGTACTACGGATACCGTTCCCAAGTATATAAATCTTTTGGGAACGTTCATCTGTGGCAGCAAGATGTATTCTTGCGTCTCTGCCCTGCTGTCGCAGCTCATCTCTGGTGTGATTAATCAGACCCCACAGATCTTCTTCTGATATGTGCATACCAAAAAGTCCCAAGTAAAGTTAAGGAGAGTTTTATAATATTGTTACGCAACCAGATTGACAGAAACTGCCAGGCCTCTGAAAAGAGGCACTTGGCAGCTCCATCATTCTTTAATTTAGTTTCCATTAGCAAACAGGCACAATGAAAGGTAGAAGGGAAATCACGGCAAGCTTTGAGTCAGGTTGCTGCCTTTGTGGGTGAAAGCCTGCCATTTGCTTTTCTCGTGTGCTCAAAAGGGCTTAACTTGTCCTATTCCCTCTCGTGCACACTTTGCTAAACATTTGTCACCATTTGGCTCAAGTGCACGTCTTTCGTTTCTTTTTTTATTATTATTCAAGATTATAACAAGACATATTATCCAAAAACATATCATCCTTGTTCCCCCCCCCCATTTTTCCTCCCTCCCCCCTCCCACACAAAACCCCCACGCCCACCCCACCCCAACTTCCCTCAGTTCCAGTCTTTGGTTTCTCTAAGAATGCTGTTTTCTGCATGTTACAAAGTTGTATAGATCCTCAAACTATTTAGCTGATTATTATCAATAAAGGGTTTGTGAATGTTTATTCAAAACCTGCCAAGGAGTCCAGTTCGCTTTGTTGCGTCTTCAGCTACTTTGTAAAGGGTTCCCATTCATCCTTAAAGTCACAGTTATCCTTGTCCCGTAGCTTATATGTCAATTTTGCCAATTCTGCATAGTCTGTCAATTTATGTTGCCATGATTCTTTAGTTGGGGTTTCTTCAGTCTTCCATCCTTGTGCTCCCAGAACCCTTGCGGCCGTTGTCGCATACATGAAGACATTTTTCAACTTTTTTGGCAGGTCTTTCTCTACAATCCCCAACAAAAATGCCTCTGGTTTTTTTAACAAATGTTAAATGGAACATTTTCTTCAATTCGTTGTAAATCATTTCCCAAAATTATTTAATTACCTTACAATCCCACCACATATGATAAAATTTCCCCTCCTTTTCCTTACACTTCCAACATATATTTGAACTAGTTTTGTACATTTTCCCTAACTGCACTGGTGTCGTGTACCATCTGTACATCATCTTCATGTAATTCTCCTTCAATAGGGACGTCTTTCGTTTCTAACTTTCCAGTGAAGGGCATTGCTTTTGTCCTGTGCCACGACTTCTAGCTCCTACTGATCTTTTTGCAATTCACACAGTGATCTCTTGTAATCACTTGTATCTTCCCATTAGCGTTTGTTTTTAAACACATGCATGAACACCTGTTTTGCCAGTGTGAAGCCCTCATATATCATGAGCACACACTGGGTTCTAATCTGCTCTAACGTGGAAAACTACACAGGCTCCAGTTTATCTTTCGCATTTAGTTTATTGAGGATAGCAGTTCTCTATATGATGGCTGGAAAATACAGAGCTCTCTTGCCGGCATGCCTGCTCTCCTAAAACCATCCAGGGCTGCTATTTATAGAGTACCGCAATCTGCTCTAATCCCACTCATTCTTTATTATCATATTTTTCCTAGCATTCAGCAGGAGTTCAGAACCGGCAAGCGCTGGGTGGAGGACAAAGTCAAATCTTATTGGTATAAAATCAGACGTCAAGGGCTGGCTGGACACATAGGAATGGTGGGACGAACCAGCTGGGGAACCATCAAGGGAAGAAGGCTCAGAGTCTGGGGAGTATATGGGCAATCTAGCCAGAAGATAAATTGTATCATGGAGTTAGTGATCTAACATGGTTGCCCTTCCTGCCTCTGTTCCTTCCCCTTTTTATCTCTTGTTAAGTTCTTTGATGGCATGAGAACAGCCTTTAATGTTGTAATCATTTGAGAGGAAGTTATAGCGATGAGTACCTTCTTTTTTAAAAAAAATATTAATTGTTCCATGTATACTTCTTCTGACAATATATCTTTAACAATTTTTCATGTTTCCACCCTCCTCCCCTGGACTTCCCTCATACTCCCTTTTTGTTTTATTTCCATATTATTCACCCTGCGTATTGTTTCCCCCAAATTTTCCCAATACATATAGTCTTATTTTTTGTTGTATACAGTTGTGATTGTTTACTCAGACCCTGCCAATGAGTCCATTTATTTATGTTGCCTCTTCATATATGTTGTAAATGGTTCCCATTCTCTTTTAAAGTCTTTGTTGTCCTTTTCATGTAGTTTTTCTGTTAGTTTTGCCAGTTCTGCATATTCCATAAGTTTCCCTTGCCATTGTTCTTTCGTTGGTATTTCTTCTGTCTTCCAAGTTTGTGCTAATATAATTCTTGCCGCTGTTGTTGCATACATAAATAATTCCCAATTTTCTTTTTTTACATCTTGGTCTAAAATTCCTAGGAGGAATGTTTCTGGTTTCTTAACAAACGTCTTTTAAAACATTTTTTTTCAATTCGTTCTACATGATTTCCCAATAATTTCTAATCTTTTTGCATTCCCACCACATATGATAAAATGTACCATCTTTTTCTTTACATTTCCAACAGATTTTAAATCCCTTTTTATACATTTTTGCCACTTTCTCTGGCGTAATAGACCATCTATACATGAGTACTGTGCTGGTCCCGGGGGGGGGATTACCGTGTGGCATGGTCTGAGTCCGGTCCTGGGTCAAGGGTCCGGAGGCTGTCCGTTGAGGGCGAAGCAGGGTCCAAGGCAAGGGGCCGGCCGTGGTCAGGAACTCTGGGAGAGCAGGTCAGGGTGCGGGCAGGAACAGATTTCCAACGATGTTGCTCCCGCAACTAGGGACTGGGCTGACTGGCCTTTATCTCCTCTGAAGCCTAGGGTGGTCCTGGCCCAGAGGTGACTTGCCTCTCCTGGCCTTAAGGCGAGCACTCCTCCTGTGAGAACTTAGTTCCCTCCACCTCTCTACCCTGAGCCTCTGCAGTTCCGGAGAGGCTGGAGGGTTACTGGAACCAGGGGAAGACTCACCTTCCCCTGGCAGGGCTGATAGAGGCGCACCTGCAGGCAATGGGTCCTCCATCTCCTCAGGAGCCAGAGCAGATTCAGCTGGTGTCTGCTCCTGAGGATCCGGCACAAGTGAGGGCCCTTCAGGCTCATGCTCCAGCCCCGGCTCAGCCGGCCTTGGAGGCGGGGACTCCTGTGCAGGCTGGGGTTCCTCAGGTTCAGCCTCTGAATCCGATTCCCAGGCCATCACAAGTACCTTCTTTGATGTTGGACATTGTTTCGAGAAAGTGAGGTATTGGGAGAGGGTGGCTAATGAATAATCTGCACGTAGCTAGTGATCTGCATGTAGTCAGTCGGGCAAACCACACAGGTTAGCTATCTTTAAATCAGAACGGTTGTGGGCAGATGTTTTTTTGAGAAGCTTGTGCCTTGTCTTAAGCATATGCCGCACCAGGGTGCAAAGATCCACCCGGCACCCCCCCTCTCCCCAGGTTGCCCAGTCCCAGGCATGCAGGATGGCAGAGCCAGCTTGCCACCTCAGTGTGGCTCGGTTGCCCCTGATCTCGCAGCACAGAGCCACCCGTAGCAGAAGAGCCTGCCGCAGCACTCCAACCAATGGCAGGCTCTTCCCCAGACTCAAGTCTCAGGCCCTGGACTCTTGGCTTGGTGCCCCTGAGAGCCCGGCGCCCGGGTGCCCCTCACCCCTAGCGCCTATGGGTAAGATGGCCTGGCGGCTGCGCTAACTGAGGCTACCTCGGGGAATCACTTTGCCACTTCTTGAGGGCTTCCAAGTGGCAGACTGAAGTGCTTGCTTGGTATGTATATATTGCTTGCCATTTAGAATGAAATCTTCAACCTTCTTACTCGGTTGTGTTTGTATTACTTCCGAATCTCATTTTAAGAAAGAACCACCTTGCATTTGGCAAGACACTGCTACTCCAGTTAACGATCATGATTCCAAGCAGAAAGAACTATTGCATTCCCTTTAAGTGTCAGAAGAAGATTGGGAGGAAGGAGTGAGAAGTTGGATGGACCTCCAGGGGCCAGGTGCTTGTGTTTTGTAGTACTTCTTAATCTCATTTTTAAAGAACCACCTTGCATTTGGCAAGGCAGGGAGTGGTGGTGGGACAACCATCTGTGGTCACAGGAAGAAGAGGCAGAAGACTGGGAGAGGAGGTGTCAGAAGCTGAAGGCTCAGGATTAGGGCTCAGGAAGTTGGGAGAGTCTGTGGCAGAGGGAAGTCACGCCCCTCCTGTTGTGACAAGCTCCCCTCCCACCACTGATTCCGAGAACCAGAAGAGGTATGAAAGGTAGGAGCAAAGACAAACTCCATGCAGGCACAGTCTCTGATTGCATTCAAACATGCAATCCCCAGTCGCAGTTTGAAATGGCGACAAGCAACAAAGACAGCAGCTTGAAGGTAGTGTTTGGGCTGATGCAGAGATCAATGCAGTTCTTTTGATCAAGGTCTGTTACTCTGAAATATACTCGGAGTCGAGTGTGGATTTCATGCTCTTTATTCAGCTCCTTGGGACACAGGTGGCGCTGTGGGTTAAACCACAGAGCGTAGGACTTGCTGATCAGAAGGTTGGCGGTTCAAATCCCCGCGACGGGGTGAGCTCCCATTGCTCGGTCCCTGCTCCTGCCCACCTAGCAGTTCAAAAGCACGTCAAAGTGCAAGTAGATAAATAGGTACCGCTGTGGTGGGAAGGTAAACGGCGTTTCCGTGCGCTGCTCTGGTTTGCCAGAAGCGGCTTAGTCATGCTGGCAACATGACCTGGAAGCTGTACGCCAGCTCCCACGGCCAATAAAGTGAGATGAGTGCCACAACCCCAGAGTCTGTCACGACTGGACCTAATGGTCAGGGGTCCCTTTACCTTTACCTATTCAGCTCCTTGTAGTGAGGAATGAAAGTTCCCCCAAAATATCTGCTTTATATACATTATTTACACAATGGGCTGCACATGATTGGCTAATTCCAGGATTCTCCTGTAGGCCAATCAGGTTGCGGATTCACTTCCACCTGGAGCTGGATTGGGTGGCTCCTGCGGACCAATCATACTGCTGCAATGTTCTAGGACCAACCAGACTGCTGCATTCTGAATCCTATTGTTCTAGGACCAATCAGACTGCTGCATTTTGGACCCTATTGTTCTAGGACCAATCAGACTGCTGCATTTTGGATCCTATTCAACTCAGCACATAACATAGTCAAACCTCTCAGGTCCTTTTTTTAATTTCCAGTGCACATTTCTGCTCCAGTCTAAGATGGCCATCATCACCCATTATTTTGACTTGATTGTCCCCATTTGTTGTTGGGTCAGACCTGCCTTATTGCTATGGCTACATGATTAAAATCTATCAAGACTCTATTCACAGAGCGCAGCAATTAAAAGGAATGCCGCCTCAATTTGACATCAGACATGCAAGACTATCAAATGTGCTTTAATTATACAGTGTTTGAATTTTTCTTATTTTAAATGATCGCTGTCTATGGTGACCCTTTCATCCAAATAAACCAATGAATCACAGAGAGACAGTAGTTAGACTCATTGAAAGAAAGTGAGAGTTGAGGTCAAAATAAACCTTCCCGATTTAAATAAATTAACTCCAGGCTCACACAGGTAAATTACTGACTTCAGAACCCCACCCAGTAAGTTAACTTAATGTGACATATTAAATTGATTTTGCTTTTCCCAGGAGGTTTCTTCCAAACACTTCTGTTAAAGTGAGATCAGCTCCTGTACTACTGATATAATTGACACGAATTTTGATTTTAGAGTTGACCTACAGTTCAGCCTCTTAGTACCTCCTGGTCCGTGTGTGTGGTGTTAGCTGCCCATCTTCTCCCTCTCTTTTCTTCTCTCATTACCATGGCCTTTTCTGACTTTACCATACCAACCTTCCCATTCCAAGTTTATTATTAGTAGTAGTATCAGTATCAGTATTATTAGTATTATTTATTCAGCTTGTCATCTTGCTCTGCCACCTACTAATAGTTACAACAATGTTCCAGGAAGAAGAAGAAGAAGAAGAAGAAGAAGAAGAAGAAGAAGAAGAAGAAGAAGAAGAAGAAGTTGCTGCTAATGGCTTCCTATTAGCCGTTCTCCACTTGGCTGCAGAGCACAGAGGTTTCTTTTTAAAAATAATTTCTATTAATTTTCTTTTTCTCATAACAAATATCCATTATCAATAGCATTCATTTTCCAGTTCCCCTCCTCCCTGTTGACTTCCCTCAGCTTCCATTTCTGGTTTGTTACATAAAATGTTATATTCTGCTTTTTATATATAATAATAATTTGTCAGCTTGTTAAGCCTTCTTGTTCTTTGTAATTAAGATTGTAAATGTTTATTTAAATCCTGCCATTGAGTCCATTTTTTTTGTAAGTATGTTGCAAAAAGTTCCCATTCTTTTCCAAAGTCACTATTGTCCTTTTCTCACAATTTGTCCATTAACTTTGCTAACTCTGTGCAGTTCATCTATTTTTCTTGCCATTGTTCTTTTGATGGTATTTCTCCAGTCTTCCAATTTTGTGCTATTAAAATTCTTGCTGCTGTTGTAGCATACATGAATAATGTCTGTTTCTTTTTCAGAATATCTTGTCCTAGAATACCTAGCAAAAAAGTTTCTGGTTTTTTAACAAATGTTACTTTCAACATTTTTTTCAATTCATTAAAAATCATTTCCCAAAATTTCTTAATAATCTTACAATCCCACCACATATGATGAAATGTACCTTCCCCTTCTTTGCATCTCCAACAGTTCTTCTGCTTTCCACATTTCTGCCAATTATTTGGTGTGACATACCACCTGTACATTATCTTCATATAGTTCTCTTTAAGCAATATAAAGGTAAAGGTAAAGGGACCCCTGACCAGTCGTGACCGACTCTGGGGATGCGGCGCTCATCTCGCTTTATTGGCCAAGGGAGCCGGCATTTGTCCGCAGACAGCTTCTGGGTCATGTGGCCAGCATGACTAAGCCGCTTCTGGCGAACCAGAGCAGCGCACAGAAACGCCGTTTACCTTCCCGCTGGAGCGGTACCTATTTATCTATTTGCACTTTGATGTGCTTTCGAACTGCTAGTTTGGCAGGAGCAGGGACTGAACAACAGGAGCTCACCCCGTCGCGGGTATTCGAACCGCCGACCTTCTGATCGGCAAGTTCTAGGCTCTGTGGTTTAACCCACAGCACCACCCGCGTCCCTTAAGCAGTATACAATCTGTAAATTTCAAATTCACTTTCCAAAGCCTCATCCAGTCTTCAAATTGTATGTTAGGACCTATATCCTGTGCCCAATTAATCATTACCAATTTAACTCTGAAGTTAAAGCAGAGCACAGAGGTTTTGAAGCCCTTGGTAGTCATTCAGAAAGATGCTAATTCTGAAGCAGAGGCAGGAGCCTCAATTACCCTTTCCGCCAATGCCAATCCAACGACAACAGAAAGCCCATGCCACAGACGCGCTTAACCGAAGAAGGAACAAAGCTGATTTCTTTCACATTGTGTCGCTAAGATGCTAACAAACCAACGAAAATGTGGAGAAGTGTGTCCACTCAGTGCCAAAGCAACAACTCAAGATAATGACTGGATGTTTTGCATCATATTATACACCATTGCTGCGGTCTGTGAACTCAAGCCCTAGCCACAGAAGGTCGCCGCAAATGATGTTCTAGTTCACGATAGAATCGCTATTGACAAATGGTGTGTTCCTTACATAGCCTTTCCCTACTGCTGCTTCCCTAATATTTGCATGTACAAGCGGAACATGCATGCTCATGGACACACAGAAAGGTGCACTTAGCTATGCCGCGAGAGCGAGGGTGGGGCCAGATGGGACACAATCATAACCACATTAAGCCCCGCTGATCTGAACGGGAGAATTAGGAGCATGCTTAAATCTTCTCAGTTGAAAGAAATACACCAAACTCTGGTGCACCATATTGGCAGACTAGAGGAAAATGGTAAAGGACCCCTGGATGGTTAAGTCCAGTCAAAGGCGACTCTAGGGTTGCAGCACTCATCTCGCTTTCAGGCCAAGGGAGCCGGCGTTTGTCCACAGACAGCTTTCTGGGTTATGTGGCCAGCAGGACTAAACCACTTCTGGCGCAATGGGACACAGTGACGGAAACACCATTTACCTTCCCACCATAGCTGTACCTATTTATCTACGTGCACTGGCATGCTTTCGAACTGCTAGGTTGGCAGGAGCTGGGACAGAGCAAAGGGAGCTCACTCTGTCACGGGGATTCAAACCGCCAACCTTCTGATCAGCAAGCCCAAGAGGCTGTGTGCTTTAGACCACAGCGCCACCCAGGTCCCATCGGCAGACTAGATATACTGTTTGGTAAACAGCAGCAGATACCTAACTAGTTCATGGTCTGCTTGTGAGCTTCCTAAGACATCTTATCAGCTGCAGGTGGGCGGAGAATGCTGGCAATTCTTATTTGACAGACAAACCAAGCCTGCCCTAGCAATAAATAAATAAATACATCATAGGAAGTGTTAGCTTTGCAATAAGAGTCTAGAATCAAAATTGACAAGATTTGTTGAAATCAGCATGGCAGACATCACAAGACTATCAGAAGCAACCCATTGACTTAACACAACGTATCTAACCCCAACTCCCACCCAAACTATTTGATTTATGCTCCCAGTTCAAAACATCTTAATATGAAACATCTTAGAACTTAACTGATCTTTTGTTCTGCATCAAACTATCTGCAGACTTTCAGATGAATAACACTGATTCCTCTGACAAATGCTTAATGATGCAATTTCAGTACTAATTTGAATTTGCCTCTTAAAAGCAAACTGATTAGACTTTCAATGACTGCCAGTTTCAGAACTGACAATTACAGTGTTGCCCTAATGTATCAAAGAGTTGGTAGGGTATCATTTAATAATACAAGTTAGATTTCATTGGGAAACTAGGTTTCCTTCCGGCGTCACAATACTCAGTTTATGTCATAGCTGGCGGAAAGACATTGGTGCCTGATCCAGGAAGAAGTCACTGAAAACTGCCTCCTTTTCTGTAGGTTTGACCATATAGACAATTCTTTAAATAGCACAGTTATGGCATGCATCCTGTTAGACATATCACCTCATGAACATTAATTTGGCATGATTACAGTGAAGATGACACAAGGAGACAAGTAAGGATGGTGGAGGAAGTCATAATTCTGACCAGGTTCTTGTAAGAGGCTTGTTAAACTTCAGGTCAAAATAAATTAGCATTTATTTATTTATTTTAAAAACGTATCCCTCATGTTGGAATTATGATGGCAATATCTTATGGTTTAATAAGATATTGTTTAATATGGAATAAAAGCTGATAGATGTTTAACATGGAATAAAAGCTGATAGAAGAGATTTCCAAACTTCCAATCTATTTCTGAAATTACTTGTGTCTTACTTGCCCACTGCCAGATCCTTCACAGTCTTCACATTCTCCTTATCAGTCAACTTTTCGGAAGCTTTCGCACCCTTTTTATCAAGCTCCTGCAGAGACACCCTTTCCGGCACTTTCTAAGCATCTCACAATCAGCCTTAGCAACTTGAAGCTTCTGCTTCTACCAATACAGATGACATCTGCATTTGTAAGTCTAATCAGAAGATTACAATCAGATGCAAACTCAGGAAGCTTTGAAGAGGATCACACTTGTTGTTCACACTGAGATACTAGAATACAGCTTTGTGCATTTTTTTTTTTTAAACTTTCCTTTGAATCTGGCTCCTCACCCCAATGGAGAATCAAACATATCTACAAACTATGTCCCTAACCTGTGCAACTTCATATTCTATATATGTGCCTACAATATAGGGCATGGTGTAACAATTCTTACATTCTGTGGGACTAAATGAGTCAACAAACTGTTTCTCCCACCTTAGCATGAGAAAAAAGTCTGCATTTTTAAATTGGAAACTCCGCAAGGGCTTTTGACAGGTGACTGTCAATCATGTGGTATCATAATGATGTAATGGGGTTGACAGACAGCTACCCTGCCCACCTGTCAAATGTGGCCCATAAGGTTGACCCTGATAATTAATTCATTTCATTTATTAAATTTTTATACTGGCCATCATGAAAAGACCGCAGGGCCTTCATCAAATGACCGCAGTTTACAAAACAATTATATGAATTAGAGGGATACAATTTTAATAAGAAAAAAAATACATAAGGAAGAAAACAAATTCTAAGAACAGCATAAAAACAAAGGGGGAAATCAGCAAAAGGAGAAAAATAGAAACTGTGCACAGATACAAAATCTTCTCTTAATCCCAATCCCCCTTAAAAAATGGCAGATCTTCCCAGCTCTCATCTTTCCTCTCTCTCTCTCTGTTTAATAATTTTTTATTAAGTTTTTGAAAAAAGTTTATACATATAAAACAAAACCATTCCAAGCAATAAAATACAGAGTTCCTTTGAACCCTTAGTCCTCCCTCCCTCCATGGGTTCCATATTTAGATTTAAGTTTACTGCACCTTTACCCTTATCCATCTATTATATAACCATAATTACCATAAATAATTCCACATTTCAAGTGTCATGTCATCCCTGCCAAAGATTTTAACTGTTTACAGTGGTCTTTGAAATAAATTACAAATTTACCCCCAGTCTTTGGAAAATACTTGATCTTCCTGGTTTCGGATCTTCCCCGTCAGTTTCGCCATTTCCGCATACTCCATCCGTTTCATCTGCCGTTCTTCTTTTGTTGGTACTTCTTCCTTCCATCTCTGGGCTAGTAGCCCAGATGACAAGGAAAAATCATCTTTCCTCTCTCAATGCTTTGTGCCTTGAGTGTCTATTTCTTCTGTCCCCTCCATGTCTCATCTTTGGCTATCAGTCCAAACAAACATGTTGACTAACCGAGGGCTTCCAGGGCAGCAGTGAAATTATTCCAGGGGAGGTCCAAAAAATATCTACATTGTGCCTAGGGAACAACTTGCACCTTAATATCAGCAAGACAAAGGAGATGGTGTTGGACTTTCAGAGAAAGAGAGGAGAACTAGCCCCGCTGTACATCAGGGAGGGCAGTGTGGAGAGAGTCTCTTCCTTTAAATTCCTAGGAGTTTATCTCAGTGAAGACCTTACTTGGAAAATAAATACAACCCAGGTGGTTAAGAAAGCCCAACAGAGACTCCATCTCCTCAGAATATTGCAGAAGAACGATGTCAATCAACATTTGATGATCTCCTTCTACCAGTCAACAATAGAAAGTGTCCTTTCATACTGCATCACTGTGTGGTATGCTGGTTTGACATCAACTGATAGGAAGTACCTACAGAGGGTGGTGAATACAGCAGAAGATACTATGGGCTGTCCCGTGAATCCGCTGGATGAAATAGCGGAAGAACGTTGCCTCAGGAGAGTGAGGAAAATTCTCAGGGATGATTCACACCCTGGCCGGCACTTTCTTGATCTCCTGCCCTCAGGCAGAAGATATAGAAGCATGATTAGTCACACCAACAGGGTAAAGAACAGCTTCTATCCGTGGGCTGTTAGGCTGCTGAATGAAAAGATAACAGGGCAACTGACTTTCGGGTTTGGTGGGTGTGCATCAGTAAACAAGGGGAATTAAGAGTAAGAGAGCTGAGTGGGGGGTGCTCATGTAATCTCACTGTATACAAGTTGTACAAGTGACAATAAAGTATTTCAATTTCAATATGGCAGAGTCTCTAGATTCCCAGACGACTCCAAGTCAGCTCCCTTGGTGCATCACCAAAGCACTGTCTCAAGCAGCCCTTCACTCTTAATACCTAGTGGAGGGGGAACAGGTGATTGCAAGGTCTCAATCTAATACTGCCTCTCTCTAAATACACGCCTATCCCTGGTTCCCCATTCCTTCCCCTAAACAATGACCAGATATAGAAGTTGAGGATAGTTAACTGTGACGTTTACCCCCAAATTTTAGAAGCAACTCGTAACTCACCTTTTCGAAACAAACCCTTCTTTCCACTCAATTTTGAGAATGCAATTATTTGAGAAGATAAGTATTCTTGAAGGCACTACGCAGTAAACAATTAGGATTCACCTCGTTCTAATAAGTCACTTGCCGGCATGAGATGTTTCATCCTTGTAAATTAGACGCTTTCTGCATGAATGAATTACATAGAAATCATTAATAACCATTCAAACACAGAACTGTCAGAAAATGATTTGTGAGCTATGACTCCATCACACCAGGCTCATTTGCATGCTGGTTTGTCAAAATTTCATGGAAAGGACAATGAAAATTCTAGATAAACTGAGAAAAACCAGCCTTCACACTTTCTCTACCTAAGCCTGTCATAATCTCCTCTCAAATACTTAATTTTAAAGGTAAGGGTCAGTTCTAAGAAAATGACAAAGAACTGCTTATAAACATGTGTGAGACCATGGCTCCTCTTCTGCATATGGCTGTACTTCAGGACATGGGTTTTGCGAAAGAATAGTGTATTATTATTATTATTATTATTATTATTATTATTATTATTTCATTTTATATACCACCATTTATCAGAAGATTCCAGGGCGGTGTACAACATTAAAAATACATTACAGATCATCAATTATAAAACCGTAATAAAAAACATACTGACAGACAACCTAATAATAACAGTCATCATAATAACAGTCCACACTCCCACAGGCCATAGATATTATTATTATTATTATTATTATTATTATTATTATTATTATTATATTAAAAAAAATCTTTATTGAAAGTTCAAAAAGTACATAACTATATGTGCACCAGACATGGTGAGATGCAAACGAAAAAGAAAACAACAGATCCCGTGCAGAAAACTGTATATTTTATAAGGTTGTTATTGTACTTCACCAGATCTTAACCAAATACAACATTTGTAAGAATGGATTCCAAATATCATTGAATTTGCCCATGGCAAGTCAGAACAACCTTACATTTACAGAGCAAAATATCCTCTTGAATTATATACCCAGCACATGGAACCTTACAAAGGGACAATACGTGTGGACTTTCCATGCCCTTACTACAGCAAAAAGACTGATACTGATGAATTGGAAAAATAAAATTGCAGCTCCCTTCTATGATTGGGTTGAAGACTTACACAAACTCACAACATATGAACAACTTGCATATAAACACAGATTTGCCAGAGGCCATCGATTATTAAATAGCCTGGAGTAGGCCTGGAGAAAAAGGAATGTTTTTGCCAGGCACCTAAAGACATGTAGTGATGGTGCCAGGCAGGCCTCTCTGGGGAGAGCATTCCACAATTGGGAAGCCACCACAGAAAAAGCCCATTCTCTTCTTGTCACTGCCAATCAACAAAGACAAGGAGTAGCCTTCATGGTGCTCTCTATATGTTATTGGTCTACAACTTCCAATATTCCTAACCATTGATCACGCTACCTGGGGTGATGGGTACTGCAGTCCAATATCTGGATAGCTCCAAGTTGTAGACAATACAGTGGTACCTCAGGTTACATATGCTTCAGGTTACAGACGCTTCAGGTTACAGAGTCCGCTAACCCAGAAATATTACCTCGGGTTAAGAACTTTGCTTCAGGATGAGAACAGAAATCGTGCAGTGGCGGTGCAGCGGCAGCAGGAGGCCCCATTAGCTAAAGTGGTGCTTCAGGTTAAGAACAGTTTCAGGTTAAGAACAGACCTCCAGAACGAATTAAGTACTTAACCCGAGGTACCACTGTAAATGCCTGGTAATAGTTAATACTTTCCCCACTGCAGTTAGGTAATAGTTAATACCTTCCCCACTGCAGTCAGGGCAGTTCAAAGGGGTTCTCTTAGAGGTAAGAACAGTTTCAGGTTAAGAACAGACCTCCAGAACGAATTAAGTTCTTAACCCAAGGTACCACAGTACTGAGTTAGATTGACCACTGGTCCAGAACGATATAAGTCAGTTTCCTATACAGTATTCCTTTCAGGAAAAAGCTTTGTGTGTGAAGACCCCCAAGACCTCCCAAAGAAAGACACAGTCGACACCAATATTAGTTTAAGGTTATTGGCATAATTTTGGCCACAACTTTATTGAGTACAGAATGTGAGTGGTTTGCTTAGGCATTGGTTTGACTAGCTGTGTCTACACCTCAAGCAAGACAGCAGTGACAACTGGACACCGGCTGAAGTCAGTAGGGGTAAACATACTGGGAGAGCATTGGTCCCACCACAGACGCAACCTCACCTCACCTCACTCCTGACAAGACAGAAGTACTGTTTTTTGGGGAAAGGGGGCGGTCAGGTGTGGAGGACTCCCTGGTCCTGAATGGGGTAACTGTGCCCCTTAAGGACCAGGTGCGCAGCCTGGGAATCATTTTGGACTCACAGCTGTCCACAAAGGCGCAGGTCAATTCTGTGTCCAGGGCAGCTGTTTATCAGCTCCACCTGGTACGCAGGCTGAGACCCTACCTGCCTGCAGACTGTCTCGCCAGAGTGGTGCATGCTCTGGTTATCTCCCGCTTGGACTACTGCAATGCGCTCTATGTGGGGCTACCTTTGAAGGTGACCTGGAAACTACAACTAATCCACTATGCGGCAGCTAGACTGGTGACTGGGATCGGCTGCCGAGACCATATAACACTGGTTCTAAAAGACTTTCATTGGCTTCCAGTACATTTCTTAGCACAATTCAAAGTGTTAGTGCTGACCTTTAAAGCCCTAAACAGCCTCGGCCCAGTATACCTGAAAGAGCGTCTCTACCCCTATCAATCTGTCCGGACACTGAGGTCCAGCGCTGAGGGCCTTCTGGCAGTTCCCTCATTGCGAGAAGTGAGGTTACAGGGAACCAGACAGAGGGCCTTCTCGGTAGTGGCGCCCGCCCTGTGGAACGCCCTCCCACCAGATGTCAAGGAAATAATGAACTATCTGACTTTTAGAAGATATCTGAAGGCATACCTGTTTGGGGAAGTTTTTAAAGTTTGATGTTTTATCATGTTTTTAATATTCTGTTGGGGTTTAAATAATAAAATTATTATTATCATCATCATCATTATTATTATTATTATCATCATCATCATCAAGACACCATAGTCTCCACTGTGCCTCATTCCAAAAGGAAACACGAACCCTGAGTGAGTGCTTTGAATCCCTGAAATCTCACACTGCTTGGAGACTGCAACAATATTCTGCACTTCTTTCCCTTGCAGAGTTTGGCTCTACCTCTTTGTTGGCGCTGCCTCCACCGCACACAAATCCCAGGTTTGCAACTTTTCTTCTTCTTCAACAGCTGTTCGCTTGGGGGAGCAACCCCGCCAGAGCAAGTTAGTGCAAGGCACCTGAACTTCTGCAGTTTGGGAGACTTGTGTTCGAATCGATCCTTAGACACCACCTCAATTCCTAACAACTCAGCGAGCCACTGGAGTTAGAGAACTACGTGATGAAGAAAGGACGGCACCCTGCAGATTATTGACATGGAGGAAGAAAAGTCAGAGAATCCCTGAGACTACCTGAACTGAACCAGTTTGCCATAATGCAAAATATCCTTGGCGACATTGCAAAAGTCACGAAACTTCACAAGCAGATGAGTGTCAAAGCACAGTCTCCAGCTGACTGCCTTCTCTATTACGAGCAGTCCAGTTTAATTTAACACTAATGTTCGAGATACCTATGGTTACCATATTCAAAGTATCAGAAAAGCAGGGGCACATAATGTGGTTTAACTTTACTTTGGCAGATGTAAATCTATCAAACCATGCATTAAAAAATGGCACTCAAAAGTCATATTGCTTTTTTGGAAAGTGTCAGAGCACGGAAGGAGCTATATGATAAATAAATACTCTTGCAAAGTCATACAGAAAAAATATGTAATAAAAAAAAACCTGGGGAAATAGGCATTTTTAAAAGGATATGTGATAAGAGAAACTCCGACTAAATTTAACAACAGGGATTATTGTAACAGCTGCTAAACACACTTTCAAAATAACAATTCTAGCATTCATTTTATGTTGTCCAAATCTATTGCTAGAAAATGTATTTATATAATTAGTTGCAAAAATCAGAGTGTCAGCAATTTAAGTGCAGTACTAAGCTGAAGAAGGAAAAAAACGAAAAAATGCCCCATGCTCTTTAGTAGCAGCAGAAGAGCTATGCCAATGTTATATGCATTTTATGTCAGCAACAGCTTTCAGATGCCCCTGTATCATCTGGCCTTTACTGTAATAAATTCAAGGAAATACCAGAAAACAGTTCTGGTAATTGTACTTGACATTTATTTTTAAGTACGAATACAATTAACGTTTCCTGATACTCTGGACCTCTGCCACACAAGCCAGTTCAAAGGTAAGCAGATCTGCTTCCCTGATGTCTTCTGCGTACCTGAATGAGAGCTGCCATTAAAGGCTTTGTGCAAAGAGATGGTTTGATTGAAATACAGCAGAATCTGGAGGTGAAATTCCTGTTTAGGCTGTGAATGAGGCCCACTGTGGAAGGACGTGTGGATCCAGAACTGGCCTCCACAGTCACTTGCCGACTCACTTTTAAAACCATGTTTATGGAAGACAATCTTACTCGGCTATGTTGTTGTTGTTTAGTCGTTTAGTCGTGTCCGACTCTTCGTGACCCCATGGACCAGAGCACGCCAAGCACTTCTGTCTTCCACTGGCTACCGCAGTTTGGTCAAACTCATGCTGGTAGCTTCGAGATAACTATCCAACCATCTAGTCCTCTGTCGTCTCCTTCTCCTTGTGCCCTCCATCTTTCCCAACATCAGGGTCTTTTCCAGGGAGTCTTCTCTTCTCATGAGGTGGCCAAAGTATTGGAGCCTCAGCTTCATGATCTGTCCTTCCAGTGAGCACTCAGGGTTTTTTCCAGGGAGTCTTCTGTTCTCATGAGGTGGCCAAAGTATTGGAGCCTCAGCTTCACGATCTGTCCTTCCAGTGAGCACTCAGGGTTGATTCCCTTAAGAATGGATAGGTTTGTTCTTCTTGCAGTCCATGGGACTCTCAAGAGTTTTTCCAGCACCATAATTCAAAGGCATCAGTTCTTCAGCGATCAGCCTTCTTTATGGTCCAGCTCTCACTTCCATACATCACTACTGGGAAAACCATAGCTTTTACTATACGGACCTTTGTTGGCAAGGTGATGTACTCAGCTATGAGTGATCGCCAAAGAGAGAGAAAACAGTGGGGTGTCAACTCTAGCGCTTTCGCTGCCTGAGCCGGCTGCTTCACTCCGTCCAATGGGTGTGCTGGCTCTGACACAGAGAACTTTAGAGCCCCAAAAGCTTAATTTTATCAGGCAAGAGAGGAGTCCAAGGGGGTGCACAAACACGGCATGCCATAGTTATAAATATAAAAATCCTAAAGCAAAGCCGCAGAGGTCTATAGAGAATTGGCGTCACTTAGTCAACAACCTCTGTAAGTGCATTCTGCTTGTTTTACATTCAACATCTTTTTTTTCAAATGAGATGAAAAAGCAAGATGTCCCAGGCACCAAACCAGCACCCACAGGCTAGTAATGATCTGAAATGCAACTTGAACACTTTGTTGCAACAGTTCAAACAAAGCATCTGTTAAATGCCAAAGCCTAACAAACAGTACAGGGGTGGCATTGCTATCCCCCCCCCCGTGTTTTTTTTTTAGAGAGAAATGCTGGCAGATTGATTTTCATGTTCAGACTAAACAAGCGCTTAGCAGCCTTGCACTGTCAGTTGAAAAGCATCTAGCATCCCAATTAGAAAACCCAGTCAATGCGCAGGTCAGCCAAGAGGGTCTATAGAGTCTCAGCAAGACTAGGCCATTCAAGTTTACAGCGATTTGTTCTGACCTCTTCCTCATCAGAGGTGACCCTTCCATAAAAATGTTGTGTTTCTTTTTTAAAAGAAAAAAGAAAAGAAAACTACAATTTACTATTATTACTATTATTATTATTGCAGAGCGGAGCGAAGAGCTCAGGAAAGACGCTACTTTTCATTGCTTAAAAAAAAAAAAATCCGTAATGATACAGGTCAGGAGAAGCTTTTGGCTCTGTGAGTAAATAAACAGTTAGCTCTCAATCCTCAAATAAATGAATTTAATAATTGTAGCTTCTAAATGAGAAGTGGTTCCAAGGAGCCTGCATGTAAGCTTTTGCATTAGCCATGTCAATAAACAGCATAGATAATTGGGCATTTGCTGCCCTGTTTTCTTCTACTTACACGGCAGTTAATTGACTGCTACAAGAAGCATTCACCTGACCAGGGTCCCAGGCCTGACTCAGCGCAGTCAATCGGAATTTAGCTATTAACTTCTAGACTCAGGCCTGCTAATCTGAATGCAACAGCAGCACACACTTAGTGTTGTCAAATGTCTCCAAATCTGGTTTGTGATGCATACACTTAAACAAAACTAGATAGTGTTCCATTGCAAAAAAACAGACTGGCAAGCACTTGTTTTGCATAGTGAACTAGAAGCCGTCCCAGCAAGAATTAACAAGGTGCAGAGGAAAAGTCCCTATTTGCCTGCACTTCAGGTATATATATTGTGGGCTTGAAATGCATGATATACCATTACTTACCTCAGGAGTTGCCAACTTTTTTGGACCAGTGGGCACATTTCACATTTCACTTTAACCGGTTTTCATTAAAGACTTTCTCGGGTTCCAAAAATTACAAAAGGCGTCTCTGCTTTCAGCTCTTTCTGCAGATGATTCATATTCGATTTCGATGTGAGACACTAATGTTATAGACAGTATAAAGTTAGGGAAGGTGGAGGGGGTAGTAAACATTCAATCTTCTACATAGTGTATGTGTAATATTTTTGAGTCACCCCTTGCCCAGCCCCTCCATTCACTCACTGTCCAGGGAGCAAAGGTAAAAGGTAAAGGACCCCTGGAAAGTTAAGTCCAGTCAAAGGAGACTATGGGGTTGCGGCGCTCATCTCGCTTTCAGAGGGAGCCAGTGTTTGTCCACAGACAGCTTTTCGGGTCATGTGGCCAGCATTACTAAACCATTTCTGGCACAACTGAACACCATGAAAAAAACCAGAGTGCACGAAAACGCTGTTTACCTTCCCACTGCAGCGGTACCTATTTATCTACTCACACTGGTGTGCTTTCAAACTGCTAGGTTGGCAGGAGCTGGGACAGAGCAATGGGAGCTCATTCCATCATGGGGATTCAAACCGCCAACTTTCCAATCGGCAAGCCCAAGAGGCTCAGTGGTTTAGACCACAGCATCACCTATGTCCATGGAGCACTGGCCAGGTGGCCTTATAGCAAAAGGGCCACGCATTCAACAGGGGGGCAGCCTCTCAGTGAGGGAGCAGGCGGCACAACGGTGAGACCAGGATGGGCTCTGGATCCCAGAGACCTCCAGCAGCAGACACAGAAAGATGGGGAGCTGGGGACAGGGCCCACCAGGATGCGCCTAGGTGGAAGGGGGATCACTGCGGAAGCCAATGTCTGCATGGGGGCTCCTGGTTCATGCACCTAGGACCACAGCTTCCCCCCATGCACCCCATGTCATGCCCCTGAGTATGAGCAGATGTGGGAAGATGCCTGAGGTGGATGTTCTCCAGTTGGTGAAGCCACAGCGAGGGCTGAAGAATGTGCAGAAGGAAAGATGCATTGATCTGCTGAATAGGCAAGACCCAGACACAGTATTTGTATCTTCTTCTTTGGCGATCCCTCGTAGCCGAGTAAGTTTGCCTTCCATAAACAAGGTTTTAACAGTGAGTCCATAAGTGACTGTGGAGGCCAATTCTGGATCCACACATCCTTCCACAGTGGGGACATAGGTTTCCGGGTGGGAGTCGATCATGGTGAGGGTTTGCCAAGTGTGCCTTCCTTTTAGCACATTGCTCCCTTTCGTCCTGAATTCGAGTGTCTTCAAAGCCCATAACACCTTTGGTAAAGGCTGTTCTCCAATTGGAGCATTCACAGGCCAGTGTTTCCCAGTTGTCGCTGTTTATCCTACAGTTTTTTAGATTTGCCTTGAGAAAGTCTTTAAACCTCTTTTGTTGACCACCAGCATTACGCTTAACAATTTTAAGTATTTGTGTCAGGTCTCCCCAAATCATAGAAGCTGGTTTTACATACACATTTACACAACTCTACTGTCTTTTGTGCCTTGAGAGGGGTCTGGCTGCTCTCACCGGACAAGCCCCAAATGTTGGATCCTTCTGAAATCCTTAGCTCAAGATCTTTGACAATAGATTGCCCTGCACTCTCAGCAGCAGCCGAACCTCTTTTTTTGCTTTCGTTACGGAAAGTGCTTATTTGCATTTGCACATAACACATCACCACCGTAGGGAAAGCGCATTTAAAATAAAAAATGTCAAGACATAATTAAATGAAAGGTCAGGTTTAATTACAGACTAGTTGTTGCAAATGAAATACCCTAATTACCACGACTATGTCAAAAGAATTCTTGGAACTGTTTGAAATGTTTTCCTTGGCACCTTCGCTGTTTGATATATTTGATCCCTTTTGTGCTGTCGCAATGTTGTTTTGACAGCGGTTTTTTTGCAGAACAAACAAAAAAATTCAAAACAGAAAATGAAGGCGTACGGCAGCTTGAGAAACCCTGGCCTGTTGCATTAATTGTTTTCTTATAATCTGATAATGATTTTAAGTTTTTGTTTTGATCTGTTTTGCAAAGAATGTCAGGAATTAAGCCCACAATGGGTCAAACAGGTGACCTGATGAATAGTAGGCTTAAGATTCATCCTGGTTACCTGGAATTGACTGAGAGGAGACCAGCTAAGCAAGGTCAGCTCTGCAAATTGTTATTCAATTTCTTTGACCCCTATTAAGACTTCAGGGTCAGTCTTCCACAGTGGCCCAAAAAAGAAAGAGACTAGATCTTGCAGTCTGCGGGCCACTTTCAGTTTCATCTCCCTCTCCCTTTGGCCAGACTCCACAGAAACCAGGTCCAACAGAGAAGCACAATGCCTAATTCAGCAATAACAGAGGAAGCATTTTTATGGCATTTAGGATTAATGGTGAAGCAAATCAATAAGAAACAAGCTTGTGAGTAAATAACTCAATAGCTGGGCTGAGATGCAGGGAGAGACTCCATTACTCGATGCTGGGAATACTTGCCAATACTTAAGTATTTCAGTTTCCTCCCTGATCATCCTTATGTGGATTCATATATCATTCCATCCCATTGCAGAAAGTTCTGCAACTTGTTTCTCCATTTATCACTGGTTTTGCCAGCATGAATGTTGCCTTCAAATAATGAGCATTTCTTCTTTCTTTCCCTTGCCATTTGACAAGAATAAAAATCAAAGCTGATAAGGTGGTACTCCGTAAACAGTAAAACAATAGCGATGGGCAAACTCCTTCAAGCTAAACTGTAGATGCCAATAGAAAGAGTTTTTGGGGAACTCTCAGGGGGAATATGGTATGTTCCACCACTGATTCTAAATACACTGATTGTTGCCACCACTTGGGTCTCAAATTCCCCTTCTCAGCCCTTCAAATCCTTTCCCCATTCTCTCCTTCATCTCCTGGCAATGGATCACTGCTGTGGCAATGTTTTGGGGGCCAGGCTCTGGGAAATGTAATTTTCTCAGGGCATCTGACATTACCTAAAATCCACATGTTCCAGAATCAGGGGGAGAGTAAGCAAGTAATAATGAAAAGTGAAAATTCATAGTACAAACAGTGAGCATCATCACTATGAAACCATGTCAGATTTTTATCCCACTTTCTTCAAAGGCACTCTGTGGGTGCCATGCAGTTTCCCAACAATGTTGCCTTTGCAATTTTGTGAGTTAATTTAGGTTGAGACATAATGACTGGCCCAAGGTCATGCAGAGAGCTCATTGGTTGAGTAGGAATTTAAACAGAGGGCTTCCAGCTTCTAATCCAACACGATTGGATGATTTAATGTCTGGATGGAGAACTGGATCCAGACAGGGAGCCAGATCCTTATCATCTGTCAGGAACGTGTCCCCCCCCCCCCCCAGAGTAGTGGAAGAGTCAGCCTCAGAAACTGAGCTGAGTGAGCAAGGGGCCGACTCTGCAGATGAGAGCTGTCTGTCTGAGTTTAAAGAGGACAGCTCAGCCCCCCTCCTTCCCAGGGAAGAAGCTGTTAGCTCCCAAGGAGAGGAAGAGGTGAAAGTTGGCTAAAGCATTGCCAGGCAACCAGCAGATAAGCCAGAGTCTGAGGCTGTGTCTTCTGGGGAAGAGACAGGCCAGCCGTTCAGTCCTCATACAAGGAGACTGGAGAAGCTCAGAGAGCAATGGAAGGGAAGGAGAAGAAAGGCAGGATTTTGGCGTTCTTCCTGTTGGGGGAGGGACGATGAGTCAGACTGAGCAACTAATGTTAATGAGAGCAGGTGTGGTTCTGGATGTGTTTTTCTTGTAAATAAACTTACATAAAACTGACGGAGAGTCCTTGTTGCTTATCAAGCAGCTTGCCTGCCAGACATTATATCACCCTCACCCTCATGAGCCAAGCTTGACAGGTAAATGGTCCCATCAACCTGACAGTCCCCTAACATCCTAGCAACTTCCCATTACCCATTTTGTGCACCACAATATGTAAGCAATCCACAGGTCTCTAGGACAAAAAAAGAAGTTTTGCTTCCGCCATTATTAATGGTGAGTTCACCTTTGAGAAACTACTGGACAATGACACTCCCAACCCAGGAAGAAATTTGGTGAAATGGTTTATCCCATTTCAATTTGATTATTTTATGCACAGCTCTAATCAACAATAATGTTGTAAGCAAACCAATCAAGGAGAGCTTGTGCTGGTCAGGAGTCCAACTCTGGGGAAAATAAACAGACCTTTAATTATGAGTTTCTTAGCTTTGAGGTATCAATGATTGTTGTTGTTTAGTCGTTTAGTCATGTCCGACTCTTCGTGATGCCATGGACCAGAGCACGCCAGGCACTTCTGTCTTCCACTGCCTCCCACAGTTTGGTCAAACTCATGCTGGTAGCTTCGAGAACACTATCCAACCATCTCGTCCTCTGTCATCCCCTTCTCCTTGTGCCCTCCATCTTTCCTAACATCAGGGTCTTTTCCAGGGATTCTTCTCTTCTCATGAGATGGCCAAAGTATTGGAGCCTCAGCTTCACAATCTGTCCTTCCAGTGAGCACTCAGGGCTGATTTCCTTCAGAATGGAGAGGTTTGATCTTCTTGCAGTCCATGGGACTCTCAAGAGTCTCCTCTAGCACCATAATTCAAAAGCATCAATTCTTCGGCGATCAGCCTTCTTTATGGTCCAGCTCTCACTTCCATACATCACTGCTGGGAAAACCATAGCTTTTATCGATGATATTGCAACCCATAGAAACAGAAAGCGTTTAATCAACATAGTTCACGCAAACAGTCACTTAGTTCAAATTTATGGCTAACCGCAAGAATCAAAGAAACACTCAATGAAAGGTTTCCATCTGGCAACATTCATCATTGGCATTCAAAGTGAGAACAGCCACAATTTAAAATTTAATAATCCAAGTCGAGATGCACAGCATTCCTTCTTCTCGAATGTTTCTAATACCCCAACTGACTTCTTTATTGCGGTCTCCTCATAAAAATGCCAGATATATAAATAAAAAGGCATCAAATGTTAATTTCAATGTGTTCAGCTGGCTGATGTGCGCATTAAAACAATAGCAAACATTCTGAGAAATCAAACAGTGCACACATTATGTCTCTCTCACATCTTACATACATTTTAATGAGTCAAAAGATTAAAGCCTGAAACATTGCCAACCAACTTTGAAAAACCACCATTATATATTACATTCCAACCTATTAGTCCTCTGCTGCTGCTCTTTTTAATGGGATTGCTTATTAGTCAAAGAATAGGTCTTTAAAATGTTCTCATTTAAACATCGAGAGAGAGTTGCATGGTTGAAGCTCCATGTCTCGCCAGAGTGATGTATGCTCTGTTTATCTCCCGCTTGGACTACTACAATGAGCTTTACGTGGAGCTACCTTTGAAGGTGACCCGGAAACTACAACTAATCCAGAATGCAGCAGCTAGACTGGTGACTGGGAGTGGCTGCCGAGACCATATAACACTGGTGCAGAAAGATCTGCATTGGCTCCCAGTACATTTCCGAGCACAATTCAAAGTGTTGATGTTGACCTTTAAAGCCCCAAACGGCCTCGGTCCAGTATATCTGAAGGAGCATCTCCACCCCCATCGTTCTACCCAGACACTGAGGTCCAGCTCTGAGGGCCTTCTGGCGGTTCCCTCACTGCGAGAAGTGAGGTTACAGGGAACCAGGCAGAGGGCCTTCTCGGTAGTGGCACCCGCCCTGTGGAACACCCTCCCACCAGATGTATTGTTGTTGTTGTTGTTGTTACTATTACAGTGGTACCTCAGGTTAAGTACTTAATTCGTTCCGGAGGTCCGTACTTAACCTGAAACTGTTCTTAACCTGAAGCACCACTTTAGCTAATGGGGCCTCCTGCTGCCGCCACGCCGCCGGAGCCCGATTTCTGTTCTTATCCTGAAGCAAAGTTCTTAACCTGAAGCACTATTTCTGGGTTAGCGGAGTCTGTAACCTGAAGCGTATGCAACCTGAAGCGTATGTAACCCGAGGTACCACTGTATCTTAGTTACTGATTAACGGGAGTCCTGGAGCCACACTGCCTGCAACAATTATACACAGGCACACACTGACACTCTGAACTGGAAACAGACTGAGGCCCATAGAGAGGCTGGCTACTTTTTATAGGGTGAATGAGTCATCACCCAAGATGAGCCACAAGTCACAGTGACCTAGCAGTTTGCTGTTAACAGTTAGCAGATAGCAGGCTTGAATGATTGTGTACGCCTTGTAGGCCTTACCGCGTCTGCTCTCAAGAACCTTTGTCTCATGACAGCTTCCTCCACCTTCTTCACCTTTCAGTACTTGAACGCTGTTCCGTTGCTTCGCCAGACAGACCCAGCCTCTCTGTGTTTTAGCAGTGTTGTGCCTCCGTGTCTCTTTTGATCAACTGGAATGGGAAGAAAGGAGGAGAGGAACTGCTATGCATACAACCAGCAGCATTTTGTTCCATTTAACGCTGTATTGCATGACTGCCTCCAGCATCTTCAGAATCACAGTATTTTGCATGCTCTAGGGATTCAGAACTTTGATTTTAAAGATTCATAGCCTGGCACATTTTGCTTCTGAGATTAGATCCACGTTGATCTTGCTTTTCTTGCAAAACAAATGCAATTCGCTATACTTTATCACAGTGTAGAGATGTGCTGTGCAGATATATAGCTAAGGTGTGGTGCTTTTTTAAAACGGGAAAATTGGATGCGGAAGGGTAAATTATACCAGAATTTTATTTTATTTTATTTTATTTTACTTTAGTGTACAAATCTCAGAAAGGGATGCGGGTGGCGCTGTGGGTTAAACCACAGAGCCTAGGATTTGCCGATTAGAAGGTCGGCGGTTCAAATCCCCACAACGGGGTGAGCTCCCATTGCTCAGTCCCTGCTCTCCTGCCCACCTAGCAGTTTGAAAGCACACCAAAGTGCAAGTAGATAAATAGGAACCGCTCCGGCGGGAAGGTAAATGGCGTTTCCATGCACTGCTCTGGTTCGCCAGAAGCAGCTTAGTCCTGCTGGCCACATGACCCGGAAGCTGCACGCTGGCTCCCTCGGCCAGTAAAGCGAGATGAGCGCTGCAACCCCAGAGTCGGCCACGACTGGACCTAATGGTCAGGGGTCCCTTTACCCTTTACCTTTACAAATCTCAGAAGGTGGAAGTTCATCTGTTACTGTGCTGATATCGCCAAAAGAGAGTAGCCCAGTGGTGATCATACTTTGTTGTGTGCTGTTGTGCAGAATACATTTTAAGGGCTCTCCCAATTTAGCCTGCACACACAAAACAAAGCAAATCCATCTGCCAAGCCACACCACTCTGCAGCTTTTGCAGAAAGTTTCTTGAAACATCTAGAAAGTTCTGTTGGCAAAGTCACTTAAATGACACAGGTAGAATCCAGAGCAAAAAATAAATCCTGGTAACACTTTGCCAAGGAAAACTGAACAAAAACAATGTGTCATCTGAGGAGAAATGAACAGAGAGGTTTTGTCTTTCTTTTTTTTTACTCTAGCAGATACCTGAGAGACATTCAACCAAACGTACAGGGGAAAACTCCCTCAGAACTACACAGCCAATCAGGGCACGTGATGCCACAACAAATATCATGACACTCTGCTTGGTTGCTAAGCAACGCCTCCACACATCACCAGTAGCAACAGCATCTCACAATGATCCAATCTCCTTAGGCTGTTCTCCCCCATTGCCCTGCTTCAAGTAATACACTATGGCCCAAGGCGGTGGAATGAGCTTTCTCCTGAGGTGCATAATTTCCAGTTCATTGGCTTTGTAGAGCAGGAGGTAGAATGCTTCTCTTTGTTTGGCTTTTGGCTCACCTGGTTAGTTTGTTTATCACTTCTGTCTGTTATGTTATCTGCTAGCTAAATCTTTTATCGATATTTATTTATTTTTCGGAAAGCTGCCTCGAAAGTTTCGATCAGTAGTTAATGAATTATTTTCAAAAAAAATAAGGTGACCATCCTTAACCATGCATACTCAGATGTGAGCCCTGTTATGTTCAACGGAGCTTCTATTTAAATGATGATTTACTTCGGCTGCAACTATGCACAAAACCACAGGCTAAGGTTTCTGATGACCCCCAGAGACGCAACTGCTGTAGCTCTTTGTGATATGATCGCTGCTGACCAATGACCTTCAATAGCAGCTGTAGAAGCCCTTTGGAATAATATCGACCATGACCTCAGGATTACAGACTCAGAGGTCACAAAGGTCTGGATTTAATGTCTTTTCCAAAATTCCTTCTCGCCGAGTCTCCCAGTAGCTCAGATAAAGAATCAGATGGAAATGGTAGATGGCAATGAAAATAGTTTAGTCATATTAAAAAGCAAACATAAAGATCTATTAATAGGCTGATCATTTATTATTGTATTTCAGGAAAGTTGATTTAAATAGAGACATATTTATCAGATAAGATTGGAAATATTGTTAATTTAAGAAGCATTTGCTCATGTTACAGAGGTTAAATCTTTGCAGTGTAACACAATAGAATGACAAAACTAAGGTTGAAAGTGTACTACCTATTTGAAAAATTCACATGTTGACGTGTGTGGAGTAATGTGGAGCCACATGTGAGAACATCTACGAGTGTCATAATTCACAACTCTTTTATTCTTATTAACAGAAAAATTATAATGTGATTTGTTTGAGCTATGGTCAGTGGCTTGATTCCATTCATTCTGACTAACCAAAGTTTAAATATACCACAGTTCTAAGTTCAGATGAAATGGGGAACTGTGGACTGCTTAACAGCAGAAGCTTCCAATCTCCTCCTTTGTGAGCATAAAAGTCCGTTTCCCTTTGAATCAGGGCCAGGCCAGCATATATAAAATTCTAGGGCTGCAGAACATTTGTGTAAGGGACATAAATAGACGTTGTCGTCGTCATTATTTGCAAGTTGAAAACAGAGGGGGAAGATTTATGTTATGTACAGTGGTGCCTCGCAAGACGAAATTAACTCGTTCCGCGAGTTTTTTCGTCTAGTGAATTTTTCGTCTTGCGAAGCACGAAATCCCATAGGAATGCACTGAAATTCAATTAATGCGTTCCTATGGTCAAAAAAAGTCCAAACAAAGCCAAATTTGGTACAACAAGAGTTTATTAAGTGCTCTTTAAAGTCACACATACTGTAAAGAGCATTTCAAAAATTGAAGGAACAATAAATTAAGTTTCTAAACATGACAGAAAAACATTTAAAAATCAACAAAGTGTACAGTACATTTTCTAAGACTCTGGGGGACAACTCGAAGAAGGTTCCTCTTCCACTCTTTGCTTCTTGCTGAAGAACCTGTCCATGGTCTGCTGCTTCATCCGCCTTTTCAGCACCTCCCTGAAAGGCGACATGACCCTCGTATCAAAAGTGTTCGCAAGGTCATGTGCCACGTGCTTGTCAGGGTGGTGCCGCTGTGCAAAAGCCTGCACATCCTTCCACTTCAGGCAAATGTCCCTCAGTTCTTTGGAGGACAGCCGTTCCTCAGTTGCTTCCTCCTCTTCCAGCGAGGCCTGCTCCTGCGCAGCCTCTGCCTGCAGTTCGACCAGCTCCTGGGTGGTCAGCTCGTGGTCGTGCTCCTCCACCAGCTCGCTGATGTCCTCCTCTGTGACCTCCAGGCCCATGGTCCTCCCCAAGGCAACAATGTCCTGCACCACTGTTGACTCTGGTGCATCAGAGTCACTTGGTGCCACACACTCCGGCCACAGGCTGCGCCAAGCGCAATTCAAATTTCTCTGGCTGATCCCGTTCCAGGCCATGGTGATCATCTTCAAGCAGGTGATGATGTCGAGGTGGTCCTTCCAGAATTCCCGCAGGGTGATGGTGGTGCAATCAGTCACCTCGAAGCATCGCCTGAAAAGCTCCTTGGTATAGAGTTTTTTGAAATTGGCGATGACCTGCTGATCCATCGGCTGGAGCAGTGGCGTGGTGTTAGGCGGCAGGAACATGATGCTGATGAAGCTGAACTCCTCCAACAAGTCCTCCTCAAGGCCTTTAGGATGAGCAGGAGCATTGTCCATCAGAAGCAAAGCCTTCAGCGGCAGGTCGTTGTCCAGCAGGTACTGTTTGACAGCAGGGCCAAAAGCAAGATTGACCCAGTCCACAAACAGCACACGTGTGACCCAAGCCTTACTGTTGGATCGCCACATGACACTCAGCTGCTCCTTGTCGACCTTGCATTTCTTGAAGGCCCGTGGGTTCTCCGAGTGGTACACCAGCAAGGGCTTGATCTTCAGGTCACCGCTTGCTTTGGCACAGAAGAGCAGGGTCCGACGGTCCTTCATGGGCTTGTGGCCAGGCAACTTGGCCTCCTCCTGTGTGATGAAAGTCCTTTTGGGCATCCTCTTCCAAAACAGCCCGGTCTCGTCGCAGTTGAAGACCTGCTGTGGAACGTAGCCCTCCGTCTTCACAACCTCCAGGAACTCCGCTGCAAAGTCTTCAGCCGCAGAAACATCAGAACTGGCAGCCTCTCCATGCCTGACCACGCTGTGGATTCCAGATCTTGTCTTGAACCGGTCAAACCAGCCTCTGCTTGCCTTGAAGACTTCTGGCTCGCCTGAGGTTCCTGGCTGTTCCCGGACGAGGTCTGCGTGCAAGGCCTTGGCCTTCTCACAAATGACGGCCTCAGTCACTGTGTCCCCTGCACGCTGCTTCTCTTCTAACCAGATGAGCAGCAACTTCTCCACCTCCTCCAGAACAGCTGGGCAGTTCTTCACGATCCTGGTGACTCCCTTGGATGCATCAGTCGCAAGGATCTTCTCCCTCATCTTCAGGATGGTCCCGATGGTCGATGGATTCCTCCCGTACTCCCTGGCAAGGTCTGTCACACGCATTCCACCGTCGTGCTTCCGGATGATCTCCTTCTTCATTTCCAGCGTAACCTTCTCCTTCTTCCCCTCGCTGGCCTCTGCCTGGAAACGATGCCTTATGAGGAACAGCTAAGGGAGCTGGGCATGTTTAGCCTGGAGAAGAGGAGGTTAAGAGGTGATATGATAGCCATGTTCAAATATATAAAAGGATGTCACATAGAGGAGGGAGAAAGGTTGTTTTCTGCTGCTCCAGAGAAGTGGACACGGAGCAATGGATCCAAACTACAAGAAAGAAGATTCCACCTAAACATTAGGAAGAACTTCCTGACAGTAAGAGCTGTTTGACAGTGGAATTTGCTGCCAAGGAGTGTGGTGGAGTCTCCTTCTTTGGAGGTCTTTAAGCAGAGGCTTGACAACCATATGTCAGGAGTGCTCTGATGGTGTTTCCTGCTTGGCAGGGGGTTGGACTCGATGGCCCTTGTGGTCTCTTCCAACTCTATGCTTCTATGATTCTATAGCCGGGAGAAAGAACGGACTTGTTTTCAGACTGCATTCCTGGTGAATCTCCTCAAAGGTTTTGAGAAAGGAGGCAGATTGGTGAAGATTAATGACGCTAAGACTGTTTTGATGTATGGAAGTGATGTTATATGGAAAACGTCTGGATATGGCTACTGGATAAAAAAAATAATATCCACGCAGGATTACAAAATGTTCTAACCAGCTTGTGGACACTATCAGAGGTCACAAAGAGAAAGGAAAAATATATGAAAATAACAACAAGAGATGTGGAAAAACAATAAGAAAGGACTGGATAGTACTGTGAACATCATAAGGTTAGATTTGTGGACATTAAAACAGCAGTAAGAAGCAAGAAGTTGATTGGATCCCCTTCGGAACTTGAAATATGGGTACCCCACAAAAAAATTTAAAATTCGGCTGTGTAATTTGGAATTTATGTAATTTGGTTTGATTTGATGTGATTGGTCGGTTAATAAAAAATTATTCTCAAAAAAAAAAAGAAAGAAAGAAAAGGCCACAACTTTATTGATTACAGCATGTGAGAAGGTATTGGCTTAGGCATTGGACCACGGAAAATTTGACTCCACCCACTCGGAGAGGGGTGAGTCTGAGGAGGGGTTAACCACCAGTCAGGGGAGCCTGTTGATGCTAATACAACTATAAGCTCTCCCCTGATGTCACCGAGGGTCGTGCCATGGCCCCCCGCCACTCAGGGCATCGGACAGGATCCACGACCGCCGGATTCCTTTAACGTAATACCCAAAAGTGAAGGGGTAGGCGATGGCCACACCTTGCCCTTCCACACACCAACAACACATTCCAATGCCTAACCGCCAAATACTAAGAAAGTTGTGACGATTGCTACGAGGTAGGCGGGGAAAAACCAAGAGGCCAGTGCCAATTTGCCAGTTGGAAAAAACTCCTACCAGGCCCCCTGGGCAACCTGGGCGACCAACCATGGGTCCATAGCAAGGTCGAGCAAGAAGCTACGCCCTAAAGGGAGTGGTGGGTGGGTGACTTGTGGAAAATCTGAAGCGCAATGGTGGGGAGAGCTGGCACGGCCGCATTTGAGCGGCTAAAGCACGCCCCCTGCAGTGGCACCTGATTGGGTGCCCAACTGGGGAGGCGTGGCACACCAGCGATGATGAGAGGGCAGGGGGCAGAATCGCCTCCCGCTCACAATCCCTCCCCTCCGGAAGGAGGAGAGGCTTTACATGCATATTTGAAAGCACCTCAAAATGTGCATTCAGTGCAAAACAGTGTCGTGCCGCCATTTCATGATACCCCAAAACCAGCTGCCTGAAGCTCATGACCTTTGCTACCTTATGGTAGCCCAGTCCATCAATTCAAAACATGAGCCAGATTAAAAACTTTCATGTTTGAGTGGACAAAAGAAGCCTGTGCAAACCTAGGTCACAATTTTAATGTGACCTAGTCTAATGATTAGATACAGGGACATTGAGGGGGGGCAAATTCTGCATTTCTTTTTCTCCCACCCAGTACACACTCGTATGCAAACCCTCGACTGGACAGTCTGTCCAATGGCAAAGTCTTATAAAAGCCAATTTTTGGTGTTCTATTTCTCACTACACAAGGGCAAGCAGACTCTTGATGAAATTAAAAGGCAGTCAATTTAAAATGAATAAAAGGAAATAGATTTTTAGCAGCATGTAATTACCAAAAGCATAGCTCACTTCTTCAAAAGGCATCCATTATTAAGGAAAATAGATTGGTAAGATTAAATAAATTATAAGGAGAAAACCTCACACTTGATCAGCTACTGAAATGAGAAGAAAAATTCTGGCCTGATTGACCAGAATATATTAATTGGAGGGAGTGTAATTTGGCCAACTAGCCGTCTTCGAAGCACAACACAATGGCCACCCAAATATGAGGAACCTCTGGATAAATCAGGAGTCAGCAAGGTTTACCAGGCATGGGCCTGATAACTCCTGCGGAGATCCTCTGTCGGCCGGGCCAGCACAGCGGGACACCGGAAATCACATCTGCGCATGTCCGCAGCGCCAGAAATCACTTCTGCGCATGCCCAGATGCCGAAAATTGCATCTGCGAAGAAGCGATTTTCGGTGCCGTGGACATGCGCAGACATGATTTCTGGCATCTGGGCATGCGCAGAAGCGATTTCCGGAGCTGTGGAAGAGAGTCCCTGCGCCGCAAAACTGCACTGGTTTAGCGCAGCTCCAGGGGACTCGCCAAGCCCATGGCTCACTTTGGGGGCAGCTCATGGGCCGGTTAAGCAACCCCCATGCGCCGTTTCCGGCCCATGAGCCTTAGGTTGCTGACCTTGGGCTAAATTCTGCTAATGCCATTCTCAGATATTCAGTTCTGTGGCAGGCTTTTCTTCCATGTGGTAGAACACAAATGGCCCTGTCCAAATTTACATTGTGTGCATTGAAAATGTTTGCCATCCACCTAACTGGCGTGATCTTTTTACCTCCCATAAAAGATGGAAGAAGCAAAAGAACTAGTCAAATTACTGAGAACATGCCTGATATTTGTTCAGACATGGTGGTTCCTAGGGCTGTTTTTTCCCCAGCCGTAATTCAGTTCTGGCATCTCTCAAAAGAGTGCCATTGCCATTATAAGAGAAGAAAGGAGGTGTTCATGGTGAGCTCCAACACTTCTTTTTCTAGGAAAATAGCACTGGAAGTTGCATGCATTCACGAGGTCAGGCCCATAATCAATCAAGTATATGAGTTTCTTTTTTCTTTTTTGAAATATTTTTTATTTGATTTTACAAATATAAAATTATAACAATACAACCACACACAACAATTAAAAGATTCCTTGAATCTCTGGACTTCCCACCTTCCCCTTCATGGGTCCTATTATTAAGCATTTTCTACTGCATCTTTTTCAATAGTCCATATTTTATATAACTCAATTATCCCCTACATTACAAGTGTTAATTGCAACCCGGCTAGTGTTTTCATCTGCTTACAGTGGCCTCCAAGATATATTATAAATTTCCCCCATCCTTTGTTAAAGTTTTGGTCTTCTTGGTCCCTGAGCCTTCCAGTCAGTTTTGCCATTTCGGCATAGTCCAACAGTTTAATTTGCCATTTGTTTCTGGTAGGGACTTTATCTTCTTTCCATCTCTGGGCTAATAGCATCCGTGCGGCTGTTGTCACATACATAAAAAGTCTTTTCTGCTCCTTCAAAATATCAGCACTTACAATTCCTACTAGGAAAGCTTCTAGGTTTTTTTTTATTAAAGTTATTTTAAACATTTTTTTCCAATCCATTATATATCATTTCCCAGAATGCTCTTATTACCTTACATATCCACCACGTATGATAAAAGGTGCCTTCTTTTTCTTTACATTTCCAGCAGATATTTGTCTTATACATTTCCGCTAACTTCCTAGCAGTCAAATAACACCAGTACATCATTTTCATATAGTTTTCTTTCAACGTACAGCATGCTGAGAATTTCAGATCAGTTTTCCATAACCTTTCCCGATCTGAAAGTTGGATATGATGCCCCAAATATCTCGCCCAGTGTACTGTATCCTTACAGATTTAACCTGTTCATCCTTTGTATGCCATTCCAAAAGCAATCTATACATTTTCAAAAGTAATTTAATATTATTTTCTAACAAATCTTTTTCAAATCTTGAGGTCTCATAACTGAAACCCCTCTTTTTATCTATCTTGAAAATATCGTTTAATTTATGGAATTGTAGCCAATCAGTCAGTAAACCCCTTATCTCTTCAAAATCGCATGACTCTCACTCTTAGGCTTCTAGCCGGCTCTCTCATACACATTGACCATAATTCTTCTCATAATTTCCTTTCTTATACTAATCATCCATACATAGGGAACATTATGGTCCTCGCCTGGTTGATTTGACAATGGGATCCTCCCTGAGAATTTAACCCATGCTGCATCCCAGGAAATAGAAGGGACTCAGGCATCATACAGACTAAGCCCTCCTAAAACTCACATCTGTATTTAACCTGATTACTTTCTAAGACAAGAGCTCCTTTCAGTTTATATGCCCTCCCCCAGATTATCCAGGCATGGTTTAGAACACTCTCTTTTTGGTTATTATTGCACATCTGCTTTTATTTTCAGCATCATCGGAGAAACAGTATTTGAAAAGCAACAATAAAAAAAGCTGATGAAAATTGCAGCAAATGTTACACTGCATAATCATTTGTTCTTATGTCAAAAGTTGTATTTAAAAAAAGGAAAATGTGATAAATTAATCCACTCTAATAAGAAATGATAATAAGAAACGAAAAAGGCAATTCAGTAATCCACTCCTAATATAAGCCTGAAAAGAGTGATACAGTCCTCCTTGGGTGCCATATCTCAAGATAGGTTTTTCTTACCCAGAAAACTCTAGTTACAAAAAGCAATTAGGCAAAATTCTCTCATGATCTGAGCAAATATAGAAGGCATTATTTAAAAACTCCTGAGCTGATTTAGATAATATACAGAGAGCTATGCTTAAATATTAAACGGTGAGCTCAACATTTATTTCCTTCTGTCAGAGTGCTCCGATTCTGGGTTCTTCCAGAATGGTTCCTAGTAGATGAATGCTAACAGGCTCACCCTACACATTTCAAAATGTATATGCCTCTTTAAAAAGACTGAAGAATTAAACTAAGCAGAAATATATCACTGATCAGACTAGTAGCAGGAATAAATCAGTAAAGTGTAGATAACTAAAGCAAGCTACCCTGTGGTTAGCCCCACCCACAAAAAAGTTGGATTTTCCAAGGTTTGAAAAGAGAGAAGAACTAAACAATTTGATAACATAATGTATATCATGTGTTGGTTACTGCAAGACAGGCGAACTAATGCCAGTGTACTGGAAGAAGCAAAGATCACCAGTGTTGAAGCAATGATTCTTCAACATCAACGTCACTGGACTGGTCATGTTGTGCGGATACCTGATTATCGTCTTCCAATGCAACTACTCTATTCCGAACTGAAAAATGGAAAGCGTAATGCTGGTGGTCAACAAAAGAGCTTTAAAGACCCCCTCAAGGCAAATCTTTAAAAAAATGTAGTATAAACACCAACTATTGGGAAACACCGGCCTGTGAGCGCTCCAGTTGGAGAACAGCCTCTACCAAAGGTGTCATGGGCTTTGAAGACACTTGAACTCAGGATGCAAGGGAGAAACATGCTAAGAGGAAGGCACTTTTGGCAAACCCTCACCGTGATCAACTCCCGCCTGGAAACCTGTGTCCCCACTGTGGAAGGACGTGTGGATCCAGAATTGGCCTCCACAGTCATTTGCGGACTCACTGTTAAAACCATGTTTATGGAAGACAGTCTTACTTGGCTATGAGCGATCGCCAAAGAGAAGAGAGACTTCAAGACTGAATTACTGCAATGCGCTCTTTGTGGGGCATCCCTCACGTAGCTGCAATCCAGAAGCTACAATTAGTGCAGAATGCTGCAGCCTGATTGCTGACAGGAGTAAGACTTTATACCTGGTGTTACATCCCCAAAGCATCAGAGTAATCGCCTGGTAATAGTGAATACCTTCCCCACTGCAGTTATGTCAGGGCGGTTCAGAGGGGTTCTCTTAGAGGTATCTGTGCGGACAGTCTAGATCAAATCAAGTTGTACAAATAGTTCCCCTAGTCAGAAATCTATAGCTGAGCAGTTCGAGAACAAAAGAGATTGGGTCTGAGTAGACCTATAGGTCTGTGTCCTGGTAAATCAGATCCACAGAATAATATTTGCTCTAGTTTTTAGTGCAGTTTTAGTCTATTAAAAAGAAATGGGCTGAAATTTACTGCCAAGATGAAGGAGCAGGAAGAATGCTATATATTGTAAGAGGCTGTTGAATTAAATTATAATGGGTCAGGTTCTGTTGTAGTCAATTTTGTGGTTCGAGGACCCGACCCCCGCGATGTGAAATAGATACACAAGGACACGTGATATAAGGTTAATGGGCAAGAAAAGGCCACAACTTTATTGATTACAGCAGTGAAAAGGTATTGGCTTAGGCATTGGATGTCTAAAACAAGGGGGTTTATTCACCAGTAGGTGGAGCCTGTTGATGCTAATCCAACTATAGGCTCCCCCCTGATGTCACCGGGGGTCGTGCCATGGCCTCCCGCCAAGCAGGCATCGGACAGAGTACACAACCGCCAGATTCCTTTAACGGAATACCCAAAAATTGAAGGCATAGGCGATGGCCACACCCAGCCCTTCGACACAAAAACACAGACCCCCCCCCCGACTCCAAACCTCGTGGCTCTTCCCTGTGATGACTGTGATGACTCCTAGCTGATGACTCACGACGAGAGGACGGAGAAGAAATAAGGCCGAGGAGAGGCTGGCACCGCCGCAAAAGGCTGCTGAACACGCCCCCTCGAAGGCACCTGGTTGGATGCCTGCCAAGGGGGCGTGGGCGCCAGCCAGGTGAGAGGAGGAGGCAGGGGGCTAATGCCCCCTGCTAGGGGCGGTGCTCGGGCTCCCGCCCACAACCACTCCCCTCTCTTCCAGGGAGGAGAGTCTTTGGCAAACAGTGTGACAGATGTTTATTATTGTAAAAGTCATGGATATGTCCTGGATATTGTAACTGACTGTGTTATTAGGTCATGTTTCAGTCATACCCTAAATAGTGCATCTCATTTTTTTATTATTGTATTCCTAAAGGTGATAGCCTTTGGCTAAACAACAGAGATTTAGGTTTGGCTTAGCTTCAGTGTGGTTGCTGTCTCATACTCCTTCAGGCCATGCCCAGGAAAGATTTCCTCATTTTCACCCATCATTACCCTGGTCTCTAACATAAATTGTAAGCTCATTAGAGCAGGGACCCATTTTTCCCCCTGTTTACATTTCTCTGTGCTGCTCTGTAATGTGCCCCCCATAATAACAGCCCTGCCTAAAGAATATTTCCAAGCTGAGATACATGCAAAGCAGAATTTTTGCCTGCACAGTTTCAAGTCGAATGCAGTCCAAGCTAATTTCGCTTCCCCTCCTCGCAAAGAAATTTCCTTCAGGCTTGCAAAGTTGTTTTGCAGCACGGAGACTGCCCTGTGGAGAATCACTAAGCACCTGCTTTCTGCAGGGACTTCCTGTTTCCTGGGCTTATTACTGTTAGATCTTCCAGCAGCATTTGACATCAGTTGACACTGCTCATCCTGGGATTCCAACAGAGCATCTGGAATTCTATGTTGGTCTAAGCGCAACCGTTCTCCTCTGTGCTGCCTGAAGCAGTCAGTTTTTAATCCTTAATTTGTGTGGCACGAATACAGTTAGGCTCCATTAGATTCCCTTTCCCCCTCCTCCCCATCGTCCCACTATTGATGTCGACATATTGCTCTTAGCTACAGTAATTAGGCAATTTGAAAAATACCCATTAAAGAGCCGCGGACAAAGAAAATGACTACATCCTTTGCATTCTGCAAAATTTCAATGCTGTCATCAATTCTGTTAGAAAGCGTAACTGGATGAATGAGCTCTTGTGCAGGTAACTCTTTTTATTATTTAAAAATGGGTCACACCCAATGGTACAAGGAGAAAAAAATTCTCAAAGGTACTATTATCAGTCTGAATTTCCAAGGCTCATTCCTGTTCACTCAAAGAACACTTTCTCCCGTAATTGGCTGTGGTCCTTCTTTAACAAAATAGCTGACGTAAAATAAATAAATAGTGGCTTGGTTCCTAAGTTGCTTCTTAGACAAAATGTATATGGTTGCTGCACTGAACCATATCTAGCCATATAGAGACTTTATTGGCTGTGAGTCCTGGGAATCAGCTGCATTAGCCGTGTTACAACACTGTAACTGTGTTATAAACATGCAACACCAGATGGTGCTGTAGAGCACATAACTTTGTCTATGCGATTTTACATAGAGGTCTTTTTTTCTTTTGTTATGGTGATTTAATTTATGACTTACTTATAGCAGGGGATGTGTTTCCCTGTGTGTAGATCCAGCCCAGCTCCTTGCCTTGCAGGCCTTTTCCCACCTGGCCTGAGAGGGCAGGACCCAGACTAATAATAATAATAATAATAATTTATTTACACCCCACCCATGTGGGCAGCTTCCAACAAAATATTAAAAATACAGTAAAACATCAAACATTAAAAACTTCCCTAAACAGGGCTGCCTTCAGATGTCTTCTAAAAGTCAGATAGTTGTTTATTTCCTTGAGATCTGATGGGAGGGTGTTCCACAGGGCGGGCGCCACCACCGAGAAGGCCCTCTGCCTGCTTCCCTGTAACCTCACTTCTCATAGTGAGGGAACCACTAGAAGGCCCTCCGCGCTGGACCTCAGTGTCCGGGCTGAACGATGGGGGTGGAGACGCTCCTTCAGGTATACTGGGCCAAGGCCATTTAGGGCTTTAAAGATCAGCACCAACACTTTGAATTGTGCTCGGAAACGTGCTGGGAGCCAATGTAGGTCTTTCAGGACCAGTGTTATATGGTCTCAGCAGCCACTCCCAGGCACCAGTCTAGCTGCCGCATTCTGGATTAGTTGCAGTTTCCAGGTCCCCTTCAAAGGTAGCCCCACATGGAGCGCATTGCAGTAGTCCAAGCAGGAGATAACCAGAGCATGTAGTACTCCAGCTACGAAAGCTGAGGCTACTGAGCAGTTTCTTGGGCTGGGGTGTTGTTTGCGGGGTTTGTTGGTGGGGTTGTAGCTGTTGGGGTTTTTTGTATCTTTATTTTAGATCTTGTGATTTATCTGGAAATCGTTCAGTTTGGTTATGCATTCTTCAGTGCTTTCTTTATTATTGGTGACTACTTTTGTTATCTTGCAGTTATGTAATTTTTTCATGTTGCAAGCCACCTGGAGCATGCTTTGAACAGTGGAAAGGAGGCATACAAATAAAATTCTGTGTGTATTCTTATGTAAACCTCTGCTAGTTCCCAGGTTTGTTTACTATGGGAAAGGAGGGGGACTGGATTTCCAAGTGGTGCTCCACTATGGCCAGTACTATGTACTAAGATTCCCAGGGGTCAATACTGTACAATAAGATCACCTTTAGCATACAGAGCTGGGAGTGAATTATGTGAAAAATGGACCAGTTCTTTGCCAACCAGATAATGCTCTTCAAGAAAGTTAATAATTAAGTAGTTGAGGAGTGCCAAAGAATTGATTCTTTTGAATTATGGTGCTGGAGGAGACTCTTGAAAGTCCCATGGACTGCAAGAAGATCAAACCTCTCCATTCTGAAGGAAATCAGCCCTGAGTGCTCACTGGAAGGACAGATCCTGACGCTGAGGCTCCAATACTTTGGCCACCTCATGAGAAGAGAAGACTCCCTGGAAAAGACCCTGATGTTGGGAAAGATCACAAGGAGAAGGTGATGACAGAGGACGAGATGGTTGGACAGTGTTCTCGAAGCTACCAGCATGAGTTTGACCAAACTGTGGGAGGCAGTGGAGGACAGAGGTGCCTGGCGTGCTCTGGTCCATGGGGTCACGAAGAGTCGGACACGACTAAATGACTAAACGACAACAAAAGCTTTCTGGGAAATGATATATAATGAGTTAAAGAAAATGTTAAAGAAAACTATTTGTTAAAAAACCTGAAGCCTTTTTGTTAGGTATAATAGGTGAAGAGATGCCAAAATAAGATAAGAGACTGTTCATGTATGCAATGAGGGCAGCGAGAATTCTTCTAGCCCAGAGCTGGAAGGAGGGAGAAGTGCCGACTAGAGAAGAATGGCAGACTAAGTTAATGGAATATTCAGAGATGGTGAGACTGACTGGAAAGATCAGAAACCAGGAAGATCAAGTATTTCTAAAAGACCAGAATGAATTTTTAACATACTTAAAAGACCACTGTTGTCAGGGGTTCAGGGACAGAGGCACAGGGTAGGCAGGAGATGGAGAGCGATGGGGATGAATCCCAGGACAGCGAGGAGGAGGATGACAATGACTCAAGAGATTCCATGAGTCTTTCCAGTGAATCAGAGGATTCCCAGAAGGGGGCACCGGTGGTCAAGGCCAGGGGAGCCCCAGGGGGAACGTGTCAGGAGCAGGGGGCCAGCGGGGGATCCCAAAGTGGCAGCTGGGCGTCAGGAGCAGCCTCCCCGCCAGAGTGCAGCGAAGGGGGTGGAGGTTCCAGTGTATCAGGGGAAGCAGCTCCGGCAGCAGAGAAGGGAGGGAGGTCGGAGCAAGCCACCCTCCCGGAAGGGGAGGGGAGTAGTGAAGGGAGTAGCGTAGCTGTCAAAAGGAAAGTTAGAGGTTGGGCGCGCGCGCCAAGTTCAAATGTAGAGGCGCGCGGAAGTACAGGGAGCCCGGAGGAGGGGCCAGGTCCCAAAGCCCGCAGGAGGGGGCAAGAGCAGTCTGATTCCGCGTCGGAGGAATCCAGGAGGGGCGAAACCCCAGCGGGCAGAAAGACCCTGCGGAAAAGGAAAGAGAGAAAGAGGTGGAGCAGCGCAAGCCTCTTAAACTGGTGCAGGGGAGGGACGGATTCAGAAGGGACTTCAGCGGTCTAAGCCTAGCAGACGTAGGGCTGCGCGCCTCGGATCTGAAGCAAACAATGAACTGCAATAAACACTTTTGTATATAAGAAAAGAAAGGCGTTGGTCTTTTGTGAGCTGAGACTTGAGGCAGCCCTGACAACTGTAAATAGTTAAAATTGTTGGCAGGGATACAATGACACTTGTAATGTGAAATGAACTTTGGAAACTATGAATATATAACAGATAGATAACGGCAAAAGATGCAGAAAAAGAAAAAATAATAATATATTCTCTTTGGAAATGGAACCCATTGAGGGAGGAAAGGAGGTCTGAAGGTTTGAAAGAACCTTTTATTTTAATGTTTTGAAATGGTTAAAGTTAAAATGTATAAAATTACGTAAAACCAATAATACAGTTATGAAATAATTATGAAGTTGAAGAGCGATACTGTAATTCATTACTTATTCAAAAGCATTGTACTGCATTCTTTGCTAGTAGAAGACTTCTTAGGCTACGCTTGATCTTAGCCAAAAGGCCAAGAAGCGATACCCAAATGGCAAGATAATCCAAAAGTTACAGACTATTGTTGATTGCTCTCTACTAACTTCTGAAGTCAGCAACTGCCAGAGGTTTCTTCTGTTCCAATAGTCACTTTTGCAACTTAACTTCCATCTGACATCAGGAGGATAGATGCTGTAAGGAAGAAACCTGAAGACTAGGTTCATAATTCATTTTGCCTGAAACCATTTTTAATTAGATGTCATTTGAGAATTTCTTTTTAATTACCGCTTAGAGCTTCTGGTCACTGAACTCTGTACGGTACTCCTGTATGCTAATGAGAAAGTTGCTTTAGAAATGCAAATGCTAAAATTTTAAGTGCAAAAGCTGCTGTTAATATCTGGCTCTTAGAAGACTCCTGCTATCGCCAAGTCTTTTTCACACGGTTTTAATAAACTACACAGGTCGTGATTAGATGGAAAGAAATCAGGTGAAGCGTTGCTTCTCACCTTCGTGCTATATTAATACTACAACTGCTGTAGAGCATTGCTCCTCAAACAGCAGGCCAAGGGCTACCAGGGGGTCTCAACCCACTTTCAGGTAGGCTTCAGTACCACATCCCTCCCTAAACTTAGCTTTTTTGGGGGGGACTAACACCAGCTGGTGTTAGTCTACTGGTTTTCTCCGTAGTGATGTATGGAAGTGAGAGCTGGACCATAAAGAAGGCTGATCGCCGAAGAATTGATGCTTTTGCTGGAGGAGACTCTTGAGAGTCCCATGGACTGCAAGAAGATCAAACCTATCCATTCTTAAGGAAATCAGCCCTGAGTGCTCACTGGAAGGACAGATCGTGAAGCTGAGGCTCCAGTACTTTGGCCACCTCATGAGAAGAGAAGACTCCCTGGAAAAGACCCTGATGTTGGGGAAGATGGAGGGCACAAGGAGAAGGGGGCGACAGAGGACGAGATGGTTGGATAGTGTTTTCGAGGTTACCAGCATGAGTTTGACCAAACTGCGGGAGGCAGTGGAGGACAGAGGTGCCTGGCGTGCTCTGGTCCATGGGGCACGAAGAGTCGGACACGACTAAACAACTAAACAACAACAACAAAACACCAGCAGCTCCCTGGTGTTTGCAGAGACGTGTGTGGCACTGTGGTCTAAACCACTGAACTTCTTGGGCTTGCCGATCAGAAGGTCAGTGGTTCAAATGCCCACGACGGGGTGAGCTCCTGTTGCTCTGTCCCAGCTCCTGCCAACCTAGCAGTTCGAAAGCACAGCAGTGCAAGTAGATAAATAGGTACCACTGTGGTGGGAAGGTAAACGATGTTTCCGTGCGCTCTGGTTTCCATCACAGTGTTCTGTTGCGCCAGAAGTGGTTTAGTCCTGCTGGCCACATGACCCAGAAAGCTGTCTGTGGACAAACACCGGTTCTCTCTTGGCCTGGAAGCGAGATGAGTGCTGCAACCCTATAGTCACCTTTGACTGGACTTAATCGTCCAGGAGTCCTTTACCTTTTTACCTTACCCTGTAGACACACATGGGAAACATATAAATACCATTAGCTCCTTAGATGTCACTTTCTCAGGTTGTTCTCCCCAAATTGTTGGAGTATGACCAGGAAATGACCAAGGCATGTGCATATGTTCACTTTGCTGGTTGCAGTTTTTCTCAACCTTCTGCATTACAGTGGTACCTTGAGTTACAAATGCCTCAGGTTACAAACTCCGCTAACCTGGAAGAGTTACCTCGAGTTGAGAACTTTGCCCCAGGATGAGAATGGAAATCGTGTGCTAGCGGCGCAGCAGCAGCAAGAGGCCCCATTAGCAAAAGCACGCCTCTAGTTATGAACAGTTTCAGGTTAAGAACGGACCTCCGGAACGAATTAAGTTCGTAACTAGAGGTTGCACTGTATTTGCATTTGTTATCTTTGCCAGACATACCAGTGTAACATGCCATTGATGTAATAATTTAAGGAATTCTCCCTAGGTATTAGTTTAGTTTCAGTTTATTGCAGTCATAGACCAGCATTTTAAAAATAGCTACAATACAAAATTATGAAAGCAAGATACAATATTTATAAAAACCAAACCAGAATTAAGAGCAGGAAGGCAAGAGTCACTGACCAGTGGGTTAAAACAACTATAATTATAACTGTTACTAAAGCACTCCAATTGAAGACTGAGGGAGACAAGTCATGTGTCTGAAACAAAAGATTTCATAAACGGAATAGTAATAGTATCTCTATAAGGTGTCTTTGGTTTATTGTAATTTTCCTGTGGGTAATAGCAGATGCACTATATTGTTAAAGCGTGTTCTCCTTCATGGAGAGCACGTGTTGTGGTGGGGGCCGCCAGGACACTCCAAAGTTGGGGGGCGGGCTAATTGATCGTTGGCCACTGATGCGATTGGGGTGTCCCTTGTTGTTGGGAAGAAGTTAATGTTGCCATTTATTGATTGACAGCCAGAAATAGTAAAACTCCTTGCACGAGGCTAGGGCTTCCTCTTTTCGCCCGTGCATCGGATTGCCCGTCCCTCCCTCCCTAGAATAGGGTTGTTCGCTTTGACCTTGCTATGCCTGTCATGGGGTTGTCTGCTTTGGAGCGGGGGCCTGGTAGGAATTTTGTCCATCTGGCTGATTGGCTGGGGCCATTTGGTTTTTGCCTACTGCGTAGCAAATCGTCACAACTTGTAAGGTTCGCGGTTAGGCATTGGTTTATGGTTTGGTTGGTTGAGGGGCATGGAGGGCGGGTGATCCGAAGTAGGCTGTCAATCAACAAATGGCAACATCTAGATTTCCCCAGTAACAGCCCACCCCTGCTTAAAGGATGGCCAAACCATTTGCCTAGCAACAGTGAGGTGTCTCATCAGCCCCGCCCGCAACCTGTGCTCTCCATGAGGGAGAACACACTTAATCAGCCAAAGACCTGGTTAAAGAGAAATGTTTTTGCCTGGTGGCTAAAGATATGCAATGAAGGAGCCAGGGGAGCCGCCATAGTTAAGGTCTATGAATTCCAGTTATTTGTAACTGAGTAATTAGACTTCTTATTACTAAAGCGGTTTTGTGGCAGATGCCTTAAGAAGGTAGTATTTGCCAGTTGTTGCTTATGATGCTGTGGTGTCCATCACTAAAGCAAGATTCAGAAATGTTAGCTCAGTTTGTCATCAACTACGAAAACTGGAGACGGAAGAAATTTTGTGTTTAGACTGTAAGCAAAGAATAATCATATCAGGATCTACCAAGGTGTATCCATGTAGCTCATCTTTCCTTAACCAAAGTTTTATAACTCTGTTATACAGAATAAGTCTAGATCTTTCCAATCAAATATTAGTTTTTTGGGAGGAGAAGCTACTGGGAAAGCAAATGACATTAGGATTTAATACTTCTGTCAGTTACATGAAGCCAAACAAACAGAAAATTGAAAAAGGAGAGAACCAACACCAGGTATTTAATGTGAATTGATTAACATTTAGATGTAATCAATCCCAAGCATGAAGTGTTATTAATTGAGGTAGTGACCCCCCTGGTAACTTGGTTCGGTTGATTACAAATTCAAGAGACCAACAAAAGAATAAATAACACAACCCCTTTTCCATCTCTTGCTAATTATAATCAGCAAGCTTTGTGGCCAAAGAGGTGAGCAAATAGAGGCAGTCTGCAGAAAGCTTAAAACACTTGAGAAAATGTGATATTCCATTTTGCAATAGACCCAGGAAGTGGTGTCCAGTTGTTTCACGGAGTAATCACGGTCACGTACTGTGATATAAAAATGAGGAGTGAGGGGCTCTATTTAATTTTAAAATAACCAGTGCTTTACAATTTGGGTGGTTTAATTTACCATAGGTGGGCATTTATATCTGGAAATCTTGGTTCAGGGTTCAAGCTAAGACTGGAACCCCCTGTTCAGATATAATAGCAGTGACACTTTTCTGTAGTGTTGAGGTGGTCAAAGATCTTCAGGCAAAGGACCATATATAAGAAAAGAGTGTGATCATAGCAGCTCCTCCCCACCCTTTATTTTGTATATGTTTTTAAATAAATTTTCTGTTTTACAATTTAAAGTACTCATTTTTACATCCTTAAGATATCAATGGCAGTGGAAGACAGGAGTGCCTGGCGTGCTCTGGTCCATGGGGTCACGAAGAGTCGGACACGACTAAACGACTAAACAACAACAACAAGATATCAATGACTTGCCTTCTTCTCTTTCCATGGTTCATTTTACATACCATAAATCCCTGCACATTTTACAAAAACTATACCATTCAGTATTCCATTCTTGCATCCATCAAAACTTATATACACTGTTGAATTTATCTTAATGCTGCCAGCGTTTTCAGCTGTACATTCCCACCATTATTTCTTATTAATCCATTTACCTCAATAATTACTTTCCCACTCCCCATATTCCTTAACAAGTACATTAAAACATTAGCTGTGAATGCAGGAGGATAAACCCACAGTGGTTTCCAGATAAAAGAAAGGCTTTTGTGTTGGTTCTAGCTTCCCCCTGAATGTAACTAGTCCAGAAAGTGGTGGAGGTTCCTGTTACTTCCTGGTTAGTTTTGGTTAAAAGAAGCCAGCAGATTGCTAGTTCTTAGGCAGTGTTACAAGTGCTATTTTCCTTTTCCCCCCTTTTCTGAATAAATTTTATTAGGATGTATAAAGAGAAATACAAAGCTTAATATCAAATATCTTTTTTTGTCCGAAACTGAAACATTGATCTAAATACAATAAAAACATAGGAAAAGAGAGAAGGAAAAGCAGGAAAAATAGAAAGAGAGAGAACAAGAAAAAGACAAGAAATTGAGAGAGAGAAATAAAGTTCAGAAATTAAACTTCTGATTCTTCATCTGACCGCTGTATATAATCAATATTCACCTTAACCACTCCAGTCTAACACTGCCACTTTCTATAAACAAACATTATCTTCCATACTCAAATCCAAATGTCATTATGTCTTTTTCACGCAAAATGTCTACGGGAGGTTTCCAATCTTCAATCAATGTTAACAATGGCTTTTATCCGATTAAGCGTGCCCATTTCGCTATCTCAGCTGAGTCCGATAATTTTAACAGCCATTCTTCCATTGTTGGTAGTGGCGAGTCCTTCCATCTTTGGTACGTATAAAAGTCTCGCTTCCATAATCATATACGGAAGCAAAGCTCCATAGTTCTTTTCTAACTGTATATATGCAAAAAGAGGTGCGAGAGCTCACCACAAACTTCTCCTCTTGGAATGGCAATGGCGCCCACTTGAGAGGTGCCGGAGCTCCGGTGAGCTCCAGCTGAAAAAGAAATCCCTGAGTGCTATGCTCCCAAATGGGGAGCAGGTCTGATGTGGTCCATCATTCCTTTCCCTACACCCAAAACAGGCCCCACTTCCTTGTGGTTCCTAACTTCTCTTAACTATTCCTTGCCTTCTCCGATGCCTGCCATAAATGTGGCTTGGTGCTAGTGCCCGATGAAGAGGCACAATTGCGAGCAGTTATTCCAAACTAGGATCATAGGAATAATGAAAGGTATAAATAAAAAGACCAAGTCTCCTAATGTCATCTGTACATCACAAAAATAGCATAATAAATTTGCAATAATATCTGCAGCACATGATTCCTTATTAGTGGTCAATGTACAAGTCCTTGGTAAATAAACCAAGTGGGGTGGATTAACTAAAAAGAGCAAGTGGAAACAGGGCAGAACTGCTTGGATCTGTTTTGTTTAAAACTTCCTATCCTTTTTTTTTTTTTTTTGGTTAGGAAGAAAAGAGGCGGAAAGAGGGAGGGGGAATGGTGAGTGGGGTGGGGTCGGACGGTTATGCTTCTATTCTTCTTCTGAGTGTATGTGTGGGGTTTTGTCTCAGCGTCACTTGTGTGTGTTCTCTTACTATTCGCTTGTTGTATTTCCTTGGTGGTGAGAGAGGTTGGGGGGTGGCATTGTTAGAATTCCTGCTCCATGATTGCAGCCATGGGATTTTTGTCTTTCACATGACAGTATATGTTTTGACTCCACAGAGTGGGAAGTGACAAAGATAGGATGTTTGTGTTACTGTGTTCCGTGGGACTATTGTCCTTTGTTCTTTTTCTCTCTGCTGTCTGATGCTAGAGAGAGAGGGAGCCATGTTGCAGTGCTCTGTGTGTGTTTATATGTAAAGTAGATTAGCCAAAATGCTGAGTCGCTGAGGTCTGTCACGCAAGGTGTGCAAATTCTGCGGATCTCTAAGTGTGCCGGTGTCGGTTCGCATCGGTCGCTGTGATGTTCGGGCTGAAGAAAGCTTTTGAAGCTCCCGAACAAATGACCAGGAGGGAGGGAACATGTCAGTTGGGCATGTGTCTCTGCCAGGGTCCTACTCGAGTGTAGGCTGAACTCCTGACAGGCCTAGGGGGTGGTTGGCTGTCTTTGGTTGGCTGTACAGTAGTACCTCGAGTTACAAACGCCTCAGGTTACAAACACTTCAGGTTACAAACTCTGCTAACCTGGAAGAGTTACCTCAAGTTGAGAACTTTGCCCCAGGATGAGAATGGAAATCGTGTGCTGGCGGTGCTGTGGCAGCAAGAGGCCCCATTCGCAAAAGCACGCCTCTAGTTAAGAACAGTTTCAGGTTAAGAATGGACCTCTGGAACGAATTAAGTTCGTAACTAGAGGTGCCACTGTAGCGAGATTTGTTTACGTGTGTGAGTGTGGGATGGGGGTGGGTTTTTGGATCAGGTTAGCCAGATTGATTTGTATGCTGTCGGCAGACTCTTGTTGTCTTGTTGGGCTATGTAGGCGATAAAGGGGAACCATGTGCGAGTGAAAGCGTCTCCTTCTATTTGTCCCTGTATGAGCAGTTATTCTGAAGAACTCAACACCACCAGCTGCTTAGCGAAAAATACCGTGCAGCAAGAAAATGTTGCAAAACCACCCCCCAACATCCATACAGCAACCCCATTGTTGTGATGGCTTGAAGAGCCATTCACCTATAACAAATATGGAGGTGGACTTGCTTCAGTTACAACACTAATAGTCTAACCAAGAATTCTTTGATAAGCTCGAGAATTCACCAGAGCATAGTCCGATAAACCAATGCTAGATTTGCATAGCTATTAATGGTTTGTCGATTTAACTCACACTTAGATATATGTGTATCTAAATAAATGCATATACTTGTGGCTTCTCCAATGAGATCTCCTCCACCGTGGTTCTCTGAAGGACTAACGGACATTTCTTGGAAGTCATTTCTTGAACACGCCATGCAACGAAACATACAATCTGATCACCTCCAGGATCATAAAGCAAGCCCAACAATAAATTGGAAAAACTGTCCAAGCAGAAAGAATCTCCTGTTGATTAAACAATGCCCTCTAAAACAGAATATTAATAGAGGAGAAAAGCAAAAGCTCTCCTAAGGTTTACTCTTGTTATCTCAAATGTTCTAGAACTGTGCAAAATTGTTTAGAGGTTACGGCTGCATTTCTGGTTTTACAGCTCATTTAACTATGCAATTAGACATTACAAAAAGATATGGAAGATTTAAAATTGGATATGCTTATCTTCAGTACATAGGTCAGTAGTTTAAACTTTAAAACAAATTAGCATTTTTGCTGCTTATGCCCACCCACCCCCCTCCTCCGCATCCCTTCGTGCAGCAAAATGAGGGTGTTTATCTTAACTCAGCAATTCTGACGATTTTCATCAGATGGTAAGAGGCACAGTGATAAGCTTTGCAGATTTAAAATGAAAGTGTGGCTGTGGAGCAATTGCAAGATAGCCAAGCTAATAATACATTTTGTAAATGTGGGGAGAAAATGTGTATGAGCACAAAATTTCCATGATAGGGAAGGTGAACAGCCTTGCCCAATGACTCGTAATTCAATGCAGGAAATTGCATCACCCCGAACAGACATACAATATTATATTCCTATTTAAAAACGAAGAAACTCAATGTCAGCGCAGAGGGAGGAACAAGGTAGACGAGGAATATGGCAGCTTTAATAGGATTTTAAAATCAAATGTGCTGAGCAAAACTGTTTAAAAATTGCATTTGAATAGTAAACAGATAACATTCTCATTTAAAGACAACCACAGGCTGCCAGTTTCAACATGTACCATGCAAAACAGAGGGTAGCGAGGGAGGGAAAATGCAGCCTAAGAAATAGAAAATAGAATGAGATAACAATGAGCTGGTTCGGATGCCATGATAAACCATGGTTTATCGTGATCAGAAGAAGCTGCAGAATGAGTTCCACCCTCCTTTTCTTCTGGCAGAGGGGATTGGAAACTTTTGCTTCTGTTTTTATTCAGCTGCAATTTATCATTTCATCTGAATCCAACTAACTGAAGTTACGCTTTGTTTGAAACAAGACAACTTCAAACCATGGATTATGAAGCTGGCTTGTTACAAGAAGCAAAGTTACAATTATGCACAGTTTAGGGTTCCAATGTAGTTGTAAATTGCAGTTAATTAAAACAAAAACTGTTTGCTCTCCTCCTTACAACTGCAACAGAGAAAACAGGGAAAGGACAGAAGCCCAAGGAGAGTTACAGTGCTCTGGCTGTAGAAACCAATAAAGGAGAGACTTTTTCTGTTGCAGGTGGGGCAGATGAAGGTGTCCGGTTTTGCTGCTGCACATGCACCATGGCATTTTTTCTCTCTGTGCTTCTCCCAGAGGTCATTCCTACTCTGGCCACTGCTATAGTAAAGGTAAAGGACCCCTGGACGGTTAAGTCCAGTCAAAGGTGACTATGGGGTTGCAGCGCTCATCTCACTTTCAGGCCGAGGGAGCTGACGTTTGTCCACAGACAGTTTTCCGGGTCATGTGGCCAGCAGGACTAAACCGCTTCTGGCGCTGCAGAACACTGTGGCGGAAATCAGAGCGCATTGAAATGCTGTTTATCTTCCTGCCGCAGCGGCACCTATTTATCTACCTGCACTGGCGTGCTCTCAAACTGCTAGGTTGGCAGGAGTTGGGACAGAGAAATGGGAGCTCACCCTGTCGCGGGGATTCGAACCGCCAACCTTCTGATCAGCAAGCCCAAGAGATTCAGTGGTTTAGACCACAGTGCCATGGATACACAACCTGACTGTCTGTCTTCAGGCACTGCCGTCATCTGCAAGGGATCCCCATAGCACAGGGTTAACGTTGCCAGCCTTCATGTCATGTTTGCAGACATCTTTGTAACGTAGGGGTTGGTCTGCCAACGGGCATGGTGCCCGAAGCCAGCTCTTTGTAGAACACATCCTTGGGGTCCTGCCATCTTCCATTCTGTATTCACATTGCAATATCATGATATTCTACATCCCTCAAACTCCCATTTCTCATCATCGGCTGTCGCTACTGGGGTTGAGGAAACACACTCTTCTTCTTCTTCTTCGTCTTCTTCTTCTTCTTCAGCGATCCCTCATAGCAAGTAAAATTATCTTCTATGAACACGGTTTTAACAGTGTGTCCGTTAGTGACTGTGGGGGCCAATTCTGGATCCACACGTGCTTCCACATTGGGCATAGGTTTCCAGGTGGGAGTTGATCACGGTGTGGGTTTGCCAAGCGTGCCTTCCTCTTAACACATTGCTCCCTTTCGTCCTGAGTTCGAGCGTCTTCAAAGCCCATGACACCTTTGGTAAAGGCTGTTCTCCAATTGGAGCGCTCGCAGGCCAGTGTTTCCCAGTTGTCTGTGTTTACACTACATTTATACACCCCGTGATGCTGTCACAATACCTCTAAATCTTAGAGGGAAGACCTTGGCACGCGATAACCATTTTGAAAGCCAACATTTGTCTGGTATAACATCTCATTCCAACCCGAAAACCTGAACCCTCTGAATGTTTCACTGACTTTTCTTTTGATTCTACAGAGGCAGCCTTACAGATTCTTTTTCAACAAGGAAATGAATGGAACTTATTTCCTCTGCCTCTTCTCTTACATTTATCTATTAAGCAGGAGCACGTTGTAAACTGAAAAATACTATGCAAACTATCACAGGCTAGGTCTGCAGCATCCCTTTGCGAGCAAACTGTGTGACTATAAACGTGTGACACTCACGATAAGCCAGGACTGCTATAGTGGTGGCATCTCTGCATGAGCTCTGAAATCTTTGAGATGAAGCTATTTTGTAGGCGAAACCAAGTTAATGTACTGGTGGCAAAACATATTTCCATGAGCTCATAAGCTTTTTAAGCCCTGGGGGTTAAGGGGGAACTGATCACAAGAATCCTTTTTTCAGTTAAAGAACCAGAGAAGCCTAGAGTACATTTTTACTTCAAAAACTCACCTATCTCCATTTAAGTCAGGGAATCAAAATTTAATGAACAAGCAGCTTGGAAATGCTGCCCAGTGGCACAATCTGTGTAAATATCCTACCATGTTACTACATTGTTAGCATAAATAATATACGGAACGGCGCTTAAACACTGGATGATCGTTCCCATGCACGCACACAGAAAGAGTTGCACAAACATTGGCCTCAATTGCCGGCAGCTGCATCGTAACAACGCACCCAAGGGGGGTCATTCACATTACTTGCCGTTTCTTGGTGCTTTTGACTCCCTTACCTTTCATTCCTGAAGTGCCTTAAAAACAACGGCGTAATGAACCAAAAAAAGCCCAACCTCACCCATAGCAGCTTTGGAGAAATTACTGTGCCATCTGTGAAAAGTGGAATCACACCTCTTTATTTGAACATAATGAATACCATATATACATCCCCAGAACTGACTAATTACTGAAAAGTCTCCAGTTCACCCTTCTTGAGGATACTATGGTTGCCAAAGGTCACATCTTAGGATAAAGGGGCAAGGATTGTTGGTTTTGTTTTGTACTTGCTTTTATTATGTTTTTTTATTTAAAAAAATCTTGTATTTTTATGTTGTAAACCACCCTGAGATCTACAGATGAAGGGCGGTAAATAAGTAAATAAATAAAGTGGTATCATTTATTATTATTATTATTATTATTATTATTAAAAATTATTTACACTTTTCAGATATATACATTTTATGGATTTTACAATCATTTTGACATCCTAAAGATCAACTTACTTACTTCTCTTTCTGCGGTTCCTTAAATTTATTTTTAATATCTTCTGCACATCCAAATTAACTAAGTTTACTCATTTATTAAACTTCTTTAAACATATACTCTTATGTAGCTGCAGGTTATTACAATAATCCTGCCAGTGTTTTTATCTGTTTACAATTTATCTGTAAATATTCAGTAAACAATTTCCATTCTTTTATAAAAAAAGTTTGTTATCTTTCTCAGTTTGTCTAGTCATAACAAGTTGATTTCATTGCCTTCATTGATTTCATTAGTTAACTAATGTGGTGCTGTATTCACCCTAAGTATCAAGCCTTTTAATGAGTGAGACTGCAATCATATACATACCTGACCGTAAATTCTAATATTTATAATAAATACAAAATGAACAGGCTTTGGGGGATTTGCTCTGTGTGGTTTTACAAAGTAATTTATCAGCTGCTGAAAAGCTGGATTGTTACGCATTTTATTACTGTTTTAGGTACTTGTACAATATTGCTAGCTAGTTCAGTATTTTCATTTTTATTACACAGAAATGGAATTGTATTGTTTTTATACTTGATTTGTTGTAAGTCAGTCTGAGGACTCTAGAGAGAGATGCTGGTGGGATAGATACAAATGACTTCAGGGTGGTAAAAAAAACAAAACACGGACTGTGAACGGTTCCATAGGGACCACTCCACACTGGGAGAACGGGTAGTATTAAAATGATAAATGCAGTTCGACGTAAGCAAGTGTGAAATGATGCACATTGGGGGCAAAAAGAACTGGGGTGTGGCAGCTGTGAAGAGATTAAAGGTAAAGGTAAAGGGACCCCTGACCATTAGGTCCAGTCCTGACCGACTCTGGGGTTGCAGCGCTCATTTCGCTCTATAGGCCAAGGGAGCTGGCGTTTGTCCAGGTCATGTGGCCAGCATGACTAAGCCGCTTCTGGTGAACCAGAGCAGCACACGGAAACGCTGTTTACCTTCCCGCCAGAGAGGTGCCTATTTATCTACTGGCACTTTGATGTGCTTTCGAACTGCAAGGTTGGCAGGAGCAGGGACCGAGCAACGGGAGCTCACCCCATCGCAGTTATTCGAACTGCCGACCTTCTGATCGGCAAGTCATAGGCTCTGTGGTTTAACCCACAGTGCCACCCGCATCCCTATGCCAAATTACCCCTAGGTAAATCGTTGCCTGTATTCCGTCTTTAACTTGAGGCACCTACAAATGAGTGTTTGGATAGACACAGACCAAGATGCTGGCACAATATCGCTAACCATGGCATTATAAATGTTATGCCAGCACTATGGCTTGACTTGATATGCGTGCATCAGTGTTTAATATATCAGTGTTAAGAGGCACTTTTACTGCACATTTTCAGCCAGCCAATTTCCTTGTAAGTAAAATATAGCACACTCTCGCATTGGCAGTGTGGTAAACACTCATTTTTAGTTCTTCGGGGGTCTCTTTGTAGCCTTAGCTATTCTTAGTTTTATTGAAACATCTGCTTGAAAACATTTTTTTCTCCAATAAAAACCACTCTGCCTACGCAGAGTTTGTTCTCAGTAACCTGAAGGTGGTTTGGGAGGACTTCTGCAGATTATTATTTGTTGTTAGGATCACGTTTTGGAAATGATAAAAGAGAAAAGTCATGACTATAACACCCAAGTGATTCCTCCCACTGAAGTCTAATACAGTGGTACCTCGGGTTAAGTATTTAATTCATTCCGGAGGTCCGTTCTTAACCTGAAACTGCTCTTAACTTGAGGTACCACTTTAGCTAATGGGGCCTCCCGCTGCCGCCGCCGCACGATTTCTGTTCTCATCCTGAAGCAAAGTTCTTAACCTGAGGTACTATTTCTGGGTTAGCGGAGTCTGTAACATGAAGCATATGTAACCTGAAGCGTATATAACCCAAGGTACCACTGTATTCTGTTTCATTTAAAAATAAATTAAAATAATGAATATTGTTTATCAGGACTTCAAAATAAAAAGTTCTTGCTGAGACACTTTTATAGTAAATAGACTAAGGATTACACCAGGGGTCGGCTAGGTTTACCTCGCCTGGGCCAGTTCACTCAGGTGGAGATCCCTTCATGGGCCGGGTCGTGCGTGCGCACACCCGCAATTTCCAGCATCTACATCTGTGCAGATGCAATTTCTGGCACTGCGGAAGCGAGTCCCTGCACCGTGCTGCGACAGTTTAGCACAGTGCATGAGGACTTGCCAAGCGGGTAGCTCAGTTCGTGGGCGGTTCGTGGGCCACTTAAACCACCCCCTTGGGCTGCTTGTGGCCCATGGGCCTTAGGCTGCCGACCCCTGGATTGATGGAGTAACTTTTCCCTGAATGCATTCCCCAAATACACTTTTCTTTAAATAAAATAAGCACCCACTGGAGTTTGTGCTCAAGAGCAGAAGAGGGGGAAGTGGAGACACTCAACCTTTTCCACTCAGGCCATATTTTCGCTCACTCTGCCACCAGCCTACTTGTTTCCCCCCCCAAATATGGGGAAAAGTTTCAGTGCATTGTTATCGTTTTCCTATAAGGGAGAACGCAACCTGGAGCTTGAGAAGGTACCGGGAAGATGGAAACAACTGGCAGGAAAATGGCTGCACCTCCCCTTGTCGAGCCACAAGGAATTCCACATCACAACACATGTATCAGATTCACTTATTGGAATGTTGTACTCAGTTTGCACATACACGTACTCCCTGCACAGATAGTCTGGATATTAGGTTTTTCCAAGGGCTTAGGAAAGCCCAATGGGGTCGTTTACTTTTTTCTTTGAATGACAGAAGCACATACCACCATATTGCACTTTATTCTTTCAAAGCATGTTATTCTTTGAAGGAGAACTACCTGAAAATGATTCACAGATGGTATTTAACTCTGAGTAGGCTTACTAAGATGGATAAGACTGAATCAGATAAGTGCTGGAGATGCAAAGAGGTGGAGGGAATGTTCCTTCATATGTGGTGGACTTGTAAAAGGGTAAAATAATATTGGGAAATGATCCACAATGAATTGAAAAAAAATGTTTAAAAATACCTTCTCCCCAAAACCAGAGTCCTTTCTGTTGGGGATAATTCAGACTGAAATTCCCAGGTGTCAAAAAAGATTATTTACGTATGCCACTACTATGGCCTGTGTTTCGTTAGCCCAAAAATGGAAAACAACCAAGGTCCCAACCAAAGAAGAATAGCAACTTAAGTTGACAGAATATACACAACTCGAAGACTTAACATATGGAATAAGAGAACAACAAGAACACACATTTTAAAAAGATTGGATAACGTTTACTGAATATATGAAAAATAATTGCGTACAGCTGAAAATGCTGGCAGCAATAAGATAAGTTCAACAGTATAAACAAGTTTTAATGGATGCAATAATGGAATACTGAATGGTATAGTTTTTGTAAATTATACAGGGATTTGTGATATAGAAAAATGGAAAGAGAAGAAGGGAAGTCATTGATATCTTAAGGATGTAAAAATGAGTATTTAAAATTGTAAAACAGAAAATTTAATAATAATAATAATAATAGAAGATTTCTCTTTCTATACCCATGTGGAAAAAACAAAGGTTGTGTACACATGGCATGATAATATGTGTTCAGTGCTGGAGACGAACAACTTTTTTGGGTGCTGTTCACATGACAACATCACCAAGTCATCCCTTTCCCACAATGAAAAGGTAAAGGGACCCCTGACCATTAGGTCCAGTCGTGGCCGAATCTGGGGTTGCGGCGCTCATCTCGCTTTACTGGCCAAGGGAGCCAGCGTACAGCTTCCGGGTCATGTGGCCAGCTTGACTAAGCCGCTTCTGGCGAACCAGAGCAGCACACGGAAACGCCGTTTACCTTCCCGCCAGAACAGTACCTATTTATCTACTTGCACTTTGACGTGCTTTCGAACTGCTAGGTTGGCAGGAGCAGGGACCAAGCAACGGGAGCTCACCCCGTCGCAGGGATTTGAACCGCCAATCTTCTGGTCAGCAGGTCCTAGGCTCTGTGGCTTAACCCACAGCACCACCCACGTCCCTCTTTCCCACAATACTGGTTGAGTTAAATTGCATTTTTCAGGAAAGGTTAAGTTTTGCTTTGTACTGAGTATGTACTTCTCAAGAGCTCACTGCTGCCATGAAAGAGCATTTTCCTAGTGATGTTTCAGGGCTGTGCCACTCCCCCTCTCCTATTGAACTCTGAGTATAGCAAAATAAAATATTTTTAAAGCAACAAGGAAGAAACTGTATGTGTGCAGGTGCAGCAAGGTGTTGTTTCTGGCAGTGCTTAGTGGATACAGATAACCTAATTGAGGAGAGAGAAGTAGAGAAAATTGATACACACTACTGCATAAACATGCCCACCTGCATGTACAGACAGTGTGTATTTATGCTTTAGGATAACATTACCAAGCGAAGGTGCCAAGTAGTTTGTACAAAAGTGTACTTCAAAAAAGAGCCCCGTGCATTTCAAACCCTACCGAGCCTAATTTAGAAGATTCGTCTTCTCCTGTGAAGGCTCACCTACTATTAAATACAGAGTAGCATTCTGTAAAGTCAAGAGCCCAGCCGCCAAGCCAATGCAGCACAAAGCAGGTGGTCTAGTAAAAGGCAGTGATTTAGCTTTTGCAAATAGTGTGCAGTCCAGTGGAACAGCATATAAAGGATTTCTTACATATGTCATTTTGCCTTCTTGGTATGAACATTTCAATAACTATAATAGCAATGATTACTTCAATTTCAATGGTTGAGTTCATGTTACGATTGATATACATCCCCTACAAAAGAAGAAATGGGAATTCTTCTTCTTCTTCCAGACTAGCCTTTAAGCCTTACCCCTAACATGCAAGTCTTCTGTGGCCTAGATCCAAAAAATAAAACGAGCTCAAGTTTCCCTTTCCCTTTGGATTTGTGATTCTTAAATTTCCTTCCTTCCTGCCTGCCTGCCTGCCTTCCTTCCTTCCTGTATTTTTCTTTTTCCAACCAAAATACATGTAAAAAAAAAGTTAGTAATATGGTGGTATGTGTATCATAGAATCATAGAGTTGGAAGAGACCACAAGGGCCATCGAGTCCAACCCCCTGCCAAGCAGGAAACACCATCAGAGCACTCCTGACATATGGTTGTCAAGCCTCTGCTTAAAGACCTCCAAAGAAGGAGACTCCACTAATATATATATATATATATATATATATATATATATATATATATATTATTATATTATATAGATAGATAGATATAGATTTTGTTTTACAATTTAAAACACTCATTTTACATCCTTAAGATATCAATGACTTCCCTTCTTCTCTTTTCGTGGTTCATTTTATATACCATAAATCCCTGCATATTTTACAAAAATTATCCCATTCAGTATTCCATTATTGTTTCCATCGAAACTTATTTACACTGTTGAATTCATCTTAATGCTGCCAGCGTTTTCAGCTGTGCACAAATATTCCCCATATATTCAATAAACATTTTCCAATCTTTCTTCTTTTGTAGGGGATGTCTATCAATCGTAACATGAGCTCAACCGTTGAAACTGAAGGAATAATTGCTACTGTAGTTATTTAAATGTGTTCGTATCAAGAAGGCAAAACATACATAAGAAATCCTTTATATGCTGTTCCACTGGACTGCACACTATTTGCGAAAGCTAAATCACTGCCTTTTTGTTGTTGTTGTTTAGTCGTTTAGTCATGTCCGACTCTTCATGACCCCATGGACCAGAGCACGCCAGGCACTCCTGTCTTCCACTGCCTCCCACAGCTTGGTCAAGGTCATGTTTGTAGCTTCAAGAACACTGTCCAACCATCTCATCCTCTGTTGTCCCCTTCTCCTTGTGCCCTCCATCTTTCCCTACATCAGCGTCTTTTCCAGGGAGTCTTCTCCCAATTTTTATTTTATTTGGTCTATTTTTAAAAAGTTTGGTGTCCTTTGTTGCATCCCTGAAGTTGCATTATTTTGTCTTTGTTTCTCCCTCATTATGTAGGATGCTGCTTCTGTTATTTTGGAATCTAAAGGTTAAGAACTACAATAGCACCACAACTCATCCACATTTCTGGAAAACCTCCCACACTAGCCTCCTGGCAAAAAGGAGCCTCGGAATGCTATGGAATGCCATTCTGAATCTATTTCTCTGCAATCCAGTTTTGAAATTCAATTTTACTAAAACTAAAAGCCATTGCAATACGTTGAAAACAGCAGAGAGCACTTTTAAATGTTGGAAAAGCAAACAAGCTAATCCTCAATCGCCCCATATAATTTCTTCACACACTCATTTTTTAAGTTCCTAAAATAAAAATGCTTCCTAGCCCAATGATAAGCACAACTATTCAGCTCAAAGAGATCAAATCATTTCAATGAGAATGTTGGGAACCCTGGAATGATGTTTAGAACAGAAAAAAGATCAGAGCTGTGTAGAAAACTGTGTGCCATACAAGCACATTTATATTCTGAAGAACCCCTAGGTATTTTTTCCCCCACTTGTACTTAAAGATGGAAAAATATTATTTAAAGTATCTCTAAATCTTAGAAATAAAAATAGGATGATAGACTAAGACACAAATTTGGAAAGCGCTAATTAATTTATTTCACCAAAGGTTTCCTTTAATAAAATATTTAAAGAGTCTGTTTCTGGTTCCTGATAGAGAAGCAATTAATCTATCTTCTCTGGGGCTGTTGCCACCCTTGTTTCGGCCCAACACTCACAACTGCCCTTTCTTTCCCCTAACAGAAATATGAGTTAGTAGGTTTAATAGGCCTTTTTCATCTCCTCTTTTCATTATTCTCAATGAAGCCTGCTGCTTTTGACCCTCTCAAGACCTGGACTGGGGGTAAGGCATTTCAGCAATTCAGAACTACAAGGGCAACATTTCAAAGAGCTTTACTCTCCTAATTCTTTAAATCTCAACCTCCAAAAACTCTGCAGCTTCTGACCTATAAACTAGTGGATATCAGTGGGATATCCCATTAGTGGGACACCCCCTTCAGCAACCGTTACAGAATTTTCAAAGCAGAAGAAGTGGGAACTTTTGCAATGATATATTTTTTAACGTCCATTTCAACAGCTGGAACCAAGTCATCCTATCCTGAGTAAAGGTTTGAATTTACACACTTGTACAGAACCACCAATGACTCCCTCACTGTATTGCTAGAAGTTATATTATTAAAAGTGCTTTTAATGTTTATCTCGCACCTAAAAATCTTGTAAACCACAGAGTGTGAGTTTACTTCAAGGGGATGGGGAGAGACAGCATCTACAAACCTAGCTTAAATATTTGCCTGCTTTTCCAAATTTCCCTGCGTTTGTTGGCTGCCTCAAGTAACAACGTAGTTTAAGTGTGAAGTTCTGCTAGCTATGGTTTCCTTCATCTCTCCACATCTCTGCTCCCACCAAACAAAGCAAAACCACCGCACGTCTTAGACAGCAAAATGCATGTCTTAATTTTCAGATATACTGAGGGTCCCATTTTTTTAATATTTTACTTCTTCATTTTTGTTTCAGTGCTCTGTGGACCAAAAGTGGGTTAGCGAAGAACTCCACCTGCAGGGAATAACATCAGTAATGAAGTCCTTTCTCCCAGCCACCCTCCTTTTAGGCTGTTCCTCCCCTATTAATCAAAGTGTGACTTTCATCTCACAATCAGAGTTTATAACATTCACATTTCTATCACACACAGAACTTATCACATTTTCCATTCAAATTCAAAAAGCACTCCTCTACAAAAACAACTTGCCTTCTCTGCTTCAGCCAATATCATTCCTTTCCCTTTTTATTTTGGTAGCAGTAACAAATCCCACTTAAAATACAAAATATTCAATATTCACTTTATATTTGCAGATTTCTGTATGCCATATGGCAATATGGGATAACATTACCTTTTTGCAATCGCATCTGCTGAAAAACAGATAGAACCTGCCCCCGCAAAGAAGCAACAAAGTTGTACTGACCTGTCCCAAATCTTTGGGTTACTGCCTTCCATTGCAATCCTCCAGCTGCCATTATTATTATTATTATTATTATTATTATTAATACCCCACCCATCTGGCTGGGTTTCCCCAGCCATTCTTGGCAGCTCCCAACAGAATTAAAAGCACAATAAAACATCAAACATTAAAAACTTCCCTAAACATTAAACCTGGAAGATCACAGAAAGAGGTTCACAGAATTAACAGTTCACAGAATTAACAGGGAAGCAGAGCAGCAAGGAAGAAACAAATGAACACATAGATATAACACTTTTCTGTATAACCCAAAAGCCTATAGCCAAATGCCAAGTCAAGTATCTTCCTACAAGGAAGGAAAGTTATAATGTTCAGTGCTTCATTAAACACAGAACTCGTCTCAAAGTACACAGGACTGGGTTGCACAAAGTACAGAGAGGTCGAGAACAATTAACAGGGACATGTTTCCCTTGTCTCTCTCTCGACGGAGGTCATCCTAAAGAGCGACCAAAGCAGTTTCTGTGCCAAAACCAGACCTAAACCCCGATTGAAATGGATCCAGAAAAATCAGTTTCTTCCCAAAGCGCCTGGATCTGGTCTGCTACCACTTGCTCCAGAACCTTTCCCAGGAAAGGGAGATTAGCAACTGGCCAGTAGTTAGATAAGTTTTCTGAATCCAGGGAAGGTTTCTTAAGGAGTGGTTTTATCACTGCCTCCTTCAAACAGGCAGGGACCACCCCCTCTTGTAAACAGGCATTGATCACCTCTCTGGCCCAGCCCACTGTTCGCTCCCTGCTGGATTTTATCAGCCAAAGGGGGCAAGGGTCCAGAGCGCAAGTGGTTACCCTGACTGATCTGAGCATCTTGCCCTCAAGCCTTACCAACTCATCCAACACAAGAGGACTGACGTGGCAGCTAAAAAAGCCAATGCAATTCTGGGCTGCATCAATAGGAGTATAGTGTCTAGATCAAGGGAAGTAATAGTGCCACTGTATTCTGCTCTGGTCAGACCTCACCTGGAGTGCTGTGTCCAGTTCTGGGCACCACAGTTCAAGAAGGACACTTGAACTGTGGTCAAAATGGTCAAAGGCCTGGAAACGATGCCTTATGAGGAACGGCTAAGGGAGCTGGGCATGTTTAGCCTGGAGAAGAGGAGGTTAAGGGGTGATATGATAGCCATGTTCAAATATATAAAAGGATGTCACATAGAGGAGGGAGAAAGGTTGTTTTCTGCTGCTCCAGAGAAGCGGACACGGAACAATGGATCCAAACTACAAGAAAGAAGATTCCACCTAAACATTAGGAAGAACTTCCTGACAGTTAGAGCTGTTCGACAGTGGAATTTGCTGCCAAGGAGTGTGGTGGAGTCTCCTTCTTTGGAGGTCTTTAAGCAGAGGCTTGACAACCATATGTCAGGAGTGCTCTGATGATGTTTCCTGCTTGGCAGGGGGTTGGACTCGATGGCCCTTGTGGTCTCTTCCAACTCTATGATTCTATGATTCTAGACTGTGCTCTGGACACCACATGAGATTCATCTGCTATAACAGCAGAGTCAAGGTCTTGGTGGATGCAAGCAATTTTATCCTCAAAATGCTTTGCAAACAAGTCACAGCGAGCTACCGTTGGTTCTATCACCTCCTTTGGGCCAGCCTGTAAAAGGCCCCTTATAATACAGTGGTACCTCTGGTTAAGTACTTAATTCGTTCCAGAGGTCCGTACTTAACCTGAAACTGTTCTTAACTTGAAGCACCACTTTAGCTAATGGGGCCTCCTGCTGCCGCCACGCCGCCGGAGCACGATTTCTGTTCTCATCCTGAAGCAAAGTTCTTAACCTGAAGCACTATTTCTGGGTTAGCGGAGTCTGTAACCTGAAGCGTATGTAACCTGAAGCGTATGTAACCTGAGGTACCACTGTAATAATAATAATAATAATAATTTATTATTTATACCCCGCCCATCCGGCTGAGTTTCTCCAGCCACTCTGGGCAGCTTCCAATCAAGTGTTAAAAACAATACAGCATTAAATATTAAAAAACATCCCTAAACAGGGCTGCCTTCCGATGTCTTTTAAAGAGAAGATAGCTGCTTATTTCCTTCACATCTGAAGGGAGGGCATTCCACAGGGCGGGCAACACTACCGAGAAGACCCTCTGTCTGGTTCCCTGTAACCTCACTTCTCGCAATGAGGGAACCGCCAGAAGGCCCTCGGTGCTGGATCTCAGTGTCCGGGCTGAACGATGGGGGTGGAGACGCTCCTTCAGGTATACAGGAAGGATACAACCCAGAAAAGCTCTGCCGGACAACATAATGAGGATGCAATGGAGGCAGAAAAGTATGCCTTTTTTGCTGCCTTCACTGCCACTAGGTAGGCTCAATAATGAGTCCTTACCAGTGTTTGGTTGCATTCATATCTTTCCTCCACTTGCATTCAAGCCGTCTCCCAGCTTACTTCCTCGCCCTAAGCTCTGGAGTATACCAGGGAGCCAATCGGGCTCCACAAAGTAGGAGAGGGTGCTCAGGGGTGATTGTGTCAATAGCCCAGGCCATTTGGGTGTTTCAGAGGTCAGCCAGGGCTTTGACAGGAGCCCTGGTCATATCAGGTGGGAGGGGAAACCCAGAGCCATTTGGAAACCCACTGGATCCATCAGACTCCGAGACCAGTGTGGTGTAGTGGTTAAGAGCAGTAGACTCGTAATCTGGTGAACTGAGTTAGCGTCTCCGCTCCTCCACATGCAGCTGCTGGGTGACCTTGGGCTAGTCACACTTCTTTGAAGTCTCTCAGCCTCACTCACCTCACAGAGTGTTTGTTGTGGGGGAGGAAGAGAAAGGAGAATGTTAGCCGCTTTGAGACTCCTTAGGGTAGTGATAAAGCAGGGTATCAAATCCAAACTTCTCCGCCTAGGTCCTCCGCCTCTGTGGAGGGGAAAAGGTACTGACATCCTAAATCTCAACAGGAAGTGAGCTGACCATGACAGGGGACTGATGTCAATGTCCCCCACCTTCAAATCACCCTCTAAATAAAGTACATAGGGTTGGGTTGCACACGTGTTTGCTCCAAAATGCTTCAGGATGACCAACCCTAATCCAGCAATGGTAAAGGTAAAGGTAAAGGTACCCCTGATCGTTAGGTCCAGATGCAAACGACTCTGGGGTTGCACGCTCATCTCGTTCTATAGGCCGAGGGAGCTGGCGTTTGTCCACAGACAGCTTCCGGGTCATGTGGCCAGCATGACTAAGCTGCTTCTGGCGAACCAGACCAGCACACGGAAACGCCGTTTACCTTCCTGCCGGAGCGGTATCTATTTATCTACTTGCACTTTGACATGCTTTCAAACTGCTAGGTGGGCAGGAGCCGGGACCAAGCAACGGGAGCTCACCCCGTCACGGGGATTCAAACGGCCGACCTTCTGATCAGCAAGCCCTAGGCTCTGTGGTTTAACCCACAGCGCCACCCGCGTCCCTCAATCCAGCAATGGTACCCATGACTAATTCCAACTCAGAGTGAAATGCCTACCTCAGTCACTGGTTTCACTGGGATTTATTTAGCGGCATTGCTGCCAATCAGTTTAGAACAGGATTCAGTTCCCTCAAGCCCTGCCAAGCTGTCACATATTCTGAAAAGGAAGAACGCTTGCAAACGCCAAACCAGTTATTGATTTGTAGTAGCTGTGAATGTAGCTGGTTTTTTTAATCTGGCTTGATATATTTTTGTCTTAGTCTTCTCTAAGTTGGTTGTTCTAAAGTTGGGCTGTCCAGCTCCGCTTAACAATGGTTAATTGTGTGACCAGTATACAGATAAGCCTTCATTTCCAACTTGGAAGAAAGGCATGGGGGGGCGGAGAGGTGTAGCGCTGTAGCTCAACCTATCTTTGCATAGATTAAATTTTAAATGGCAGTGCAAATTTAACTTGAAGAGATAATTATAATATTTCATCTTTTTTCATCTCAGGTTATGTAAATGAAACTTTAAACTTTTCATGGTTTAATGAATTTTTCACAAAGCTTGATTTTAAACTGTCAGTCATATCATAGGAGAACTCTGCAAGAAAAAGAATGAGGAAACAAGTCGAAAATAATATTCCGAGGTATTCCTACACACCGGATAGAAGCAGACTGCTGCGAGTTCATCAAAAGGAAAGCAAAAACATACGGGTGGTGATGTTGTTGCTGTTTTATTCTTTAATTGGTCTACCTTGTGAATGAATTCAGCCATCTGGTATTCAGACTGTTTTCCAGGACCTTAGTCCATTGATCAGACGCTCATTTGTTTAAACCAGTTATTCCCAAACTGTTTGCTGTGAGAATGATTAATTAAAGGCTCTTGTGAGCCCTTGGTGCTCATCGACAGAGAAGTCTGCCCATGACGCTCCCTCCTGATTTGGCCTGGTCTCCTCTCGATCAGCTTCTGCTGTGAAGTTGATAAATCTGCTGCATCTCTTCACTGCAGGCAATTGGCTCATCCAGTCACTCTCTGTGCAGAAATACGGCAGAATTCACCATCCTGAGAGGAAGGCTGCCTTAAGCATCTCTGCTTAAGCTCAGAAGTATCTCCCACTATGTTCAGTTTTAAGTGTGCGCAGGATTGCAGCCCGAGTTGCTCTTTGGGACTGGCCGCCTTTAAAATCCAGTGCTACACTTGGTGACACAAACAGGCAGCTAATTCTTACTCTTCTAAACATATCCTAAAATATCCTAGATACTTTCTCTCCTTATGCAAGCTCTCATGCCAGCTGCATCCTTCAAAGCCTATCCTGCTGTGTATTCCAACAGTGTGCCGTGTGTGTGTGCCACTGTAAAAAAAAAAAATCTGTTTTACATTTTAGAAAATTCCCTTAAACAACCTTAAAATATCAATGACTTCCCTTCCTCTCTTTCCATGGTTCATTTTGCACAACACAAATCCCTGCGTATTTTACACAAACTAAACCATTCACTATTTCATTAGTCCATCCATCAAAACTTATTTCTACCATTAAATTTAGTTTCAGGCTGCCCACGTTTTCAAATATACACAATTTTTCTCCATATATTCAATAAACATTTTCCAATCTTCTTTAAACATATGTCCTTCTTCTTCTCTTATTCAATATGTTAAGTCTGCAAGTTGTGCATATTCCATCAGCTTAAGTTGCCAATCTTCTTTAGTTGGAACTTCGCTCGTTTTCCATTTTGGGGCTAACAAAACACAAACTGCAGTGTGTTATTTTGAGATCTGTAGTCACTGGAAGCAGGCACTCCAAAGGAATTAGCCCAAGGCTGTGAAGCATTTTTCTTCCTGAAATCCAGAGCTCCAATTTATTACTCACCTTTAGAAAATGTTGCAAGATACAACTTTTGCACTTGATTCAGGTACTATATTATTCCATAGGCACTTTGGTGTTATCATTTTGTTTTAGCTTTTCTTTGTTTTAATGGTTTTTGTTTAAATTGGATATTTATTCATCCATTCATTTATTTTATTTCATAAAATTTATGTACTGCTTGATTGTAAAAAAAAAAAAAAAACACAAAGTGAAACCTCAAAGTGGTTTACAAAAAGATAAAACAATGAAATTTAAAGCATACAAAAGTTAAAACACTAAAACCGATTGAAATCACCTCAACTTTAAACAGTTGTCAATGTGTGTGCACTGCTCTGAGCTGTGGAAAAGGTTTGTGAAGGTATTTTAAACAATTAAAAGTAAACCCTTTGAGGTATTAGATTTGAAAATGCCTCCAATTTTAATTTTTAAAAGCATGCAATGCCTATCAAAAATTTGGAAAATACTGATTTAAACTTAATGTGAACCAATAATAAATGGGGCAACTTTCACTTGCACATTCCTGCATTTAGGTCTAACCATGACAACAAAGTTATTCTGGAGCAATAGAAATATGATTCCCATGAGAAGGGCTGAGGCAGAAATTCGATCAACTTCATATTTAAAGGTGAATTCATCTAATCCAGTTTCAAAAACAATAGGCAAATCAAAATACAGTTATTCACTGAAATATGCACTCCCCTGAATTTTTCAGTTTTCCAGATAATTAGCATGTTCAATCATGAATATACTAGTGAAAAGTGTGCATATATTAGTGATAACAACAGGTAAAATTTCATTATGGGAGGGGAAATTGCATGCAAAAATGGTGTACTAGCCACAGATGCATATAAAAATATGCATCTAAAATGCTGATGAAATTTCAAGAGGATTTTTACACACACACACACACACACACACACACCAGGGCCTTCTCAGTGACAGCCCCACACCAGAAATCTGTCTGGTCTCCTCCCTTTCAGCCATTCAGTAGATGCTAAAAACTTTTTAAAAAAACTGCTGAGGTTTTTTTATTGATATATCATTTTCTCTGCTGTTCCTTTAACTCAATTGTTGTACTCATTTTATTTTATTTTTTAAAATTAAAAGCTTCCTTGTAATAGCTTGCATGAAAAGGCAGGCTTAAAACAAATAAAGTGAATCCTATACTACCCAGCCTGTTTTGTCTGCATGCATGATTCCCAAGCCCTTTGAGACTCTTGCTTTATGACGCACTTACTGATAATTATTAAAAAGTTGATGTCGGAAGCACCTCTTGGTTAAAAAAAAAAAAAAAAAGAGCATTTCACCCTCGTCATTGGTTTGTTTTTAGCCAGGAGTTTGCAAAACTAGTTTGCAAAAACTGAAGTGTTTCTGCTTACAAAGACTGAAGGGCGAAGCTTGTAAGGAGATAGAATATTTTAGAAAAATGCTGACTTCCTACTATAACAAGGTGGAAGAATGTATGAAATCAGAAAAGCTTGGCCACATTAGTCATAGCCTAAAATATTCAGAACCTTAGAAGTAGAGGAGGGCGCAAGAATGGGGAAAGCAGGCAAAAGCATGTAGTTAAAAGGTTGCTTTTCTCTTGAGAACCAATCTACCTTTCCCCCCTTTCTGCTCCTTCTCCAGAAGCGCTGAATGGTAATTCCACTGACAGAAAGCATTTTTAGTTATTTGTTCGCCCACAATAGAACAAACTAGCCTCTCCCACTTGGGGGAAGCTCAGAATTGAAAACATCCAAAAATTGCCCAGGCAGGTCAATCAAGGTTAGCTTTCACATCTGACTGTTCATGCTAAATAAAATACTTAAGACGCAGAATAGAACCTGTGTTCCTTTGGATTATGTCAAACAGGAACTATGAATCAATAACCTTGTGAGCTAAGTAACAGCACTCCTACGAAGGAAGGAAAGTGAAAGGCAAAACTATGGAAAGTTATTTTAAAAGATGCCATTAAATGCAGCAACTGAAACACATAGGCTGCAGAGGTCCTGACTGTGTAGGGTAAAGCGTGTTCTCCCTCATGGAGAGCATGGGTTGCGGTTGGGGATGACAAGACACCTCACTGTTGCTAGGCAAATGGTTTGGCCATCTTTAAGCAGGGGCGGGCTGTTACTGGGGAGATTTATATGTTGCCATTTATTGATTGACAGCCCTATTTGTTAAATACATTGCACGCAGTGACAAACTTCCTCTTTTCGCTGCTTACTTCGGATCACCCGCCCTCCCTTCCCTAATTTTAGGCTGTTTGCTTGACCTTGCTATGCCTGTCATGGGGTCGTCTGCTTTGGGGCAGGGGCCCAGTAGGAATTTTGTCCATTTGGCTGATTAGTGTGTGCCATTTGGTTTTTGCCTACTGCGTAGCAAATCATCACAACTTGTAAGGTTGCGGTTAGGCATTGGTCTTGGAATTGCTTAGTGGAGGGGTATGGATTTGGCTGTGTCTGCCCCTCCAAAATGCTGCTGCTGCTGCTTCAAGGGTTTTCCGTTAAAGGAACCCAGGGGCTCCCCATGCTTTTGTCCGAAACCCCCTGGCAAGGGGCTAGGGCCACGCAAGCCCCTGGGAGCATGCTGGGGAGAGGTGAGGCATGGTTCCCAGTCCCGTCTCTCTCCCCAGGTGACTTACCCTTTCTGACTTTGCAGGGGGTGCAAATGTCAGAGCTGTCCCCGTGCGGGGTCAGTTAGTGCTACCAATGCCTAAGCAACCACTCACATTGCTGTAATTTGAATAAAGTTGTGGCCAAAATTATGCCAAAAACCTTAAACAAAAATTAAGTGTCAATTGTGTTTCTCTTTGGGTGGTGTCTTGGGGACCTCAACGAGCAACAATGGGACATTAGCTCCGCCGAAGGCATGATGGATAACAGCAACAATTGGGAAAAGATAGACATAACATTTTACAAGGACAGGAAGAAACATCACGGGCAGAATAATGGCCACACACAAGAAAGAATAAGGATATAGTTTGAGTGCCTCACTTGTAGTTTTTCTAATCATTTAATGTGTCAATACAAATGGAAGTTGTTAATATTGCAGTTGTTGTATAAGGGATTGTTACCTTGACTGGAGTGTACTTGAAATTAGTAAGATTTTGGAACGCAGAAATAAATAAAACCTTAAAACCATCAATTCTAACATGCGAAGGGGCCACTTAATTATATAATTTGGTATCTGAATGACTGGTATTAGTAATGGTATTATAATCTGGCATTGTTATAATGAGGCTACTAAAGGTAAAGGGACCCCTGACCATTAGGTCCAGTCGTGGCCGACTCTGGGGTTGCGGTGCTCATCTCGCTTTATTGGCCGAGGGAGCCGGCGTACAGCTTCCGGGTCATGTGGCCAGCATGACTAAGCCGCTTCTGACAAACCAGAGCAGCGCACGGAAACACCGTTTAGCTTCCCGCCAGAGAGGTCCCTATTTATCTACTTGCACTTTGACATGCTTTCGAACTGCTAGGTTGGCAGGAGCAGGGACCGAGCAACGTGAGCTCACCCTGTCACGGGGATTCGAACTGCCGACCTTCTGATCGGCAAGTCCTAGGCTCTGTGGTTTAACCCACAGCACCACCTGCGTCCCAATGAGGCTATAATTGGACTGTAATTCAAAACTAATAAAAATTATTATCTAAAAAAACACTGTGTGGGGCATGTTTGCTCATGGGAGAAGCCACACTATTGCAGAGAATCACGTAAAACAGGGATGTCCACCAGGTTGATTGCGCTCTACTGGTAGATCCCTGGGATGTTTTGGTAGATCGCGGTCGATCGCTGGGTCCCTTTCCTTAGCATTGGTAAAATAGAATCCGGCACCACCCCCTCGCCCCGCCCTCCATTGTTGCACGATCTGCATAACGGAAGATGGCGTTTACTCAGTGAGGCTGTTTGTTTCCCCAGCTATCTGTTGGTGAGTGGCTGTTCCCCCTGAAAATTCAAAAATTGGGTCTTTACTCCTTCCTACAAAAAAGGTCAACAACTTTGACCTGAACCCCCAAAAGGGGGTAGATCACTGCCAGTTTTTAATTCTGTGAGTAGATCACAGTCTCTTGGGAGTTGGCCACCCCTGACGTCAAGTATTGGAAAGGTGAAACACCCTGGCTTGGAGAATCAGAGCCAAGCTCACAGTCTAGTTTGAATGGTCCACTTGCCCCAATTCTGCTCACAAACACATACACAATAGCTCATCTCTCTCAGAGGTAAGAGCTAACCTTGTGTTGGGGATGGTCAAGCAGTGGCAGTTGGTTTGGCACCTGGAGGTCCATCCAACTTCTCACTCCTTCTTCCCAATCTTCTTCTGAAAGTTAAAGGGGATGCGATAGTTCTTTCTGCTTAGAATCATGATAGTTAACTGGAATGGTAGTGTCTTGCCAAATGCAAGGTGGTTCTTTCTTAAAATGAGATTCAGAAGTAATACAAAACACAACCGACTGAGAAGGTTGAAGATTTTATTCTAAACAGCAAGCAATATATACATACCAAGCAAGAACCTCAATCTGCCACTCAAGAAGTGGCGAAGTGACTCCCCCATGTAGCCTCGGTTTGCACGCCCCTGCGGCCAATGAGTTCATGCACAAGTGTGGCGTTTGCCCTCCTATGTGTGTGACATCATACTGGGTTCATAGAGAAAGGGTTAACTAATTGTAAAATGACTAACCAATGGGAACCCTAGGAGCAGAATTAACTGTGTATAAGGTTTAAGCACAGAGAGAATTTGTTAAGAGGAGTTAGAGCGGTTGAGAAGACAGTCTGGAGTTAGACGAGAGAGGGAAGATAAGTCTGTGGGTTGGGCTAGTCTGGTGTGAGAGAGGGAGAGAATTTGTTAACAGGAGTCAGTCAAACAGTTGAGATAAACAGTCAGAAGGTATTAGGAAGGTAAAGGCCAGTAAAGAAACTAAAGTTAAGAAACTGACAGGAATATTATCTGAGAAACCATAAATTTGCTAATGTTGTAAAATAAACTTGTTGGGTTTTTTTTGTTCACTTTTAACAACTGACTGGACTCAGTGTTTTACCAGAGAGTAACTGGTTGGTGGCAGCGGGGAAGCGAGCACAGTGGTGGCACAGGGATCAATAGACCGTTAAACGTCCGGGGACCCTGTGTGATCGCCACAAGCTTCTCGAAAGCTCACACAACCATCCAATTTATAGATAGCTAGATACCTAGCCTGTGTGGCTTGCCTGACTGGCTACGTGCAGATCATTCATTACTGGCTACATGCAGATTATTCATTAGCCACCCCCTCCCAATGCCTCACTTTCTCAAAACAATGTCCGACATCCAAGAAGATACTCATCACTTCCATCTACTCATTAGGACATTAAAAGATGCTGTTCTCATGCCATCAAAGAACTTAACAAGAGACAGGGAGGAGGGAGGAACAGAAGCAGGAAGAGGGTAACCATGTCAGTTCACTAACTCCTCAATATACAATTTATCTTCCGGATAGATTGCCCATACAGGCAGTGGTCCAGAAAACATTGGGAATGAGTTTCAGGTTGGTTTGTTTTTTGGTTTTGGTTTTTTGGTGTGTGTTTTTCAGCATCCCACTTGACCAGGCAAACACGGAAGCTACTGGAAGTGGATAATTGCCTCCTGCTATCCAAGATCCCAAAAAGGGTGGTGCTGTGGTCTAAACCACTGAGCCTCTTGGGCTTGCTGATCAGAAGGTCAGCAGTTCAAATCCCCATGACAGGGTGAGCTCCCGTCGCTCAGTCCCAGCTCCTGCCAACCCAGCAGTTCAAAAGCAAGTAGATAAATAGGTACCGCTCAGGAGGGAAGGTAAACGGCTTGAACTGTGAGCCCTTGAAAGCAGCTAAACAAGGCATGGGATGCTGTGCCCATCCCAAGAGGAGATTTCCCTTGAGTCTTTGTACGAGTCACAACTCTAGTTTGCCTCCTGCAAGTCAGTAGTTCATTTAGGAGCTGGTCCTTCTTAAGTTGGGCAATTCTTACTCTTTTATGTTGTAAAACTAAGCCCTTTTGGGTGCATGATTGCAGTGTGACTCCAATTTCACTTCAGGAAAAAAGCAGCAACAGTAATGGTCCTCAGATATCAGAAGTCCTGGAAGCACTGTGTTAAGCAGATCCCAAACAAAGCTGATATTTTACTATCTCTATCCTTAGTTAACAGCTAACGTCAATATACTGCAAGATCAGAGGATAATGGTACCCTGCTGCGAGATAAGTGCCCAATCAAAATCACAATGTTTATTTTCCTGGCAGGAGACATTGATCCTGTGATAGTTCCCTATTTCAATGACATTCTTGCCAGAGACTTAGCCTGATGATATCCAGGCCTTTTAAAATGGATATTGGCTTCATAAAGGGGCAGCAGCTCCTTTTATGACTGCCTATTAGCCACAGAGACTCTCTTTAAACCTAAGAGAAGCACAAAGACTGCTAGGGAAATTGTAGCTGCATCACCATTTCAGCACAGCCTTCACTGATAACAAAGTTAAACCCCATCTTTGGCTCCTTCAATACAGCCAGGATGTTGGAGAGGAAAGCAGGCAAACTTGCTTATATTGTAAGCTTTCCAAGGCAGGTAAAGAAGAAAAAGTGAGAATTCTTGAGATTGCTTTTGGGTCTTGTGGCTCCTGTTCACTACAAAGCCACTTCCGAGCTGGAGAGGAGTTGGGGTTGCGGGCCCACGGCCTCCCCACGCACGCGGGGGCTGACTCACAGCCCCGCGAGACTGAGGGAATCCTCGGGCGCGTCATCTCCCTGTCCAACCAATCTGGCCAGGGAGGCGTGGCCCGGGCTATTTAGGGCCGGCGCAGCCGAGGATCTCCCTCTCTTCTTCGCTACAGCTGCTCTGGTTTCCCACCCCGCCCACCCTTAGGTTTGGCTCTCTCACGTTTAACAGTGGTTAAGAAAGTGAAATACCTGGGGATTAACATGACAGCTAAAAATGGGAATCTATTTAAAGACAATTATGAAAAATGCTGGACTGAAGTGAAAAAAGATTTAGAAATCTGGTCAAATCTGAAGCTTTCACTGCTAGGCCGTATTGCTGCGATAAAAATGAATGTATTGCCTAGAATGTTGTTTCTGTTTCAAACATTGCAAATTTTGGATAAAATGGATTGCTTCAAGAAGTGGCAGAGAGATATTTCTAGATTTGTCTGGCAGGGCAAGAAGCCTAGAATAAAATTTAAAATACTAACGGACGCAAAGGAAAGAGGTGGATTTGCCCTGCCAGACCTTAGACTTTATTATGAATCAGCAGCTTTTTGCTGGCTGAAAGAATGGCTGCTTCTTGAAAACACAGACATTTTGGATTTAGAAGGCTTTAATAATGTATTTGGATGGCATACATATTTGTGGTATGATAAGGTCAAAGCACATAAAGCATCTAAAAGTCATATTGTCAGGAAAGCATTGTTTAATATCTGGATAAGATATAAGGACCTACTTGAAAATCAAACCCCAAGGTGGTTGTCACCGATGGAAGCGAAGGCTCAGAAAAAGCTAAATATGGAGGCCAAATGGCCGAAATATTGGGAAATTTTGGAACAAGAGGGAGACAGATTGAAATTGCAGAGTTTTGAAAAACTAAAAAATAAAGTGCGAGATTGGCTTCATTATTATCAGATAATGGAGGCATATAATTTGGACAAGAAAATTGGCTTCCAGGTGGAAAAATCAAAATTGGAAACAGAACTGTTAGAACCCAAAACCAAGATTTTGTCAAAGATGTATAACTTGCTGTTGAAATGGAATACTCAGGATGAAACGGTGAAATCTGCTATGATTAAATGGGCACAAGATGTTGGACATAACATAATGATGGCTGACCGGGAACAGTTATGGACCACAGGTATGAAGTTTACGGCATGTAATGCCTTAACAGAGAATATTATGAAAATGATATACAGGTGGTACACGACAGCAGTCAAGCTTGCAAAAATCTATCATTTGCCCGATAATAAATGTTGGAAATGTAAAGAAACTGAAGGTACATTCTTTCACCTTTGGTGGACGTGCCCAAGGATTAAGGCTTTCTGGGAGATGATCTATAATGAAATGAAAAAGGTATTTAAATATACCTTTCTGAAGAAACCAGAGGCCTTTCTCCTGGGCATGGTTGGCCAATTGGTGCCAAAGAAGGATAGAACTTTCTTTATGTATGCTACAACAGCAGCAAGAATACTTATTGCAAAGTATTGGAAGACACAAGATCTACCCACCCTGGAAGAATGGCAGATGAAGGTGATGGACTACATGGAACTGGCGGAAATGACTGGCAGAATCCGAGACCAGGGAGAAGAGTCGGTGGAAGAAGATTGGAAGAAATTTAAAGACTATTTACAGAAATACTGCAAAATCAATGAATGTTAGAATGATGTCGGAATGAAGTTAAGTGGTTTTAGCAGTAATGTTACAAAGGAATATGTAAAAATGGATTGTTAACAGGTGAGAATCTAAAGTTATAATATATTAAGATAAAGGATTAAGATAAAAACGAAGAGGGAAAGGATTTGCTGAACTAACTAACTGAACTGGAATACAAAAAAGGGAGGTGTGAGGAGGTCAGGGAAATAAGTAAATGAAAGACAAGACATGGAAAGATTGATTTGTTTTTAATTGTTTTTATTTTTCTGTATTTTGTATTTTCTTTTTTCTTTTTTCCCCTTTTCTTTTTTTTGTAACCTTTTCTGAAACTTTAATAAATATCATTTAAAAAAAAAAAAAGGTTTGGCTCTCTCACATTGCTATGGACCTCGGTTGGTCGCCGTTAAGGGGCCTGGTAGGATTTTTTTCCACTTGGCAAACTGGCACCAGCTGTTTGGTTTTTCACCTACCTCGTAGCAAATCGTCACAACCTCCTCGGCATTGGTGGTTAGGCATTGGTAGGTGTATTGTTATGCAAATGAGAGGGGGGAGGAAGCACCATACCTTCTCCCAAAGCGAAGGGTAGTCCGGTAAAGGATTCTGGGGGGCGTTGCCCTGTCCGAAGCCTATGGAGGTGTGGGCCTAAGGCACGCCCCCAAGCGGTGACCCCGGGGGAGCTCCTAGTTGATGTACATCAGCAGGACTCCCCCCACTGGTGGTTAACCCTTGCTGGGCTTCATGCAATCAGGCTGAAGCCGGTTAGTCGATAGGACCAATGCCTAAGCCAATACCGCTCAATTCCTGCAATCAATAAAGCTGTGGCCTTTTCCGCCCATTAACCTTAAATGCTGTGTCTTGTGTCTTTATTTTCCAAGGGTGGAGTCGGGACTTGCCATGTAACCTTAGCTTTAAAAAACCCTACATTTGTTTTGGAAGAAAGGGTATGCTGTGGTGGGAGTGTTTTAGATGAAGTCTCTCTCCAAGTGTATCCATTGTTTCATCTCATCTTCTAGAATGTATGGGATTGTGTGGCATACTTGGTTGGCAATGTAGTATAGCTCTATGTTGGGGATTCCCCATCCCCCTTCTGAGGTGGGGAGGTGCAAGTTTTTGGGACTTATTCTTGGCTTTTTGTGTGAGAAGACAAACGAGCATAGTTTTTTCTGCCATTTGCAGAGTTGGGTTGGCGGAATCCGGATTGGAAGGGTTTGGAAGAGGTAGCTTAATTCTGGAAGGGTTTTCTGAATTCTGAAAAGATTTTCTTTTTTAATCCTGACAGATGGACAGGCAGGCTAGTAACTTTTGATATCTTCTCTGCAAGGCTGGCTTAAATCACAGAGCCTAGGGCTTGCCGATCAGAAGGTCGGCGGTTCGAATCCCCGCGACGGGGTGAGCTCCCGTCGCTCGGTCCCTGCTCCTGCCCACCTAGCATTTCGAAAGCACGTCAAAATGCAAGTAGATAAATAGGTACCGCTCCAGCGGGAAGGTAAATGGCGTTCTGGTTCGCCAGAAGCGGCTTAGTCATGCTGGCCACATGACCCGGAAGCTGTATGCTGGCTCCCTCGGCCAGTAAACCGAGATGAGTGCTGCAACCCCAGAGTCGGCCACAATTGGACCTAATGGTCAGGGATCCCTTTACCCTTTACCTTTATACAGTGGTACCTCGGGTTAAGAACTTAATTTATTCTGGAGGTCCATTCTTAACCTGAAACTGTTCTTAACCTGAAGCACCACTTTAGCTAATGGGGCCTTCCACTGCCACCACGGGATTTCTGTTCTTATCCTGAAGCAAAGTTCTTAACCCGAGGTACCACTGTAATTGAATTTCATCTTCCCAAGGGAGTGTAAATTAGTCCAGAACAGACTGGCACCTGTTATGGGGTCAATATAGCACCTTGGTCCTGTTCCGATTGAGTCTTAGCTTGTTCAGCTACAGTGAGGGGGGAAAGTATTTGATTCCCTGCTAAATTTGCCCGTTTGCCCTCTGACGGAGAAATGACCAGTCCATAATTTTAATGGTAGGTTTATTGTAGCTGTGAGAGACAGAATAACAACATTATAACATTATAATATCTGCATTATAATGAGTGTAATAAGTATTTGATCCCCTATCAACCAGCCAGCACATCAGTCTCTGACTTTTGTCTTCTGGGTTTCTGGGGCTTTTTCTGTTGTTATTCTGTCTCTCACAGCTACAATAAACCTACCATTAAAATTGTGGACTGGTTATTTCTCCGTCAGATGGCAAACGGGCAAATTTAGCAGGGGATCAAATACTTTTCCCCCTCACTGTACATCCAAACCATCAGCAACAGTTCAGAAGCTCCATGTCTTCACTAGACCTTGATAGTAAGAAGACATAGAACTGCGTATTATCTGCATATTAGTGGCATCCATCCAACTGCAAAGCTCTGGATGACACCCCTTAACAGCATTGTGTAAATCAGGCATGGGGAAACTTTGGCCCTCCAGATGTTGCTGAACTGCAAATCCCATTGGCCATGCTTGCTAGGACTTATGGGACTTGTAGTTGAGCAACATGACAAGGGACAAAGATCCCCCACTCCTGTTATAAATGTTTTGCGGGACATGGGTGGCGCTGTAGTCTAAACCACTGAGCCTCTTGGGCTTGCCAATCAGAAGGTTGGTGGTTTGAATCCCCACAATGGGGTTTGCTCCCGTTGCTCTGTCCTGCCAACCTAGCAGTTCAAAAGCACACCAGTGGAAGTAGATAAATAGGTACCACTTTGGCAGGAAGGTATACGGCATTTCCATGCGTTCTGACTTCCATCGCAGTGTTCTGTTGCACCAGAAGTGGTTTAGTCATGCTGGCCATGTGACCTGGAAAGCTGTCTGTGGACAAATGCCAGCTCCCTCAGCCTGAAAATGAGATGAGCGCCGCAACCCCATAGTCACCTTTGACTGGACATAACCATCCAGGGGTCCTTTACCTTTTACCTTATAAATGTTAGCACTCCAGATCTCCATGTGAGGACAAAGACCAAGGCACTGAGCAGGAGTCCTCCCAAAACACCTTATTGAACTGACCCTCTGTGGCGATCACACAGGACCCCCGGACGTTTGACGGTCTATTGACCCTGTGCCGCCACTGCAATTTCTTTTTCCGCTGCCACCACCCCGTTTCTCATGGGGACACACGGAATCCAGTCAGTTGTTAACATAAACAAATAATCAAGTTTATTTTTAAATGCAGGAACAAGCTTATGGTTTCAGTTAATTTTTCTCTTGCCAGTTTCTTATTCTTAGTTCCTAACAACTCCAAACTGATTATTCCCAACTATCTATCTGACTCCTCCTCACAATTCCTTTCACAATACAACTCTACCAACCCACACCTAAACCTCCCTCTTCCTTCTTCAACTCCCAAGCCTCAACCTCAACTGACTTTCAAAACCTCCCACTCTAACTTTTATTCCCCCCTTGCATTCTCACTGGCCAATCACATCACACCTATTTTAACCCTTTCCTTATGACCCATCCTAGGAGGCAAACGCCACACCCTCCAGGAAGTATGAGTCATGATAATACAGTGACCCCAAGTTGATCCAGAACAATACCACAGATGAGGGTATTGAAAGCCACTGAGAATGCTAATGGGCCCAACGGAAACACATTCCCACTGTCCGTCCCCTGACACAGCCCATCTGCCCCAGGGCAACCAGGCAGTTTCAGCCCCCAAACTGGGTCGGAAACCAAACTGAAATGGGCCCATTTCATATGGAGCCATGCTTGTAAACCTAACCAAACATGAACAAAGCACAGGCCCCACTGGAATCTGATTTGATTGAGAGCTCTTCTGCGGCAATAGTTCATGATAGCTAGCCACATCTAATAAGCATAACAAGAGACTAATTTAGGACACCCTGAAGTAGCGTTCTCATTAATATTATGCTGAAAAGGCACTTTGGCCTGCAACTTCTTTTTTTAGCTGCAAATCCTGTTGCAGCTAAACCATAATAATCAGAGTTGTGCAGGTGGGATAAAATAAAGCATTGTTAATACAGCAGCATGCTGCCAATTTAAAGTATTTGGCTTACTTTAAATTGGCAGCACGCTGCTGTATTAGCGGTGCTTCATTTTATCCTACCTCCAAAACTCTGTTTATCGTTACTAGACAGGTATTCAGGAACCACACTGCTATTTGAGAATCCAGTTCACATTTGTATATGTTCGTGTGTGTTGTAATTTTACGAGTTCCCATTAGAGATGGTAGAATGCCTCCCTTGTCGCACAGATTCAAAGAACTGGAAGGGATCATCCAGCCAAACTCATTGCAATGCAGTAATACACAGCTGTCCTTTACAGGGATCAAACCACGCTCAAATTCAATTTTAAATATGCCATTACTAGCTACCTAACTTCCAGATATCGGTCTGGAATCAAAAATCTGTCCCCCTTGAGAATCTGTCCTCCCTGGAATCAGATATCTGTCCCCCTTGAGAAGGGCAAATTTGCTGTGTTAGTTCGTCCATTATCTAAAAATTCCACATTTTTTGGATACCAGTACTCTTCCGAAGGTGCTTAGCAACTACTCTGTGGACAAACGCCGGCTCCCTTGGCCTGAAAGTGAGATGAGCACCGCAACCCCATAGTCACCTTTGACTGGACTTAACTGTCCAGGGGTCCTTTACCTTTTTCTTTTCTTTTTTACCTTGCATGATCAGTGCAGCATTTGAATCAGTTGCAAGTGGGTAGAATTATTTGGTAGAATGACAGATTTTCCTGGTTTGTACCTGTTGGGAATACAGAAGATGATTGTATGTTTGAATCTTTCCCAACAACAATCCCTTGCACTTGGAAAAGCACTTGTCAATGGCAAGACTAAACTGAACCTGTTTTCATGATATAGGGTGTTATGTACTGAAGTTCTCACCCTGGGCCAGCAGGGGGATACTGTAGATAGTTATGCAAATGAAGGATCGAAAGTGACGTTCAGTGATTGGATAGTTTGTATGCAAATGAAGGATCGAAAGTGACATTCAGTGATTGGCTAGTTACAGAAAATGGTTACTGCTGCATTCTAGTGGAGCTCTATATAAGCAGGCTGACTGAGCTCCTCAGTTTAGTTCTGTTCCAGCTTACAAATAAAGAGCTGCTTTGGAAGAATCGCTGTGTCGTCTGATATGTTCGCCCACAACTTAACATAGGGATTTCCTTTGAAGGAGCAAGTATCTGTGGGAAACCCAAATGGCTGTTTGCTCCGATTGAGTGCTAAAGAGCTGTTTTCCCTGGGATAAGAGGGTGTAGATCAGCCATTAGATAGGACTTAACCTTGTTATTCTATATGCTTAGTGACTCTACTTTTAATAATGTTTTGCACCACTTTTCTCAGAGCAGTTAATTCCCTGGATCCTTCCAAGAACAAAGAATAAATTTTAAAAATTGGCATTATATTGAGCACTTGTTATTTTTCAGGCTGACAAGCTGATCTTAGGAAGAAGTTAGTCATTTTTGTTATAAGAATAGATGTCATCTGGATCTTGTTATTCGTTCATTTTTAACTTCTCCCTAAGAACTAGGGCTTCTTCTCTTGTCACCACAATTTTCCTCCGTTCCTTAGACACCCTTCCTAAGAAAGTTAGTGCATGCATAGGGATCTACCCAACATCAAATTCTCCCTATTTATTATAATTCATAAGTATCGTAATTCATAAGGGAATTCAAGAACACAATGAACTTGGGCTATTAGCAAAATATTTACAGACTTATTACATTTATAGAGAGTTATTCATCACATTAACTTTCCACACTCCAGCACTGTTAAACCTCCAGCTCTAGCTATACATTATTAATACCAACAAGTGAATTTAGATGACATTGAAATGCAGAAGCTGAGAATGAAAACTCCTTCCTGAAGACATTCTTAAAGATTTAGAATCGGGGATTACTAGCTCCTCCAATAAGCCACTTTTGTACCTTCCCTTCATTCCCCTTTCCAAGCTTGACCTGCCTGCCCTATCCAAGCTTTACCCAAGGAAGCCCCTGCTGTTTTACAGTTCCGATCAATAGAACTGCATCCTGGAAGGTAACTAGTACTGGATTCAGAAAGGACTTCAGAGCTACCCTGCAGAGATCTGTTGCTATTGATCTGTCCTCCCCCATCCCGCTGTATCCTCCAGGTCACATCCACGATACACCTGTTATCAACCTTGCTCTGTCCCCAGCTCACCATATTCTGCCAAGTGAAAAAGAATATGCCAGGTTGCTACCCAGCAAAACCTGATACCGTATTTTTCGTTCTATAGGATGCACTTTTCCCCCTCCAAAAATGAAGGGGAAATGTGCGTGCGTCCTATGGAGCGAATGCAGGCTTTCGCTGAAGCCTGGAGAGCGAGAGGGGTCGGTGCACACCAACCCCTCTCGCTCTCCAGGCTTCAGGAAGCTATCCACAAGCAAGAGTGCAGCGGGAGTTCCCGACGGGCTCCGAAGGCTTACGGATTGCAGCCTGCAACCCGGGGAGCACAGCACCAACTCCCACTGCGCTCCCCGGGCTTCAGTCAGCTATCCGCAAACCTTCGGAGCGCTCCCCCAGCCCGCAAGCTCCGGGAGCGGCAGCAAGGCTGCACAATCTTGCCTCCGCTCCCGGACTATTCTGGGGGCTGGGGTTGGGGGAAGCTCGGGGTTCGCCCGCCCCAGCCCCGCAGCTAAAAGGAAGCTGTGCGCAGCCTCTCCCAGCTGGAGAGGTTGTGCGTGGCTAAAGAGAAAGCCAAGACCGCCAGTGGGATGGATCCCACTGGCTGTCTTGGTTTCTTTGCTCTTTGGGGCTGGGGGGGAAATAAAAAAAAAATTCTTTATTCCCCCCCCCTAAAAACTAGGTGCGCCCTATGGAGCGAAAAATACGGTAATATGCATTCAGCGCTGGATGCAGGAGACTTTTTCGGATGCTGTACACGTGACATCATCCCAATGCCATCCATATCCCACACTGTCTATCTAAAGTGCATTCTGCTGGGGCAGTTTCTAATCCATTTTGTGCCATGAATGAACTTTGTGTACATTTCCTGCATTTGTGTACATGGAGAGTGCTTGCCTAGGTCACCTGCAATTGGGGCAGGCCTACTGTCAAGGGGCTGTCAGGAACGCAGGTTCATCCACAGGCCAGGAAAAGGACTCAAGGCACAAATTGCAATCAGCTTTTATTCACCAAAGCAAAAACACAACAGGGTTCATCTGGGCTAATCTGCCCTAGTTGACAATGTTGCTGAAACTAGTGTCTGGCTCCTCCTTCCTTCTCTAGCCCTCTCCTTCTAGACTCCTCCCAAGCAGCCACAGACTCCGGCAAGGGGGAATAATAAATTTACTTGTTGGTATTAATAATGTATAGCTAGAGCTGGAGGTTTAACGGTGCTGGAGTGTGGAAAGTTACTGTGATGAATAACTGTCTATAAATGTAATACGGTAAGTCTGTAAATATTTTGCTAATAGCCCAAGTTCATTGTGTTCTTGATTTCCCTCCGCCCCCGTGTGATACTTATGAATTAGAACATATAGGGAAAATTTGATGTTGGGTAGATCCCTATGCATGCACTAACTTTCTTAGGAAGGATTTCTAAGGAACTGAGGGAAAATGTGGTGACAAGAGAAGAAGCCCTAGTCCTTACGGAGAAGTTAAAAATGAACGAATAACAAGATCCAGATGACATCTATTCTTATAACAAAAATCGACTAACTTCTTCCTAAGATCAGCTTGTCAATCTGAAAAATAACAAGTGGTCAATATAACACAAATTTATTTATTTATTTTTTTATTTATTTACTGTTCTTGGAAGGATCCAGGGAATTAACTGCTCTGAGAAAAGTGGTGCAAAACATTATTAAAAATAGAGTCAATAAGCATACAGAATAACAAGTCAAGGTTAAGTCCTATCTAATGGCTGATCTCCACTTCCTCTTCTCCCAGGGAAAACCGCTCTTTAGCACTCGATCGGAGCAAACAGCCATTTGGGTTCCCCACAAATACTTACTCCTTCTGGCCTGCTTCACAGCAACGTGCAAGGCTCTTCGTGATCTGGGTGTCAGCAAAGGAGGAGATCTAGCTGAAGGGGAGCTGTCCAGCTTCTGGGCAGCTGAAGTCTGGCTCCTCTCTCTCAGAGTCTGAGCTCACACTGCAACTCTCAAAACTCAGCCCTGCCCTGGAATGGCTTTCCTCTTCTGACCCTCTGTGTTCACTCAAACCTCTTGTTTCTATCACCTGCCAGCTTGTCCCTTCCACAGACTTTCCGCATCCCACTCACACTAGCCTTGCCTGGATCATGTGCCCTGACTCATCCCCATGGCAGTCTTTTCCTGACCAAGGGAGGCAGAAAGCCCTCCTGAATGGGAACTAATGAGTTTCTGGATAGCAGGGAGTCAGCCAGGTTCCTTTCCCTGGTTTCCTTCCCAACACAGGAGCATAGGAAGTTGTGTTATACTGAGTCAAACCATTGGTCCATCAACCTCACTGTTGTCTACACTGATTGGCAGCAGCCCAAAGCCAATATCACAATTTCAGGTTGGAGAGTAATTATTACATGGTCAGCATTCAAAACTCCCATTGTTCTAGGAGCATTTTGCCACAGGGAATTTCATTAGCAAGAGCAGTTTCTGAGCTCGGGGACCAAGATTTTTGATTAAAATTGCATAGTGGAAGGAAAGAAGGGCCTTTTCTGCTTCCCCACTTATAGCTGCTCTCCGAAGACTGGAGAAGAGACCCTCTTAAGAATATTAGGGGGTGGGGCAGGGGAAGGACTAGACCATGTGAAAAATGAACATAATATTTTAGCCGCAGTTCATTCATTTGCAGCTTTGTATTCTTGTGATAAAAAAGCGTGCCTGGACATTCCATTGTTGCGCCTGTAACCTAGGCTTAAGGTGCCATTTAGCTCCTAGCTTTCGTATCTCTGTTTCTAACACTGTATATGGTCATTGCAATAGGTACATAGGTAAAGGTAAAGGGACCCCTGACCATTAGGTCCAGTCGTGACCGACTCTGGGGTTGCGGTGCTCATCTCGCTTTATTGGCCGAGGGAGCTGGCGTACAGCTTCTGGGTCATGTGGCCAGCATGACTAAGCCGCTTTTGGTGAACCAGAGCAGCGCACGGAAACACCGTTTACCTTCCCGCCGGAGCGGTACCTATTTATCTACTTGCACCTTGACATGCTTTCGAACTGCTAGGTTGGCAGAAGCAGGGACCGAGCAACAGGAGCTCACCCCGTCGCGGGGATTCGAACCGCCTACCTTCTTATCGGCAAGTCCTAGGCTCAGTGGTTTAACCCACAACGCCACCCGCATCCCTGCAATAGGTGCATACTCTCCAACATTTCTGTGATGAAAATAGGGATGAACTATTCAACAACAACAACAACAACAACAAGATTTATACCCTGCCCATCTGACTGGGTTGCCCCAGCCACTCTGGATGGCTTCCAGCATATATAAAAAGGTAAAGTATTAAACATTAAGAAACTTCCCAATACAGGGCTGCCTTCAGTTATCTTCTAAAGGTTGTCTAGTTACTTATCTCCTTTGCTCATGGGTTGCGATAACTTGATATCCTCCAACATATCTTGGATTCAAAAACATCCTACCACACCCGCCAACATTTCACTGATGAAAACAGAGATGTCCTAAGGAAAAGCGGGACATTCCGGGATCAAATTAGAAACTGGGATGGCGTCTGTAAATCTGGGACTGTCCCTGGAAAATAGGGACACTTGGAGGGTCTGTAAGGTGCCAGTTTAAAAGTCTGGCTACCAAAAGAAGGACCAGCTGCAGTTTGTGAACAAAGAAAGAAAGAAAGAAAGAAAGAAAGAAAGAAAGAAAGAAGACTGATAAACAGCTACCTAAGACATGAAGAGGAAAATTAATGTTATCTAGTTCATTACGATGAGATAAGTGCATTGTTAGGGGCTAGCCTTTGAATTAAATTAACTTTTTTTAAAAAAAAAATGCATGTTAGAGACAAAAAGGCATTATTAACATCGTTTGCGATGGGAAACTTTGTTCCTTCTCTGAAATGTGTTTTGGGGCCTATCTGGGGGGAAAGTGGGGGGAGCCAATTTATAGTCTTTCTTTCATCAGGAACCTTTTCATGGCGCCCAGTTAATGGATCCAACTGCAGACACACAGTGCTTGTTATGCTAATTTAGATATAATAAAAAATATATACCTTAGTTCTACAAAGTAATATTATGTACCTTCCGAAATCCTGTTAAAGCACATAACAAAAGATCATGCTGTTAATGTTGCTCCACTTTCATGTTGCTATTTTGGTTTTCTTTTCTCGAGATATTTTTTCATGTCACCAGTAATAAATGGGACCTGTCCTCCCCTTCCCCTGGGGATGAGAGTTTTATGCATTTTGCTGCGATTGTAGAAGTGCAGGCAAAGGGAGACAGGGAGGAGAGCCTTGCATTGGGACCAGCCCATTCGTAACTTTACCACTGTGTTAGCTGGAAAAGTAGGAAGATAACAATTATTTGTGATATACTCTGAAGCCATCCTTCTATTTTATTTTTTGTCAGGTCCTCTGGGAAATTTTCTTCGCTGCTATATATATATATATATATATATGCATCCGAAAGCCGCAGTGGGCAAGGTTTAAGATACTTGGCAAATCTTCAAAGGTTATTGCTTTTATTCTGACACCCAGTGTCTTATTTGAAGATGATAAACAGGCACTTCTGAATGTGCTTGCCTGCAATAGACCAGGAGTCCATCCATTACAAAGGGATGATCACTGGAAGTACCAGAGATTGTCTAAGACGCTTTGCGGCCTGAGGCACAAAATTCAATGAGTGTCTTTCCCATGGTGCTAAAAATACAATCGTAAACTACCAAACTGATATGGCCAGTCTTCTTTGGTTGCATCCCAAAAATCTGCTACAGAAGATGGGTCACCACACCTTGCCTAATGAAAAGGCCTGTCCTGCAAGAGACCAAAACTCTACTGTTACGGTACCAGTCTGGCTGAGAGGCCAGGGCATGAAGTAAAAGGCTGGGGAAGAATCAACTTTACGTGGAGAACAACCAGAAGTAGACAGCAGCAATGAGCAGAGAACAGATAGACAGGTATGGGCAGCTGAACGGGGATGCGGGTGGTGCTGTGGTCTAAACCACTGAGCATCTTGGGCTTGCCAATCAGAAGGTCGGCGGTTCGAATCCCTGCAACAGAGTGAGCTCCCGTTGCTCTGTCCCAGCTCCTCCCAACCTAGCCAGTGCAAGTAGATAAATAGGTACCATTGCGGTGGGAAGGTAAACGGCGTTTCCGTGCGCTCTGGTTTCTATCACGGTGTTCTGTTGCTCCAGAAGCTGTTTAGTCCTGCTGGCCACATGACCTGGAAAGCTGTCTGTGGACAAACGCCGGCTCCCTCAGCCTGAAAGTGAGATGAGCACCGCAACACCAGTCGCCTTCGACCGGACTTAACCATCCAGGCATCCTTTATCTTTTACCTTAGTGCAATATATTCTGAAGCCTTAAGCGGCTGTACCTTCCAATCTGCAGGGAGTCCTCAAAGTGCCACAACAGAGAATGCCACTCTTGCCTGGTCTGAGACAGCCCTGGCATCTGCTGGAATACTGGAAGGAATCCAGCGCTGCTTTATTGCTGCCTCGAGTGACTGCTTACACTGCTTGAGCTGTCAGGCTAGCCTGGGATGCAGGAACAGGCAGCGATGTAGTCTTTGATAACAGCTGCAGAAAATAAGGAAGGGAAATGGGGAACTAAGCCTGAAAAAAAAAATATTTTCAGTGCTCAGCATGCCTTTTTAAAAAGAGCCTGCACACTTCTCTCTGCAATCCAATTGTCGTCGTCCCCCTTCACACACACACACACACACACACACATACACACACTTCTTGAGGATATTCTTAATGATACGAAAACAGTATGTACAAAAAGTCTGCACTCTGACACATCCGAGGTTACACCAGGCATGTAAGTTTACAAGCCTTATGAGCTCACATAGACAAAAAAAAACCCGGTCTTGGACAAATAAACCCACATGCAACATTCACAAGCTTTGCTTCGCACAAGGAGCCAACAAGGGAGTTTTGACAAATGCCACATTATATGATATGGAAGGTTTTGTCTGACACTAACCTTTACACAGCTGTATTCCAAACAGAAATGAAATGTTTTAAAACATCCCTTTTTTGTGCAAAGCATTTATTGCCATCATAGCACTTCAGTAACCCCCAGAATGTCTTTATTATCTTGGGGTAAAAGGTAAAGGTAAAGAGACCCCTGACCATTAGGTCCAGTCGCGGATGACTCTGGGGTTGTGGCGCTCATCTCGCTTTATTGGCCGAGGGAGCCGGCGTACTAAGCCACTTCTGGCAAACCAGAGCAGCACACGGAAACGCCATTTACCTTCCCGCCAGAGCGGTACTGTCAGGGGTTCAGGAGCAGAGGCAAGGGCAAGGGAGGAAACAGAGAGCGAGGGAGAGGAGGCAGAAGAAAAGATGAGTGATGACGACGACCCGAGATCTCCGAGTCTTTCCAGTGAATCAGAAGATTCACAGAAAGGAGCACCAGTGGCCAGGGCAAGGGGGGAGCCTAGGGGGACACCCCAGGAAGATAGAGCCAGAGGGGACTCAGAGGGGAGCAGTTGGAAATCAGGACCAGCGTCACCGCCAGAGAGCAGGGAAGAGGAAGGGCGCCAGGGATCAAGCGCTGGCAGCTCACAACAGGGGGGAGGGCACGAGTCAGGAGTGGCCACACCTCCATCGGGGAGCGAAGAAACGGTCAGACGGAAGGTGGAAGGTTGGGCGCGCGTGCCAAGTTCAAATACACAGGAAGGTGGCGCAGTAGGCAGCCCGGAAAGGGAGCCAGGTCCTAAAGCCCGCCGAAAGGAGGGAGAAGAGTCAGGGGGGTCAGCGTCAGAGGAATCCCGGAAGGAAGAGACCCCGGGGGGCAGAGGGACCCAGAGAAGAACAGTCAGGCGGAAAAGGTGGAGCAAGGCTAGGATATTAAGTTGGTGTACAAGGGGCGGAGACTCAGATGGAGCTTCGCCGATCTAACCATGAGATGTAGAGTTGCACGCAGCAGCTTGAGAATGGAAACTGTAACTCAATAAAGACTTTTATTTAATGATCGCTGGCTAGCGTGATCCTCTGTGAGCTAGGATCTGGAAGCAGCTCTGACAGTAAGCTCCATCCCTAGATTGTGGGCATCTACATCCTCGCGGAGAGGAGAGAAAGCGGGTGCCTACTAGCGAGCTCACGAACGGCAGACAACATGACGGCCGAACAGCAGATAGTGGAACTCAGAGAAGCAGTGACACGACTGAATGCAGAGGCTCTTGCATCCAGGAAGAGAGAGGAGGACGCAGCTGCCGCCTACAGGGATCTCCAGGTCAGGTTGGAAGTGCTTACGAAGCAAGGGCAACTGACACCCAAACCGGAGGGGATTGGGTTGGGGAGACGAACAGGCGGTCTGGTCTCTCACTTCGATGGGAATTTGCAACAGTACCCCAACTTTAGAGCAGATGTAATGTGTGCACTGCAACTGCTGAACAAAGACTTTAGAGATGAGCAAGAGAAGGTGGGATTCATCATGTCCCATTTGCATGGAGATGCTAAAGCATGGCTGCGCAATTTGTGGAGAGATAAGGATCCGGCGCTCCAAAATGCGGATGCCTTTATTAAAGCGATGGATGGGTGCTTTTTATCAAGCATTGACGTGGATCTTGCTCGGCAGCAGATACATGGACTGAAGCAAGGGAGGGCCAGCGTAAGGCAGTACCATGCCCGCTTTTTCGCTTTGGTCAGTGCCCTGGAATGGGACAGAGATTCGGCTCCTGTAAGAGACCTGTTTTGGGAGGGATTGCACGGCTCGGTTAAAGATGAAATTGCGAGGGGGGAGAGACCCCGGACCACGCAGGAGATCGTTCAGAGGGCGCTGGCGGTGGGGGTGCGGCTGGAAGGACGTCCGTGGAGCAGGGACGAAGGGCGTGGAGGGCGCGAACCAGCCAGGGGCTCCTCCTTCCTTCCCAGAGAAGCAGCGCGTGCGCAATCCACGCCTCCGCCAGGAGGAGGAGCGGAACCTATGGAGGTTGGAGGTGCAAGGGCTCAGTCAGCAGCCAGAGCCCTAGCACCGGCAGCAGTGAAAGCGAAGCCTCCTAGAGGGAACAGGAAGTGTTACATCTGCGATGATCCACAGCATATGGCGAAAGAGTGTCCCCAGAGGCTCCACAAGCACACTGCAGCCTCAGCAATGGTAACTGCAGCAACGCAGCAAGGACAACCACAGCAGGGAAACGACGGAGTCTGGTTGGAGGAAGAGGCACTGGGGCCCAGCCAGACGTGTCAGTGAAGCAGTCCCCAGAGATTTTACAGCCCATGGACCCCCTCCCGCCCAAACCGGTAGTGAGGCTCACCGCGTCGCTCCAGCTGCCCAATGGAATCACCATGGACGTGCCAATCACCATTGACTCCGGAAGCAATGCGGACTTTATAGGGCAGGACTTTGTCGACCGGCACGCTATACAGTTGCTGCCTGCCACGCTGCCCCTGCAGGTTGTCACGGTGGATGGCAGGGAGCTGCTAGGGGGGCAAGTGGTGAAGCAGACGCCACCAATGGTGATGCGACTTGGGAATCACAGGGAAATCATCAGCTTCAATGTCACTCAACTATCGGACACGCCCATTGTATTGGGCATGAGTTGGCTGGACAAGCACAGCCCGACGCTGGCTTGGTACCAGAGGCAGCTGACCTTCGGCTCTTCCTTTTGCGCTGAACACTGCATCGTGCCCAGGCAGGAAGGAGGGGAAGAGGAGTCACAGCTGCAGCTAGGCACGCTGCAAGCGGTTCCCCACAAGTACGCAGAATTTTTGGAGGTTTTCTGCGAGAAGGAGGCAGACAGGCTACCCCCCCACAGACCATATGACTGCAAAATTGACCTGCTGCCGGGGGCGGCGCTGCCCAAAGGGAAGCTGTATTCCATGTCTGAGGACGAACTGCAGGAACTCAAAGAGTTCATAGATCATAATTTGGAGCGCGGTTTCATCCGAGAGTCCAAGGCAGCGGGGGGCAGTCCGGTATTCTTTGTTAAGAAGCGGGACACGCCCCAAAAAAGACTTGTAGTGGACTTTCGCATCTTGAACAGTGTGACCAAGCCATCGGACTTCCCCATGCCCCGAATCGACGACCTCCTCGCAAAGGTACGGAAGGGCAGAGTGTTCACCAAGTTGGACCTGCGAGGGGCATACAACCTCATTCGCATGCGGGAGGGAGATGAGTGGAAGACAGCCATGTTCACGCCCCTGGGCACCTACGAATATAGAGTTATGCCTTTTGGATTGCAAAATGGCTCCCACGTTTTTCAAGCTTTCATGCATCACGTGTTGGCGGGGCTCCTCTACAAGACGTGCGTCTGTTTCTTGGATGACATCCTGATCTTTTCGGAATCGCAGCAGGAGCATGACAGACACGTCAAGGAAGTGCTGAGCAGGCTACAGCAACATAGGCTTTACGCCAAGCTGGAGAAGTGCCAATTCGACGTGACCGAGGTGGATTTCCTGGGCTACAAGTTGTCTGATAAAGGGCTCGCCATGGACAGCGCCAAGGTCCGAGCAGTGTTGGATTGGAAAAGCCCACGCAACCGGAAGGAGGTCCAACGGTTTGTCGGCTTCGCGAACTTCTATCGCAAGTTTATCAAAGGCTTTGCGATGCAGACAGCGGCCATCACGGACACGCTCAGCTCCAAGAAAAAGAAGTTCATCTGGACAGAGCAGGCGGAGCAGTCCTTTCAGGCACTCAAGCGTCTCTTCGCGTCGGAAGAGCAGCTGCTTCATGTCAACCCCAGCAGGCCGATGAGGGTGGAGACAGACGCTTCGGACAGAGCCGTGGGAGCAGTCCTGCTGCAGAAAGACCCGCAGGGGGTTTGGAGGCCGGGAGCGTTTTACTCAAGGAAGCTCAGCAAGTCCGAACAGAACTACACCATCTGGGACAGGGAGTTGCTGGCCATTCATGCAGCGTTCAAAGCGTGGAGGCACTTCCTGATCGGCGCCAAGCACACGGTGCAGGTCTGCACGGACCACAAGAATCTAGAGCACTGGCGCACGGCACAGTTCCTGAACCAGAGGCAGATACGTTGGGCTGAGTTCTTTGCGAATTTCGACTTCCGAATAGAGTATGTCCCGGGGGACACCAACATCATGGCGGATGCTCTCTCCCGTAAGCCACAGTATCTGGAGGAGGCAACGCCAGCGGCCGCCATGCACATCTTCGCACCGACAGTGTGGGCGTGCGCGGCGGCGACAGTTGACCTGGATGCGGTGCGACGAGCGTTGCAGGATGACTCCTTCGCGCAAGCAAAGATGGCAGAGGTGCACAGGGGCACGGCAGCGACCGACGAGTTCCAGCTGCGAGATGGTTTGCTCATCCGTGAAGGGGCCATCTACGTGCCGGGAGACGAACTTCGCACCAAGGTACTGCAGCAGCTGCACGACGCGCCCACTGCCGGGCACTTTGGCAAGGAGAAGACGGTGGAATTAGTAGCCAGAGACTTCTGGTGGCCCGGAATGAGAGGGGAAGTCGCGGACTACGTGGCGAGGTGTGACACCTGCCAGAGGTCCAAACCAGTGCACAGACCGCCGGCCGGACTGCTGGAACCGCTGCAAACTCCGTTCGAGCCATGGGAGAGAGTGGCCCTGGACTTTGTCACGGATCTGCCCAGCTCGAGGGGCAAGACGGCTGTGCTGGTGGTGGTGGATTTGTTCTCCAAGATGGCACATTTCATTCCGTGTGCGAAGGTGGCCACGGCGGAACAAACCGCCAAACTGTTCATAGACCACGTGTTCAAGGTTCACGGTCTGCCGCGGTCTATTCTGTCCGACCGAGGGCGACAGTTCATCTCGAACTTCTGGCAGAGGCTGATGGGCTTCCTGAACGTCAAGATCAACCTGGCGTCGGCTAGACACCCGCAGACCAACGGGCAAGCGGAGCGGGTCAATGCCATCATGCAGCAGTACCTGAGATGTTATGCGAATCAACAGCCTGCGACGTGGGTGGATTACCTGCCTCTCGCCGAGTTCGCCTACAACAACACGAAGCACGTGTCCACGGGGGTCACGCCGTTCTTCGCCAACAACGGGAGGCACCCTAGAACCTTCCCGGGACTGGAAAGAATGGGGGAGGGGGAGCCGCAGACAGCAGATGCGTTCGCGTCGGAGTTGCAGGAGGTCCACGATCAGCTGCGGCGGCACCTGGAGCTGGCTAAACACGCATACAAGGTACAAGCGGACAAACACAGAAGGGTTGGCGAAGAGATCCATGTGGGAGACTGGGTCTGGTTAGCAGCCCACGCAGTGCCGGCCAGGTCGTTGGTGAAGAAGAAACTAGGGCATAAACAACTGGGGCCCTACCAAGTCGACGAACAGGTCAACCCGGTGGCTTTCAGGCTGGCTCTTCCGGAGGGTTCCAGAATGCACCCGGTGTTCCACAGATCGGTGCTCACTCCCTACAAGGCACCTCACAGGTTTCAGGAACCAGGAACGGCACCGGGTCCGCTCCAAGAGAGAACCGGGCAAGGGGGAGTGGCACAGGAGGAGCGCATCAACGAAGTCACGGAGATTTTGGACTCCAGATGGGGGGAAGAGGGGGTAGAATACCTTCTCGCCAAGGAGGGCACCCCGGCCAGTGCCAACAGCTGGGTGCCGGGCTACGCTTTAGACGAACCTCTGCTCAAAGAAGAGTTTCATGCCCTCTTCCCACATAGGCCAATGCCAGCAGACTTTTTCGACGACTGGCTTTTCACGCCCACGCTTTCAGCCAGCACGTTCCGGGGGTTCGACTCGGACGAGGAACCGACACGAGACGCCCGTTCCCCGGAGGGGTCACCCTCGGGATCTGCTTCAGAACCCTCGTATTGGTGGGATGATCGACCAGAGGAGCAGTTCCGCAGAAGGTGGCTGGAGGGTCCAGGACGAGCAACGTCTCCAGAAGGCAACGAGGGAGAGACAGACATGGACGTTTTCGGGGACGACCCGGGTTTCGAGCACGGCGGCACAGAGATGGAAGCGGAGGTGACCGTCGTCAACGAGAGCAGGGAGGAAGAACCGGAAGACTTCGGATGGCGGCCCGCCACGGGAAGCGAACTGTATCCGACATTCGTCCCCCTGACACGGCAGCACCCAGATCCCGCACCGGAAGGAGGGGAGGGGGGAAGAGGGGGCTTCGAGGGGGGGATGGATGTCAGGGGTTCAGGAGCAGAGGCAAGGGCAAGGGAGGAAACAGAGAGCGAGGGAGAGGAGGCAGAAGAAAAGATGAGTGATGACGACGACCCGAGATCTCTGAGTCTTTCCAGTGAATCAGAAGATTCACAGAAAGGAGCACCAGTGGCCAGGGCAAGGGGGGAGCCTAGGGGGACACCCCAGGAAGATAGAGCCAGAGGGGACTCAGAGGGGAGCAGTTGGAAATCAGGACCAGCGTCACCGCCAGAGAGCAGGGAAGAGGAAGGGCGCCAGGGATCAAGCGCTGGCAGCTCACAACAGGGGGGAGGGCACGAGTCAGGAGTGGCCACACCTCCATCGGGGAGCGAAGAAACGGTCAGACGGAAGGTGGAAGGTTGGGCGCGCGTGCCAAGTTCAAATACACAGGAAGGTGGCGCAGTAGGCAGCCCGGAAAGGGAGCCAGGTCCTAAAGCCCGCCGAAAGGAGGGAGAAGAGTCAGGGGGGTCAGCGTCAGCGTCAGAGGAATCCCGGAAGGAAGAGACTCCGGGGGGCAGAGGGACCCAGAGAAGAACAGTCAGGCGGAAAAGGTGGAGCAAGGCTAGGATATTAAGTTGGTGTACAAGGGGCGGAGACTCAGATGGAGCTTCGCCGATCTAACCATGAGACGTAGAGTTGCACGCAGCAGCTTGAGAATGGAAACTGTAACTCAATAAAGACTTTTATTTAATGATCGCTGGCTAGCGTGATCCTCTGTGAGCTAGGATCTGGAAGCAGCTCTGACAGGTACCTATTTATCTACTTGCACTTTGACGTGCTTTCAAACTGCTAGGTTGGCAGGAGCAGGGACCGAGCAACGGGAGCTCACCCCGTCGCGGGGATTCAAACCACCGACCCTAGGCTCTGTGGTTTAACCCACAGTTTTCTGAAATCAATTTGCGCTCAAGCCTTCTGCACCTAGAAATCACCACCATGCTTGCTGCCACAGCCAATACAAAGCTTCCTTTTCTGGACAGGATGCAACAAAATGTAGCTTTTTATTTTCTCAATTATGGACTTCAGAAAGGCAAAGCTCAGAGAACTGTCGCTAGGGAAATGTTTTTGACAACGAAGCCCTGGGAAGGATCCGTTATTAATCTCCAAAGTATTTGGAAGTGTATTGTGCATGCCAATAATGAGACTGGACCTCTGCCAAACGGTTTCAGAGAGGAAAAATGTCTCTCTTACGTTCAATTTCTTAATATCTTAAATTTTTTTTACCGTGGTTGTATCTCATCTAGAAAGAGAGTAGGAAGTTGTGCCGCGAGTCTCCTGCCCCCTAGATCTAAAACGAGACATTAAGAAGAAATTCTAACATTTCAGAGCACTGCATCTGTTTGAATAGCAAAACACCTGCAGCAGCCAACATAAGAGAAAGTGAGATTTCCTTATCCCCTCTGGCAAAAAAACAGGAGGGGAATGTGCTGCCCTGAGGTTGACAGCATGACAGTGGCTGTCTCCTTGTCTAGAGCAAGCAAGGTGAGCAGAATGGGGAATTTCTTAGCATGACAGCAAGCAGTGGTTTGGGGAACCGGTGGATGCCACAGCTTCTGAGAAACTTCCACATGAGGTGAATATATGAACTCGTAGGGGGGAAAGGCTTCTATTCCATTTTCAAGTTATCAGAGGAAACAGTGTATTTCATAACAGTAGTGGGGGAGACTTAAGTCTCTCTATTGTACTATGTGCCTACCAAGAACACCAAAATAATAATAATAATAATAATAATAATAATAATAATAATAATAATAATCTGAAGCCCCCTGCTTTGTACCTTGGGGCACTTAGAAGACCCTGCAGATGCAGGATAATCCTGTCAGGAGAAAGAAACTTATTCCATAGTGAGGCCTGGGGCTGTCCAGTGTCTCATAAGGACTCAAAGAGGTATATGTGGTGGTACCTTGGTTCTCAAAGTTAATCTGTTCCGGAAGTCCATTCCAAAACCAAGGCACGCTTTCCCATAGAAAGTAATGCAAAATGGATTGATCCATTCCAGACTTTTAAAAACAACCCCTAAAACAGCAATTCAACATGAATTTTACTATCTAACGAGACCATTGATCCATAAAATGAAAGCAATAAACCATGTACTGCAGTCACACAGTCAGTCAATCAATCAGTAGCTGAACGGGGTTCCACACAGTCACAAAAAATAAAAAGGAGCCGCAAAAATGCAAAATAAATAGCAAAAACAGATAGACCTCAGAGTAACACTCAAAACTGAAGTGTGGCACTCAAAATGAAAAGCGTGGCACTCAAATCAGAAGTGTAATACTCAAAATGGAGCACGTTCGGCTTCTGAAAAAAGTTTGCAAACCGGAACACTTGCTTCCAGGTTTGCAGTGTTTGGGTTCCAAGTTGTCTGAGTACCAAGGTGTTTGAGAACCAAGGTACCACTGTATAGCAAACAGACTGGGAGCAGGTGGTGGGATAGGCTTCGCCAGCCTCGTTCCCAATTTTCTCCTCACTTTCTACTGACTCCCATGCAAATTTGAGCTTCTGATATTAGGTGCTGTGTGGAATGTGAGGAATAAAGGCAAGTTGTTTAAAAGGTATTTTTTATTTGAAAGTTGAAATCCACAAAACATAATCTTGGCTTTAGACATTTACTTATTTGTTTCTTTAAAAGTATACACCGCTTCCATATACAGTGGTACCTCGGGTTACATACGCTTCAGGTTACAGAAACTTCAGGTTACAGACTCCGCTAACCCAGAAATAGTACCTCAGGTTAAGAACTTTGCTTCAGGATGAGAACAGAAATCGTGCTCTGGCGGCGCGGCGGTAGCAGGAGGCCCCATTAGCTAAAGTGGTGCTTCTGGTTAAGAACAGTTTCAGGTTAAGAAGGGACCTCTGGAACGAATTAAGTACTTAACCCGAGGTACCACTGTAATCATCATCATCATCATCATCATCATAAACTCAAAGTGGTTTGCAAAAAAAATATTTAGTTAGCCGGCCTCTGCATATTCACTGAGAAGAGAAGGAATGGATCTGGGTGTTGAGCAGGACAGTGGTGTATGGTAGGTTGACAGTGCCCGGGGCCACACAGAGGGAGGAAAATGGACAGCATGAGCATTCAACTCATGAGCATTCAATTGCCTAACGGTATCTGTGCTATCCAGCAAATCACAGCCGCAGATATAAGATGAGTCATTCCATTGTCTGGAGAGGTTAGTTCCTGGTTCACATAGCAGTATTGAGGCAGCACCAGGTGTTGAAATTTTGCACCCCTAACAATTTTGCACCCGGGGTAACTGCCCCATGGCCCCCCCCCCCCCAGGCTACACTACTGGATCAGGAGCACAAGATGAGCAGTGGATGGAGGCTTGTTTTTTTAATATAGCCACCTTCCTTCTAAGCCCGCCTGCCATTGCCTACCCACTGCCAGTAACTGAACTAAAAATAAAAAATAGAAGCTCAGTTGTAAGCACCTTGTTGACACAGGTATAATGAGCAGTTTAGGAGAATTTATTTAAGAAGTTGTGCACACATTTCATTTTCATAATCAAACAACAGTCTTCTTTAAAAGTCATCTGAAAGATTTCGCATTGTCTCCTGCACACAGTAAACTCCTCACCCGCTTGTGAAGTTCTTAACTTCCTGAGGCTTGCAAAAGAAAGTCGCCCATTACATAAACTAAGGTGCATTGCAAAAACTTTTCTAATGGACTGCCAGACTCCTATTTTTATCTTGTTACAGTTTGCCCTGTACAATGAGAAACCTGGTTAAAACGCCGAACTCGGAAAGAGCAACAGCCAGCTATAAAGTGAGGAAGTGAAGCTGTCAGGAGAGCGATACTGGAAAGTTTTCACTGTGTGGCAGGTTTTATGAAACGCTGCTATTCCAGCAAGGGACGGGGGGAAATCACTTGTTCTAATACATAACTGGAGACTCACCAAGCCAAATATAGCTTGCTACCCATGTATATCAGCCCTGCAAGGGACTGCTAAACCTCCTGTTTTTACTGCTTGCTTCGTACGGCAAAAGCAGGCAGCTTGCTGAGCACTTGGCAGGCTGCAAGACATGGACAGAGGGCTATGTTTGTTTTGGTGGGTCCCAAGATGTGCCGGTTGTTCTTGTAGCAGTTTTTATAATTGGCACCAGAAATGTACATTGCAAAGATGAGCCTTTTAACCCAAAAAGGAAGGAGGTACTTCAATTAGTTATGGAAATGTTAATGACCACAATTTTAAACTTTTTGACAATTTGTGAGGAATACTGGGGGGGGGGGGTTAAAAAAGAAATAAATAAAGAAAATGCCCCCAAAACTTTGGAGCAGAAGAAATACCCCCAGAATTTCCAGGCTTTGTTGCTGCCTTTAGCCTACTTCAGTTTGCCAGGAGAGCATTTCAGATCAGCCATTGGTTAAATCCTGTGGCCCAATCACACAGAGGATGAGGCTGTAGAAGGATGTAGAAGAATCCAGCAATCTGACCTAATTTGCCCCTCCCAGCGTAATACATGGATCATCATCATCATCATCATTTATTATTTGTACCCCGCACATCTGGCTGGATTTTCCCAGCCACTCTGGGCGGCTCCCAACAGAATATTAAAAACACGATAAAACATCAAACATCAAATATTAAAAGCTTCCCTAAACAGGACTGCCTTCAGATTTCTTCTAAAAGTTAGATAGTTGTTTATCTGTTTGATATCTGGTGGGAGGGCATTCCACAGGGTGGGCGCCACTACAAAGAAGGCCCTCTGCCTGGTTCCCTGTAACCTCAGTGAGAGAACTGCCCTTGGAGCTGGACCTCAGTGTCTGGGCTGAATGATGGGGGTGGAGACGCTCCTTCAGGTATACTGGGCTGAGACTGTATCGGGCTTTAAAGGTCAGCACCAACACTTTGAATTGTGCTCAGAAATGTACTGGGAGCCAATGTAGGTCTTTCAGGACCAGTGTTATATGATCTCGGCGGCCACTCCCAGTCACCAGTCTAGCTGCCACATTCTGGATTAGTTGTAGTTTCAAAGTCACCTTCAAAGGTAGGTCCACATTGCAGTAGTCCAAGCAGGAGATAACCAGAGCATGCACCAGTCTGGCAAGACAGTCTGCGGGCAGGTAGGGTCTCAGCCTGTGTACCAGATGGAGCTGGTAGACAGCTGCCCTGGACACAGAATTGAGCTGCGCCTTCATGGACAGCTATGACTCCAAAATGACTCCCAGGCTGAGCACCTGGTTTTTCAGGGGCACAGTTACCCCATTCAGGACCAGGGAGTCCTCCACACCTGCCTGTTCCCTGTCCCCCAAAACAGTACAGTGTGGTGAGAGCCAGTGTGGTGTAGTGGTTAAGAGCGGTAGTCTCGTAATCTGGGGAACCAGGTTCGCGTCTCCGCTCCTCCACATGCAGCTGCTGGGTGACCTTGGGCCAGTCACATTTCTCTCTGAAGTCTCTCAGCCCAACTCACCTCACAGAGTGTTTGTTGTGGGGGAGGAAGGGAAAGGAGAATGTTAGCCGCTTTGAGACTCCTTAAAGGGAGTGAAAGGCGGGATATCAAATCCAAACTCTTCTTCTTCTTCTACAGTGGTACAGACGCTTCAGGTTACAGACGCTTCAGGTTACAGACTCCGCTAACCCAGAAATATTACTTCGGGTTAAGAACTTTGCTTCAGGATGAAAACAGAAATCACCAGCAGCGGTGCAGTGGCAGCGAGAGGCCCCATTAGCTAAAGTGGTGCTTCAGGTTAAGAACAGTTTCAGGTTAAGAACGGACCTCCAAAATGAATTAAGTTCTTAACCCAAGGTACCGCTGTACTTGTCTTGTCAGGATTCAACATCAATCAATAAGCAATTATCCTTCGGACTGCATGCTTCTCTGAATTTTGCAGTAAAGTTTTCAGCTCAAAAATTGTGTACAAAAATGCATATTTTAAGATAAATGTGTACAACTTAAATGCATTTGTGTGTGTGTGTGTGTTTTACAAAGGGACAGAAAATGGGACAGAATAGGCTTTTAGTGAAACTGACATGGACCAGAAACAGATTCTGTTTTTTTTCCATTCTTACCTCTAGTACAATTTATTTTAAACAGGTAAGCCCAGTGAGCATTTTGCAATTATCACAGCAAGTAAGAGGATACAAAAACAGCACACACTTCTCCTTTCAAGAGAGTTATGTTTTGTTCTTCATAATTTGGTTCTTGACAATTCAAAATAAACAGCATTCAGATTCAATGTATCTGTTTGCTCTTTGAGCTCCAAGGAAGATAACAGATTAGCTAAGGGTGGGGTTGATTATAGCAATGCATTTTACTGCAGATTGTTCTCCAGAAAAGTATTTTCAAAATGCAAGGAAAGCTGTCAAGTCCTCAACAAAAGTCACTTTCTCTCTAACAATATTGTAACAAAATTAATTAACTCAAATGTCATTCTCTTGTCGAAGCAGGTACTCTACAGAAGAGTCCTCAATAGTTGCTGTGTGTTTTGATTTTTTAAAAGTGCTCTAAAGGGAAGCAATTATTTTTTCCAGCAAATTACTTTCACAGTAGAATGGAACGAAAGAAAGATTCCCAAACGTCTGGTTGTGAACTTATGAAAGCAAGAGCCCTTGTCGTTTACAGAGAGCCTTTTACCATGTTCGTTTTTGCAAGTTCTCTGTCTCTCTAAATATAGGATGGCTTTGGAATGGTATTAAAGGCTTAAAATAGAAGCAGAAATATATCCTTTTAAAGCAAAAGCTGGTGAAAGCTCTGGACTCCCCACAGGACATTCAGTGGTGATGAGAGGTAGAGGATGAAATCCACAGCACAGTTTAACAAACAACTTACCGAAGTGTTTTATTTTGTGTGTGTCTCAGGCTGGGGCTCTGCCTAAAAACCCAATCACTTTCTTTTTAACCAGTGCTTTTTTCTAAAAAAAAAAAAAGTTTAGGGGGTACTCTCATTTTGACTCAAGAAAATCACCATTTTATAGTTCAGGAAAAATAAGCACAGTAAATGGACAAAAGTACAAAGAACAGGAATGGTAGGAAATGAAATAAACAGAAAAGATTATAAGCTCTTTTTATACGCAGTAACAGCGGCAAGAATACTTCTAGCCCAAAAATGGAAACAAGAAGAATTACCGTCGATGGAAGAATGGAGAATGAAGTTAATGGAATACGCAGAACTTGATAAATTAACAGGAAGAATCCGAGGCCTATGAGACCACAGATTCACTGAAGACTGGAGTAAATTTGTAGACTATTTGAAAAGTATTTGTGATGAACAATTAACGTTTGTAGGCTTGCAAGAGGCTCTGTGAAAATAATATTAAAAATATTGTAAAAATGGAATAAGAGGGAGGAGGTTTTTAATAAAAGGCAATATTAGATTAAGAAATGCGGAAGAAGGGCTAAAACGGAGGATTTGCAGAAGAGCTGAGGGAACTCAAAAAAAATGTATTTGTGAAAAATTGTGTTACGTGTTTTTCTATTTTTGTATTGCAAAATGAATAAAAAATAATTTAAAAAAGTACAAAGAACATGCATTACACCGGGAAAGGAAATGAAGCCACCATTGGAGGTGGTAACAATGAAACTGACCAATCACCGTGCTAGATTCCAACTCCTACTTCACACATTAAACGCTCGCTTCCGTCTGAGACTCAGGAAACACCATGACAGGAAATGAGGTCGCTATTGGGGGTAGCAATGGAACTGACAATTCACCGTGCTAGAGATGAAACTATTTATTTTTAAAAAATTAGTTTATTCTCATGTTAGATTCACAAAATGTTTAGGGATATGCGTACCCCTGCGCACTGCTTTTAACCAATCAGTTTCCTTTGAAAATCCTGGGGTGTTTTCTCCAGGCTGGAACCTCAAAATGTGATCTAGGTTTTCTCTTCAGACAAAATTTCATGGCAACTTTAATGCATGAATATGCAACTATTGGTGTTCTTCCTTAAAACTGGAGCACATGTTACTCTTGCCACGGAGAGGTCACCAACAATATCATACCCCGGGGTGAGTTCTCAAACTCTCCACTTTAAGTTTCAAATGCTCATCCTATGAAGTTCTCCTACCAACATACAAGGATCCAGTAAATCTCATTAATACTGAAAGATATCTGCTCGCCGTCTTCCTACACAATTGAAAAACTGATGTGCAAGTTCCAAGACAAGTTTGAAACAAGACCATGAGACAAAATAAATGCTTCCCATGTTACAGACTTGAACCAGGCTCTGACCGTTTCAAAAACATGCTGTATGAAAACTACCCCAAAAGAGTGAGCAGTATTTGAGCTATGAGTAACATAAGTAATTACCCAAACACATTCTTCCCAGTTCTTGTGAGATATGCCTGATCTCCTGCACAATGTCCTTCATTTTGGTAGCATCCACCATGGTCCAAGAAACCAAGCCATTTCCAGTGAGGCACAAGTAAACCCTAGGGTGTGGGGAGCAGTTGCAGCCCGAGGCCCCCAAGCCCTTCCCCAAGTAAATAACTTCACACTGACACGTAATTTTGGTTTAAGTTAATGGGCAAAATTTAGACCACAACTTTATTGATTACAGCAAAGTGAGTGGTATTGGCTTAGGCATTGGCAACAGACTATAACTGACTCCTGCCTCTCTGGCTGGTGGTCTGGAAGGCTAAACACCATACGAGGGAGCAACATAGGTGAAGATCAATTGAAGCTTACCCTGAGGTTCTTGTGGTCCTGATATGGCCCTAGCCCCTCAAGCGGACTTCAGACAAGATCCAGGACCCCCAGATTCCTTTACCGGAATACCCTTATTCATGGATGGGCAGGTGATGGCCGCACCTCCCCTCCCACACACTTCAATAAGCCAATGCCTAACCACCGAACCTTACAAAGTTGTGACGATTGCTAAGGGGGTAGGCGGAAACCAAGTGGCCAGTGCCAATTTGCCAAACGGAAAAATTCCTACCCGGCCCCTCCTCCAAAACAGGCAAGCAACCAATATCCGAAGCAAGGCCGAAACAGCAACACCAACAAATAGAGATGGGAGGGCAGGTGTTTGGCAGCGCAAAGCAAGTGCTTCAGTCACGTCGTGTCGCCGCTTTTATAGGCCCCCACCAATCACGCCACCTGCACTGATTGGCTCAAACAGCCTGGTGTGATTGTGGGGCCGTACAGACTGGCAAATAGAAGGGGAAGAAATGGAGGCAGTGAGAGATTTTACTTTCTTGGGCTCCATGATCACTGCAGGTGGTGACAGCAATGTTAAAAGACGCCTGCTTCTTGGGAGAAAAGCAATGACAAACCTAGACAGCATCTTAAAAAGTAGAGACATCACCTTGCCAACAAAGGTCCGTATAGTAAAAGCTATGGTTTTCCCAGTAGTGATGTATGGAACTGAAAGCTGGACCATAAAGAAGGCTGATCACTGAAGAATTGATGCTTTTGAATTATGGTGCTGGAGGAGACTCTTGAGAGTCCCATGGACTGAAAGAAGATCAAACCTCTCCATTCTTAAGGAAATCAGCCCTGAGTGCTCACTGGAAGGACAGATCGTGAAGCTGAGGCTCCAATACTTTGGCCACCTCATGAGAAGAGAAGACTCCCTGGAAAAGACCCTGATGTTGGGAAAGATGGAGGGCACAAGGAGAAGGGGACAACAGAGGACGAGATGGTTGGACAGTGTTCTTGAAGCTACCAGCATGAGTTTGACCAAACTGCGGGAGACAGTGGAAGACAGAAGTGCCTGGCGTGCTCTGGTCCATGAGGTCACGAAGAGTCGGACACGACCAAACGACTAAACAACAACAACAAACAGTCAAGGCCTGGGCCACGCCCAGCACCTGGTGGGGGCTGTCTCAGGGGCCTGTGCGCAACCAGGACCCTCGTTAAAGAGGATCCCATTGGCTTGCTGGCTCCCAAGAAACTGAGAGGCTTCTTAAAGGATTAAGTTACTCCCAGATGAAGGGATGTGGTGAAGTAGCAGAAAGACCTGCAGAAGAGACCTCCCTGTGCCCTCTCCCCTATGGCAAGAATCATTGCTCACTCATTTCCATGATCCATAATCTACTCTCTGTCTGACTGAGCAACAGAGAGCAAAAGGGAAGGACAGCTTCTTAAGAAAACCATGGGCTCTGGGCTGCTGCCTGACCTTGACAGTTATTAGTACCAGGCATGGCTGAAACAAGACTGCTGGAGGGAGGGGACTGTTTTAAGTTTTTTAAAGTATGCATTTCTAAAAGTATGAATCTCAGCTATATTTTCAGAAGTGAAAAAAATGAATGAACCTTAACTGTGCATTAGTATGGCTGCAGAAATCCTAGAAGGGACCAAAAAAACCACCTCCTCTGAATTCTGTACCCTCTGCCCATCTCCCAAATGCTTTTTTAGATCATATAGAGAAGTATTATGGCAATCATTTGCTTTAGCTTCTCTGGTCTTAATCCAGCATGGGTATATTAAAATAATGTCATATAATTTCCCTCATGAAACTATCATTTCACTGTTACCTGGAGGGATTCTGTAAGACATGCTATAATACTATATATGTAAATATTCTCTATGCCAAATGTTCCATGAGAATGGAGACTTAATGATGTTTATATAACAGCAGCACTGCTGGAAAGAACATTTCCATTATAATCCACCCCTCCATTACCCAGGGCATTTAACTCTTCTTTTAAACACACACCTCTTACTATAGGCTGATATTTCGCTATTTTAGATCTCCCTACAAGATATGTGCTTCATTAGAACAATGTGTATGGTCCAGCAAAAGCTAAGTACATTTAAGTACCATTTATTTCAGAGGGAAAATTTAGCCCGTTCATAATACTATTAATACACAGCATTATTCAGCACAGTAGGACCCACTGAATTGTGCAATTGTTGTAGGCAATCTTTGCCCTGCTAACATGCACCATCTGTAATTTGCGTCTTGTGTGTGTGTGCAAGAGAGACAGACCAGGGTCTTTCCTTCCAATCACCATCCTATGCCTTATGTGTAGTAATTAGGTAGGAAGGACCCACACACAATCAAAAACACAAGAGCCCACTACAAGGAAGCAGAACCCATAGGACAATAGGCGCATGTGAAGTATCCTTTGCATTCTCTTATTAATAACAATAATAATTTATTATTTATGCCCCACCCATCTGGCTGGGTTTCCCCAGCCACTCTGGGCGGCTCCCAACAGAATATTAAAACACAATCAAACATTGAAAACTTCCCTAAACATGGCTGCCTTCAGATGTCTTCTAAAAGTCAGATAGCTGTTTATTTCCTTGACATCTGATGGGAGGGCATTCCACAGGGCGGGTGCCACTACCGAGAAGGCCCTCTGCCTTGTTCCCTGTAACCTCACTTCTTGCAGTGAGGGAACCGCCAGAAGACCCTCGGAGCTGGACCTCAGTGTCTGGGCTGAACGATGGGGGTGGAGATGCTCCTTCAGGTATACTGATATATTAGGTATACTGATATATTAGAACATTAAAAGAGTCTTGCTGTATCAAATCAGCCCAAGAAACCTGCAAGCAGCACATGAAGATAACAGCCCTCTCCTACAGGGTACTCTCTGTTGGGAATTCTATTCCACCCTTTGCTGCAGATATGTTGGATTGTTACATGTCACATGTCTGTATAAATTCCAGCACAGATTGCTGGAGTCCCGTGAATGGAATATTCACTCTGTATTGCTTTTGTTTTCTCCCTCTCTGAGAAGAACGACAAGGAGAGAGGCCATGTTTTTCTTTGTTCTGATTTATGTATAATAAATGTGTAGTTTAGTATAGTATCCATGCCTCAAGCCTAATCTGTTGTGTGTTTACTCTGCTGAGTAATGTGTGCTCTTGCATGCACAGCAGCAGCAAGAGTCGCAGACACACATCGGAGGAGGATGACTGATGAATCTCTGCAGCGGCAAGGCTGAGAAGGGAGACACTCCGGATGGGGCCAAGCCAGCTGGCTTTCCACCCCACAGTTCCAACACTCTCAACAACTGACATTCAGAGGCAACATAACTAATAATTGCTGATAGACTTATTGTGGCGTTTGCCCTCTTAGGTGTGTGACATCATACTGGGTTCATAAGGAAAGGGTTAACTAATTGTAAAATGACTAACCAATAGGAACCCAAGGGGAGGAGTTAGGAGTTAGAGTTAGGGTGGATGAGAAGACAGTCTGGAGTTAGAAGAGACAGAGAGGATAAGTCTGTGGGTTGGGCTAGTCTGATATGAGAGAGTGAGAGAATTTGTTAAGAGGAGTCAGTCAAACAGTTGAGATAATCAGTCAGAAGGTATTAGGAAGATATAGGCTGGTAAAGAAACTAAAGTTAAGATACTGACAGGAATATTATCTGAGAAACCATAAACTTGTTAATGTTTATAAAATAAACTTGTTCATTTGGTTCACTTTTAACAACTGTCTGGACTCAGTGTTTTACCGGAGAGTAACGGGTTGGTGGCAGCAGAGAAGCGAGCACAGTGGTGGCACAGGGATCAATAGACCATTAAACATCCGGGGACCCTGTGTGATCGCCACACTTATTCTCAATAAATTTGTCTGGTCCCCTTTCAAAGTCATCTAAAAAAATTAGTGACCATTTGTTCCCCCCCCAAAAAAAAAACACAGAAAAATGAGATGCACGAGTACAAAAACGTAATTCAGAACGATGACTTTTCCCGAAGCAAAAAGAATTTAAAACAACTGAATTTCAAAACAGGTTTCATGCAAACTTTGAAATCACTTTGCTCTGGCAGCACTTCATCACAAAATGAACATGGTTTTCTTCGTGTTCGCTTTGACTAGGTGTCATCGGTTTTGATGACAGCTGTCAGCAAGAGGATGGGCACGAAATCTACTGCATTTTTTAAATTTGCTACAGTTTTAGGAAAGCTAGGATGCAACAGAGCATGGGCCCCTACATGAGAAATCATTATTAATTTTTATTCAATTTATATACCACCTCTATACCACCTCCTCCCCATTTCTTCTCACAATAACTGTGAAGCCAAGAAATGGTGACTGGCCCAAGGTCACCCAGTGAACTTCCTGGGGATTCAAACCCTGGTTTGCCAGAGTTGCCAGTCCAACACTCTATGGTGCTCAGAGTCCCAAGACTCTTAGGACTAAGGATATGGACTGAGAATACACTTAACAGATGCATAGGTTTGTTTTAGAATTCTTTCCTTCCATACAGCTACATTCAGGCTACTGTTCTTCCTTTCAGAATTCCCCATCCTTTGCCTGTCTGCTGCCAATTCTGGGGCAGAGTGGTCTGGGCTTAGCCCAGAGTTTTCTGAAATACCAGTTTGGACCAAGGAATGGGTTTGTCATAAGCATTACCATAACCTCCTCCCTTATATATTGGAACCTTTGCTTTGCTGGTACCATTGTGAAAGACCCCTGCTTTCAGCCATTGGCATCCTGGGACCATAATTGTCATTGCCAGAGCATCATAGAAGCTACTTCTCAATGGACCGGCCTGCAACACTCCAATAACACCAAGATGGCAGCCATAATGAGCAGAAAAATTACATTCTCTCCAACATTTCTCTAATGAAAATAGAGACATCCTATTCTATTATTATTATTATTATTATTATTATTATTATTATTCCCTGCCCATCTGATTGCTTTGCCCCAGCCACTCTGGGTGGCTTCCAACATATATACAGTGGTACCTCAGGTTAAGTACTTAATTTGTTCTGGAGGTCCGTTCTTAACCTGAAACTGTTCTTAACCTGAAGCACCACTTTAGCTAATGGGGCCTCCTGCTGCTGCTGCACTGCCGGAGCACGATTTCTGTTCTCATCCTGAAGCAAAGTTCTTAACCCGAGGTACTATTTCTGGGTTAGCGGAGTCTGTAACCTGAAGCGTATGTAACCCAAGGTACCACTGTAAAAGCATAATAAAACATTAAACATAAAAAACCTTCCCTATACAGGGCTGCCTTCAGATGTCTTTTAAAGGCTGTCTAGTTACCTATCTCCTTGGCTCAGGAGTTGCATAAGTCCATACCCTCCAACATTTCTCCAATGAAAATAGGGATGTCCTAAGGAAAAGCAGGACATTCTGGGATCAAATTAGAAACCAAGATGGCTTCTGTAAATCTGGGACGGTTCCTGGAAAACAGGGACACTTGGAGGGTCTGAAATTGCATAGTTCCTTTTCCAATGTCAACCATCCCTTAGCCAGGAAAACAGTGACATGGGAAATAACTGCATTTTTGCCCCCTACCCCTTGAGATTCCTTCATTCGTGCTGAAGATGTGTTGGGCTCCATATTCAGCAATGTCAAGCAGGTTTGTGTCGGTGAATATTTGCACAATGAAGATGTTTATCAATACTATTTTCCCCCCATCAAAATTGCCAGTTTCTCTGAAAAAAAAGTTTTGAGTCTTTTCTGTGCTGCTCTGTGCATAATCAAATCAGGGACTATTCCATTTTTGCAGTCAGCAAACAAACTATAATTCACGGAGCCAACCATAATACCAAACTATATAAATTTTTACCTTATCCAAACATCCACTAATCTAGGTCTTCCTTTATTCCAGACATGGTTTATGCTCACACACTATATTTTCTCTGTATTTTATTATTCCGTCTATTTAAAAAACCCCTCTATTGCAAATGATCTTGAAGCCACTTGTAAATCCTGTTGACTTCAATGAGATTTACAAGTTTGCAGGTCGTTGGAGTGCTGCTCCTTTTATGACCACCAAGGAATCCAGATATATGAGAGAGATGTTTTTCCTACAAGTGGGCAGGAACAGAGATATCCACAAAAGACGATAACTCAGAGAGGAAGCTCACAAAAAAATGAAAATGTAGCGTCAGAACACTCTGCTCATCATGAAATGCAACCTGAAAAATAGTTAACAAATAAGACTCGAGTGCCAATGAGGAACAAGAGAGGCATTTATTGAAGGCACTCAAAAACATGCTACAAAGGGTATGTTTAAACGAAAGAGAAATAAAAATTAAGACATTCACATTCTATAATCCATAGAGAGTATCTCCCTTTGTCATTTAAGGTAAAGGACTGACCTGCAAAATAGGAAGCCCCTGAGTTATACACCTCTTATTTGTCACATATTATGCTCTACCATCAAATGTTTAATAAACCCTGTGGAAGGTGAGGTTAATCCCAGGCTGATGTCAAAAACAGAGGGAGCCAGCGTTTGTCCACAGACAGTTTTCCAGGTCATGTGGCCAGCAGGACTAAACCGCTTCTGGCACAACGGAACACCGTGACGGAAACCAGAGCACACGAAAATGCCATTTACCTTCCCACCACAACAGTACCTATTTATCTACTTGCACTGGTGTGCTTTCGAACTGCTAGGTTGGAAGGAGCTGGGACAGAGCAACGGGAGCTCACCCCGCTGTTGGGATTTGATCTGCCAACCTTATGATCAGCAAGCCAAGAGGCTCAGTGGTTTAGATCACAGCACCTCCCGCGTCCCTTTTGGAGTGGAGCAGAGCCAGGTTGGGTCCTCTACCGAGGGAGATGGTGGCACCAGATCTCAAATCACTGTTCCCCATCTTAATAGTTCTGGCTCATGACAACTGGCCTCTGGCATAGCCTTGGCACAGTAAAAGTAGAAAGTAGCTTGAAAAGAATGAGACTAACCCCCCCACACACACACCCTTTATCAGCTCAGAATGCAGCAAAAATGCCAAGCTTGAGGAGCTATTTGAATGAGGAGAGGCCTTTCATTGTCTAACTTCAGAATACCATGAGAACAGCAGTTACTGTCTTCAATGACATTAATCAGCACAGCTCCTGAGCAGAGATAGGAAATTAGGGCAGGCAGAACTCATTTACTTGCAGAGAAGTTTTTAAATCCTTACAATAAACATAGTTATTAATTGTAGAGACTAAGTAGGGGAAAATTGCACAGCAGTCTAGGGGATTTGGATTAGATTGCTAGACTGCAAAGAAGCCTCGCATAAATGCCACCTTCCAGCTTGTTACCAAAACCGTGTACAATTACTTTTATTTTTATTTTTTTGCATACAAAACAAAGCGTCTAATTTATTATCTCAGCAGTGCTAATGTTGAAAGAACAAGTGAAACTGGATCAGAAGCTGTCAAGAACAACCAAAAACGGAACGATGAATTTTCGTTTGTCTCCTCCTGCAAATGAAAGAGAAAAACGCAGGTGAGGGGGTCTGAATTTTGCCAGTGGCTCCGTGTCTCAAACCAGTAACTTCATGGTGTGAGGAATGAATTTGATGGCTTAAACTGGCCAGTTTTTTAAAAAAATAAAAACAGGTGTGTTGGTCTATCTGGAATGTGGGATCTGGGCACCTGCCACTAAATATCTGGGATGGGGTGTGGGAGGGAGAGAGGAGAGAGAGAGAGAGAGAGAGAGAGAGAGAGAGAGAGAGAGAGATCTATATCAACCTCTTGGGCATTTTGGCAGCAGATTTAAGAAAACTGCTCCCTCTCACTCCCCACATTGCCAACTGATCTGCTTAATGACCGAAGAACCCTTACTGAAGTCAATTTTGCTTGCATGTCCACGCAGCCTAAGAAAGCAATGGACAGGCACATCTGCAGAAAGTCTTCCCCTCCTATCCTTTTGTTTGGACTAAGGGAACAAGCGAAAGAATTAAAAGGTTTTTGTTGGGGAAGTTACCAAGAAGTGATCACTTCCCCACGGATTAACATTTCCTGACTTTGCTCTTCGCACAAAGGTTACAACTATTTATGTTATGTGCAAGCTATGCATAATAATTAGCAGCAGAGCACATAGCCTAAATCATTGCACTTGTTAGCATTTCAATGCAGATATCATTTTTAATCCTTGAATTTTTAATGTCAACAGGAGCTACTTAGGATTGCCATTGAAATGTTTGATTTTCCTCTCTTCCTTTTTCCCCCAATAGATGTTCAGCAGACACACTTCATCCATTGATTGGGGCTGCAGATTACTGATTTTCTCTTCCTTCCTTTCAATCTGTCCTGTAGCTTCAAGACATGTTTGTGGCCTCGAATCAGTCTGTGGTTATATGTGGAGCTACTTCAGATTTAAAGTGAAGATGACAGTGCATTATCTTAAAGGTCAGCTGTTACACATATTGCCTGCTTGTGCAGCAGAATGCAAATGGGAACACAGCAGAAAAGAGACAAGATTTTTGTGCCTCTGAAAGCAGATTTATGCTCAGGAATGGACCTAGATGTTACTTGATATATGTGGTGGCAGCCCCAAGTCCTCCTCCCTTTCTGCCATTTTCTACTTACTAAGGGAGGGAGGAGGAGGAGATGGAGATATGAGCTGTTGTTTTCAGTGTCAGCCAGAAATCTCCCATAGTGTCTAGTTACAGTCTCAGATTATGAGGAATCCAAACCTATTGTGTTCCTCGCCATACAGGGAACTTCAGAAACAGGATCTGAGGTTTACAAAAAGCCAGCCAAATTAGAGAATTTTATAACCTCTTCTCAAGTTATATTTATAGGTGTACACCTGAGATTTTGAAAAGCACGCACCTTAAGAAAGATAAAGCATAAATAAAAGACACACGTGCACAAATTCAGACTAGTTAAAGGTAATAGGTAAAGGACCCCTGGATGGTTAAGTCCAGTCAAAGGCGACTATGGGGTTGCGGCACTCATCTCGCTTTCAGGCCGGGAGAACCGGCATTTGTCCACAGACAGTCTTCCTGGTCATGTGGCCAGCATGATTAAACCGCTTCTGGTGCAATGGAAGCACCATGACGGAAACCCAGAGCACATGGAAATGCCATTTACCTTCCCACCACAGTGGTCCCTATTTATCTACTTGCACTTGCATGCTTTCAAACTGCTAGGTTGGCAGGAGCTAGGACAGAGCAACGGGAGCTCATTCCATCATGGGGATTCAAACTACTGACCTTCTGATTGGCAAGCCCAAGAGGCTCAGTGGTTTAGACCTCAGGCTATCACACAGGTACACTAGTCTGACCAGGATAGATTGTAGCTCCCTATCAACTGTGTATTTAGTGGAATGTGTGAAACAGGAGCGATTGAACCCCTTTGATCTCTATGGATTCTCACTGACAGTGCCCCTTGCTCTCTTATTTATAGGCTATATCCTGCTAAGAAAACTAATTGATGCCTTACTCATGCTCGGGTGAATCACATTTTAGAGCTCCTAAGACCCTCCCATAAGGCTCAAAGGGATGTGTCTTGAGACCGCAGGTGCAACTGCCTCATGGCTCTGCCTCTGAAGGTCACGACATGGGATTTCACCCAGCAGGTATGCAGGAGATAGACATACGTCAATCATAAGTCATCTGAATTTTTCACAGGGCTGGTTCAGATGCAGGTCAGCACTCGAGACACAGAGACAAGCAGAAATGTTAGCTCTTTATTCAAGAAAACAGCACACAAGGAGACAATACCTACAAAGAGAGCTGGCCCCTATGAATCGGTTGCCAGGACTGAATGTCTTTGCCTTCTACTTCCCTAATTTTCCAAACAGCCTCAAACTATGCCCCAGGTGTGTGTGGATCTGTGCCTGTTGTTCTGCTCCATGCATAGTCCTCCATGTCCTTGGAGACGAGGGGAGCAGGGAGCTTAGTACAGGAGGAGTGGAAAGCTCCAGGGATGCTTCATCATCATGCTTCTGCCCCTGGCTCCTCTTGCTCACTAAAGCCTGTTGCCTCTTCAGCATCCAGCCATTTCTTCCCTCCTTCCCCCTCTGTCTTGTGCCACCCATCCCCCCTCTTCATCCTGCCAGTCCCTGACACTTATATATGGCATCCTGAGCTCTTTGGAAGAATAGCTATACCTTTATATAGTGCATTTCAGACGCCCAGAGTGCTTCACATACAAGACTATTGAAGGATTAGCTGAGATAATGTATTATCCCCTCTAGTATACACTTCTTTTAGTGGGTCTTGTAAGGTAATAAAAGCATTCTGAGAAATGATATATAATGAGATGGGGAAAAATGTTCTAATTAACTTTTGGGGGAAAAACAGAGACTTTTTTATTAGGAATTGTAGGATATGTAAGGTAATAAGAGCATTCTGGGAAATGATATATAATGGATTGGAAAAAAATGTTTAAAATAACTTTAATAAAAAAAACCTAGAAGCTTTCCTAGTAGGAATTGTAAGTGCTGATATTTTGAAGGAGCAGGAAAGACTTTTTATGTGTGTGACGGCAGCCGCATGGATGCTATTAGCCCAGAGATGGAAAGAAACCAAAAATATTGGAATCTGCGTTTGACTGAGCAGATAAAGCTCATCTTCTGAGCTCCTCTTGAATCACATCCGACGTGATTAACCTCTGATAAGGCTCCAGGCACATCCCCCATTCAGCAGAGAATCAAAGCAGCACGCGGAAGTGATGAGATTTATGGCTACATTGCTAGGTTTTATTACTAACTACACAGACAGAAAATACATCCTCTCTCTGTGAAAGCAGAGAGCAACTGAAACAAACAAAGGAACAGGAAACCAGTAAATCACATCCGTCTCCCGTGAGACTTCCAACAGTATGGAATCTCTGGAATGTAAACAGAGTCCTGTGACTCCAAGCACTGCACAGTGGCAACACACAGAAACCAACAAAAAGCACTGATGCTACTAACCCAGAGATGGAAAGAAGACAAAGTCCCTACCAGAGAGGAATGGCAAATTAAACTGTTGGACTATGCCGAAATGACAAATCTGACTGGAAAGCTCAGGGACCAAGAAGACCAAAACTTCAACAAAGAATGGGAAAAACTTATAATTTATCTTGGAGACCACTGTGAGCAGATGAAAGAATTGGCAGGATTGCAATGCACCAAGTACTATGGAGACAATGATGTTATATACCGTAAAATATAGATTATTGGAAAAGATGCAGTCGAAAAGTTTTAATAATAGGACCCATGGAAGGGAAAAGGGAAGTCCAGAGATTCAAGGAAATCTTTAAATGTGGATGTGCATGGTCTTATTGTTATAATTTTATCTTTGTAAAATCAAATAAAAAATATTTTTTAAAAACAACCACTTATTTTCATGGGATAGGATTAATTTTATTTATTTTTGTTGGTGGATGAACTCTCTTTTTTGTGATCTTCTGTTTTATTCCATGTAAAATGTTTGGTAAGTTAATCTGTACAGTGGTACCTCGGGTTACATACGCTTCAGGTTACATACGCTTCAGGTTACAGACTCCGCTAACCCAGGAATATTACCTCGGGTTAAGAACTTTGCTTCAGGATGAGAACAGAAATCGTGCTCCAGCGGCACGGCGGCAGCAGGAGGCCCCATTAGCTAAAGTGGTGCTTCAGGTTAAGAACAGTTTCAGGTTAAGAACAGACCTCCAGAACGAATTAAGTTCTTAACCCGAGGTACCACTGAAATATGATACTTTGTAAGTCTCTTTGAGACACTTTGTGTAAAAAGCAATGAGCAAATATTAATAGCAATAATAAAGGGAGGCTGAGAGCAACAGCTTGCCAAAGACCATCTAGCGTATTGGAAGTTGAATTTACAATTAAGCTGGGGCGTCCCAGCCAAAAGCTCCCCCTCTTAGCTGCTACACCAGCCTTTGATGTCCAGACACACTTTTTGGACTGCATAATCCTGTATGAGCCAGCCTGTTCAATGGAATCCACGCTAAAAAATTCTTAAGTTCTGAAGAGAACGTTCCGTACAAGATGGGCTATTAAACAAACAAATAAATACACTTTCAAGCAAGCCAGCTTTCAGTCCTGTGAAATGGCACAAATTCTGCGCAGATTAATCTTTAATGCATTGGTAAATAGCAGCCCTGCTTTGCCAAGCACAACCTACAAAACTGTCCTGCCCATCAGCATTTAGCATCCCAGCGTGAGGCCTCTGTTAGAGATGCATCAGCCATGTTTGGCTGGTAAGAGGCTCTATGTATAGTATATAAAGAGCTGCATTTAAAAGGCACTAACTGGAAAAAGCCAGCAGTGAATGGGAGCAGGCAGAGCCAGGGAGTAAACCTTTCTAGGTTAGAACTAAAATTAGATGTTAGCTCAGCCCTTGATTGGTTCGAAAGACGCCGAGTGAGATAAGTAGGTGCTGCTGCTTGCAAAACTCGTCGCACGGGAACCAATTGGATTAGGAAGGTTTTAAACATAAAAATCTCGATGCTTTAGAGAGCAAATTTATAATTAGATGAACACCAGTCTTCCACACTCCTGATCCCCTCCTCCTTCTCCCCACCCCACTGAGAGAAGGGGACCACTGAAAAGAACATTACCCCAGTTCCTTCGGCCTTAGCAAAATGAGAGACATCGGAAGATAGCCCAAGGTCTCTTGGGCATCTTCTAAAAACAAGTCCAATAATCAATCTGGAAAATTTCCTTCAGTCTCTTGCTGAGTTTACTAAGATGTACAGCTTTTAAAAACAGCATGAATTTAGAACATAGAGAAAGGATTATTTGCTCTATCATTTATTCATATGTTTTTGCACAAGGTTAATTCGGTGATTCTCTCCTCCCCCCCTTTCCCTGCTTTTACATTCAGGCAAAGGAGCGTACAAGCAGCGTCAGCAAAATGAAACACATTTTGAGTTCGTTTACGAGGGTATTTTAAAGTTCTATGGATTACCTAAACAGAAAAGAAGAAAAGAGCCTGCCTTAATGGCATTTCCTGAGCTAAATCTCATAAAAACATAAACGGATCAAAACAACAAATAAATGCTAGCAGAAACAAAAAAATATCACAGGGAAACATGGTGTTTTGAGCCAAAACTAAGCCTGACACATCTAAATAAACTTGGAATATTGTGAGCCAACTCCCTCCAATGATAACTTCAAGCCAGGATTATCTATTCAGGACATATCAGAGTCCTTGAGTCCCCTGGGTGAAAGGGGAACTCCCACAGATCCCTCTGGAAAAGAAAATTCACTAGATCCCAAAGAATGAAGTCACAACTCAGACTTGTCAGGGTAGAAGCCTGAAGCAGACCACAAACTACTCTCTTCCAAGTCCTCACTGAAGAAAGCAAATGTCACAATTCAAAGCCATTCAGAAGTCACTGAAGATTCAGCTCAGCTTTGGACTTCATGTGAAAAGGATCTGGGGATCTTAGTAGACCACAAGCTTAGAATGAGTCTATTGCTATTGCTCTTCTAGGCTGCATCAACAGAAGTAGAGTGTCTGTGGGAATGTCAAGGATAGTAAGAAAAGATATATTGAATAAGTATTATACTTCCTTCACTCACACAAGTGAGTGATGTAGCAGAGCAGATTTCCCTCAATATAGCAGGAAGCTAGTTTGCAGATTCGTTTGAATCTCTTTAGTTAAATAATCCAGTCTGTATTATTCCTGGTGTCCCCTTTGATCTCGCTTGAAAGAAAAAACACACACGAGTTTTTCCTCAAAAGTAACAAGATGTTTACTCACATTTCAGTTCACGATTTGATCCCTGAAATGCAGGCTTTAGTTAGCAGTTACATAACAATCTGTGAGTTCATCTCACATGAAGATTGAGCTCATGTGCTGCTGGCTGAGAGCCAGCAGACAGCAAAATTACATTAAGAGAACAAAATGGCTGCAGGAGAGCAGCAAGCTAGAGAGAGTCCAGGAGAGAGAAAATGGCTGTGTGACTCTGCCCTTTCATGGAGTCAGCCAGGGCCATGCCCATCTCCCAGGTCACATGCAGGGGGAGGAAGCTCCAGACTAGTGGAATAGGTAGTTACACTAACTGGATGTCCCCCTGCCTGTCCCCACTCTAGGAAAATAAGGAATGTTGCATTTGACTGTTCCAATGGATTATATCCCACAGTGTCTAGATCAAGAGAAGTAATAGTACAACTCTATTCTGCCTTGGTCAGATCCCACCTAAATTTCTGGGTCCAGTTCTGGGCACCATAATTAAGAAGGATTTTGGCAAGCTGGAACGTGTGCAGATGAGGGCAACCAAGATGATCAAGTGTATCAAAACCTTATAAGGAACAGTTGAGGGAACTGGGTATGTTTACTCTGGAGAACAGAAAACTGAGATATGATATGATAGCCAACTTCAAATATCTGAAGAGCCAGCACATGGAAGATGAGGCAAGCTTGCTTTCTGCAGCAATGTCAAGGATTTAGATCACAAAACATCAAGAATCCACCATCTCCCCAGTCATTCCCAACAAAAAGATTTATGCATGGGGTATTACTGTGCTCATGGATACAGGATGTAATATTTTGTTGCTGCCAACTCTGTCCAGTGTCAGTGAAGTAAGGAACAAAAAATAAATAATACTGAACTCTCTGAAATTCTTACTAAAACTGATCACAAAATGGCTGCTGTCCTACCACTCCCCCCCCCCCCACCAGCCAAAAGAAACCACAACCAATTTCTGCTCACTTACAGGAGGCCTCGTTCAGTCTCATCCTCCAAAAGCACTATATGCCGGTCAAGTTGGCAAAAATTAATCCTTCCTTTTCCCCTTTATGTTGAAAAGCTTGGTTCCTTTATTCGAGTTTGGTGGGAATGCCCCCATGTTAAAAACTTTTGGAATAGAGTATTCTCCATTATATCTGCAATGACAGGCCAACCCCTTTTCTCCAAACCCTGCCTAAGCCCTTTGGACATAGGATGTCAGGGAATGGGCAGAGGAGGAATGGTGGAGATTGCCTCCCCAGCCTAACCCTTCCAGAGAAGAAGAAGACAGTTCAGAATTACAACAGTGGTTTGCGAGGGGTCACAGCTCAGAGGAAGATGAAGGGGAAAGTTGGGAGATAATGGGAGAGGAGGAGGAGGAGGCAGAGCCAGAGCAGCAGCTGGCTGACACGTCACTAGAAGAGAGCCAGTGTGGTGTAGTGGTTAAGAGCGGTAGACTCGTAATCTGGTGAACTGAGTTTGCAGCTCTGCTCCTCCACCTGCAGCTGCTGGGTGACCTTGGGCTAGTCACACTTCTTTGAAGTCTCTCAGACCCACTCACCTCACAGAGTGTCTGTTGTCGGGGAGGAAGGGAAAGGAGATTGTTAGCCACTTTGAGACTCCTTTGGGTAGTGATAAAGCGGGATATCAAATCCAAACTCTTCTTCTTCTTCTAGAAAGCATTCCAGACCCACCATCTCCCAGAACTTGGCGGGCCTTAAAAGTAGGAGAGCAAAGAGATCGAAGACAGAGGGCACTTAGCGGCGCCCATAGAGGAAGTGGGCTGTCCTACTCTTCCGTTCTCTACTCCTGCCCCCAGGACTATTTCCCTCTAAGACCCCTTAAAGGTGGTACTTTGGTTCCTATCATCATTGCACTGGGGGGCTGCATACGCAACAAGACTTAATCTGTGACTCATAAAGGTAAAGGTAAAGGGACCCCTGACTATTAGGTCCAGTCGTGGCTGACTCTGGGGTTGCGACACTCATCTCACTTTATTGGCCAAGGGAGCCGGCGTACAGCTTCCGGGTCATGTGGCCAGCATGACTAAGCCGCTTCTGGCGAACCAGAGCAGCGCACGGAAACGCCGTTTACCTTCCCGCCGGAGCGGTACCTATTTATCTACTTGCACTTTGACGTGCTTTCGAACTGCTAGATTGGCAGGAGCAGGGACCGAGCAATGGGAGCTCATCCCATTGCAGGGATTCGAACCGCCAACCTTCTGATCAGCAAGTCCTAGGCTCTGTGGTTTAACCCACAGCGCCACCCGCGTCCCACTGTGACTCATACACACGCCCAAAAGGTTGGCCGCAACCATGAGCTTGCAACTTCGCTCACTTCTACTCTGTGAACAACCTTAATTTTTTCCAGTAACATTTGGGCACAAGAGCACCATAAAATATTTGAAATAAGATAAACTTCTATAGTGCAGGAAGTTTTTTTAAAAAAAAACATTCTCAGACTTATCACAAAAGGCATCTGAGGCAGATTTTCTTTTCAAAGTCAACAAACTTCCCTGGGAGAGATTAGACTGAAAGATGTTACAGAAGCAAATTAAATAGATCTCAGGCTACAGTGGTACTAAAAGAGAGGTGGTGAGGAAAGGAAAGGAAATAACATGAAGAAAGCATTTCCTGAGCAGCTGCATTCCTAAGGATTAAAATGAGAACGATAAACAGCACAAGATGTACTCTTCAATAAAGGTTTCTTGCTCGATTCTTTAAGCTAGTATCAAGTTTCTCTTCAGATACCGCACCTAGATTGCTTTGTGGAGCTGAGAAATGGCGTTTGATGCTTCTTAAAACTCTTTTCTTTTAACAAGCCTTAATTGCGCTATTTATTTTTGAGATTTGTCCATAGCTTTAAAAATAGCTTTAAAAATAGGAAATTTTCAGTAGGAGTCTCACAGCAAAGCCACCAAGTCCTATAGAAAGCTTGCGTACTTTGTATGAATGTACTGTTGAATTTTTTTTAAAAAGCCAATACTTTCTCAACAGTTAGAATTCTCTTAGCCCTAAAAAAGATGATGATTACAGCTGCTAATGATTCATATTGTTTTGTTGTTGTGCTTATTTTTTTTCCATATGACATTTAATAAACCACTGAGCCTCTTGGGCTTGCTGATTGGAAGGTCGGCAGTTTGAATCCCCACGACTCCCGTTGCTTTGTCCCAGCTCCTGCCTACCTAGCAGTTCAAAAGTACACCAACACAAGTAGATAAATAGGTACCACTGCAGCAGGAAGGTAAATGGCATTTCTGTGCACTCTGTTTTCCATCACGGTGTTCCGTTGTGCCAGAAGTGGTTTAGCCCTGCTGGCCACATGACCCAGAAAGCTGTCTGTGGACAAACGCCATACAGTGGTACCTTGGTTGTCGAACGGCTTGGCTTCCGAACACTGCAAACCAAGAAGTGAGTGTTCCAGTTTGCAAACATTTTTCGGAAGCTGAACATCCGATGTGGCTTATGCAGCTTCAGAATGCATGCAGGAAGCTTCTGCAGCCAATTGGAAGCCACGCCTTGGTTTTTGAACAGTTCCTGGAGTCAAATGGACTCCTGGAATGGATTACGTTCGACCACCAAGGTAGCACTGTAGTTCCCTTTGACTGGACATAACCGCCTGGGGGTCCTTTACCTTTTTACCTACATTTACATCCCCAGGAATCAATAACTAAAGTGTTCCCACAGAACTGGACAAGTACATCCTGCCTGCTTGCTACATGTTTAAACACCATGTATTTTGGCCCTTGGATACTCTGATACATGGAACATAGCCAGCCCCAGGGCCTGTGGCTGTTCTGGGATACTGCTGCAAAGCCTGAATTCTTCAAGCAAAGGAGCACACACATAACTCAAAATAGCCCTGGTGAGCAAACTGTTCATGCTGAAAATATGTTTTTCCTCTTTAGCCTGGCAAGAGAGCATCATTATGATTAATAGCCATACATACAGATAATGGCCTGTATCGCTCATAATAAGACTCTATATAGTTAGTGTGTGTATCTTGTCAGCTTTGTTTCTGCTGGTCCATCGCTTCAGAGTTTAACCTAAGCTGAGGGTGGCAGACCCCTTTTGCTGAAAGTGGTTGTTAGCGATCTTTGTTTACCTCTTTGGCAATCAAGGCATTTCTGCAAATATTTCTAAAATAAGCCAAGGGTAGAAGATGCTATGTGTATTAGTGGATTTTGGTTGAGGGCTCCATCTGGATATGACTACCTCATTTATTTTGCTCTCTCTTTGTGTTTTAAGATTGGGGGGGGGGGGTTGCATGTTTGCACAGACAAAGACAATCCACAATGCCATGCACCCTGCTCAGAATTTTGTCCACATAACAGTCTGGAAATTTGCAACAGGCCCCCTCAAGTTTCCAAAGCATGCATGGCTGATTGCTCTCACACACCTAAATGTGGATTTGACTGAAGTACACTTACAATCCATTATGCATCACACAGATAGATGGGGAAAACCAGTGCTGGCTCTTCCATGAGGCAAGGTAAGCCAGTCGCTTTGGGCTACAGGTTTCATAGGGGCAGCAGATCTCAATCCCTTGTTCCTAAACTTCGCTCACACATTCTTTCCTAGAAGGGAGTGGGATGCCATTCTGTGGTTTGCCTCAGGTGCCAAAAAGTATTGGGCTGACCCCTGGAGACACTACAAACACCTAGTTTAGGTTATGGAGGAATCAGATTGCGCTATTCAACAAAAAATGGAACACAGAACCAGTGGTAAATATAAGCAAGGACTTGATTTGAATTATGATGGACTATGCAGAAATGGAGGGAATGACTGGGAAGATCAGATCAGCAAGATGAAAATGGCATAAATTTATAGAGTACATTAAGGAAAAGTGTAAGGATTTAAAGACATTAGCACGGTTGATATATAGCACTTGTAATTTTTTTAATAGGTAAAGGAATAAATAAGGATTTAATTAAAGTTGGATATATGAATTAGATGCAGTTAAAAAAAATTAAAAATGTATCTGTGGAAAACCAGAAGGGGAAGGAGGGAAGTCCGGGGGTTCAGGGAACCCCGCAATTGTATAAATATTGTTGAATTTAAGTTTGAATGATGTTAATGATGAAAACCTGAAAAAAATGGGGGGGAATTATGAGGGGTACTGGTATTAGAAAATTTTGCTCAGATACAGCTGGAAGCTTGAAAGGTAGCTCAGTCAATAGAGAATGAGGCTCAATCTCAAGGTTGTGAGTTTGAGCCCCATGTTAGGCAAAAAGATTCCTGCATTGCAGGGGGCTGGACTAAATGACCCATGGTGCTGTTCCACAATCTACAGTTCTAGGATTCACTGCTGTCAGCACCAAAATCTGGGAGATTCACAAAGGTTTACTGCTTTCTGATGCTAAAACAAGCTCTTTTTCTTCTTCCACTGGTGAAATGATCACGCGTCCTCAAAGGCATGAGTGCCATGAAATTTGCAGAGCCACAAACCCAGTTCTGTATACATTTGATAAAAATCCTCTTGTACATCAATCTTGTATGTTTTCAGGGCCCCCTGGGCATACGTTAGCTAGTTTCCCTCAGCAAGGAAGTGCCTTTCTGAGCCTACTTCTTTGCTCTTTGCTCTGCAAACATATAGGAAGCACAATATACAGATCCCAAGGTAATGAAAGGGAACTATTTGTGCAAGTCCTGGGGGGGTAAGGCTGCCGTTCTAATTGGGGGAAAGAGAATCCTGGTCAATTCATTTGGCATTTTAGAAACAGCTGACAAGATTTATTTCAGTAAAAGCTGGAAATCTAGGCTGACTGCCAGAAGGTTTTGAGTAAAAGTCCGCGCTCACAGTTTCACGGGGTTGTAGTGCAAATATCAGGTATGCACACACTAATTGCCATTTAATTCCTTATCACAGGAACTCATCGGAACCAAGGCGTTCTAAAAAAAATAAAAATAAACAAATTCCAACCAATTAAAATGTCTCACTTCCAATTAAAATTCAGCTTCTGAGAACGTCATTTATTTCACCCATTAAAATAAAATTGACCTACACATCACATAATTCAATAGCATGAGGAAATACCACAGGCACAAGCAGCCTTTGGTGGAAAACCACCGTCTCCTACAAAGAGAAATTGCCTCAGGGTCACACAAGTTCCAACAACAGAATCTTCCTCAATATATTTTACATTGGGACTTCCATGTTCCTGGCAAAGTTAACACAAGCATTTAATGCTCAACTGAGCAAGGTTGTTGCTATCATTGTTTTACAATACAGTTTTCTGGGCTGGGTGTGTGGCGAATTAAATAGACAGGGCGTTGTTGTGGGGGGGGTTAAAACAAAAAACGAGAGACGAATATCTGAAAGTTAAAGACCTCTGTTATGAAACAGAATGCACAATATTCAAATTATATGCATTTGCAGTTGGAAATTTCGTAAGTGACTCTGAATTCCCAGTACTTTGTGCATTCAATTGGGTGCTAAAATCCACTCCCCATTTACTTAGGAGATATGACCAAGTAATCTGTTTAGAACAAGATTGTAATTTTGACTTGACTGTCCAGTTTCAGGAAGCAGCTTCTGAGCGGAAAGATACAGAAATCGAATCCGAGTTCCTGCTAAATACATATTTAATTGCTTTATGTATATTTTATATTTTGTTTTGTACAAGACTGTTTACCTATTTCATGCAGCCGTAGAATTATTCTTTACTTGCAAACGGGTGCCTCTCTCCTTAAACTGGTCTTGAAGCGCCCCCAACTGTTGGTCCATAAAATCTGCCGCTGCTGAGACATTTCGATTTTTTAAGGGAGTCTGAAGGAAGAAAATAGCAAAGAAAGTAGCCAGTGAGGTTAAAAGCAAAGTGGCCTGGAAGATTCTAATGGTTTAAGTCCCAATTAAGACTTTTCTATTGCATTTGGGGCAATAACCATTTGTGCAAACAAAGGAACGATACTCATGTACAGCAAACGAAGCAGTAAAACTGTTTCCAGACTGTTATTTAATAGTCTCTCCGGGAAAGAAATGTCAATATTTCTTAAATGCAATGAGATGCACGATTAATATTAACAGAACATGTTCTCTCTCCTATGGCCTATGGAGAACTTGGCTTCCTCAAAGTAGAAAGAGAGGTACCCTTTAAAATGTAGGCACACTTTCAACTAAATAAATGCTCTGCCCATCTGCACCATACATTTTTTAAAAAATAGTTTTTATTTGATTTTACAAGTGTAGTGTTACAACAATACAAAATCGATATCCATATTTGGAGATTTATCTGAATCTCTCGACTTCCCACCTTTCCCTCCATGGGTTCTATTGTAAACCTTTTCAACTGTATATTATTTCATCATCCATTTTGTTCATAATATCTTCTACAAGTATTATTGCAAGCCTCCTGCTAATGTTTTCATCTGCTTACAGTAGTCTCTCAAGTAAATTATAATTTTTTTCCATTCTTTATTGAAGTTTTGGTCTTCTTGGTTCCTGAGCTTTCCTGTCAGTTTTGCCATTTTGACATAATCCAATGGCTTAGTTTGCCATTCTTCTCTGTTAGGGACTTTGTCTTCTTTCCATCTCTGGGTTAGTCACATCCATGTGGCTGTTGTCTTTTCTGCTCCTTTGGGATCTTGGTACCTACAATTCCTAATAAAAACGCTTCTGGGGTTTTTTTCTATTAATGTTATTTTAAACATTTTTTTTCGATTCATTATACAGTATATCATTTCCCAGAATGCTTTTGTTATCTTACACATCCACCACATATGTTAAAAAGTACCTTCTTTTTCACCACATATTTAAAGAACCATTATGCCACTTTGACAGTCATGGCTCCCCCCAAAGAATTTTAGGAACTGCAATCTAAGACTGCTGAGAGTTGTTAGCAGACCTTGCTCTCTTCCCCTCACAGAGCTACCATTTCCAGAGGGGTTTAACAGTCAACCCCTCTTCCCAGGAAACTCGGAATTTCAGCTCTGTGAGGGGAGTAGTGGTCTCTTAACAGCTCTCAAGATCCTTGATGTGAGAACACTGTTAACTTAACAGACAGCTGGTGGGAGAATGGCATAATTTAATAACTTACCCATTTTAAAAATAATAATAAATCTGGGATAGCTCAGTCGGTAGAGCATGAGACTCTTTTCTTTCATTTTATGTGTGTGTGTGTGTGTGTGTGTGTGTGTACACACACACACACACACACACATATATATATATATATATATATATATATATATATATATATATATATGGTTTGGTTATTAAAGTTTTACAATCACATATCCAACATACATCATAAAAACAAGATTCCAAAGAATCTCCTGGACTTTCCTTTGTGGGTCCTGTTGTTAATCATTTCCTCCTGCATCTTTTATAACAATCCAACTCTTTTACATCTGCATTATATCCAAAATTCACCATTAAACCACAAGTGTTATTCCAATCCCATGTTGGTAGCTTTGAGAACACTGTCCAACCATCACATCCTCTGTCGTCCCCTTCTCCTTGTGCCCTCAATCTTTCCCAACATCAGGGTCTTTTCCAGGGAATCTTCTCTTCTCATGAGGTGGCCAAAGTATTGGAGCCTCAGCTTCACGATCTGTCCTTCCAGTGAGCACTCAGGGATGATTTCCTTAAGAATGGAGAGGTTTGATCTTCTTGCAGTCCATGGGACTCTCAAGAGTCTCCTCCAGCACCAGAATTCAAAAGCATCGATTCTTCAGCGATCAGCCTTCTTTATGGTCCAGCTCTCACTTCCATACATCACTACTGGGATTTTTTGCCCCTATAATTCCCAAAAGGATCTTTGAGTCTTTTTCAGGTGCTGAAGTACAGTTCTCACCCAACATGGAAACTTTGCATCCACCTAGCTGTCAGAAACCAGTTGCCTGCTCTTTTCTCTCTGCAGAGCCACACCTTTCTTTTCCAGCAAGTGAATTCTGGGGCCCAGAGATGGACAACAAATTCTAGGGGTCTAGATTTGGTTATGGCCAGCTCTAACCTGGCCCAGACACCAAGCAATTAAGGGGAGAACAATCTTCAATTAATTGTTTTTAAGGTTCATCTTTGAGCAGTGTGCTTTGATTTTTGAAAATTCAACTCATACTCATTCAGATGAGACTGTAAAAGCTGAATCTCAGCTCCATCAGATTTACTCCTTAAAAAAAACCCACATTTGAAACTTTAAAGGATAGGCATAAACAAAGGACCTACTTGTACTTTCATAATGTGCTTCATTACTCAAATATTTTCTTACTTTGGTAGCATCAAGATTAAACATACCTTGGGATGAAATACACAGGTTTTGTTCCAGCGTCGTGGCAGCATAATTAAAACTAAGTTGAAAGTCAAACACATTTGGAATTGCTCCCTTATTATTCTGTCTAGATGTTCAAAGTTGGTGCTTCAAACATTTTTGAATGTGGAAAATACAAGTTATCCCTTTATTCGAGCCGTTTTTGAGAGAGAATGCTAGATGATCAAGATGCCTGATGATGCGAAAGGCTGACACTAATTACAAAAGGTCATATGAGCATCCAGTGTACTCTGCTACGTTGCACATAACAAGGACTCGAGCTGCTATGGCAAAGAAGTATCCTTCCATTAAGAGGAAAGCTCATGTCAATCCCCTGTTGCCTTTCTCATGCCAACATTGTTTTTCACCATGCCAAAGTGTAAACTGTAAGCTTCTTGGGGCAGAGAACTCTAGAAGACATCTGAAGGCAGCCCTGCTTAGGGAAGCTTTTAATGTTTGATGTATTACAGTATTTTAATACCAGGAGCTGGTAGGAGCATTTATGCCCTGCTTTTTCCACTTTCGGCCCCACTGATATCACTGTTGCAAAGACTCTTCCATGAATACGTAGATCTCTCTCTGCCTGCCTCTCTTCATTACCCCTCCCAAAGTGTTATCCGTACATAGCTGTCAACTTTTTCCTTTTTTTGTGAGGAATCCTATTCGGAATAAGGGAATTTCCTTTAAAAAAAGGGAAAAGTTGACAGCTATGTATCTGTGGTGCAGGCAGGAGTGATACCGTTAGAAACTAGAGAATAATACAGTGGTACCTTGGTTTTCAAATGCCTTGGTTCTCAAACACTGAAAACCCAAGAGTAAGTGTTTTTCGGAAGCCGAACATCCAATGCGGCTGTCGGCTATTGTTTCTGGGGCAACTGCACCAATCAGAAGCTGCACCTTGGTTTTCGAACATTTCGGAAGTCAAATGGACTTCCGGAAAGGATGAATTTTGGCGTTTTTGTTTTGCTATTTATTTTGTGTTTTTGTTTTTGAGGCTTTTTCACTTAATTTGTTTTTGTGACTGTGTGGAACCCAGTTCAGCTACCGACTGATTGATTGTGTAGCTGTGGAAATGGATAAAAGCCTCCCATCCAAACAATGGCTATCATTAGTGCAGGTAAGAAAAAAATAATAATAATTTTTATCATCTACAATACTTTCTTTTATAGTACAGTACATTGATTATTGATTTCATTTTATGGATCAATGGTCTCGTTGGATAGTAAAATTCATGTTAAATTGATATTTTAGGGTTTGTTTTTAAAAGTCTGGAATGGATTAATTCATTTTGCATTACTTTCTATGGGAAAGTGCATCTTGCTTTTGGAATGCTTTGGTTTTGGAACGGACTTCTGGAACGGTTTAAGTTTGAGAACCAAGGTACCACTGTGCTTTATTTGCAACACAATCCATCCCATCAGGAAACCATCAAGGCTCTCCTAAGTCCTAACGCTGAATTTGGCATCACCCCATCAATATCTGTGAAAGTCAAGGCCTATTGAAACTGCTCTGTAACACCAGACTCATTCCATCAGTCTATTGTTATGAGGCACCAGACTCCCCTAAATTCCTGGGTCCAGTAGATGTTAAGCTATAAACCAGGCCACCTTCCTGACCAGGAAATTGCCTGGGGAGATGAGCCATTAAAAAACCAAAAGGAAGGTGATGAGCCATGGGGACAACCAGACAGAGGGGACTCAGTGCCAGGTGACAAATGGGAGAGGCCCCTCCCTTAGCTCAGAGTCTGTTAGAAGACAAAAGCAGAGTTGAGTCTTTAAAATTGGCTGGGATGTGACCTGGAAGCAAAAGTTTGCATTCTAGAAAAAGTGGCAAGCTAGCGAGATGCTCAGAGCCATGGCTGGTGTCTGTCAGAATCCAAGGCTGGGCTATGGGAGAAGCAAGACCCCATTGGGTTGTCAATGCTGTGACCCTCTCCATCATAGGCTCAGGTTGTATATATGAGTAAATAAACCATATATCAGGGGTCAGCAAACTTTTTCAGCAGGGCGCTGGTCCACTGTCCCTCAGACCTTGTGGGGGGCCAGACTATATTTTGAGGGGGGGAGGAATGAACGAATTCCTAGGCCCACAAATAAGCCAGAGATGCATTTTAAATAAAAGCACACATTCTACTCATGTAAAAACACCAGGCAGGCCCCACAAATAACCCAGAGATGCATTTTAAATAAAAGGGCACATTCTACTCGTGCTGATTCCTGGACCATCCACGGGCTGGATTTAGAAGGCGATTGGGCCTTAGTTTGCCTACCTATGCCATATATCATAAATACATCAAAGTCTCTGCTGTGCCTCATTTCTAAAAGGAAACACAACTCCTTGGTAAATGCACCTGGAACCCCCTGGAATCTGACAGTGCTTGGAGACTGGGGTGGCGTGCAACGATATAATGAATACAGAGCCAATGCCGTTGTGTGATTTCCTGCCTCACATATAAAGTAAAGGTAAAGGGACCCCTGACCGTTAGGTCCAGTTGTGGCTGACTCTGGGCTTGCAGCACTCATCTCACTTTATTGGCCGAGGGAGCCGGCGTACAGCTTCCGGGTCATGACTAAGCCGCTTCTGGTGAACCAGAACAGCACACGGAAATGCTGTTTACCTTCCCACCGGAGTGGTACCTATTTATCTACTTGCACTTTGACGTGCTTTCGAACTGCTAGGTTGGCAGGAGCAGGGACTGAGCAACGGGAGCTCACCCCGTCACGGGGACTCGAACCGCCAACCTTCTGATCGGCAAGTCCTAGGCTCTGTGGTTTAACCCACAGCACCACCTTTGCCTTACATATACCTGGGGCCAAAAAATGTCCCCTCAATATTCCTATGTTGGGCTTTCTGAGGGCCAGTGTGTAAATACTGGCTGACCCAGACCATAAATACCAGAGCACATGTAAGAAGGGCTGTCTCTGCTTTCTGTATACAAAGCCACATACTATGGAATAAAGGCTTATAAACACACTTTGAGGTCTTTTGCACATTAATAGCTCTTAATCTCCGCAGGAGAGTTCAGGAAAGGAAAGCATTAAAAAAAGAGTGACAGGAACTGGATCACTTGAAAGATAGCCAAGCTGGTGTTTATCATGTAAATGCAAATTTGAAACACCAGCAAACCTTGTCAGTTGCTTTTAATTTTCCTAGAGGCAACATGGGCGAGCACCTTCAAGCTCATGGCGATACTGTCCAAAATGATCAATTATGGAGTCACTCCTTCAAACTGTGGGATGTAATCCATTGGAGCAGTCAAATGCAACATTCCTTAATTCCCTAGAGTGGGCACAGGCAAGGGGACATCCAGTCAGTGTAACTTCCTGTTCCACTGGTCTGGAGCATCCTCCCCCTGCATGTGACCTGGGAGATGGGCATGGCCCTGGTTGACTCCATAAAAGAGCCGAGTCATGCAGCCATTTCTCTCTCTCTCTCTCTCTTGATCTCTCTCTTGCTGCTCTCCTGCAGCCATTTCGTTCTCTTAATGTAATTTTGCTGTCTGCTGCCTCTCAGCCAGCAGCACATGAGCGCAATCTCCATGTGAGATGAACTCACAGATTGCTATGTAATTACTAAGTAAAGCCTGCCTTTCAGGGATCAAATCGTGAACTGAAATGTGAGTAAACGTCTTGTTAGGTAAAGGAAAAGGGACCCCTGACCATTAGGTCCAGTCGTGACCGACTCTGGGGTTGCGGCGCTCATCTCGCTTTATTGGCCGAGGGAGCCAGTGTACAGCTTCCGGGTCATGTGGCCAGCATGACTAAGCCGCTTCTGGTGAAACCAGAACAGTGCACGGAAACGCCGTCTATTTTCCCACCAGAGTGGTACCTATTTATCTACTTGCACTTTGACGTGCTTTCGAACTGCTAGGTTGGCAAGAGCAGGGACCGAGCAACGGGAGCTCACCCCGTCATGGGGATTTGAACCGCCGACCTTCTGATCGGCAAGTCCTAGGCTCTGTGGTTTAACCCACAGCGCCACCCGCATCCCTCAAAGGTCTTGTTACTTTTGAGGAAAAACTCTTGTGTCTTTATTCTTTTAAGAGGGATAAAAGGGGACACCAGGAATAATCCAACTGGACTAGATGGATTGGATTACTTAACTAAAGAGATTCAAATGAATCTGCAAACTAGCTTCCTGCTGTATTGAGGGAAATCTGCTCTGCTACATCACTCACTTGTGTGAGTGAAGGAAGGAGAATACTTATTCAATATATCCTTTCCTACTGTCCTTAACATTCCCACACAAACAGCCTTCTGGACCAACAAATAACAAAATCACTCCCTTTAAACAGCATGTACATAGCACCTCCATGAATATTCCCCTCCTTTCAGGGGTCCTCCCTTCTGCCTCAGATCTCCTGAAGGAAGGTCTGGCTACACAGAGCTGTAAATTGACCCTGAGATGCCATTTATAGTTTCCTCTGTGTACTGGGAACAAAGCTGAACTAAAGGAGTTATGGGGTTTATGCTGAACAATATTGTCTGAGCTTTGCTGCACCTTCCTTATTCCCTTCCACTCCCGGGCAAACCCGTTCCTTCATTCTTACAAGCACAAACGTAGCCGGTAAAGTGGCATGCGATTGAAATGGTGGGGGAAAGCTTCACTGCTAAGTGTTCCCAGGCAAGGTGGCTGTTTCAGGGCCCAGGAGCGATTCGGAAAAGAGATGACAACTTTACAAATCAATGATGCTTTATCTTCCGCTGGTATTCACACGGGCCATTCAGCAAAAATGCAGACAATCCCATATGCCGCCTGAGCTACAACTTGGCTAGCTTCCCTTGCTTTTGGGGAAAGGGCTCCTGTGTTCCTGCGGTTGGGCCATTGTGTTAGAATTGGACATAATAAAATCTTAGACTATGGCAAGTTCTTAAAGAAATGGGAGTGCCTGACAGTGGCATAGCGTGGGGGTGCAGGGGGGGCTGGCCGCACCGGGCGCAACATCTGGGGGGGGCGCTCGCACTCGCAGCTCTCTGCCCCTCCCTGGCTCACTCACTCTCTCTCACTGCAGTGCTGGCTGTGCGAATCCGATCCGAGCCGCTGGGTCGCCGCCCACTGTGGAGGGGGTGGGTGCCAGCGTGCGGTGCGGAGAGAGAGCGAGGGACTATCTGGGGGAGGGACAGTGCAGCGGCCGCCCAGCGCAGCGCTGAGCGCGGGAGAGAACCACACCAGACCAGACCAGGCAGCAGCAAGAAGAAGCTGGCAGCGGCAGCAGGTTAGAGGTTAGGGGGCGCAAATTACTTGCCTTGCCCCGGGTTAGGGGGCGCAAATTACTTGCCTTGCCCCGGGTGCTGACAACCCACGCTACGCCGCTGGTGCCTGATCATCTCATCTGTCTCCTGAGAAATCTCTATGTGGGACAAGAAGCTACAGTTAGAACGGCATATGGAACAACTGACTGGTTCAAAATTGGGAAAGGAGTACGGCAAGGCTGTATATTGTCTCTCTGCTTATTTAACTTATATGCAGAATTCATCATGTGAAAGGCTGGACTGGATGAATCCCTAGCCGGAATTAAGATTGCCGGAAGAAATATCAACAAGCTCAGATATGCAGATGACACAACCTTGATGGCAGAAAGTGAGGAGGAGTTAACAAACCTTTTAATGAGGGTGAAAAAGGTGAGTGCAAAACATGGTCTGAAGCTCAACATCAAAAAAACGAAGATCATGGCCACTGGGCCCATCACCTCCTGGCAAATAGAAGGGGAAGAAACGGAGGCAGTGAGAGATTTTACTTTCTTGGGCTCCATGATCACTGCAGATGGTGACAGCAGTCACGAAATTAAAAGATGCCTGCTTCTTGGGAGAAAAGCAATGACAAACCTAGACAGCATCTTAAAAATCAGAGACATCACCTTGCTAACAAAGGTCCATATAGTTAAAGCTATGGTTTTCCCAGTAGTGATGTATGGATAAGAGCTGGACCATAAAGAAGGCTGGTCGCTGAAGAATCGATGCTTTTGAATTATGGTGCTGGAGGAGACTCTTGAGAGTCCCATGACTGCAAGAAGATCAAACCTATCCATTCTGAAGGAAATCAGCCCTGAGTGCTCACTGGAAGGACAGATCCTGAAGCTGAGGCTCCAATACTTTGGCCACCTCATGAGAAGAGAAGACTCCCTGGAAAAGACCCTGATGTTGGGAAAGATTGAGGGCACAAGGAGAAGGGGATGACAGAGGACAAGATGGTTGGACAGTGTTCTCAAAGCTACGAACATGAGTTTGACCAAACTGCAGGAGGCAGTGGAAGACAGGAGTGCCTGGCATGCTCTGTCCATGGGGTCACGAAGAGTCGGACACGACTAAACAACTAAACAACAACAAGGGGCAAAACTACCCAAACTGTATAGAAATTTATTCATGTATGCAACTAGAATGTTCCTTGCCCAAAAATGGAAAGAAGAAGAAGTCCCAGTAAAAGAGGAATGGATACAAAAACTTATGGAATATGCAGAAATGGTGAAACTTACTGGACGACTAAGAAATCAAGATACCAAACATATTTATAAAAGAATGGAAATGATTTATGAAATATTTGCAAACAAACTGTAAACAGATAAGAACATTGGCAGGGTTACTGTACTAACCTGCAGTTTTATAAGAGTACTGTATATATTTAAAGTAGATGAATAAATGAGCAAATTAATTTGGATATGCAGAAGATATTAAAAATAAATTTAAGGAACTGCAGAAAGAGGGGAAAGGAAGTCAAGTTTTGAAATGTTGATTGTAAAATTATTGAAATGTATAAAACTGAAAATCATGAAATATATATATAGGCTTAAAAATTTAAGCCTGCACAGACCTAGCTAGCTTCCAGGGCTAAATTCTAGGCTCATGGCATGCAGCTGAAACTCGGGTTGATGCTGTGTTTCATTATATGAATGTTGATGTTCACCATTGATCAGGGAAGTCAACAAGGATTTGCAGCAGAAGAAAACACCAGCCTAAGGCTGCCTTTGTTTCGTTCCTTGCTCCCTCACCTCACTCAGTCTGTTGCCCAGCTAACCGTAAAATACCAGTGCACACCTGTACCTGTAAAATACCTAGATATGCTTTGGAAAGGACTCATTAGATGACATGGCCTGTCCAAGAATGCTCAGTTGAAATGCTAATCATCATCTGTGCTGGCAGATGCTGGGGTGTCAACTATAAATGTGTATTTCCTGCTCACAGCCTTGGCAGAGTCCCAACAGCTGAGGACCGAAAAGCTTGGAGGTTCTCCACCTCTGGTTTACATAATCCATGCTCAGCATTCTGTGTCCTCAATATGTATGAAAGTTGCAGACTCAAAAAAAAAATGTTTAAAATAACTTTTATTTAAAAAAACAAACCCAGAAGCTTTTTTATTAGGAATTGTAGGTACTGATATTCCAAAGGAGTAGAAAATACTTCTTATGTATGCTACTCAGTGCTTTTTTTCTGGGGGGATGTAGGGGTACACATACCTCAAAACATGTTGTGAATCTAAGTTTGGCCTCCTTGAGGGGCAGTATTTCTATATGAGTAGGAGAATGAGAGTACCCCTAAAAGTGTTGGGGGGGGGGGTTGGAAGATAACCTGCATTCCATTCATCTGCTGTTCTTCTGGGCCCGAAACCAAAAATATTGGAATCTGCGTTTGACTGAGCAGATAAAGCTCATCTTCCGAGCTCCTCTGGAATCACATCCGACGTGATTAACCTCTGATAAGGCTCCAGGCACATCCCCCATTCAGCAGAGAATCAAAGCAGCACGCGGAAGTGATGAGATTTATGGCTACATTGCTAGGTTTTATTACTAACTACACAGACAGAAAATACATCCTCTCTCTGTGAAAGCAGAGAGCAACTGAAACAAACAAAGGAACAGGAAACCAGTATGTCACATCCGGCTCCCGTGAGACTTCCAACAGTATGGAATTTCTGGAATGTAAACAGAGTCCTGTGACTCCAAGCACTGCACAGTGGCAACACACAGAAACCAACAAAAAGCACTAATGCTACTAACCCAGAGATGGAAAGAAGACAAAGTCCCTGCCAGGGAAGAATGGCAAACTAAGCTGTTGGACTATGCCAAAATGGCAAAACTGACCGGAAAGCTCAGGAACCAAGAAGACCAAAACTTTAATAAAGAATGGGGAAAATTTGTAATTTATCTGGGAGACCACTGTAAGCAGCTAAGAACATTAGCAGGATTTTAATAACACTTGTAATGTATCAGATACTATGGACAAAATGGAGTGATATAAAATATGGAACAATACGCAGTCGAAAAGGTTGACAATTGGACCAATGGAGGGGAAAGTGGAGAGTCCAGCAATTCAGAGAAATCTCTAAATATGGATATGTATTTTGTATTGTTATAATTATACACTTGTAAAATCAAATTAAAATATTATTATTGTTATTATTATTAAAAAGAAAGTTGCAGTCTCTTTAGCTTCCTTCACAGGCCCCTGAATGGCAACATCAACCCCTAGTTAGGAAAAATCAGAGTAAGTTGCAGCTATTTCAATTCAGACATTGTGGGTCACATACCTGTAGTTTCTGTAACAAAGAAGACATGTGCCAAGCTGGCTAGGATCATTAAGGCTCCCAACCTTAATATTAAAAACACAATAAAACATCAAACTTTAAAAACTTCCCTAAACAGATGTCTTCTAGAAGTCAGATAGTTGTTTATCTGTTTGACATCTGATGGGAGGGTGGCGGGCACCACTACCAAGAAGGCCCTCTGTCTGGTTCCCTGTAACCTCGCTTCTCACAGTGAGGGAACCACCAGAAGGCCCTTGGAGCTGGACCTCAGTGTCCGGGCTGAATGATGGGAGTGGAGACGCTCCTTCAGGTATACTGGGCCAAGGCCATTTAGGGCTTTAAAGTCAGCACCAACACCAAATTGTGCTCAGAAATGTACTGGGAGCCAATGTAGGTCTTGGCAGCCATTCCCAGTCACCAGTCTAGCTGCCACATTCTGGATTAGTTGTAGTTTCTGGGTCACCTTCAAAGGTAGGTCCACATAGAGCGCATTGCAGTAGTCTAAGCAGGAGATAACCAGAGCATGCACCATTCTGGCGAGACAGTCCACGGGCAGGTAGGGTCTCAGCCTGCGTACCAGATGGAGCTGGTAGACAACCGACCTGGACACAGAATTGACCTGTGTCTCCATGGACAGCTGTGAGTCCAAAATGACTCCCAGGCTGCACACCTGGTCCTTCAGGGGCACAGCTACCCCATTCAGGACCAGGGAGTCCTTCACACCTGCTTGCCCCCTTTCCCCAAAAAACAGTACTTCCTTTCAGAATTGCCTATGAAGCCACAACTGAATTCATCTGCTTGGAGGCACTATACTAATAGCAAAAGGGTATCCACCATAGAAACATCTCCCAGTAACAAATTGCAGGATATTAAGTGCCCAGGAATTAATCTCCACTTTCAGCCCACTCCTATACGCTCACAGAGTCAGCTTCTATTCTTCTAACTGACCTGATTCTGTAATCCCATTATTAATATCACTAGAATGGCTGTCCTTCCTATAGCTTTGTGCTATCAATGGAAAGCCAGAGCACCTGAAGAAAAAACAACAACCCACAAAATGAATTAACTCTCCCAGGTCTTCACTAAGATTATTTGCATCAATGCAAATGGAATTAATCACAGACGCACTTGGAATAATCGTCCATCAGAAGTCCCCATACTGGTGGTTGTAGCTAAGATCTACTGCTGAATGCTGAGCTCTATTACATCCTTAACAAAGATCAGCAGACCTCTGCCAGAGTCCACAATATCCACAGGGCACATAATATTTGAATTGTGTGCAAGGCACCAGGAGAGTCAAAGCATGAGCTCTAGCAACAAGATCCAGATGTCTCACTTTCTGCACTGTGTGGCTCTTTTCTTGATGACTGCTGTGCTGCTGTGGTGCATGATGGTGTTGCAGCTATTCACTCCATGGGAATTGGGCCACACAAAGAGTCAGTGGGTGTTATGTACTGAGTTGAATAGGATCCAAAATGCAGCAGTCTGATTGGTCCTAGAACAATAGGATTCAGAATGCAGCAGTCTGATTGGTCCTAGAACAATGCAGCAGTATGATTGGTCTGCAGGAGCCACCCAATCCAGCTCCAGATGGAAGTGACTCCACAACCTGATTGGCCTACAGGAGAATTCCGGAATTAGCCAATCACGTGCAGCCCATTGTGTAAATAATGTATATAAAGCAGATACTTTGAGGGGACTTCCATTCCTCCTCACCACTATGAGCTGAATAAAGAGCATGAAATCCACTCTTGACTCTGAGTATATTTCAGTGGGATTCTGTTGGCCTCTGTAAACTGGCTCACATGCTCGGTCTGAGAGTCACTCGGCTGCCCTCAACTGTTCCTAGACTGCTTGTCCCCGCTTGCCTTCAGACCACCAGGCCTGACAATGTGCACAGGTGTATATCCCTGGCCACATGTTTCTTTTTCTTTTCAAAAAATATATTTTTATTAAAGATTTCTTAGTTTACCAAAATACGTGCGTTGTCTCGTTTTTCAAGTTGTGTTCTTTACAGATCATTTTCATTGGTCGTGAGACATTAGTGCTGCATGCACTATTAAGTTGGGAAGAAAAGAGGAGGAAAGAGGGGGTGAGTGGAGTGGAGTAGAAGACTTTAGACTTGTCAAAGTTCAGATAAAGAAATCAACATCAACTTCGTTGGACTGGTCTTTTGTTCGGATGCCCTATTATCATCTTCCAAAGCAACCTATTGCCAATTTAAGAATGGAAAGCGGAATTCTGGTGGACAACAAAGAGGTGGAAAGACACTCTTGAGGCAAATCTTTAAAAATGCAGTATAAGAATAAAGTGGTGCCTCGGGTTAAGTACTTAATTCGTTCCAGAGGTCCATTCTTAACCTGAAACGGCTGTACCGCTAGAGCACGACTTCTGTTCTCATCCTGAAGCAAAGTTCTTAACCTGAGGTACGATTTCTGGGTTATTGGAGTCTGTAACCTGAAGCATATATAACATGAAGCATATGTAACCCAAGGTACCACTGTAGATAATTGGGAAACACTGGCCTGCAAGTGCTCCAGTTGGAGAACAGCCTCTACCAAAGGTGTCATGGACTTCAAAGACTCTCGAACTCAGGACGCAAGGGAGAAACATGGTAAGAGGAAGGCACACTTCGCAAACCCTCACCATGATCAACTCCTGCCCAGAAACCTATGTCCCCACTGTGGAAGGACGTGTGGATCCAGAATTGGCCTCCACAGCCACTTACGGACTCACTGTTAAAACCGTGTTCATGGAAGACAATCTTACATGTGATCGCCAAATAAGAAAAATCTTTTGGGCAGGCTGGATAGCCTCTGAGAGATTCTACAAACCTGGAGCACCTGCTTCTCCCTGTTCTATACTAGTATTGTTGTTCATTTCCCTCATTTTCATCCAGCCTTTTGGGGATGTGCAATGGTGGTTGATTTCTGCATATGGCTTTATTTGCTTGTTACTCTTTATTGCTTAATGGAAACTTTGAACCCAGAAGGCAAATGCCTATTTGGCCTAATAAAGGTAAAGGGACCCCTGACCATTAGGTCCAGTCGTGACCGACTCTGGGGTTGCGGCTCTCATCTCGCTTTATTGGCCGAGGGAGCCGGCGTACAGCTTCCGGGTCATGTGGCCAGCATGACTAAACCGCTTCTGGCGAAACCAGAACAGCACACAGATGCTGTTTATCTTCCCGCCGGAGTGGTACCTATTTATCTACTTGCACTTCGTGCTTTCGAACTGCTAGGTTGGCAGGAGCAGGGACCGAGCAACGGGAGCTCACCCCGTCGCGGGGATTTGAACCACCGACCTTCTGATCGGCAAGTTCTAGGCTTTGTGGTTTAACCCACAGAGCCTAATAGTTCCCTGCTAAAAGATGGTGGAAGGCATTCCAAATAGGATTTCCAGGTTCCCAAGAGAAATAAAATGGCCGACCTGTTCCTGTACTTTAGCAGCTGCATCAGAAACCCTCTGGTGCAGTTTATCAAGGCACAAATGTAAGACCCACCATCCATTCAAGTCTATAGATGAAGCTGCTGTTAGAGGCAGAAGAGCAGGAGGTAGTTTTTAAAAAATAGCAACCCTACTTAGGAGTGGAATGATGTCTTAAGACTGTCCTGGTTTTAATTTTTGAAAAATGGTTTTAATATGATGTTTCTTTTTATTGCTACCACCTCATGATTTGCAACCTACCTTGGATTAAAGTTTGAAGAAAGCCAGGAAGCAAACTTTGCTGTGAAGGATAGTGGACTGCTGAATCATCATCATCATTTTTAATTTGTATACCACCTTTCTATCTTACAATACTCAAGGCGGTTTACAAGCTGAAGAAACAAAAAATGTACATCTTATAACAATCTAATGCAATACAAAAATGTGATCATAAAACATAACTTTAAAATAGGCAACCTCCATCAAAAAAGTAACATTCAACAGTCATTCGAATAGTATAAAATCATAATATCAACATATAAAAGTTAAACAGAAATCCACTCAACAGTTACAATAATATCTAAACTATAATCAATAAAACAACGGCAAGCCACAGTACATAAAACAATACAATACACATTGAGAAGCAGAGGGTAGAGCAAGACAGGTCGAAGGAGGCCTTGCCTGATGGAGTCTCTCCCCTCACAGTTCTTCCTCCAGGACCAGCTCCCTTATGAGGAGACCCAGGGCCGGAGGGTGGGGCAAGGCGGGTGGAAGGAGGCCTTGCCTGATGGAGTCTCTCCCCTCACAGTTCTTCCTCCAGGACCAGCTCCCTTATGAGGAGACCCAGGGCCGGAGGGTGGGGCAAGGCGGGTGGAAGGAGGCCTTGCCTGATGGAGTCTCTCCCCTCACCATCCTATGAACCCACAGCACTTCCCCAATATAAAAATGGCATCAGTGGACATGGAGCCATTGCATGGCCCCAAGAAGTGGAAATGAAATGAAGAGAGTGAAGCTTCATTTATTTGCTTGCCAAGAAGGAAGAAGAGGGAAGAAGTACAGAAGGTTTGGTCTTCTTGCCTCTCCTGCAAGACCTGTGCCAGGCAACTTGGCAGCTGGCGTGTACATGTGGAAGTCTGGCTTTGTAGGTGGGAGTTTGTCCTGAAGGTGTTCATGGCAGCAGCGGGTGTGTATGTACATAAATATGGAGACGGCAGGAAGAAACGTAGCTTTTAAAAAAAAAAAAAACAGGTATCAGGCTAAGTGCTGGAATCTTTTGGAGTATTAGCAATTCATATATAGGCTGTCAAACTTAAATCAGAGCTCTAAACAATGTCCCCAGCAAGCAGTGTCTGCTTGTAGAGTTCCTTGCTTCCCACGGTTGTGGCATGCAGTGCTCAGCTTAAAGGATCTGTGCAATTTGTCATCTTATTTTCTAAGTTAATTCTAGTGCACCAAAGGCCCAGGGTGATCCTGAGATGGAGAATAAAATCAAGCAGGTATCCCAAAAAGGAAATGATGTCGCAATGAGTAAATGTAGATTGGGTAATTGTGTGTTCCAGCCTTGTGTGTTCCAGATACCCTAAGTCAGGCATGGCCAAACTTGGCCCTCCAGATGTTTTGGGACTACAACTCCCATCATCCCTAGCCAATGGGCCAATGGTCAGGGATGATAGGAATTGTAGTCCCAAAACATCTGGAGGGCCAAGTTTGGCCATGCCTGCCCTAAGTGATTGTATCACCCAGAACAGTTGGTCATGGAGTAGACCAGAGGAAAAGCAAATCTCAACTTGATCTTAAGTGATGCCCAGGACTGGAACAAGATGCTAGTGAACAGATTGGCAACTGTGACCACAACACTATCAAGTTCAGACTAGATATACCCATCATTCTAAAAGCCCAATTAGCAGTATTCTAAGTGTTGCAGAAGGGCAAAGAAAGGTTCTGTAAACTGGAAAAAAACCCTATGTTTGCTTTCAATACCTCTTCATTTCTTTCTTTGGCGATTACTCGTAGCCGAGTAAGATTGTCTTCCATGAATATGGTCTTAATGGTGTGTCCATAAGCAGTGCTTTTCTTTCTGGGGGGACGCAGGGCTATGCTTACCCCCTAAACATTTTGTGAATCTAAGTTTGGCCTCATTGGGGGGGCAGTATTTCAATATGAGTAGGAAAATGAGAGTACCCCTAAACATTTTTAAAGAAAAAAAAAGCACTGAGTAAAGGTAAAGGACCACTGGATGGTAAAGTCCATTCAAAGGCGACTATGGGGTTGTGGCACTCATCTCACTTTCAGGCATTTGTCCACAGACAGCTTTCCAGGTCCTGTGACCAGCATGACTGAACCGCTTCCGGCGCAACAGAACACCATGATGGAAACCAGAGTGCACAGAACCGCCATTTACCTTCCTGCCACAGCGGTACCTATTTATCTACTTGCACTGGCGTGCTTTCAAACTGCTAAGTTGGCAGGAGCTGGGACAGAGCAACAGGAGCTCACCCAGTTGCAGGGATTCAAACCACCAACCTTCTGATCGGCAAACCCAAGAGGCTCAATGGTTTAGACCACAGTGCCACCCGCGTCCCTCTTGCACCTGTATCAACATGGGTAGTGGTACAGTAAAAACTCTAAACTCCCACAACACAGAATAGCTCTTTGAACAGGGCCCTGTTTATTTCTCCACACAGAGACAACATGTGGAAACTAGAAATTCACTTACTGTGGCCTTTTTCTACCAAGCGCAACACATTATTATAATTTGCAACTTGTAGCAAATCAAGCCATCATTTTGTTTCCCCTTTATTTTACACAAATTGTAATTTTCAGCCTTCTGCATTGTAGTACAAACACATTTCTGTGCCAAAGAGCAATCTGCAAGCAAAGCACAGGGTTTCAGCACATCACTATTCTATTACTTTTTTAAAAGGGAAAAAAAAGAATTGGCAACTTTTCCAAAACTCACCCAAACTGCTAGATGTCACCGTGGCAAGAATTTTCCTGCACTTCACTTCTGCGAAGATGATTTCACAAAAGAAACCTTCCAAGGGAACATACGGCTTCAGCACTTCTGTTTCATCGTTTATAATTAGCGCAATTAAAAAGTGACAAGGCGCGTGGTACAGGAAGAGCAAAATGATCTCTTGCAGACAGCGCAAAAAGAAGAGACAAAAACACGATAGCGACGAGGAAAGGATTTTGGAATGGTCATCGCTCGCTGCTTATTCTCAAAGCCATCCTGTGAGGGAAGCTGTATTGATTGAGAACTAATGAGCAACTTCTGCGGTTTGGTTTTTATGACCCATCTACAGAGGCGTACCTGGGGGTTGGGGAAACCGGCCCACGCTGGGTGGCGCTGTGGTATAAACTACTGAGCCTCTTGGGCTTGCTGATCAGAAGGCCAGCGGTTCAAGTCCCTGCGACGGGGTGAGCTCCCATTGCTCTGTCCCAGCTCCTGCCAACCTGGCAGTTCGAAAGCACACCAGTGCAAGTAGATAAATAGATACAGTGGTACCTCGGGTTAAGAACTTAATTTGTTGTGGAGGTCCCTTGTTAACCTGAAACTGCTCTTAACCTGAGGTACCACTTTAACTAATGGGGCCTCCCGCTGCCCTCGCGCCGCTGCTGCGTGATTACTGTTCTCATCCTGAAGCAAAGTTGTTAACCTGAGGTACTATTTCTGGGTTAGCGGAGTCTGTAACCTGAAGTGTCTGTAACCCGAGGTACCACTGTACTGCTGTGGCAGGAAGGTAAACAGCATTTCTGTGCGCCCTGGTTTCTGTCACAGTGTCCCGTTTTGCCAGAAGCGGTTTAGTCCTGCTGGCCACATGACCCAGAAAACTGTCTTTGGACAAACGCCGGCTCCCTCGGCCTGAAAGCGAGATGAGCACCGCAACCCCATAGTCGCCTTTGACAGGACTTAACCGTCCAGGGGTCCTTTACCTTTACCTTTTACATTGTGGGTGCAGACCCAGGAGGAAGGCACAAAAATAGCCTTTCAGACTATGGAGTGTCTGTTGTGGGAAGATAAAACTCTCGAGAAGCATCCTGTCCTCTCATGTGAATTTTTTCTGCCCTTCCTCTTTGCCTCGCCCTCACTCTAGATGCTTCAAGTTGTGTAAAATGTGTTGATTTCTAATGTAGCTCTTGCAGTAAAGTGGTTTTGTTGTTGCTGCTGTTTATTTATCAGCGGCCTTTCTAAAGGCAACCTCTACTTTCCATGCGGGATGCGGGTGGCGCTGTGGGTTAAACATCAGAGCCTAGGACTTGCTGATCAGAAGGTCGGCGGTTCAAATCCCCACGATGGGGTGAGCTCCCGTTGCTCGGTCCCTGCTCCTGCCTACCTTGCAGTTCGAAAGTACGTCAAAGTTCAAGTAGATAAATAGGTACCACTCCGGCGGGAAGGTAAATGGTGTTTCCATGCGCTGCTCTGGTTCGTCAGAAGCGGCTTAGTCATGCTGGCCACATGATCTGGAAGCTGTACGCTGACTCCCTTGGCCAATAAAGCGAGATGAGCACCACAACCCCAGAGTCGGCCACAACTGGACCTAATGGTCATAGGTCCCTTTACCTTTACCTTACTTTCCATGCACTAAAAGAGATTGTCTGTGATTGATGGGGGAGCTGCTTTGAAAATGGCCATTGCTCTTTTGGGTTTATTCTTTTTTGTGGCATTAAGCCATAAACCAAACCCAGGGGGCGATGAGGGTTTTAGAGTTTCACAACTAGCTCTGAACACCACAAAAAACGCTATTTTGCTTTTCAAATTTTCCAGGGGTATTCACAAAGCACATCAAAATGTGAGAGCAGGAGAGAAACAACTTCTGGTTGTTGTTTAAATCCAGGCATTGACGCACGACAGGGCTTTTACAACGAGGTTCTTAATTCCATAATTGTTTTTTTAAAGTCAGGTTTTTATACACATCAGCATGCAAGTGGCTGTTGTTGTTTTAATTCGTCTTGATGTGCCTTAGGCTGCAATCCAGACTTTATGCACTTTGGAGTAAGACCCAGTGAATTCAGTAGAACTTAGTATATTTGGTTAGGATTTCACTGGAAGAAATCAGTTGAGACTAGAAGCTGCCATTTTAACTTTCCTTTAGTGTGTCATAGTCCCACTGCTGAGCACTGGGACGCTGGTGGCACTGTGGTCTAAACCACTGAGCCTCTTGGGCTTGCCAATCAAAAGGTCAGCGATTCGAATCCCCGTGATGGAGTGAGCTCCCATTGCTCTGTCCCAGCTCCTGCCAACCTAGCAGTTCAAAAGCACACCAGTGCAAGTAGATAAATAGATACCACTGCAGCGAGAAGGTAAATGGTGTTTCTGTGCACTCTGGTTTCCATCACGGTGTTCCGTTGCACCAGAAGCAGTTTAGTCATGCTGGCCTCATGACCAGGAAAGCTGTCTGTGGGCAAACACCAGCTCCCTCGGCCTGAAAGCGAGATGAGCGCTGCAACCCCATAGTCTCCTTTGACTGGACTTAACCCTTCAGGGGTCCTTTACCTTTACCTTTTACCGCTGCTGAGCAATAGTGTGCAGAGCTCAGTGTGTGAGGCCAAACAAGCAGAAGATAAGAATTTCTGAGATACGCTTGACAAAGTTACTGTATGAAGTCAAGACCATTCCAAGGGTTGGGCAAACAGCAATCCAAGTAGTCAGACAATCCAGAGGTCAAAGAATCTGATGATCACGAAGCCAAGGGTCATTGCAGCAAGGATGGGCTGGGAACCACAGACATTGTTTCCAGCATTTGAATGCTGCTGAGAGCTCTTTTTAAGAAAGCTGAAGCCAGCTGGTTCTCTTTGGTGCCTTCTCCTCCGGGTCCTTGAAGGCTGATCAGATGCAGGTGGAGTTGCTCTGCCTTCCCCTGCTTCAGCTAACTCCTGGCCCCATGACACAGTGTTACTGCCATTGGACTATTCCATGGTACAGTGGTACCTTGGTTCTCAAACTTAATCCATTCCGGAAGTCTGTTCCAAAACCAAAGCATTCCAAAACCAAGGCACGCTTTCCCATAGAAAGTAATGCAAAATGGACGAATCCGTTCCAGACTTTTAAAAACGAGCCCTAAAACAGCAATTTAACATGAATTTACTCTCTGAGACCATTGATTCATAAAATGAAAGCAATAAACAATATGCTGCAGTCGCACAATCAATCAATCAGTAGCTGAACTGGGTTCCACGCAGCCACAAAAACAAAACAAAAAAGCCGCAAAAACAAAAATGCAAACTAAATAGCAAAAACAGACAGACCTCAGCGTAGCACTCAAATCGGAAGCGTGGCACTCAAAACGGAAGCGGGGCACTCAAAACGGAACTCAAAACGGAAGTGTGGCACTCAAAATGGAAGCTTAACACTCAAAATGGAAGTATGTCACTCAAAACAGAGCACGTTTGGCTTCCAAAAAAAGTTTGCAGACCAGAACACTTTGTTCTGGGTTTGCAGTGTTTGGGTTCCAAGTTGTTTGAGTGCCAAGGCATTCAAGAACCAAGGTACCACTGTATTGTGGGAAATAAAAATGGCAGCTCCCAGCCTCCTGGCACTACCACAAAGCACTGCTGCTGGCTGCAGCTGCCACCACAACCACTAAGGAAGCCTGAGGAGACCTTCCAAGAGAGAAGGACTCCACTAGAGAGCACTCAGTATCCTTTAAAGCAGCAGGTTTTTTCCAGACACAGCAATGAAGCTTCAGCAAGCCCTTCTTATTGTGCTCTTGAGATGCTGCTGACTGAGGATCAGATAATGACTAATTCCTGCTACTGGAGGGAATTATAAGGACAGAAACTGTGTAGAAACTTACTCATGTATGTGACTACAGTGGCAAAAACACTACTTGCCCCAAAATGGAAAGAAGCAGAAGTCCCAGCAAAGGAAGAATGGATACAGAAACTTATGGAATATGCAGAAATGGCGAAACTTACCAGAAGAATAAGAAATCAAGATAACAAATCTTTTTTTAAAAAAAGAATGCAAATGGTTTATTGAACATTTACAGCTAAATTATAAACAGATAAAAACATTGGCAGGATTATTGTAACAACCTGCAGTTTTATAAGGGTATATATTTAAAGTAGATGAATAAATGAGTAAATTAAATATTTGGATATGCAGAAGATATTAAAACGGAATTTAAGGAACAGCAGAAAGAGGGGGAAGAAAGTCATAGAATCATAGAATCATAGAGTTGGAAGAGACCACAAGGGCCATCGAGTCCAACCCCCTGCCAAGCAGGAAACACCATCAGAGCACTCCTGACATATGGTTGTCAAGCCTCTGCTTAAAGACCTCCAAAGAAGGAGACTCCACCACACTCCTTGGCAGCTCTTACTGTCAGGAAGTTCTTCCTAATGTTTAGGTGGAATCTTCTTTCTTGTAGTTTGGATCCATTGCTCCGTGTCCGCTTCTCTGGAGCAGCAGAAAACAACCTTTCTCCCTCCTCTATGTGACATCCTTTTATATATTTGAACATGGCTATCATATCACCCCTTAACCTCCTCTTCTCCAGGCTAAACATGCCCAGCTCCCTTAGCCGTTCCTCATAAGGCATCGTTTCCAGGCCTTTGACCATTTTGGTTGCCCTCCTATGGACATGTTCCAGTTTGTCAGTGTCCTTCTTGAACTGTGGTGCCCAGAACTGGACACAGTACTCCAGGTGAGGTCTGACCAGAGCAGAATACAGTGGCACTATTACTTCCCTTGATCTAGATGCTATACTCCTATTGATGCAGCCCAGAATTGCATTGGCTTTTTTAGCTGCCGCGTCACACTGTTGGCTCATGTCAAGTTTGTGGTCAACCAAGACTCCTAGATCCTTTTCACATGTACTGCTCTCAAGCCAGGTGTCACCCATCTTGTATTTGTGCCTCTCATTTTTTTTTGCCCAAGTGCAATACTTTACATTTCTCCCTGTTAAAATCCATCTTGTTTGTTTTGGCCCAGTTCTCTAATCTGTCAAGGTCGTTTTGAAGTGTGATCCTGTCCTCTGGGGTGTTAGCCACCCCTCCCAATTTGGTGTCATCTGCAGATTTGATCAGGATGCCCTTGAGTCCATCATCCAAGTCGTTGATAAAGATGTTGAATAAGACCAGGCCCAAGACAGAACCCTGTGGCACCCCACTAGTCACTCTTCTCCAGGATGAAGAGGAACCATTGATGAGCACCCTTTGGGTTCGGTCAGTCAGCCAGTTACAAATCCACTGAGTGGTAGCATAGTCAAGACCGCATTTTACCAGCTTCTTTACAAGAATATCATGAGGCACCTTGTCAAATGCCTTGCTGAAATCAAGGTAGGCTACATCCACTGCGTTCCCTTCATCTACCAGGCTTGTAATTCTGTCAAAAAACGAGATCAGGTTAGTCTGACATGACTTATTTTTCAGAAATCCATGCTGACTATTGGTGATCACAGCATTCCTTTCTAGGTGCTCACAGACTGTTTGCTTAATGATCTGCTCCAGAATCTTCCCTGGTATTGATGTCAGACTGACTGGGCGGTAATTATTTGGGTCCTCTCTTTTCCCCTTTTTGAAAATAGGGACAACATTTGCCCTCCTCCAGTCTGCCGGGACTTCGCCTGTTCTCTAGGAATTCTCAAAGATGACTGCCAGTGGTTCTGAGATCACATCTGCCAGTTCTTTTAATACTCTTGGATGCAGTTCATCTGGCCCTGGAGACTTGAATACATCTAAACTAGCCAAGTATTCTTGTACTATCTCCTTAGTTATTCTGGGCTGTGTTTCCTCTGCTGAATCATTTGCTCCAAATTCTTCAGGTCGGGCATTGTTTTCTTTATCGGAGAAGACTGAGGCAAAGAAGACATTGAGGAGTTCAGCCCTTTCTGTGTCCCCTGTTTGCATTTCACCATCTTCTCCTCTGAGTGACCCCACTGTTTCTTTGTTCTTCCTTTTGCTACGAACATACCCATAAAAGCCTTTTTTGTTGCTTTTAACCTCTCTAGCAAGCCTGAGTTCATTCTGTGCTTTAGCTTTTCTGACTTTGTGTCTACACGTGCTGGCTATTTGTTTGAATTCCTCTTTGGTGGTCTCCCCCCTTTTCCATTTTTTGTACACATCCTTTTTTAATCTTAACTCAGTTAAAAGTTCTTTAGATAGCCACCCTGGCTTCTTTAGGCACCTTCCATGTTTCCCTCTCATTGGTATTGCCTGACATTGTGCTTTTACTATCTCCCTCTTAACAAACTCCCAGCCATCATGAACTCCCTTTCCTTTTAGTATTACTGTCCATGGGATCTCACCCAGCACTTCCCTAAGTTTTATGAAGTCGGCTTTCTTAAAGTCAAGAAATTGAGTCCTAGTATGCTTGGCTGCTCCTTTCCACTGTATAGTAAACTTCAGAAGAGCATGATCACTCGCGCCTAATGATCCTTCCACTTCTACCCCACTAACCAGGTCATCAACATTGGTTAGGACCAGATCTAAAATGGCTGTTCCTCTTGTTGCTTCTCCCACTTTCTGGACAATGAAGTTGTCTGCAAGGCCAGTGAGGAATCTGTTTGACCTTATGCTCTTGGCTGAGTTTGACATCCAACAAATATCCGGGTAATTGAAGTCGCCCATTACTACTATCTCCCTTCCTTTTGCATGCTTGGCCATCTGTTCCAGGAAGGCATCATCTATGTCCTCCGTTTGGCTTGGGGATCTATAGTAAACTCCCACAATGAGGTCACTGTTATTCTTCTCTCCCTTAATTTTGACCCAAATGCTCTCACTTTGGCTTTGAGGTTCTAAATCTTGGATCTCTTCACAGGTATACACATCCCTTACATATAACGCCACTCCTCCTCCTTTCTTGTCTGGTCTGTTTCTCTGAAATAGATTGTATCCCCCCATTATTACATTCCAATCGTGGGACTTATCCCACCAGGTTTCAGTGATGCCTATTGTCAGGGAACTGCCATCGGAAGGAAGGGAAGTGAAAGGGCTCACACAGGTTGGGAGAGACTCAGCAGCTGAAGAGGGAACCAGTAGGGGGAGAGGAGCTGGGCTGAGGGAAAGGGAGCTGGAGGGATGGCTCAGAGACACTTCCAGCGAAAACAGTGGGGAGGTTTCAGGACCTCCTGTAGGGACACCCACTCCTCGCCGGAAACTGTCACGCAGAGAGTCCAGAAGACGTGTTTCCGTTAAGGAGCTTTTATGTTGGAAGCGATTCCGAAAGCAACCACTGTCGGAATCTGCCAGCGACTGACGGAGCCATGTTTAAGGGGCTCCGTTACAGACAGAGGTTTGCAAACTTGACCAAACTCTGAGGGACTAGGATTTTACACACAAGCAGCTCATCGTCCCATCACAGCATTCCGACAGTCTTCGTGAGCAGCTTGTGCAGGAGAAGGCATCATGAGCAACCCAGCCGGAACCGGAGAAGCAGGAGCTGGAGCGGGTCCAAGCCTGGAAGAAAGGTACCGGGTGTTGGAGGTCCAGCTAGCGCTGCAGACGGCGAGGCTTGAGGAGAGGAGGGCTCAGGATGCAGACAAAAAGGCGCCCGGAAATGCTATCTCTGCCAACAGCCAGGTCACTTTGCCAGAGTCTGCCCCCAGAGGAAGGAATGGCAAGGGATGGTAGGAGCTGTGGAGGGAAGAGAGGAAGAAATACCGAAGCAAGTAAAAGCCAACGCCTGGCTGCCACCGTCGGGGCACAGCAGTCAGGCCAAAGAGCAGTGAAAGTGCCCACGCCAGAACCTCCTAAACCCGCCCTAGTGATAGAAGTGGCGCTAGAGCTGCCAAACGGACACCCTCTAAAGATAAAGGCGCTGTTGGACTCAGGCAGCTCCTGCAATTTCATGAGCAAAGAGTTTGCAGCTGAACACCAGATACAGACGATCCCTTTAAGCAACCCCCTGCAGGTGACCACGATCGATGGCAGGGAGCTGTTGGGAGGAGAAGTCAGCTTGCAGACCGTCCCAATGATAATGAAGGTGGCAAGGCACACCGAACTGATAGCGTTTAATGTGGCCACCTTGGGAGGAGCTCCCATTATATTGGGGATGAGCTGGCTAGCGTTACATGATCCGCTGGTGGGCTGGCATCAGAGAGTGGTTTCTTTTGGTTCAGCACATTGCTTAGAACACTGCAAAGAGGGAAAGGGTTTGGCAGGGGCCCAAGCCACCCTAGCAGGGACTGAAGTAACGGAGAACGTGAAGGTACCACGACAATACGCAGATCTCCGCGACGTCTTCAGCGAAAGGGAAGCTGACCAATTACCCCCGCATAGACCCTTTGACTGTCAAATCAATTTACTCCCTGGGGCACAGCTCCCTGTAGGCAAGCTGTACGCCATGTCAGACAGAGAGATGCAGGAGCTAAGAGAGTTCATTGACAAGAACCTGAAGAGAGGGTTCATCAGAGAGTCCAGGGCGGTGGGGGGCAGCCCAGTGTTTTTTGTGGATAAAAAAAACACGAACAAGCCGAGGCTTGTGTGTGACTTCAGGGCCTTAAATGCAGTGTCAGAACCAGTGGCTTTCCCTATGCCCAGGATTGACGACATTTTGACAAGGGTCAGGAAGGGAAAGATTTTTACTAAACTGGACCTAAGGGGGGCGTACAACCTGATACGAATAAGGAAGGGGGATGAATGGAAAACCACCATGTTCACCCCTTTGGGGGCATTTGAATATTTAGTTATGCCCTTCGGCCTACAAGGAGGCTCCGCGTGCTTTCAATCGTTTATGAACCACGTCCTGGGGCCTTTGCTCTACAAGAATTGTGTGGCCTTCTTAGACGACGTGTTGGTGTATTCTGAGAATGAGGAGCAGCATGTGAGAGACGTCAGAGAAGTGTTGAGCAGGCTGCAAGCCAACCAGCTGTGGGTGAAACTGGAGAAGTGTCAGTTTCATACCAAGGAGGTGGAATTCCTGGGGTATCGCCTGTCAGACAAGGGATTGGCCATGGATCCCGGCAAGGTCCAGGCGGTGCTGGAATGGAAAACACCCAAAACAAGGAAGGATGTGCAGAGGTTCCTAGGATTTGGGAACTTCTATCGTAAGTTCATCCGAAACTTTGCCCACCTGACGGCGCCCATTACGGACTGTCTCAGCAGTAAGAAGAAGTTCGTTTGGACTGAGGAGGCGGAGCGAGCATTTGAGGAACTAAAAAGGGCCTTTGCCTCGGAACAACAACTCCTGCATGTGGATTTACAAAAACCGATGAGAGTGGAAACTGACGCATCAGACAGAGCGATTGGGGCGGTGCTTCTGCAGCCAGGGAAGGAGGAGTCAGAGTGGAGACCGTGTGCCTTTTTTTCGCGAAAGCTGAACAAATCCGAGAGGAACTACACGGTGTATGACCGAGAACTACTAGCCATTCATGAGGCGTTCCGGAGATGGAGGCACCTGCTAATTGGCGCACAACATAAGGTGCAAGTGTGCACTGACCACAAGAACCTAGAGTATTGGAGGACGGCACGAGTGCTCAACCAACGGCAAGTGAGATGGGCCCAGGAGTTCTCCAAATTTAACTTTGAGATTTGTTACGTGCCAGGCCCAGAGAACATTAGGGCGGACGCTCTCTCACGCAAACCTGAATATTTGGAGGAGGAGGGAGCACCCGAAGAGAGACATGTCATTCCAGAGGACCGCTGGGTGTGTGGGGCGGCATTGGTGGGACAAAGAGAACTGGTAGAGGAAACAGAGAATGATGAATACGCCCAGAATAAGCTCAGAGGTCTTAGGGGTGAGGGAGAGGAACCAGGGGGTTTCGAGGAAAGAAATGGAGCTTTGTATTATAAAGGGGCACTGTATATCCCTGAAGGAGACTTAAGGGGGAGGGTACTCAAGCAGTTGCACGACAGCCCCACGGCGGGGCATTTTGGACAACACAAAACCATGTGGTTGGTCACCAGGGAATTTTGGTGGCCTAAGGTGAGGGAAGATGTACGGGAGTATGTAAGAGGGTGTGAGCAATGCCAGCGAGCCAAAGGGGAGAGGCGAGCACCGGCGGGGCTATTAGAACCCTTACCAACCCCAGAACGACCTTGGGAGGCAGTGTCGATAGATTTTATGACTGATCTGCCGAAGTCCAAGGGGAAAACAGCCATCATGGTGGTGGTAGACCTACTAACAAAGATGTGCCACTTTGTAGCCTGCTCGCATGCAGTCACGGCGGAAGAGACAGCGAAGTTATTTGTAGAACACATTTTTAGGTTGCACGGGGTGCCATTGAGGGTGGTCTCAGACCGAGGAAAACAATTTACTTCCAGGTTCTGGAGGAAGCTCATGAGCTTACTGCAGGTGGAGGTCAACTTTTCGACTGCCCGGCACCCTGAAACCAACGGGCAGGCGGAAAGAGCAAACGGGGTCCTCCAGCAATACCTGAGGTGTTATGTCAATGACAGAGAGAATGACTGGGTAGAAAAGTTGGCGCTGGCGGAATTTGCCTACAACAATGCCGAGAATGTGTCCACAGGGATGAGCCCCTTCTTGGCTAATTATGGGTGTCATCCCAGGGCTTTCCCAGGGGGAGAAGGGGAGAGATGGGGTGTCCCGGCAGCCGAGCATTTTGTAGAAGAAATGGAAGCAATCCATCGTCAGCTCCAACTCAACTTAGAAAGGGCGAAGGAAGAATACAAGAGGCAGGCAGACAAGAACCGAAGGGAAGGTGAAACCATAAGGGTGGGAGATAGGGTGTGGCTGTCAACCCAAGGGTTGCCGTTCAAAGGAGGTTGTAAGAAATTAAGACCCAGGAGATTGGGTCCCTTTGAGGTCATTCAACAGGTCAACCCAGTGGCTTTCAGGCTCCGGTTACCCAACCACATGGAACTGCACCCAGTATTTCACAGGTCGTTACTGTCACCGTATGAGGGGGGACGAGAAGGGATGGCCACTCGGGGACCGGTCATAGAAGAAAGGGAATGCAGCAGCCATGTGGCAGAAATCCTCGACGCCAGATGGAAGGGGAATCAGGTGGAGTATTTGGTAGCGTGGGAAGGAGAACCGGAGTCAGAAAACACTTGGGTAATGGCAGAAGATATCAATGACGAGGTATTGATAGAAACGTTCCATCAAAGGTTCCCAAGGAAACCTCAGCCTGTGGAGAGGTTCCGGAGGGAATACTTTGGGACCACCGATGAGGAGGAGGAGTTGGAAGGATTCTCGGAATCGGAAGGGGAAGGGGAGATGGACTCTGAGGAGGAGGAGTACTTCGAGACCAGGAACCGCAACAGGTGGAGAGAAGTGTTCGGGACATCGGAAGATGAAGGAAGTTCATTCCGGGGTTTTGCCTCCTCACCGCCCGTAGAGGAGGGGGCGAGAGGGGATGAAGGGGGCCCTGGAGGGGAGGTGGATGTCAGGGAACTGCCATCGGAAGGAAGGGAAGTGAAAGGGCTCACACAGGTTGGGAGAGACTCAGCAGCTGAAGAGGGAACCAGTAGGGGGAGAGGAGCTGGGCTGAGGGAAAGGGAGCTGGAGGGATGGCTCAGAGACACTTCCAGCGAAAACAGTGGGGAGGTTTCAGGACCTCCTGTAGGGACACCCACTCCTCGCCGGAAACTGTCACGCAGAGAGTCCAGAAGACGTGTTTCCGTTAAGGAGCTTTTATGTTGGAAGCGATTCCGAAAGCAACCACTGTCGGAATCTGCCAGCGACTGACGGAGCCATGTTTAAGGGGCTCCGTTACAGACAGAGGTTTGCAAACTTGACCAAACTCTGAGGGACTAGGATTTTACACACAAGCAGCTCATCGTCCCATCACACCTATTATGTCATATTTAGTTTGCTGTACCAAGAGCTCAAGCTCATCTTGTTTATTTCCCATGCTTTGCGCATTAGTGTACAGACATTGAAGTCCATTAATCATTCCCCCGTGTCTCTTATTTAAGGATTTTTTCCTCCCACCACTAGGTCTGTGTGCTGTTTGCTCCATTTGGTCTATGACATTTGGATGATCATCTTCATCAATTGATAGACTCCTGCCTTCAGGAGCACTGTCTCCCTCCCCCACATTAGTCAGTTTAAAGCCCTCCTGATGAGGTTTCTGAGATTTTTGGCAAAAACATTTCTCCCAACCGTTGTGAGGTGCAGCCCATCGCTTGCCAGAAGTCCATCTTCAAGAAACTGCAGTCCGTGATCTAAGAATCCAAACCGTTCCTGTTTACACCATTTGCGAAGCCAGCTGTTCACTTCCACTATTTTCCCCTCTCTCCCTGGGCCACGTCGTTCAACTGGGAGGACTGATGAGATGACAATTTGTGCATTTAATTGCTTCAATTTCCTGCCCAGAGCCTCGTAGTCTCTTTTGATCTTCTGGAGGCTATTGCTTGCAGTGTCATTGGTTCCCACATGAACCAAGAGGAAGGGGTATTTGTCAGTGGGTTTTATGATTCCTTGCAGTCGTTCAGTTACATCTTGGATCTTAGCCCTGGGGAGACAGCACACTTCCCGAGACATCTTGTCAGGCCCACAGATCACTGCTTCTGTTCCCCTCAGTAGGGAATCCCCTATCACCACTACACGCCTCCTCTTAGGTTTGGTCGGGGTTCTTCCGTGAGCTGTCCGTTCCAAGGTCGCCTGCACATTACCTGATGACTGACTTTGCTGCTCGTCTTCATATAACTGATCGACTGTAATGAGGGAGAGATCCTCAAATGGAGTCTGCTCTTCGTCTTCCATGCTAGGGGAGAGGACCTCAAAGCGATTGTGTATTTCTAAACAATCAAGCGAACCCTGGGCCTCCTACTTCTTTGAGTCACGTTTCTCCATATATCTGGCTCCTGTGTTGGTGAACTAGCCTCCTTCTCAGGGGAGTCCCCTGTCTCCTCCTTGGTGGAGATGGTGTGCTCTGTTGCTTCCAAGAAGAGCTCCAGTTCTCTAATTCTTTGGAGCGTAGCTACACGTTCCTCCAGTTGCTGGACTTTGTATTTTAAGAGGGCAATCAACATGCAATTGCTGCAGGTAAAGCTGCCTGCAACCTTTGGCAAGATGGCAAACATTGCGCAGGAACCGCAGGCGACTGCAGCTGTTCCCTCCCCCTCCATCTTGAGAACATGTCGTTGGGGGTGGCTACAGCGGTCCTCCATCATAAAAAGCGTGAAGACAGGACAAATAACTCCCCCCACAAAAAACCCTAGGTCTCCCCCAACAAACGTTTGAGACTAGCTCCCCTAAATCTAAAAGATGGATCAAACTGCGCACGCCGCTGCCCTGCAAGCTCTGATAAGCTCCTCCCACAGCTAATCACCTGCCTCAACAGAAACCCTGCCCCCTCTGACCTTTGCACAGGGAGAGCAGCTAATCAGCCACAAAGAAACACACACACACAAGAAAACCCTTTTTGCTCCTTCTTCAACTGCTGCCCTGCAAGCTCACGTTTTGAAATGTCAGAATGATTGTAAAATCAATGAAATGTATAAACCTGAAAAATATAAATTAAAAAATAACAAAAAACAAACAAACCACAGGATTTTGGGGGACCTAAATGAAACTTAAGGTACATTGGACTTTCAGGGATTGCATCTGTACCTGACAAAAAAAAGTACAGTCCCAAGTGTTGGAAATGTAAATCGAAAGAAGGTTCTTTCTATCATATGCGGTGATCTTGTAGTAAGGTCAAAGCTTACTGGGAAATGATATATAATGAAATGAAAAGGATGTTTAAAATAGCATTTGTAAAAAAACAAACCCAGAAGCTTCTCTTTGGGGAATTATAGGGACAGAACTACCTAAAATGTATAGAAACTTATTCATGTATGCTACTGCAGCAGCAAGAATTTTACTTGCAAGTGGAAGGAAGAGAAAGTCCCAACAAAAGAAGAGTAGATAACCAAGATGATGGAATATGCCAAAATGGCAAAGATAACCGTGAAGATCAGACACCAAGATGATAAAAAAAATTAGTCAACAGTGGGGAAAAATTATAGAATATCTTAAAGACGACTGTAGATACTTAAAAACATTAGCAGGATTGTTGTAACACTTATGATGTAATATGATTTAAGGCAGGCTTCGTCAACCTCGGCCCTCCAGATGTTTTTGGCCTAAAACTCCCATGATCCCTAGCTAGCAGGACCAGTGGTCAAGGATGCTGGGAATTGTAGTCTCAAAGCATCTGGAGGGCCGAGTTTGAGGAAGCCTGATTTAAGGTGAAAAAAGGAGATAAAATGGATTGGAAAAATGTAATTAGATGCAATAAAAATAGGGGGGGGGGGGTTAAACCAGGAGAAGGTGGGGGATGTCTGAAGGAATCATGTAATCCTAGAAGTGTATAAAATGAAAATGATTACAATGTATAAGAATATTGTTTTAAAAAATGAAAAATAAAATATATTTTTTTAAAAAGAAACCAAGAGAACACACTTTTGATAAAAGAATGGAAATGGTTTATGGACTATTTACAGATAAATTGTAAACAGATAAGAACATTGGCAGGATTATTGTAATATTCTGCAGTTTTATAAGAGTATATATTTAAAGTAGATGAGTAAATGAGTAAATTGAGTTAATTTTGGATATGCAGGAGATATGAAAAATAAATGTAAGGAACCGCTGAAAGAGGGGGAAGGAAGTCAAGTTTTGAAATGCTGAAATGATTGTAAAATTAGTGAAATATATAAACCCGAAAAGCATGCATACATGCATAAATAAATAAATAAATAAATACAGTGGTACCTCGAGTTAAGTACTTAATTTGTTCCGGAGGTCCATTCTTAACCAGAAACTGTTCTTAACCTGAAGCACCACTTTAGCTAATGGGGCCTCCTGCTGCTGATGTGCCGCTGGGGCACGATTTCTGTTCTTATCCTGAAGCAAAGTTCTTAACCTGAAGCACTATTTCTGGGTTAGCAGAGTCTGTAACCTGAAGCGTATGTAACCTGAAGCGTATGTAACCCGAGGTACCACTGTAAATATTCCTGCTACTGGAAATAAGCCAGGGGGGAGCACCCATGAAATTTGGGTCAACTTATCTGCCTAACCTGGTTACATACATTGCAAACGTTAGAGGGACAACCTATCTTTCCTCCAGCTTTGTGGTGACAGCCACATATGTTTCAATTGAAAAGGGCTTCCCATATTCCCTTATTCCCACATTATCCTGGTTTATAAACTTGGCTATTTGATTGCACCTTCTGTGCCTAACATCTGCTACTCTTATTCTATCCGTTCGCAGCAGATGAGGAAATTGCACATTGCTAGTCCATAGCTGGGAAGTTAATGTTGAAACGCTCTTTGTGGATGCCGTACCAGGTAAATGAGTCTATCATCCTCGAGACAGTCCCAACCTAGAGGGAGTTCTCAAATGGGCTACCCACCGGCCAGCAGGTCAGCTCAGGGCAATCTTAAAAGCATCAGCTGCCTTCTACAATGCTGCTGCATGGTGTTGCAAATTGTCTACAGTATGAGCAATTATTCTTCATTTGTTCGGGGACGAAAATCAACTCTGGAAGCTGCCCAATAAGCATAACAACTTACTTTGCTTCACAAATCTGCTTTTGAGTCGTGTTTTTCGTGGCAACAGGACCTTCCTCGCTTAACGGGTCTACTGAAAAGCACAAGATATTGATCACACTTTGCAAGATCCTCTTTACACAAACGTCCGCAATTGAACCTATAGAAAAGGAGCATATCAGGAAGAACGAGCAAGAACTCTTCTCCCTGAAATCTAGGTAAAGAAGGCTGATCGCCGAAGAATTGATGCTTTTGAATTATGGTGCTGGAGGAGACTCTTGAGAGTCCGATGGACTGCAAGAAGATCAAACCTATCCATTCTTAAGGAAATCAGCCCTGAGTGCTCACTGGAAGGACAGATCTGGAAGCTGAGGCTCCAATGCTTTGGCCACCTCCTGAGAAGAGAAGACTCCCTGGAAAGACCCTGATGTTGGGAAAGATGGAGGGCACAAGGAGAAGGGGACAACAGAGGACGAGATGGTTGGACAGTGTTCTTGAAGCTACCAGTATGAGTTTGACCAAACTGCGGGAGGCAGTGCAAGACAAGAGTGTCTGGTCCATGGGGTCACAAAGAGTTGGACATGACTAAACGACTAAACAACAACTATATCCAGGGGTGTGTTATACAGATCATGAAGTGGCGAAGCTGCATGCTCCGGCACCGGGGGTGGAGAGCAGGTGGGGGTGTGGCTGGCACCCGTCCCGGGGGCATGGCACGTCACCCATGGGGGTGTGGCGTGTACTCCAGGGGCGTGGCATTCCACCTGCGGGGGCGTGACATGCGTCCTAGGGGCACGGGGTGCCGTCCGTGGGGACATGGTACCCGGCACAGTGGGGGTGCACGGTGCATGTCCAGAGGGGCTGCGATGGTACCCCACTCCCTAACTGTGCCAGGGGAGGTACGCTCCCCCTGTCCCCCCCATTCCTCCACCAGTGCGATCATGCAATCTCTCAACCTCAAGTTGGCGCATTACATTTTTGCCATGACACTATTTGCCTTGAGAAGCTCGTAACCGAAAATGCCACTCAACTGACCCTGGTCTCACACCAGCTCTGGTCAAGATTTGTTGTGCATTAGGGACTTCACATTCTGGGGAACAAAGGACAGGGCTAATGATTACAAAATGCATGAACATCTATAGGCACTGCAACATCATTGGCCTATATAGCTGTCCCTTGCTAGATTGGGAGTAATAGTTGTAGTAAAGGTAAAGGGACCCCTGACCATTAGGTCCAGTCGTGGCCGACTCTGGGGTTGTGGCGCTCATCTCACTTTATTGGCCGAGGGAGCCAGCGTACAGCTTCCGGGTCATGTGGCCAGCATGACTAAGTAGCTTCTGGAGAACCAGAGCAGCACATGGAAACGCCGTTTACCTTCCTGCCAGAGTGGTACCTATTTATCTTCTTGCACTTTGATGTGCTTTGAAACTGCTAGGTTGGCAGGAACTGGGACCGAGCAACGGGAGCTCACCCCATCGCGGGGATTCGAACCGCCGACCTTCTGATCGGCAAGTCCTAGGCTCTGTTGTTTAACCCACAGCACCACCCGTGTCCCCTAACACACACATAGAATCATAGAATTGCATGTCCAACCCCCTGCAGCTGTCCTGTACGTAACCTTGGTGTTATCTGCACCACATTCTAGCCAACTGAGCTACCTAGGATGGCAAGTGTAAAGTGAGTGCAGAAGTTCCCATTTGTATAGAAAGCAAGGCAGAAACTGACAATTCATATTCAAGCTGCATGTTGCTTGTCTACATCGAAAGCACATCTGGGTGGGAAATTTTGCCCTGTGTGAGGTGACCCACCGCTTTTGAGCAGGGCCTTCCCACGTCGTAGATATAAACACTCGGCCACTGGCACTCCTTGACCTACAGGTGTTGACATTTGGCCTAGCCACAGGCCAACACTTACCCATTCATCCTGACACTGCAGCCATCTCGCACCTGCAGCGGCAATTCGCACTTAAGCTGCATGTCTCAGGCTTTACACTAAAAGTACATCTGCGCAGGACATTTTGCACCGTGTGAAATGGTCGTGAAGAGTTTTTTTTATCTTTATTTATTTAACTGAGAGGGTGAGCACGTGCATCTTATTTTTTAATTAAAAAGCAGCAAACAGGTGTGTCAGGGCACTGTAGTCTATTTCAGCAGCAATTTATAAGCATGCACATCGTTCACAATTTGTGAAAGTGGGTAAGATATTTGCAAAGAAAAATACCTTGGTTGCTGCTTAGGTTAATTGTGAACTTTGTGATCCTGAATTATCCAACCTGGTTTAATATTCTGCTGGAAGCTGCCCACAGTGGCTGGGGATATCCAGCCAGATGGGCGGGGTATAAATAATAGATTATATTATTACTACTGCTGCTGCTGCTACTCCTACTACTACTACAGCGGGTGGCGCTGTGGGACCCTTTACCTTTACCTTTTATGTGTGTGTTATCGAAATTTTAAGGTCTCAAATAAAGAATAAATATTCATAAATATTCACATGTCTAAATATATGAACCATGTGTCTGAAATAGTATGGGAGAGCAATCCTGAAGGCATTTTGACTCCCCCAAAGACCTCAAATATTCCTCTGCAGTAAGGGAGGCAAATGGGGAAAGCCTTCCCATTGTCCTTTTCCTTGCAAATCCTGTCTTAAGGGCATATTTGTGTATGAATAGGGTGAGCCTATGGGACGCGGGTGGTGCTGTGGTCTAAATCACTGAGCTCTTGGGCTTGCTGATCAGAAGGTTGGCGGTTCGAATCCCCATGACGGGGTGAGTTCCCATTGCTCGGTCCCAGCTCCTGCCAACCTAGCAGTTTGAAAGCACGTCAAAGTGCAAGTAGATAAATAGGTACCGCTCCGGCGGGAAGGTAAACGGCGTTTCCGTGCGCTGCTCTGGTTTCGGTGTTCAGTTGCGCCAAAAGCGGCTTAGTCATGCTGGCCACATGACCCGGAAAAACTGTCTGTGGACAAACACCGGCTCCCTCGGCCTGAAAGTGAGATGAGCGCCACAACCCCCTAGTCACCTTTGACTGGACTAAACCGTCCAGGGGTCCTTTACCTTTACCTTTTATATTGAGGGTGCAAACACAGGAGGAAGGCACAAAAATAGCCTTTCAGACTATGGAGTGTCTGTTGTGGGAAGATAAAACTCTCGAGAAGCATCCTGTCCTCTCATATGAATTTTTTCTGCCCTTCCTCTTTGCCTCGCCCTCACTCTAGATGCTTCACGTTGTGTAAAATATTGTAATTTCTTATGTGGCTATTGCAGTAAAGTGGTTTTGTTGTTGTTGCTGCTGTTTATTTGTCTGCAGACAAACGCCACCTCCCTCGGCCTGTAAAGCAATATGAGCGCCGCAACCTCAGAGTCGTCCGCGACTGGACTTAACTGTCAGGGGTCCTTTACCTTTACCTTTAGGGTGAGCCTGTGACCTGGACTCAGGAACTAAAGTATTAACAATCACAAAAGAATGGCCAGGCTGCCCAGGTAATGCAGTCAGTGATCATTATCAGGAATCCTGGCAAGCAGGATTTCTGCTGTAGACCGCCTCCTTCTGTGATGTATGTATGATGTTTAGGGGGGTAGCCTTGGGCTACAGGGTGGGCAACTTCAAAAGTCTATATAAAGCCTTGCACACCATTGTTCTGTTTGCCTCCTCCCTCCTGCACGTGGTGAGTGAGGACCCAGTTGCAAAATAAAGATTGACTTACTAGCCACTTTGCTTCTCAATTTACTCTGGTTGGCCTCTGTTATTTCTCCTACCGATAGGGAACCCACTTAAGGACTCTATATGGGCTCTCAAATACCCCATAAGGGAAAGGGAGCAGTTTTCTTTTAACATGTGCAAAAGTGCAAGTCAAAAATGTTGAATCAGCTTAACCACCTCGCAGAGTTGCAGTTATTTATTATTATTATTTTTTGAATTTACATACTGCCCAATGCCTGGAGGTTTAAGGGCTGTTCACAAGGCTTCCCTGAGACTCTGTTAAATCCATTGACGTCTATAGCATAGATGTGCCCAAAGCTACAAATAGTGTCACTACTTTAAAAAAAGATAAATTGCTAAGGAGTCCCTGTCTTCCATAGCTGCAGGAGAAGCAGAAAATCCACAGGTGCAATTTCTCCTGGACTTGGTTTGTTTCATTTATATCCTACTTTTCTTCCATTGTGAAATTCAAGCTGCAGGCGTTGTGGCCACTTCGGCCTGAGCTGTTCAAACAAAGCGAGGGCTCCGTGTATTAAGCATGCGCAACCGTTCACATAATTCAAAGGAAAGTTTAAAGTGAGGTATGCAAAACTTGTTGGAAGGTCAGACAAGTTTCCGTTTCAACCCTGATTGCTCTTTTCGGCTAATTGTTCTGTCAGCTTCTTTCAGACGGAGGACTACAAAGGGCTTCTTCCCTCGCAAGCCCTGTAGAGGCTGACAAACAGGCTACTGATGTTTTCATCTATGTAAATCTATAATTCAGAAAGTGATGTGGAAATGGTAGATAATTAAGGCAACATGGTGCATTAAATTAATCTGACAGTGTCTAAACCGCTCAGAACGAGAGGAGCGAGCCAGCCTGTCAAAACAAACCGTAATCATCGGAGGTAAACCGGCGCCAAAATCTTAGAGCAGATTCATGACTCGGCACTTGCTTCGCTGCGAGGCTGGCAGGAAAGTTGAGCCGTTGCTTTCTGATCCTTTGGAAGTTTAAAAACTCAGCAGGTATCTTTCCTTGGCACATGGATACTGGAAGCATGGTGGGAAGGCAACGTTCTAGCTCATTTCTATACTAAAGATACAGAGTTGCCCTAAATGCAGTATTTGCTTTTGACATGGGGTCATCCTAGGGGGGTTTACATAAAGAAGTGGCACCAAGTATTTGTTAATTTTATATATAGATATATATATAGATATTTATTAAATTTTCTTTTTTACAATTTAAAATACTCATTTTACATCCTTAAGATATCAATGACTTCCCTTCTTCTCTATCCATGGTTCATTTTACATATCAAAAATCCCTGCATATTTTACAAAAACTATACCATTCAGTATTCCATTATTGCATCCATCAAAACTTATTTACACTGTTGAATTTATCTTAATGCTGCCAGTGTTTTCAGCTGCACACAGTTATTTCCCATATATTCAATAAACATTTTCCAGTCTTCTCTAAATGTATGTTTTTCTTGTTCTCTTATTCTATATGTTAAGTCTTAAGTGCATAATCTGTCAACTTCAGTTGCCATTCTTTTTTGGTTGGGACCTCGCTCGTTTTCCATTTTTGGGCTAACAAAACATGGGCCGCGGTAGTGACATACATAAATAACCTTTGTTAATTCTTAGCATGGGGCAAGGGAGAAGAGGTACTTGAAAGCCCTTTTAAAAAGTGTGACATACTTTATAGATGGGTACTATAGTGAATTTCCCCAAACCATTATTATTATTATTATTATTATTATTATTATTATTATTATTATTCCATCCATCTGGCTGGGTTGCCCCAGACACTCTGGGAGGCTCCTGTCAAAATATTAAAACACAATAAAACATCAACCACTTAAAATTTCCCTTCAGATGTCTTCTAAAAGTCAGATAGTTGTTTATTTCCTTGACATGGCGGGCACCACTACCAAGAAGGCCCTCTGCCTGGTTCCCCGTAACCTCACTTCTCGCAGTGAGTGATCCGCCAGAAGGCCCTCAGCGCTGGACCTCAGTGTCTGGACTGAACGATGGGGGTGGAGATGCTCCTTCATGAATACTGGGCTGAGGCTATTTAGGGCTTTAAAGGTCTGCTACAAATCACTGCGTCTGTCAAGGCAATTTTGTTTTTGTTACATGCACACAGCCTTTTTCATTGTGGAACTCAAGGCAGGGTGAAGGTAAAGGACCCCTGGACGGTTAAGTCCAGTCAAAGGCGACTATGGGGTTGCAGCGCTCATCTCGCTTTCAGGCCGACAGAGCCGGTGTTTGTCCACAGACAGCTTTCCGGGTCATGTGGCCAGCATGACTAAACTGCTTCTGACACAATGGGACATCATTACGGAAACCAGAGCTCACAGAAATGCCATTTACCTTCCTGCTGCAGTGGTACCTATTTATCTACTTGCACTGGCGTGCTTTCGAACTGCTAGGCTGGCAGGAGATGGGATGGAGCAACGGGAGCTCACTCCGTCATGGGGATTCGAACCGCTGGCCTTCTGAGCAGCAAGCCCAAGAGGCTCAGTGGTTTAAACAAGCATTTTGGTTTCCCTGCAAATGTCCTGGTCTTCAAATACTCTGCACTTCAGTCAGGAGAAAGCCGCACTCGCAGAGCTCAGGCGATGCTGGATTTCGGCATCAGTGTTGGCCCTTGTGGAAAGATAACTGTTTAGGTAGGAGAAGTGATCGACATTTTCCAACGTTACACCATTGAGTTGGATTTGTGGTACTGCAGAGGGGTTATTTTGTACTTCTTGGTGCAGCACTTTGGTTTTTTGGATGTTGAGTGATAGGCCAAGCTTTTCGTAAGCTTCTGCAAAAATATTTAGGATGGTTTGGAGGTCATCCTCTGGGCGTGCACACACTACGTTGTCATCACCATACTGAAGTTCTATGACGGAAGTTATGGTAACCTTACTCTTTGCTTTCAGCCTGCTGAGACTGAAGAGCTTTCCATCTGTTCGATATATGATTTCTACTCCCGTGGGGAGTTTCCCTTCGACAAAGTGTAGGATCATGGCAATGAAAATAATGAATAGAGTTGGGGCAATAACACAACCCTGTTTAACACCTGATCCCACTGTGAATGGTTCACTTTGAGAGCCATTGTTATCTGCGATTGTTGCTGTCATATTATCATGGAGGAGCCGAATGATGTTTACAAATTTACAAATCTAGGCAGCCAATTTTCAGAAGGACAGTTCACAGGGCATTACGATTTACAGTGTTGAAAGCCTTAGTCAGGTCAACAAACGCCATATACAGGGGTTGGTTTTGCTCTCTGCCTTTTTCTTGAAGCTGTTGAGCAGTGAAAATCATGTCCTCTTGTCCCCCTAGAAGGCCAAAAACCATTTTGGGATTCAGGAAGGGTTACCTCGGATATTGTTAAGAGAGAGTTTGCTAAGATCCTTGCAAGAATTTTGCCAGCCACAGCTAATAGAGAGATGCCTTGATAGTTTCCAGAATCAGTTCTGTAACCTTTTTTTTCAGATTGATATTTGCATTTATAAACAGCAATTTAAAACAAAGCTACGGCACTTTAAGCAACAGAATATAGTTATGATAACGAAAACATGTTGTGGCTTTTATTTGAGATTTCTTTCATGCAATGCACTTCCATCTTACGGGTTTTAAGATTTAAAACGCTTCTAATATCGCTGTTCATCCACAGAATAATCTAATGTACCTCAATGAAAATATTGCAATTAGATGTTCCAGGGAGGAATTGTTCTCAAAGCACTGTCTAATTAACATGCCTCTGGCAATATTCATTGGCAACTCAATATTTTGCAAGTTTTATATAATGATGCCGATAGAGAAGCCTTACATTGGCTTGGGCTTTTATTGTTTCTAATAATCCCCAAACCTGTTCGCTTGACACAGCAACTCTCATTTACACCTCTCATTTCAACCGTTCACAAACAGCCTCCATTATGGGCTAGGCATATTACTTTCAAAAACTACAGTATGGGAGAATGTACTCAAAGCTGCTGTGAGGGGCCAAAAGATTTTGATGCAAATAAAAGAAGTTACAATACCAGAGAATCCTTGCTCTGAAGTTTCCTTTATAATAAGTTTTGTGTTCTTTTCCCCTTCCCTAGTAATGGGTGTGGTGATTCAGCAGATGTTATCAGCTCAAGTAGAAAATTAGGTCGTGTAAACTTATAGGGCAAGTTTCGAAGAAGAAGAAGAAGAAGAAGAAGAAGAAGAGGAGGAGGAGGAGGAGGAGGAGGAGGAGGAGTTTGGATTTGATATCCCGCTTTATCACTACCCTAGAGAGTCTCAAAGCAGCTAACAATCTTCTTTCCCTTCCTCCCCCACAACAAACACTCTGTGAGGTGAGTGAGGCTGAGAGACTTCAGAGAAGCGTGACTGGCCCAAGGTCACCCAGCAGCTGCATGTGGAGGAGCGGGGAATCGAACCTGGTTCACCAGATTACGACTCTTAACCACTACACTACACTGGCTCTCTTGAGATTTGCAACCTGAGATCAGGGCCGTCTTAAGCATATCTGGCGCCGTGGTGCACCTATCTCTCCGTCAGCCCCCTCCCCCCGTTTCCCAGAGTTGTCAACCTTTTTTAAGGTCCAGCTTGTTTACATCGCGTGGACCGGGGCATGCTCGGCACTGCACGTAAGTAAGAGGCGCCCAGATTGCAGCCCAGATGGCCTCCCACAAAACCTCCCCCTAAGTGCCCAGAGCCCCTTACCTGCCCCTGTCCAGGAAAGTCCACACGACAGAAGGGCCAGCAAGCAGATCAGGTGGCTCACCGGCTGTGCCATCCTCGCTCGGCGCCAGGATCACACAGGGCACTTCCCTGCTCCGCTCGCAGACTCCGCAGGGAGGCGCGCAGGCAGCGATGCGGCCAGAGTGGGGCGCCCCGCGCCTGCCCCCAATCGTGCCCGTCAGGCACCCAGGGAGCCCCGGTGGAAGGGGATGTGAAGGGGCTTCCCTGAGCCGGACGCAGCACGCTCCAATGGGTGGCTGAGAGGAGAGGAGCGGGCTGCCCCAGAGCGGGGAAGGGAGCGCGCCCTGACTCTCTTTCCCGGACACTCAACTTGTGGCACCCTGCAAAATCTGGCACCCCAGCGCCCCGTGCCACTAACGTTTATGAGTAAGACGCCCCTGCCTGAGATAACTCAGTTAAGAGCATGAGACTCTTAAATTCAGGGGTGCCCATTCAAGCCCCACGGCAGGCAATAGATTCCTGTGCTGCAAGATTCCTGCATTGCTGAAGGTTGGACTAGAGTTTCTTCCAAATCCACAATTCTATGATTCTAGTTGATGCGGGGTGTAACATAAGCAGTCAAGTACAACACTTCCTGTTTGCCCAGAGTGGACACGCAGGGGGGTGTTGCTCCACAACAAGGAGGGCTTCCTGTCACACCTGGTCTGGAGCATCCTCCTCCTGTGTGTGACCAGGTAGGTGGGCATGACCCTGGGAGAACCCATAAAAGAGGGTGGTCCACACAGCCATTTTTTTCCTCCTTGATGCCATGCTCTCTTGATACGGATGTATTTTGCTGCCTGCTGGCTCCCAGCCACCAAGACATGGGCTCATTCCCATATGGCAGGCATGTCCAACTTGAAGTTGACTGTGCTCCACGATCCAGTATAAAAACTGGCAGTGATCTACTACCCAGAGATGGGTGCAAGGTGGGCGGGCGCTGGCTGCTTCCCCCAAAGGGGGCAGGGATGGGTGCAAGGTGTTGGGAAACTGTGTACGTGCAGCTACTCAGACAGAGTCAATTAAGGTTTGGCAGACAGCCAGAAGGCAATCTGAAGAAGTCTGCCTGGTGATAACAGAGACATGGAGACCACTCCCTGATTGGTCAAGCTCTCTCAAAGGAGTGATAATTAATGGCCCACAACTGGAATGTGTTAGTTCAGAGTTCGTGAGTTCAGAGTTCTGTGTCAGTGTAGGAGTTGTGAGTCGTGTCAGAGAGAGCTAGCAAAAGATCCGTGTTCTGTTCCTGTAAATAGTCCACTGTATATAATAAACACCTAACTACCAGTTCCTGGTTCCTGCTTCATCTATCCTGTCTGCAGCCAAGTTGCCAATTGCTTCCGTGGATTCTGCGTGTACTCTGCTAGGTCTGACTAAGGTCCTGCAACTAGTCAGAAAGTTGCGAAACACCAAATAGGTAGGTGGGTGAGCGCTGGCTGCTTCTCTCAAGGGGGCAGGGATGGGTGCAAGGTGAGCAACAGGGATGGGTACAGAGTGGGCAGCAGGGATGGGTGCAGGGCAGGTGAGCGCTGGTTGCTTCCTCTGAAGCCAGCTGCTTCCCCCGATATGGCAGGGATGGGTGCAGGGAGGGCTGGTGGGCGCCAACGGGCAGGGGCGGGCGGGCGCACGCACAGCATCAAAACAGCCCCTCCCAACGTCTCCAGAAGGGGTCGGGGGCGATCAACCAGAATTCATTACAGGATCTACCCGTCGATCGCAATCAACGCGTTGGACATGTCTGCCATATGGGAAGAACTCAAACCCTCTTCTGTAACTCTAAGCTAAAGCCTGCCTTCAGGGATCCATCTGTGAACTGGATGTGAGTAAACTTCTTGTTATACTTTTAAAAGAAGCTTCTTGTGTCTTTATTCTTTTTAGGAGGGATAAAAGGGGACTTGCCAAGAACAGAACCTAATCTGAACAAAGCCAGATTGGATTGCTTAAGTAAAGAGATTCAAACGAATCTACCAACTAGCTCCCTGCTATATACAGTGGTACCTATGGTTACGTACTTAATTCGTTCCAGAGGTCCGTTCTTAACCTGAAACTGTTCTTAACCTGAAGCACCACTTTAGCTAATGGGGTCTCCCGCTGCCGCCACGCCGCTGGAGCACGATTTCTGTTCTCATCCTGAAGCAAAGTTCTTAACCCGATGTACTATTTCTGGGTTAGCAGAGTCTGTAACCTGAAGCGTATGTAACCTGAAGCGTATGTAAACCAAGGTACCACTGTATTGGGGAATGTTGCTCTCCTGCAGACTCACAAGCGTGAGTGAGGAAGGATACTATTTAATCAATATATCGTCTCCTAGTATCTACAACATTCCCTTGTTTAAAGGGCATTTTACACTACAATGCCTTCTACACATTCCCTGGCCCCTTGGAAGTGAATGCAAGCAGGATTCATTTGGACTTCAAATTCACAGTTGTGCTCCAAACATGCACACCAATTATTACTCAATTATTTCATTCTTCAATGCAAATACACAAACACACATACACACAGTATTTTCCTCTCCCTGCATTTCAAAAGCAGGTGTCAAGGTTGAGCAGGCATTTGAACTGGAAGCACAGCAGCCTATTTCGTTATAATACCCCAAGTTTCAAGGGATATATCTTGTTGCAAGCAAATTGAAGGCTGAACAGGCAAGTTCAATCATAGCCGATCAATTAAATAGTTCACAATTTGATTCATTTAATAAGACAGCATCTTAAAAAGCAGAGACATCACCTTGCCAACAAAGGTCCGTATAAGTCAAAGCTATGGTTTTCCCAGTAGTCATGTATGGAAGTGAGAGCTGGACCATAAAGAAGGCCGATCGCCGAAGAATTGATGCTTTTGAATTATGGTGCTGGAGGAGACTCTTGAGAGTCCCATGGACTGCAAGAAGATCAAACCTCTCCATTCTGAAGGAAATCAGCCCTGAGTGCTCACTGGAAGGACAGATCCTGAAGCCGAGACTCCAGTACTCTGGCCACCTCATGAGAAGAGAAGACTCCCTGGAAAAGACCCTGATGTTGGGAAAGATGGAGGGCACAAGGAGAAGGGGACGACAGAGGACGAGATGGTTGGACAGTGTTCTCAAAGCTACGAACATGAGTTTGACCAAACTGCGGGAGGCAGTAGAAGACAGGAGTGCCTGGCGTGCTCTGGTCCATGGGGTCACGAAGAGTCGGACACGACTAAATGACTAAATAACAACAAATAATTCACATTGTGTCATGGTAGCGCCAACCCTGCTATATATATATATATATATATATATATTGTTATTTGCTTCGGTAGCTGCTGAAGTGCAAAAGAAAAGAAAAGAAAAGAAAAGAGAATTAAGAGCATGCATACCCAGGAAGAGAAGACAAGCAATTCTCTTCTCACAAAGCCCATATTTTGTTCTATCATCTGCAAGAGCTAACCAAGTCAGGCAATTCCTACAAGAATGAGAATTACCTCTTTTTAGTCCCTATCTTGCTTTTCCAACCTCTTGCTGATAAATTTGACACAGTCACAGGAGGGAAATGTAAGCCAGGAACAGTCATATTAGCGGTTGGCTGGGAAAGTACTTGGAATTTTGCAAGGCCTGGACTCTTATAGACAGTGCAACTCTGCCACCCAGAGGACAAATGCATGAGGTAGCTGAAACTTTTCCTAACCAGACACTTCCCTTTCCACAGCTCAAATAAAATGATGGTCTCTCTTGATAAAATGACAGTCTTGAATGTCAGGCAATTATAGCAGATCATATTATGCCTGTATTAATATTTCAGTCGCACTGCATAATTATTGAAAGAGTGTCTTCTATGTCAAGCAACTCCGATTTAGAATTGTCAGGACTTTTTGAATACAGGGAACAGTTGAAATTCCCAGCATAGAAATAATGTTGCTCCCCATTTATTGAAATGAAAATTGTGTGTCTGCAGCATTCTTTGTAGGTTTTCACAGGCAGAGCATGAGGGTGGTGCCAATTATCCTCAATATATAGTGATTTGAAAGCTAGTGCTTCTGAAGATGGAAGTTCAGTTTAGTTCCTACAGCTAATTGCCACTGACCCAACTCTGCTCCCATTCATTTATCTATTTTAATCCTTCTTTAAATCTTCCTTCCCCCCTTTTTTTTGTTGAGACATTGGGGGGGAAGGGTGGAGGGGAGGAAGATGGGTGGGGGTGGGGTGGGGTGGGGATGTTCCTATTTTGCTTAATGTATGTAGGGTTTGGTGTCAGCATTGCTCATGTAGGTTTTCTGCTGTTCGCTTGTGTTCCTTTGGTGGTGAGAGGGGTTGGGGTTGGCCTAGGGTGTGGTTGTTTGTTTGTGATTGGCTGTGGTGATCTTTGTTTTCGTGTGTGAGTGGGGTGGGTGAGTGTTTTGGATCAGGTTAGCCATATTGATTTGTATGCTGTTGGTGGATTATTGTCATTGTCTTGTTGGGCTGTGTATGTGATAAAGGGGAGCCATACGTAAATGCGTCTTCTTCTGTTTGTCCCCGTGTCAGTTTCAATTTATTGGTTATTTTTTCTAGTAGGGCTGTTTCCCATACTATTTGGTACCATTGGTCCATGCTTACTCCTGACAGGTCTCTCCTGTGTCTGGTTATAGTGTTTCTTTAAATCTTTCTGAACTAAAAGCAAGAGCCACGTTGATACTAAACCTCACAACGTTCCTGAAGAGCAGAGATTCTCCAGCTGTGATTTGCAAGCTCCATTCTGATGGCCAATGGTGCTGACCATTAAACCCTTTGGCACCACTGAGCCTCTTGGGCTTGCCGATCAGAAGGTCAGCGGTTCAAATCCCCACGATGAAGTGAGCTCCCCTTGCTCTGTCCCACCTCCTGCCAACCTAGTACAGGGGTCAGCAACCTTTTTCAGCCGTGGGCCAGTCCACCATCCCTCAGACCATGTGATGGGCCGGACTATATTTTGAAGGGGAAAAATGAACGAATTCCTATGCCCCACAAATAACCCAGAGATGCATTTTAAATAAAAGGACACATTCTACTCATGTAAAAACACACTGATTCCCAGACCGTCTGCAGGCCAGATTGAGAAGGTGATTGGGCCGCATCCGGCCACGGACCTTAGGTTGCCTACCCCTGACCTAGCAGTTTGAAAGCAATGCAGTGCAAGTAGATAAATAGGTACCACTGTGGTGGAAAGGTAAACAGCATTTCCATGCGCTCTGGTTCCCGTCACGGTGTTCTGTTGTGTCAGTAGCGGGTTAGTCATGCTGGCCACATTACCCAGAAAGCTGTCTGTGGACAAACGCCGGCTCCCTCAGCCTGAAAGTGAGATGAGCGCCGCAACCCCAGTTGTCTTTGACTGGACTTAACCTTCCAGGGGTTATTTACCTTACCTTTACCTTTTACCTGGAGGAGCATCTCCACCCCCATCTTTCAGCCCAGACACTGAGGTCCAGCTCTGAGGGCCTTCTGACCATTCCTTCATTGCAAGAAGTGAGGTTACAGGGAACCAGGCATAGGGCCTTCTTGGAAGTGGCACCCACCCTGTGGAATGCCCTCCCATCAGATGTCAAGGAAATAAACAATTGTCTGGCTTTTAGAAGACATCTGAAGGCAACCCTGTTCAGGGAAGCTTTTCATTTTTGCTATGTTCTTATTATGTTGGAAGCTACCCATAGTGGCTGGGGCAACCAAGTCAGATGGGTGGAGTATAAATAATAAAATTATTAATATTATTGAAATATTTGAATCGTGTACAGTGGTTGTAGGCTCCTGATAGACCTCCTCCCTTGCAAAGCTACTGTGGGTTCTGAACCTTTGCAAATTTACAAACACCACCTAACTAAACGGAAAAGAGTTGTACTGTAGTTCAGAATAGATCCCTGCTCTCAACACAGCGCCAAATTTTGCAGGGGGAAATTTGCAGGTGTTTGGCACCGTTTTCGGGTGAATTGGAGGCCGTCAGAATTTTGGCAAAAACCGTGACCTGCAGGTCAGGGTGCCTAGACCTGTTTTCGGTGAAAACCATGACGCGTGGGTAAGGATGCCTAGGAGTCATTTTTTGGCCTACCTGAAAATGCGGCGTTTGCATCGCCAAACGTTGCAGGTGACAATTTGCAGGAGTTTGGCACCGTTTTCGAGTGAATCAGACAATGCCGCAGTTTTGTTGAAAACCGTGAACCAGGTCAGGGTGCCGAGACATTTTTTTGGCCTACCTAGAAACATGGCGTTTCCATTGCCAAATGTTGCAGGAGGCAATTTGCAGGTGTTTGGCGCCATTTTCAAGTGAATCAGACGTCAGAATTTTGGCAAGAACCATGCCCTGCTAGTCATGGCGCTGAGGGCTCAATTTTGGCCTACCTGGAAACACGGTGTTTGCACCACCAAATGTTGCAAGAGGCCATTTGAATGTATTTGGCACCATTTTCAAGTGAATCGGATGTCAGAATTTTGGTAAAAACCATGCCCTGTGGGTCAGGGCGCTGAGGCCTCAATTCTGGCCTAACTGGAAACGTGGTGTTTGCACCATCAAACGTTGCAAGGGGCAATGGGGTGTGTGGGGCTGCTTCATCTCCAAATTCAGCAGCAGATGTTAAGCTAAACCTGGGCTCTCTGCATTGCAGCAGCACATTTAGATCTCCACCCCCAGCTCCCGAACAACCCACTAGATGCTCCCTCCTCAGTCTGTCACCATCTGCCCCTAAAGTAGGTCACCTGAGGCCTGCTTGTAGCCTCAAGCCTTTTTAGAACTTTACGTAAAAGGATGCATCCTTGGAAGTCACATTTTATTTTCACATAGCTTAATAAAGGTAAAAAAAAGGTAAAGCACCCCTGGACGGTTAAGTCCAGTCAAAGGCGACAATGGGGTTGTGGCGCTCATCTTGCTTTCAGGCTGAGGGAGCCGACGTTTGTCCGCAGACAGCTTTCTGGGTCATGTGCCCAGCATGACTAAACCACTTCTGGTACAACGGAACACTGTGATGGAAAGCAGAGTGCAAGGAAACACTGTTTACCTTCCCGCCGCAGAGGTACCTATTTATCTACTTGCACTGGTGTGATTTCAAACTGCTAGGTTGGCAGGAGCTGGGACAGAGCAATGGGAGCTCACCCCGTCATGGGGATTTGAACCGCCGACCTTCCGATCGGCAAGCCCAAGAGGCTCAGTGGTTTAGACCACAGCGCTACCAGTGTCCCAACTACAGCCTGCAGACACATACATTCATGCACCCAGCCCTGTCACCAGCTTCCTTCTGCTTCCTTCCTCCCTTCTTCCTACTGCGACAGCATGAAGATTTCCACAAGTCGAAATGTTGGTGGTGGGTAAGAGTGCAGGACTGTGAGAATAAAAAGGTGCAACTGCATCGACTCTTGATTCCACAATAGATTTAAAGGGGAGGAATATCCAGGTTGCAACACATGTCATCTACTTATAGGGTAGCGTGGCAGGGACAAGGAACCTAAAAGGACTGGGGGAAGATTCAATTTGAAGGGCCTCTGATCTTCCAGATCTTCCCACCTCCCTGAAAAGTTCTGTATAATGGCATTATAGCAGGAAAATAAATTCAAATACTAAGCAAAGGCAAGCCCTTCATGAAAGATTACCAGCAAGATAGTTGAGCTGGAACGGATTCTGCTATGCAGTTATGCAAATGAATGTCAGCCAACACTTGGACCCCCTTCCCCAATCTCCGATGACTATTGAGACCATGTCCCATTGCCACTGTGAAGAAATATGTGGATATTTCTTACAAATGTCTTTTGTACTTGCTAAGTAAAGTGGAATTGGGAAGAGTTCGCTTCCACAAAATTCTCGATCAGCTCTACACTCTTCAAGACTAAGACGCCGTTATTTGACCGACCGTTATTTGTACAACCAGCCACTATTTCACTGTGAAAGCTGCCTTCGTTACTGAACTGTAACTTCAAACAAAAAGATAAAAGCTTGCTGAACATAAAGATTGGCTGCTTTTCTCTGAAAGCTTGCCTTCTGAATCTCACCTCAGTTTTAGATTCTAAGATCTTCGACTGGTGGCCCAGCTACACCCCTATCTGGGCAGGGATAGCCTAACTACTGTTGTCTATGCTCTGGTAACCTCAAGGTTAGATTACTGCAATGCGTTATAAGTAGGGCTGCCTCTGAGGACAGTTTGGAAACTTCAGCTGGTGCAGAATTCAGCGGCCAGCGGTTGCTCACCGGAGCAAGATGGTTTGAGCATATTGCACCCATCCTGGTCCGATTGCACTGGCTACCAATTAGTTTCCAGGCCCAATTCAAAGTGCTGGTTTTTCCCTATAAAGCCTTAAATTGCCCAGGACCGCAATACCTCAAAGACCACCTCTTTCCATATGAACCGACCCGGACCCTGAGATCATCTTTGGAGGCCCTCCTTCATGTGCCTCCTCCTTGAGAGGTCTGGAGGGTAGCAACACAAGAACAGGGCCTTCTCTGCAGTGGCTCCCCGTCTGTGGAATGCTCTCCCCAGGGAAGTTCGCCTGGCGCCTTCATTATGCACCTTTAGGCGCCAGGCAAAAGTGTTCCTTTTTAACCAGGCCTTTGATTGATCCGATTTATATCCTATGTCCTTTTAAAATGTGGTTTTTTTTGGGGGGGTGCTACTGGGTTGTTTTTATTTTTATTAGGTATTTTGTGATTTTATATCTTGAGACCCCTGGGTATAGAGCAGTATATAAAATAGTAATAATAATAATAATAATAATAATAATAATAATAATATGACATCGCACTGCAATATTGTTAGTTTTAAGTTAACACACAAAATTACATCTGGCCCTGAAAAATTACATTAAGCTAGCAGCATAAGATCATACAAATCTGACACATGCAAGAGAGGTGAATTACACGTGTATGTTCATCACTTGGCTGCAAAATCACCCATCGCATCTGAAAGGGTTATTGTAATTATAACACCACATACAGAACTTTCAAATAACTTGCAAACACAATGCTTTTTTAATAATTGTCCATTCACACATCCAAGCTGCCAAGTCATTTACCCATAGTTGCTGATCATCAGCTATTATACATACATGCAGGTGTGGGTGGCGCTGTGGTCTAAACCACTGAGCCTCTTGGGCTTGCCAGTCAGAAGGTCGGTGGTTCGAATCCCCACAACACAGTGAGCTTCCGTTGCTCTGTCCCAGCTCCTGCCCACCTAGTAGCTCGAAAGCACGCCAGTGCAAGTAGATAAATAGGTACTGCTGCGGCAGGAAGGTAAACGGCATTTCCGTGTGCTCTGGTTTCCGTCACAGTGTCCCGTTCCGCCAGAAGCGGTTTAGTCATGCTGGCCACATGACCCGGAAAGCTGTCTGTGGACAAATGCCGGCTCCCTCGGCCTAAAAGCGAGATGAGCGCCGCAACCCCATAGTTGCCTTTGACTGGATTTAACCGTCCAGGGATCCTTTACCTTTACACATACATGTGTGATCCCAACCTTGTTAAAGCAAATACATAAGATTTTATGCTAGAACCAAGGGGTGTAACAGGATAGGACTGCAGTTCTATACAATCCCTTGGAAAGAAGACCCACTGAACCTGGACGGCTGATTCCTACTTAATAGCAAACAACGATTTGGTCCTATGTGAATGACCTCAATGTTCATGCGTTCCCTCCAAATTAGGATTGTGAACCGGCTTCAAACTAACTTGGTCTCGAAAAGCGGAAGGTGCAAGTAGTAGTGTTCTGGTGTGGCATTTGGTTTATGCTAAAAGAAGAACAAATTAAATGAATCAACAGCAAACAAGAAGAGGGGAAGAGAAAGTGTACAAAGCACAAAGCTTATTTGTGTAGCAGTTTGGCATGATATCTAACCGAATCGGGGGGACTTGCTGCAAAAGTAAACATGCTCGACTGACAATTTGTTTCAAAACTGACTATGCCCAATAAGAGGATTTAGTGTTATTAATACTTATGCTCACTCCAATAAAATATATAAAATGAAATACAGGCATCCACAATATAACGGCAAGTACCAGTCATGGCAGGCCATTACCTCTAACAAGCAAGAATTTGGGGGGGTTGGACTGGAATGGCTAAAATCAGAACAAGTCAATGCACAATAATATTTTCAATTTATTATCTTTGCCACAGTACAAATATTCACAAATCAAACATCCGTCGTCTGTCAAAGTATGTAAACAAGTGCCCACAGTTGTCCCTATCCCAGTTTTAAGGTTGTGAATGTCTTAAAAAGTCCTTCAAAATCAAGTTTTGAATTTTGTCATTTGAGAATGGAATCAGGAGCCTCTTCTTTTTATAGTAAGTCTTTTTTTTTTTTAACCATTCAGCCTGTGAAATGCAGTAAAATCACAGTGAAAGCCCTGGATAAACATGATTTTTTACAACAGGACCCAACCCATTAGGTTAATAAATGCATTTAAAGAAGCATTATGTTGGCAAAACGAGGTTCCAGTTCCAGAAATCAATTGTTAGAAATGCTAGCTTCTACATTAAAAACAATTTTAAAAAATAACCATGAACCAACCCATCTCTTCCATCATTTTACAAGTCTAAACAGTTTCACTTGCAAAGATACTTTCCAGTCAGGAAAACAGTAGTGCAATTTAAGTAGTTTTACTTCATTAAAAGTTACTGATGTCCAGTAATGCAAATGCCATAGCTTCTGTGGAAAGATAAGAAGATGCTTCAGTAAACAAGAAAAAACTTTGGCAAGCCCAGACAGGCTTACTAGTCCGTTAAAGCTTGTGTTAAAGTGTTGTGGTGTTTTTTTTTTTAAAAATGGCGTTTTTATATAAACTAAAAAAAAAAAAAAGCAGAAATAAATAGACAAATGACTGTAAACTGTCTTGAAATTAAAAATTTTCAATGACAGCTGGCACAACTTTACCATAAAGTCATTTAAAACAGAAGAGGAATTGACCTAAGAGGTTTTCCTGCTGCGGCATCCAAGCCCAGAAAACAAAGAAAACTACATTCTTAATTTAAAAAAAAGAAAAGAAAAAAGAAAACAACAAGTCTAACGATGCCACGATTGCGCATTTTCCTCCGGCAGCCTCACTTTGACTTCTTCTTAAAGAGGCTTTTTATTTTGGAGGCCTTTTTGTTTCGCTCTCCATTCTGGCAGAGGTCCTGTGGGGTGCTACTTATCCGAGGGACAGCCGAAGTTTCGTGACCCGTTTTGCTTTCGCTGCTGGTGGAGGAACAAGAGGTGTGGCGAGGCTTGGGGACGGGGGCACTGCTGGAGAGCTGGTTCATGCTGCACGACTTCTCCAGAATGCCATTGTACACCTTGTTTGCGGGACTGAAGATCATACTTTTAGTTTCCGTCATGCCAACGCAGTCAGGGGAACCCCTGGAAATATCGGCCGTCAGGGAAGAAGAGTCTCCAGTAGACGACTCTTCCAATGAGAGTTCCTCTCGTGATATTTTCTGAGGTGACAAAGGTTGATATATTTCAAGGCTCGAAGGAGGAGATTGTTTCCTTCCAGAAGAATTTAAGGAGTCACATTCAGAAACTGTATCTTGTACTTCCCTGCAGCAAAGAGGAGACAATTGTAAGGTGTCAGACTGTTCCATTTAAGGATCTCTCTCTCTCTCTCTCTCTCTCTCTCTCTCTCTCTCTCTCCCTCTGTCAATAATCAAATTACCTACTTCATTAAATCTTCCAAATCCTGAGTTTACACACAAACACACACAAAACCTTTACTTGTCAGAAACAAAAACTGCAAATGGCAAGGCCCATCATGAAATAGGTTATTTCCCGTGTCAGATATTCAGGGTCCAAAGAGCGTCCGCAAACTGGAACACTCACTTCCAGGTTTGCAGCATTCGGGAACCAAAACATTCGACTCGCAAGGCGTTCGGCTTCCAAGGTATGCGGAAACAATCAATCTACTCCTTCTGCACTAAAATGATTTTTTAAAAGAGCCAACTCAGTTCTTGTTTATCTGACCCTCCCCAGGATTCATAAAATTATAAAGTTGTGTAACTGCTCACCCCCCCCCCCCAATCTCTCTTCAAAACAAGGCATCAAGCAGTTCACTGCACAGAGACTCTGCTAGCCGAAGATGGCCCTGGCACCACAAGAAACACAGTGCTCAGAACAGTCTCCTCCACTGGCTGCATTGTCAGCCATGACTTCATCACCTCAAGGTCAGATTTCTGTTAGCAGCTTTTATGTCGGGAATGCCCTTGTAGACCGTGCCAAGTGTAGCCGCCTGCCTGCTGTAACAGACGAGTCTCTAAGGGCACATTAAATCTGCATTTCAAGCCCTGAATACCTTGCATCTTGCATACCACAGAGGGCACAGGGGAGTTAACAGTCTTATCGCAATCTTCCAGATCTAAACGGAAAAGATCCTTTGCAAATCCTTCTGGTGTGTCCAAGTCTGGACAGCGAGGGCACATAGACACTTCATGGAACTAGCTCTAACCGAAACCGCCATGCTAGCGTCCCCAGTGCCCATACCATTGCTTGTCAGCAGTGAAGTAAATTGCCTCTTCCTCCTCTTCTGTACGGTAAGCAGCGGGGCAGCTGGACACAGAAAGGATGTCTGGATCTGCAGAGTGCAAAGTAGCTTGGGCGTGGGGAGGATGCGGTGTTTGTGCTGTGTGTTGCGACTGCGGAGACGACGGCATGACGCTTCGCCGGGAGCGACACATGCTACTGCTCCTTGCTAAGGTGCTCGTTTTCACGACGGACCCTGAAAACGACAAAACAATGTTATTGAAAAATCAACCAGCTGCTCTAAGTTATCAACCGAGCCGTTACTCTGTTCCAGGCAGGCAGAATTTGCAAATAGTCCTATCTGCACGAGCCCACAAATGATTTTGAGTAGAAGCAGCAGCAACCATAGACTTCATTTTAATCTTGAATAATATATCCTTCCTTCCTTCCTATTAATCCATACTTAAAATACATCAGCAAAAGAGACTGGCAAGGGCAAGGCAGGTGTAAAACTGACCTCCACTTGACGGAATTTCACAGAAGGCTCAGTTATCATTTTGAAGTCTTACTGGAGAAGGTCACAAGGGAAGTCACAAACTTATGATGTTGGCAGCAACACCTGACTCAAATATTTAACAGGAATCTGTAACATCTCACTAAATGTATTATGATCAATGGGATGGATGGAGAGGAATTCTATGAACATCATCTATTCATTTTAAAGGTTTATTTTTTAAAAGCTTTAGCAAGAGTGCCCACCAAGAAAAACTGTATCTGTGAAATGAGCCTTAGGTTACCTATGATATCTGAAACAGTATCAAAGGAGCTGTGGAAAACAGTTAAAATGTGAACCAAAAAACAACTTCAAAATTGATTGACTGTCCAGTTGAAGAGTGTTGCTGATTAGATGATGGGACTTCAGGATATTGTTCAGGCCCGGATCAACCTGATCACAGTTGTGCTATGCTCTGTGAGTGCAGCTTTCTCCCAACTGAAGCTGAGAGTGCTTGAGGACCAGGACATTCGCAGGTAAACCAAAATGCTTGCTTACAAAGCTATTGTACTACAAACTTTCCTGTACACTTGTGAAACATAGACCACTTCTAAACACCATCAACTCCTCGAAAGAGTCCATCAACGGTGTCTCCAAAAAATTTTACGTATCACTTGGGAAGACTAATGGCAGTGTACTGGAAGAAGCAAAGATCACCAGTGTCGAAGCAATGGTTCTTCAACATCAACTTTGTTGGACTGGTCATGTTGTGCAGATGCCCGATTATCATTTTCCAAAGCAACTACTCTATTCCCAAGTTAAGAATGCTAAGTGTAATGTCAGTGGACAGCAAGAGAGGTTTAAAGATGCTCTCAAGGCAAATCTAAAAAAAAATCTAAAAAAATGTAGTATAAACACCGACAACTGGGAATCACTGGCCTGCGAGCGCTACAACAGCCTTTATCAAAGGTGTCATGGACTTTGAAGAAGCACGAACTCAGGACAAAAGGGAGGAATGAGCTAAGAGGAAGGCACGTTTGGCAAACCCTCACAGTGATCAACTCCTGCCTGAAAAACCTATGTCCACACTATGGAAGGACGTGTGGATCCAGAATTGGCCTCCACAGCCACTTATGGACAGATTGTTAAGACCACGTTCATGGAAGACTATCTTACTCGGGTACGAGTGACTGCCAAAGAAAAAGATGATGTTGCCCTCTGCAAATATCAGCAATTACATCAGATGTAAACCAAACCAAAATAATTTTCAACTGCTGCAGATCAGAAGCAGAGTGGTTTGTTTTGTTTTGTTTTTTTTAAAAGGCTTTATCAGTAAAATCAAACAGCCCTCAGAATCTCAAAAGGTTAGGGCGGCAGTAGAGGGAAACAATTGTTTTGCCAGCCATAGAAATGAAAAGTTTGGTGGGGGGAATGTGATACAGGTTTTGAAGAAAAGATGTCTACAATCAGCTCTGAAAATGAAGTTTAAAAGGAACAGCATTAAAAATGCCCTCCTCTGCACAGCAGAACCCTAGTAAGACTCTTAATCTCTGAGACACTCTCCCCTTTCAGGCTTCCCAGAAACAAGAGCGCCCAACAAGCAGCTTTCTGTTGCAACTTCCAAATGAGAGCCCTTTCTTTTATTTCCTACAAAAGCAGAAAGGAGAAAGCTCCATCCACAAAGCCAGCATTTCGAGGCTGCCTGCGAGAGAGAAAGCAGCTCTTTAAGCCCCACACTGTGCACAAAGAAGCACAGTGCTAAAATTTGAAACCCTGAGCATGTGGCTGTTCTTTTCTCCTTTTTTGGGAAACTAGCGGCTGGGAAGGGAGAGCTTCCGGCTCTTTCCAGGAAGCAAGCCTCCAGAGTCCCATTTCCCCTCTGCCTTTTAAATGGGAAGAGCTGGACTCGACTAAAAGAGCACACCTTCTCTGCTTCCTTCCTGGAAGAACATGTTTTGTTTTCAAAAGATTCCCTCCCAGTGGATTTTTCATTCCTATAAATATAATTCACTCTCAGTTTCAAAGCTCTTATACTGTCCATTATGTGGGATGTAAATGGATGTAAGTAAACCTTACATCATTACTTTCTAAAAGAAGACTGTTGTGTCATTCTTTAACAGGAAGAATCCAATCTGGACAAGCCAGACTGGACTGCTTAACTCAAATGGTTCTAACGAATCCATCAGCTAGCTTCCTGCTATGTACAAGGGAATGTGCTCTCCTACTAGCTCACTAGCGTGAGTGAAGAAGGATAATACTTAATCAATATATCATCTCCTACTATCCTCAACATTCCCACACATTAAACAGCTGGGGTTCCATATGCCAAATGTTTCTGCTTTTCCATATTTCCTAGCATCTTTGTTCTGCTGAATCTTGCTAACCCCTCTGACCCATCGCTTCATTTGGTATTTCATTTTGCCAATACTTCTAATGGTTGTAGTTATTTGCCAAACTCCTGTGTATCTCCAGGCATTCAGTGTCTTCTTAGATATACGGCCACATACCATGAAACTGAGAAACGATAGGAGGAGTGTCTTCGTCAAGGTCATCTACACCCCCGGCAATTGGATACGGCGGGATGGAAACTCGTGGCATTACCACCCAACTATGATCAGAGTAAAGTGATGAAGTCAGACTCGGTAATCCTGAGTTATGTGCTATCTGGAAGCCACAGATCTTCTCAATCTGCTGCCATCGGTAGAGTCGCTCTCTCAAACAAGTGGTTAATTCAGAAAGTGCTTTCCTAGGAAACAACAGAAGTTTGCGTTTGTTTGGGGGGGGTTTCCTCTCCAAATTATGCATTTGGGGATATTTATGATCAGCCATATTAATGTATACAGTACTATCGTTCTTCGGGAGCTACAAACAAACAAACAGTTACATTATAGAATCTGGTATTTTCAATTTAAAATGCAGCCCACATTAAAAGGTCAAAAAAAGGTAAAGGACCCCTGGACGGTTGAATCCAGTCAAAGGCAACTATGGGGTTGTGGGGCTCATTTCGCTTTCAGGCCGAGGGAGCCGGCATTTGTCCATAGACAGCTTTGAAGGTCATGTGGCCAGCATGATTAAACCGCTTCTGGCGGAGCAGGACACAGCGGCGGAAACCAGAGAAGCACACGGAAACGCCGTTTACCTTCCTTCCGCAGCGGTACCTATTTATCTACTTGCACTGGCGTGCTTTTGAACTGCTAGGTTGGCAGGAGCTGGGACAGGACAATGGGAGCTCACTCCATCGCAGGGATTCAAACTGCCGACCTTCTGATCACCAAGCCCAAGAGGCTCTCTGGTTTAGACCACAGTGCCACCAGCATCCCAATTTAAAAAAATAAAAATCTTAACATTAAAATATTGAGCACTACAGTATCAACCAAGTTTATGCATTGAGCACAAGGGGCATCACCCACTAGGCAGTTCTCTTACTTTGCTTCCAGAATCTTGTGGTCCACTTCATCGAGAGAAGAGCTGTGTGCAACATGTAATGTCCCAAAGACGGTACTTCTCTTTTTCTTAATCTTTTCTGCCTATTATTAAAAAACAAATATGAAGCCAAGTTTACATATACAGTGCAATGGGTAAAGAGAAATATATACCTTTTTTATTTAACCGATAGGATTTGGGAGACGTTACGAGGTTAAACTATAGTGACTCAAACTATAGTGACTATCTCAAGGCAAATCTAAAAAAAAAAATGTAGTATAAACACCAGCAACTGGGAAACACTGGCCTGCAAGCGCTCCAGCTGGAGAACAGCCTTTACCAAAGGTTTGAAGACGTTCAAACTCAGATCGAAAGGGAGAAACATGCTAAGAGGAAGGCACGCTTGGCAAACCCTCACCATGATCAACTCCCACCCGGAAACCTATGTCCCCACTGTGGAAGGATGTGTGGATCCAGAATTGATCTCCACACTCACTTATGGACTCACTGTTAAAACTGTGTTTATGGAAGACACTCTTACTTGGCTACAAGTGATCACCGGAGGAGGAGGAGGAGGAGGAGAGGATGAAAAAGAAGAAGAAAACGATAGTGACCTAGGAATAGCATATCCAAAGAGACATGCTGTCCTATCACAATCTCTAAAATAGAACAAAAACTCCCTTAAGGTTTCCCATCTTTACATAAGCGAGAACAGCTAGGGGCATAGTCAAAGGTATTCTCAACAGGTAACTCCACAACTATGAAACTCCCCCAAACCAGAGACACGCCAAAAGTGTCTTTTTAAGGTGAGATTAGCATTCATTTATTTCTTTTATTAAAATGCTTTATGAACTGCCTTTAAACACAATTTGCAGATATTGCGTTAATCTGAGTAACTTATGTTTGCTGCCTCAAAGGGTATCGATCCTGGACTTTAAGCCAAAGCACAAAGTTATAAAACGTAAAACATGTAAAGCTGGGCTGAACTCAGAAAACTGTGGGCAGGCTAGAATAGAGTAGCAGGAGCAGCTGCCCGGGGCACAGCTCTTAGGAGGGCGGCGATACAGTAGCAGGAACAAAATGAGACAAAAATGTGATGCCCCAGAGTTGTAACTGTCCTTTTTGCTCAAAACTTAAACTTGCAGGAGGCAAGGGTACACACACATACATCTAGTTGCAAACCCACATCCCGAATTGTATTAGTTCAGTGATGAAATCAACAGAGTGCACACTGCTTTTGATTGCGAGGGCTCAAAAATGAACAATACCTCATCCTTGGCAATTGCCAATTGCATTTCTGCATTTTGTCTCTTAATGTTGTAGTACTGCACTTCCACTTCGTGCGTGAGCTGGAGCCATTTCTGCAGCGCATCAGGAACAGACCAATTGCTTCTCAGTTCAAACTCCTTCTCGGCCTTTTTTAAGGCCATGCGGACCTAGTTGTCAGAAGAAATATGCAAAGATATTGAGACACCTAAGCCTGAAGTGTAAAAATGTTTTTAAAACAGCTTTTGCCCCTTAACACTTTGCATCAACGCTGAGTCACTGAGTATTACTATATAATATGGTTGGTTGGTTGATTAATTGATTAATCAACTAAAATAGATTTTTTAAGATGTTCCAGATAGAAGATTTCGGAATTTCTCAGGATTAAAGTAATTAATTTAAAAACACCACTACATGCAGAAATTATAGGTGGTGGACCCCATATTTAAAGAGGCATTTGTTTACTCATGCAAAAGAGAGAAAGCCTTATCTAAGGTGTTGGCTACTGTGGTGTGTGCATCATCTTAGTACCAAAGGCACACTTTATTCTTTTCAGGACTAGTGCTTTTATTTATACAAATTTAAAGGTAAAGGTAAAGGTACCCCTGCCCGTCAGGGCCAGTTGTGACCAACTCTGGGGTTGCACGCTCATCTCGCTCAAGAGGCTGGGAGCCGGCGCTGTCCGAAGACACTTCCGGGTCACATGGCCAGCGTGACGAAGCTGCATCTGGTGAGCCAGCACCAGCGCCGCACACGGAAACGCCGTTTACCTTCGCGCTAGAAAGCAGTCCCTATTTCTCTACTTGCACTTAGGGGTGCTTTCAAACTGCTAGGTGGGCAGGAGCTGGGACCGAACGACGGGAGCTCACCCTGCCGCGGGGATTCGAACCGCCGACCTTTCGATCAGCAAGTCCTAGGCTCTGTGGTTTAACCCACAGCGCCACTCGCGTCCCTACAAATTTATATAGCTTTAATTGCAGGATGAATAAATTAAAACTCATATGAGTAATTTCTCTGGGTAAGACCCCTTGAACATAAGCCCTATCATACTAAAGAAGAATGGCAACTTAAACTGATGGAATATGCACAACTTGCAGACCTAACACAAAGAATAAGAGAACGTTTAAAGAAGATTGGAAAATGTTTATTGAATATATGGAGGAAAATTGTGTTTATTTGAAAACGTGGGCAGCATTAAGATAAATTCAACAGTGTACTGTAAATAAGTTTTGATAGATCCAATAATAGAATACCAGATGGTTCAGTTTATATAAAATATTCAGGGATTTATGTGATGCAAAATGAACCATGGACAGAGAAGAAGGGAAGTCACTGATATTTTAAGGTTGTTTAAATGAATATTCTAAAATGTAAAACAGGAAAATCAATAAAATTGTGAAGATAAGCCCTATCAGTGTCCTTGAACAAATGCGGTGTTTCAGTTTTCTTTCCCTATTATTTCTTTAGACTGCATGTGGGTGATCTGCAGCCTGCAGGCAGCCCTTGGGCACCCATGGGTGTAGCCCCCAAGCCTCCAGGGGACACACCCACTTTCCACACTGCTCATTCATCAGCTGCACCGTGGGGAAAAGATTCCTGTTCCTGCAATGCTGAACAGCAATGAGGTGACAATTTCAGCTGCATCAGGATTGCTGGGAAGTGCAGGTTAAGCCTTGGGACACCCCGGGGATGCTAATACAACTAGGGAGTGGAATATTAAAGTCTGTGAGTGTGTGTGCCAGTTAGTGTGAAAGAGAGAAAGAGAAATAGAGTGAGAGAGTGGGGGAGCTGTGTGTGGAGCCAAGCTGTTACTCCAAAGGTAAAGGGACCCCTGACCATTAGGTCCAGTCGTGCCCGACTCTGGGGTTGTGGTGCTCATCTCGCTTTATTGGCCGAGGGAGCCGGCGTACAGCTTCCGGGTCATGTGGCCAGCATGACTAAACCGCTTCTGGCGAACCAGAGCAGCACACAGAAACGCCGTTTACCTTCCCGCCGGAGCGGTACCTATTTATCTACTTGCACTTTGACGTGCTTTCGAACTGCTAGATGGGCAGGAGCAGGGACCGAGCAACAGGAGCTCACCCCGTCGCGGGGATTTGAACCGCCAGCCTTCTGATTGGGAAGTCCTAGGCTTTGTGGTTTAACCCGCAGCGCCACCAGCGTCCCTGTTACTCCAAAGTGTATAGTTAAAAAGAGGGCTACCAGAGGAACTTTTAAGTGTATAGATGCAGAGCTGCAAATTCAACTCCCCTTGCAATATGATACGGGGAGGGATATTCCTGATGGTGTGGAAGAAAAAAGGGGGAAAGAGGAGGAGGAGGACATGGTGAGTGGAGTGGGGTTGGGTGGCAATGCTTCTAATTCTTCTACTTAGTGTATGTGTGGGGTTTTGTGTCAGCATCACTTGATGAAGCTGGGCACCTACAGTGTACAGCTCAAAGGCTCCAGTTCTGACTATTTCCTTTTACTGATTGTTACATTTCTCTACCAGTTTCAGCTTTGTATGTCTAAACTACCTTTCTGGAATTGATCTCAGTTTGCTTCTCTCATTTACGATTTCATCGTGTCCCCTGCTCCAATGCTACAGTGCCATTAAGTGGCTGGAAAAGGTACAACTCTGCGTGGGCTGAGATGGTAGATTTTATTTGCAAATACCTGCACCAGCTCCTCTTCTGCATATTTAAGCCTGCTGAGTTCACATTCAGCTCCTTCCCTCAACTCTCTCAGCCGACAGGCTTCCCGTTTTGCATCGCTGATTTCATCCATCATCTTGCGCTCCAGGTTTTGCTTTTCCACAGCAACAGTCCGATTTTCCTCCTGTGCTTTTTCAAGCCTTCAAAGTAGACATTTTTTTTCCACAAGTTAATAGTGTTTGTTCAGTTCCGTTCATGCCTCAATTGATTGGACAAATAATTTAAGCTACTCTGTGGCATCACCAAGCGACATGTCACTAAACCTCTCAATATGTGTGAAAAGAACACCAGAGGGTTACCTGTCTCTCTCAACAAACTTAGATATGCTTTCTGTCAAGTTACGATGCTAAGATTCAGGACCGCAATACCTCAAGAACCGCCTTTTTCCATATGAACCTTCCCAGACCCCGAGATCATCTTTTGAGGCCCTCCTTTGTGTGCCTCCTCCTTGAGAGGTCCAGAGGGTGGCAACATGAGGACAGGCCTTCTCTGCAGTGGCTCCCCATTTGTGGAAAATCTCCCCAAGGGAAGTTTGCCTGGTGCCTTCATTATGCACCTTTAGGAGCCAGGCAAAAACATTCCTTTTTATCCAGGCCTTTGGTTGATCCGATTTACATCCTATGCCCTTTTTAAAATGTGGCCCTTTTCACAGGGTGTGTGTGTGTGTGTGTTATTGGGTTGTTGTTTTTATTCTGATTATATATGTTGTGATCTTTTCTGCGAACCGCCCTGAGACCTCCGGGTATAGAGCAATATATAAACTCAATAAATAACAATAATAAGGCAAGGACATTCAGATTTGTGAAGAACATCAGAACTCATACATTAACAGGAATGTTGGTGTAGTTTAGTGGCTAAATGTAACTTGAGTAGTCTCCTCGTCATACATCACCTTAATCATGAATTCACTACATGGAACAGGCAAAGTCCTGCAATATTTTCACACTAAATGGCCTTTCAAGGCTGTCATAAGGATGCTGAATACCCTAAAGTATTGTCTGTTTTTTACGTACCTCTCTTGCAAATCGCACAGACTCTGTTCTGCTGTTTGAAGGCTTTCTAAATCTTTCATCATTTTTGTCATATGCTCTTTCGAAGTCTTGTTCTGAGTATAAGCAAACCAGCAGCCGCCGACGCCGATCACTATAGAAATGGTGAGGATGAAATCTTTCATCCAGTTGTGAGGCGGTCCTGAAAAATGCAGTTGTACGTGAGTTAAAGAGATAGATCATCTAACAAGATTGGGCTGATTTGGATACAATGCCAAACCAGGGTTTAGTGCTACACAAGCTGCAACAAGCCATGAGCCCATACGCTCCCCTCCAGCATGGCTCTGTGAGTTCAGAAACTTCCACTTCCATTTTAGGTCGACTAGTTTGTCGAAGTTAAAAAAAAAATTACAAGCTGCAGTTAATCTTAAGTATGGTTAGTGCTCAGCATAATTTTTTCCCCTCTCTCTCCTGGCAACATGTCTGCACATGTGTCTTAAAGAAGAGTCGCTGTAATCCTGAAAGGGTCAAACCAAGTTAAATTAAGCTGGCTTGTTTTCACTAATCATGCCTAAGATTAACTGCAGCAGCAGTAGAAAACACGTGGTGCCGAGAAAAAGGTTGGTGTGCAGCGTTCTTTGGTGCAGCCAGTGATTTTTTCTGACAAAACATTCCAGAAAGGAGTACCAACATCTTTGCTTGGGATGCCACTGCTGCCTGCTAGCCTTTGCCTGCCCTGGGGCTTACTTAAAAAAACAAAAAAGTTCAGGGGGGGGGGAGGAGCAATGAAGTTATCATCATATGGCTGCCACAGCCTTCTTAAAAGGAGCAAGTGCCTCCTTCATCCCATGCTAGCTGGAGATATGGGGGAAGTGGCTGGGGATGTTCCTGCAAACTCAGGCTGCCACTGCCTGCCAGCCAGCCACAAGTACCTCTTTCACTCCATGCTGGGGTTTTTTTATTATTATTTTTAAAAAAGGTTAGGGTGGAGCAGTGGGATCCTCACACACTCAGGCTGCTGTTGTCTGCCATCGATGTGGAACTGGTGGCAGGTGCTTCCTCTGCCCGAGGGAAGGCCTTTTTCTGAAGGAGGGGCTATGTATGAGAGAGGAAGAGATGTATTTTGTGATATTTGGTGGGAGGGAGAGTTCTATACGTTGTCTGTGCGAATGAGAGAGAAAAGGAGGCATGCATGTGAGGTCTCCTAGGGAGAGAGGTACATCTGGACAGAGAGGAAGAGATCTATGTGCGGCCTGTGTGTGAGAGAGAAGGGGGAGCTATGTGTGCATTTGTGGCGTGTGGGACAAAGAGAAGGAATTATATCTGTGAAGTGCATGTTTGTGAGTTGCATAGGGAGATGGGCATGTATTTGTGCTCTGAGTACATGCATGCGCTCGGTGTAAAAAAAAAAAAAAGAGGTAAAGGTACAGGATCCCTAGACGTTTAAGTCCAGTCAAAGGTCACTATAGGGTTGCCCATCTCGCTTTCAGGCCGAGGGAGCCGGCGTTTGTTCACAGACAGCTTTCCAGGTCATGTGGCCAGCAGAACGAAACTGCTTCTGGTGCAACGGAACACCGTGACGGAAACCAGAGCACACAGAAATGCTGCTTACCTTCCCGCTGCAGCGGTACCTATTTATCTACTTGCACAGGTGTGCTTTCGAACTGCTAGGTTGGCAGGAGCTGGGACAGAGCAATGGGAGATCACTCTGTTGCGGGGATTCAAACCGCTGACCTTCTGATTAGAAAGCCCAAGAGGCTCAGTTTTTTAGACCACAGTGCCACCCACTCCCCATGTGCTCTGTGTGCGCATCAGAGGTAAGAGGGAATGCGGCTGGCCATCTTGGGTCCCCCCCCCACCGGTAGTGGGGAATGCTGCCTGTTGTTATTAGATAACCTCTCTCTCTCTCCCTCCCTCTCATTTTCTCGGGGTTTGGGTTGGGTGTAGTATCATTGGCATGGTGGGTGTGTAAAAGCAACATTGTGTGATTGCCACAAACAGGAGCAGCAGAGCACTGCACTAACTTCTCGTGGCAAGCATGAGGTGGAGGAAAAGTCAAAGAGAAATGTCCTTGGCACCAATCGTGATTTTTAATTCTTTCTAATAAATGCCATCCATAAAATGTCAAATTTCAATTAAAAAGTTGATACTAAAATACAAAATGAAAATGTGTACCACAAATTCAGTAGAGAAGGGGGAGGGGCATAGAAAGAAGGGCTGGGTGGGATCTAGACATTTTTCAATTTATCAAGGTATGAGTACCATTGTGGTGGTGGTGTTATTTTTATTAGGTATTTTGTGGTTTTATATCTTGATTTTATTCTGTGAACGACCCTGAGGCCCCCGGGTATACAAATAATAATAATAATTTTTACACCCCCCCCCCCCAAAAAAGGTTAATTCAGAATTTGACAGCCCACTTGCCATTTCCTTTCACTTAAAAACAAGCAAATGAAATGATGGTTTGCATCTACAGTTTGTCTGAAACAAGGCAGCTTCAAACCACGCAATGAAACTGGTTTGCTATAATCAGATGACTCATAGTTTAGGATTTAGATGTAATGCTAAATTGTGGTTCATCTAAAGCAAGAAGTGAAAGCTTCCTAACTCCTTATGACTGCACTAGAGGATAAAATAGCACACAAATCCAAGACTTACCTAGGCTTATTCCTGTCCTGATCAACCATGGTTTATTTTTATACTCAAAACACACCCGCTGAAGGATACCCACAATAGTATCATTGGGCATATCCCTCAGAGGAATTAGCTAGCCTAAATATTAATGTAAATCACAGTTCAACAGAACAATTCTTTCTGCTAGCAGTTTAAAGGTGTGTATGTGGGGAGGAGGCAGAGAGAGGAAATAATACTAACGTGTGAGAGGTCCAAATAAGACAACATCCAAGGCCTTCAGTTGTAGTTTCTGCCGGTGGCTCCGATCAATTATTTTCAACTGAGAGATCATAAATGCGGCTTCATTAACTGCTATCCTGTACACAATAAAGCAGGGATTTTATGTTCCTTGTCCTGAGAGCAACTGTTAGAGACACAACTAAAAATGCAGATTCTATTGTGTGCAGTAACTCAAAGTCACTGAGAAATAGATTATGTTGTGTGGTTTATCAAATTTCATGTACAACACTAAACCAGGGATGGTAGATTTTAATGTACCAAACTAACATCAAGTTTGGCATTAACAGAATGTCTTTGTTTAAACCAATATAGCATGAAACTATACAGAACTGAATGACTTTGTCAGTTTAAGTGCAATAATGTACCATCAAAAAGGCAGATTTCTTAGGCTAACAATGTTTCAGATGTAAGAAATGTTTAATCTTAATGTTTAATATATTTCACTAAGCATGATCTGCACAGAGAGCCCGACACTGCAGGAGCACCCAAAAAGGTACAAAACTTAGCAAGGCTGAAAAATTCACCTTGGCAATGTTGTTCCTTTGACGTTATTTTCTCTGAAAGTCTTCTCATACTGAGGGAGTTCAACAAATTCTACCAGCCACTGAAGAGTCTCCTCCTGCGTCCAGTTGTGAACTACAACACAAACACAAATACTATTTTACACTGGCTAGATTATCAAGAATGAAAGCAACCGTACAAATAAAAAAGCAATGGCAAGTTATTGGCAGGTTCGCCGTCTTCATCATGTGCTCATCCAAGTCAAGATTACAGAAAGATTATCAAGAAGTAATTCTTAAAAATATTTCATTATTAAAAATTCCATGGCATGATTGAAAAAGAAAAGGTCTTGTGACTAGTGAAGTGTACACAGAGTTCTTGATCCTGTTATTCTTCAACTCATACTGTGGAACAAAGCGGATGCAAACAGGTTGTATACCCACATAAGGGAAGATCTCTACTCGAGTTTCGTAGAACATCATGTGGGTCCATGATATTTTGGTGACACAGAGAGCATGCTAGTTGGGCAATGAGAAAATTAAAGAAAGCAACATACAAATCCTAAAATACTACTGATAATTAAAACTTAAAAATACAGTACCATATAGACTGGTATCAATCTCAATTTCAACCATGTTGCTCCTTAAATATAATAATAATAATAATAATAATAATAATAATAATAATAATATAGTCACTCTGGGTGGCTGCCAACAGAATATTAAAAACACGATAAAACATCAAATATAAAAAAATTCCTAAACAGAGCTGCCTTCAGGTATCTTCTAAAAGTCAGATAGTTGTTTGTTTCTTTGACATCTGGTGAGAGGGTGTTCCACAGGGATGGGTGCCACTACCGAGAAGGCCCTCTGCCTGGCTCCCTGTAACCTCGCTTCTCGCAGGGAGGGAACCGCCAGAAGGCCCTTGGCGCTGGACCTCAGTGTATCCAAAATGAACAAAGAGGAGCAACCAGCAGGCTCATAAGAACTCCAAAGTCTCAGAAGACAACACTTTGAAGTCCATTCACCTTCCCAGCCAAACCCAACACTGACTGAGCATGCTCAGTGGGTAAGGCGAGAGAGAAAAGGGGAATGGTACGGGGTGGCTCCACAGACGAAGCCTGCACAGAAGCATTCCACACTGCAACGTTTTGCATCCGCTAATCGCCTACATAACAAAACAATTAAAATGCCCAGTGTTCACCCAGCTAAAGGGTTTATCTTTATCTTCCCATGCAACGCTTATTAATGTGAAAGCTAGTGGCTTGGCTGGGATAAGGCTCTCTACGTTCAAGACCTTGCAGACAAGAAAGCACAATCGCTTAAATATAGAAGGAACCGTAACCTTGGCCTCAGCTGACAGCTTTAGGAACTGCATGATGCCATCACAACAAGCTAGTAACATTCTCACTGGAATACTAAGAGTGCTTTTAACATGCCAAAGTGCTTGCTCCCACCCGGCGCAATCTATTCTTTTCTTTCTTTCAAAAAGAAGGGCATTCTTGTTTCATGATTCACGAACCGCCAGATGATAACCGTCCTCATGGCAGAGGAAACCAAAGTCAGCCTTAAAAATACCTAGGCTCAGAGCCATAGCTAGGTGATCTTGCACCCCTGGCAGAACTGTCCAGATTGCACCCCCTAGCCATGGACAAATTAACTCTTCTTTCCACCTCTCCTCCAACCCCCAACCCCCATTCAATTCACCCTCTATTTAAAACCATTTCTTATGAGGCAATAATCAATATTTATGTTTATGGACATATTTTTAGCCGATTTTGCGGGGGGGGCATTGGCTGCGCCCCTGGCAGGGGCCCACCTCACCACCCCCTAGCTGCGGCCCTGCCTAGGCTAATAAACGAGATCAGTTTACACTGTCTGGCGAAGACAAAGGATGAGAGGCACAGCTGAACTTCCTGGAGGGGAGAATTCCAGAACTGGGCTGCGGCCACAGAAAAGACTCTTACATGTCCTGTCCAGCTAAGCATCAATGCAGAGAAGGGGCATTCCTTCAGGTATCCCAGTCTGAAGCAATTTAGGGCATTATAAGCAATAATTAACACTTTGAATTGTGCTGAGAAACATATTGGTAACTGTCAGGGGTTCAGGAGCAGAGGCAAGGGCAAGGGAGGAAACAGAGAGCGAGGGAGAGGAGGCAGAAGAAAAGATGAGTGATGACGATGACCCGAGATCTCCGAGTCTTTCCAGTGAATCAGAAGATTCACAGAAAGGAGCACCAGTGGCCAGGGCAAGGGGGGAGCCTAGGGGGACACCCCAGGAAGATAGAGCCAGAGGGGACTCAGAGGGGAGCAGTTGGAAATCAGGACCAGCGTCACCGCCAGAGAGCAGGGAAGAGGAAGGGCGCCAGGGATCAAGCGCTGGCAGCTCACAACAGGGGGGAGGGCACGAGTCAGGAGTGGCCACACCTCCATCGGGGAGCGAAGAAACGGTCAGACGGAAGGTGGAAGGTTGGGCGCGCGTGCCAAGTTCAAATGCACAGGAAAGTGGCGCAGTAGGCAGCCCGGAAAGGGAGCCAGGTCCTAAAGCCCGCCGAAAGGAGGGAGAAGAGTCAGGGGGGTCAGCGTCAGAGGAATCCCGGAAGGAAGAGACCCCGGGGGGCAGAGGGACCCAGAGAAGAACAGTCAGGCGGAAAAGGTGGAGCAAGGCTAGGATATTAAGTTGGTGTACAAGGGGCGGAGACTCAGATGGAGCTTCGCCGATCTAACCATGAGACGTAGAGTTGCACGCAGCAGCTTGAGAATGGAAACTGTAACTCAATAAAGACTTTTATTTAATGATCGCTGGCTAGCGTGATCCTCTGTGAGCTAGGATCTGGAAGCAGCTCTGACAGTAAGCTCCATCTGCAGATTGTGGGCATCTACGTCCTCGCGGAGAGGAGAGAAAGCGGGTGCCTACTAGCGAGCTCACGAACGGCAGACAACATGACGGCCGAACAGCAGATAGTGGAACTCAGAGAAGCAGTGACACGACTGAATGCCGAGGCTCTTGCATCCAGGAAGAGAGAGGAGGACGCAGCTGCCGCCTACAGGGATCTCCAGGTCAGGTTGGAAGTGCTTACGAAGCAAGGGCAACTGACACCCAAACCGGAGGGGATTGGGTTGGGGAGACGAACAGGCGGTCTGGTCTCTCACTTCGATGGGAATTTGCAACAGTACCCCAACTTTAGAGCAGATGTAATGTGTGCACTGCAACTGCTGAACAAAGACTTTAGAGATGAGCAAGAGAAGGTGGGATTCATCATGTCCCATTTGCATGGAGATGCCAAAGCATGGCTGCGCAATTTGTGGAGAGATAAGGATCCGGCGCTCCAAAATGCGGATGCCTTTATTAAAGCGATGGATGGGTGCTTTTTATCAAGCATTGACGTGGATCTTGCTCGGCAGCAGATACATGGACTGAAGCAAGGGAGGGCCAGCGTAAGGCAGTACCATGCCCGCTTTTTCGCTTTGGTCAGTGCCCTGGAATGGGACAGAGATTCGGCTCCTGTAAGAGACCTGTTTTGGGAGGGATTGCACGGCTCGGTTAAAGATGAAATTGCGAGGGGGGAGAGACCCCGAACCACGCAGGAGATCGTTCAGAGGGCGCTGGCAGTGGGGGTGCGGCTGGAAGGACGTCCGTGGAGCAGGGACGAAGGGCGTGGAGGGCGCGAACCAGCCAGTGGCTCCTCCTTCCTTCCCAGAGAAGCAGCGCGTGCGCAATCCACGCCTCCGCCAGGAGGAGGAGCGGAACCTATGGAGGTTGGAGGTGCAAGGGCTCAGTCAGCAGCCAGAGCCCTAGCACCGGCAGCAGTGAAAGCGAAGCCTCCTAGAGGGAACAGGAAGTGTTACATCTGCGATGATCCACAGCATATGGCGAAAGAGTGTCCCCAGAGGCTCCACAAGCACACTGCAGCCTCAGCAATGGTAACTGCAGCAACGCAGCAAGGACAACCACAGCAGGGAAACGACGGAGTCTGGTTGGAGGAAGAGGCACTGGGGCCCAGCCAGACGTGTCAGTGAAGCAGTCCCCAGAGATTTTACAGCCCATGGACCCCCTCCCGCCCAAACCGGTAGTGAGGCTCACCGCGTCGCTCCAGCTGCCCAATGGAATCACCATGGACGTGCCAATCACCATTGACTCCGGAAGCAATGCGGACTTTATAGGGCAGGACTTTGTCGACCGGCACGCTATACAGTTGCTGCCTGCCACGCTGCCCCTGCAGGTTGTCACGGTGGATGGCAGGGAGCTGCTAGGGGGGCAAGTGGTGAAGCAGACGCCACCAATGGTGATGCGACTTGGGAATCACAGGGAAATCATCAGCTTCAATGTCACTCAACTATCGGACACGCCCATTGTATTGGGCATGAGTTGGCTGGACAAGTACAGCCCGACACTGGCTTGGTACCAGAGGCAGCTGACCTTCGGCTCTTCCTTTTGCGCTGAACACTGCATCGTGCCCAGGCAGGAAGGAGGGGAAGAGGAGTCACAGCTGCAGCTAGGCACGCTGCAAGCGGTTCCCCACAAGTACGCAGAATTTTTGGAGGTTTTCTGCGAGAAGGAGGCAGACAGGCTACCCCCCCACAGACCATATGACTGCAAAATTGACCTGCTGCCGGGGGCGGCGCTGCCCAAAGGGAAGCTGTATTCCATGTCTGAGGACGAACTGCAGGAACTCAAAGAGTTCATAGATCATAATTTGGAGCGCGGTTTCATCCGAGAGTCCAAGGCAGCGGGGGGCAGTCCGGTATTCTTTGTTAAGAAGCGGGACACGCCCCAAAAAAGACTTGTAGTGGACTTTCGCATCTTGAACAGTGTGACCAAGCCATCGGACTTCCCCATGCCCCGAATCGACGACCTCCTCGCAAAGGTACGGAAGGGCAGAGTGTTCACCAAGTTGGACCTGCGAGGGGCGTACAACCTCATTCGCATGCGGGAGGGAGATGAGTGGAAGACAGCCATGTTCACGCCCCTGGGCACCTACGAATATAGAGTTATGCCTTTTGGATTGCAAAATGGCTCCCACGTTTTTCAAGCTTTCATGCATCACGTGTTGGCGGGGCTCCTCTACAAGACGTGCGTCTGTTTCTTGGATGACATCCTGATCTTTTCGGAATCGCAGCAGGAGCATGACAGACACGTCAAGGAAGTGCTGAGCAGGCTACAGCAACATAGGCTTTACGCCAAGCTGGAGAAGTGCCAATTCGACGTGACGGAGGTGGATTTCCTGGGCTACAAGTTGTCTGATAAAGGGCTCGCCATGGACAGCGCCAAGGTCCGAGCAGTGTTGGATTGGAAAAGCCCACGCAACCGGAAGGAGGTCCAACGGTTTGTCGGCTTCGCGAACTTCTATCGCAAGTTTATCAAAGGCTTTGCGATGCAGACAGCGGCCATCACGGACACGCTCAGCTCCAAGAAAAAGAAGTTCATCTGGACAGAGCAGGCGGAGCAGTCCTTTCAGGCACTCAAGCGTCTCTTCGCGTCGGAAGAGCAGCTGCTTCATGTCAACCCCAGCAGGCCGATGAGGGTGGAGACAGACGCTTCGGACAGAGCCGTGGGAGCAGTCCTGCTGCAGAAAGACCCGCAGGGGGTTTGGAGGCCGGGAGCGTTTTACTCAAGGAAGCTCAGCAAGTCCGAACAGAACTACACCATCTGGGACAGGGAGTTGCTGGCCATTCATGCAGCGTTCAAAGCGTGGAGGCACTTCCTGATCGGCGCCAAGCACACGGTGCAGGTCTGCACGGACCACAAGAATCTAGAGCACTGGCGCACGGCACAGTTCCTGAACCAGAGGCAGATACGTTGGGCTGAGTTCTTTGCGAATTTCGACTTCCGAATAGAGTATGTCCCGGGGGACACCAACATCATGGCGGATGCTCTCTCCCGTAAGCCACAGTATCTGGAGGAGGCAACGCCAGCGGCCGCCATGCACATCTTCGCACCGACAGTGTGGGCGTGCGCGGCGGCGACAGTTGACCTGGATGCGGTGCGACGAGCGTTGCAGGATGACTCCTTCGCGCAAGCAAAGATGGCAGAGGTGCACAGGGGCACGGCAGCGACCGACGAGTTCCAGCTGCGAGATGGTTTGCTCATCCGTAAAGGGGCCATCTACGTGCCGGGAGACGAACTTCGCGCCAAGGTACTGCAGCAGCTGCACGACGCGCCCACTGCCGGGCACTTTGGCAAGGAGAAGACGGTGGAATTAGTAGCCAGAGACTTCTGGTGGCCCGGAATGAGAGGGGAAGTCGCGGACTACGTGGCGAGGTGTGACACCTGCCAGAGGTCCAAACCAGTGCACAGACCGCCGGCCGGACTGCTGGAACCGCTGCAAACTCCGTTCGAGCCATGGGAGAGAGTGGCCCTGGACTTTGTCACGGATCTGCCCAGCTCGAGGGGCAAGACGGCTGTGCTGGTGGTGGTGGATTTGTTCTCCAAGATGGCACATTTCATTCCGTGTGCGAAGGTGGCCACGGCGGAACAAACCGCCAAACTGTTCATAGACCACGTGTTCAAGGTTCACGGTCTGCCGCGGTCTATTCTGTCCGACCGAGGGCGACAGTTCATCTCAAACTTCTGGCAGAGGCTGATGGGCTTCCTGAACGTCAAGATCAACCTGGCGTCGGCTAGACACCCGCAGACCAACGGGCAAGCGGAGCGGGTCAATGCCATCATGCAGCAGTACCTGAGATGTTATGCGAATCAACAGCCTGCGACGTGGGTGGATTACCTGCCTCTCGCCGAGTTCGCCTACAACAACACGAAGCACGTGTCCACGGGGGTCACGCCGTTCTTCGCCAACAACGGGAGGCACCCTAGAACCTTCCCGGGACTGGAAAGAATGGGGGAGGGGGAGCCGCAGACAGCAGATGCGTTCGCGTCGGAGTTGCAGGAGGTCCACGATCAGCTGCGGCGGCACCTGGAGCTGGCTAAACACGCATACAAGGTACAAGCGGACAAACACAGAAGGGTTGGCGAAGAGATCCATGTGGGAGACTGGGTCTGGTTAGCAGCCCACGCAGTGCCGGCCAGGTCGTTGGCGAAGAAGAAACTAGGGCATAAACAACTGGGGCCCTACCAAGTCGACGAACGGGTCAACCCGGTGGCTTTCAGGCTGGCTCTTCCGGAGGGTTCCAGAATGCATCCGGTGTTCCACAGATCGGTGCTCACTCCCTACAAGGCACCTCACAGGTTTCAGGAACCAGGAACGGCACCGGGTCCGCTCCGAGAGAGAACCGGGCAGGGGGGAGTGGCACGGGAGGAGCGCATCAACGAAGTCACGGAGATTTTGGACTCCAGATGGGGGGAAGAGGGGGTAGAATACCTTCTCGCCAAGGAGGGCACCCCGGCCAGTGCCAACAGCTGGGTGCCGGGCTACGCTTTAGACGAACCTCTGCTCAAAGAAGAGTTTCATGCCCTCTTCCCACATAGGCCAATGCCAGCAGACTTTTTCGACGACTGGCTTTTCACGCCCACGCTTTCAGCCAGCACGTTCCGGGGGTTCGACTCGGACGAGGAACCGACACGAGACGCCCGTTCCCCGGAGGGGTCACCCTCGGGATCTGCTTCAGAACCCTCGTATTGGTGGGATGATCGACCAGAGGAGCAGTTCCGCAGAAGGTGGCTGGAGGGTCCAGGACGAGCAACGTCTCCAGAAGGCAACGAGGGAGAGACGGACATGGACGTTTTCGGGGACGACCCGGGTTTCGAGCACGGCGGCACAGAGATGGAAGCGGAGGTGACCGTCGTCAACGAGAGCAGGGAGGAAGAACCGGAAGACTTCGGATGGCGGCCCGCCACGGGAAGCGAACTGTATCCGACATTCGTCCCCCTGACACGGCAGCACCCAGATCCCGCACCGGAAGGAGGGGAGGGGGGAAGAGGGGGCTTCGAGGGGGGGATGGATGTCAGGGGTTCAGGAGCAGAGGCAAGGGCAAGGGAGGAAACAGAGAGCGAGGGAGAGGAGGCAGAAGAAAAGATGAGTGATGACGATGACCCGAGATCTCCGAGTCTTTCCAGTGAATCAGAAGATTCACAGAAAGGAGCACCAGTGGCCAGGGCAAGGGGGGAGCCTAGGGGGACACCCCAGGAAGATAGAGCCAGAGGGGACTCAGAGGGGAGCAGTTGGAAATCAGGACCAGCGTCACCGCCAGAGAGCAGGGAAGAGGAAGGGCGCCAGGGATCAAGCGCTGGCAGCTCACAACAGGGGGGAGGGCACGAGTCAGGAGTGGCCACACCTCCATCGGGGAGCAAAGAAACGGTCAGACGGAAGGTGGAAGGTTGGGCGCGCGTGCCAAGTTCAAATGCACAGGAAAGTGGCGCAGTAGGCAGCCCGGAAAGGGAGCCAGGTCCTAAAGCCCGCCGAAAGGAGGGAGAAGAGTCAGGGGGGTCAGCGTCAGCGTCAGAGGAATCCCGGAAGGAAGAGACCCCGGGGGGCAGAGGGACCCAGAGAAGAACAGTCAGGCGGAAAAGGTGGAGCAAGGCTAGGATATTAAGTTGGTGTACAAGGGGCGGAGACTCAGATGGAGCTTCGCCGATCTAACCATGAGACGTAGAGTTGCACGCAGCAGCTTGAGAATGGAAACTGTAACTCAATAAAGACTTTTATTTAATGATCGCTGGCTAGCGTGATCCTCTGTGAGCTAGGATCTGGAAGCAGCTCTGACAGTAACCAATGCAACTGTTCTAAAATGGGTAGAGCATGCTCCCACAAGCCATATTCTCGTAAGCATCTGGACCAGCTCAGGCTTCTAGAAACAATTCAGAGACAGTCTCATGTTGTTGTTGTTGTTGTTGTTGTTGTTGTTGTTGTTGTTGTTGTTACTACTATACATACTATACATACATACATACCCAGCCCATATGGCAGGGTTTCCCCAGCCACTCTGGGGGGCTCCCAACAGAATAATAATAATAATAATAATAATAATAATAAAGCAATAAAAAAGCAAACATTAAAAACTTCCCTAAACAGGGCTGCCTCTACATGTCTTCTAAAAGTCAGACAGTTGTTTATTTCCTTCACATCTGGTGAGAGGGCATTCCACGGGATGGGCGTCACTACCGAGAAGGTCCTCTGCCTGGTTCCCTGTAACCTCACTTCTCGCAGTCAGGGAACTGCCAGAAGGCCCTTGGAGCTGGACCTCAGTGTCCAGACTGAACGATGGGGGTGGAGACGCTCCTTCAGGTATACTGGGCCGAGGCCGTTTAGCGTTTTAAAGGTCAGCACCAACACTTTGAATTGTGCTCAGAAATGTACTGGGAGCCAACGTAGGTCTTTCAGGTCTTGGCAGTCACCCCCAGTCACCAGTCTAGCTGCCGCATTCTGGTTTAGTTGTAGTTTCCGGGTCACCTTCAAAGGTAGCCCCATGTAGAGGGCATTGCAGTAGTCCAAGCGGGAGATAACCAGAGCATGCACCACTCTGGTGAGACAGTCTGCGGGCAGGTAGGGTCTCAGCCTGCGTACCAAATGGAGCTGGTGGACTGCCAACCTGGACACAGAATTGACCTGCACCTCCATGGACAACTGTGAGTCCAAAAGGACTTCCAGGCTGAGCACATGGTCTTTCGGGGCACAGTTACTCCATTCAGGACCAGGGAGTCCTCTACACCTGCCCACTTCCTGTCCCCCATTTCACAGCAACCCTAATCTACTTGCTGATCCTGACCTTCTTAATCCAATGCATTACAATGTGCCACATGAAATTAAAAGCTTATACCATATCCTCGTCATCCTTTGAAATCCATTTCACCTCTCACTGTACTCCTCAAACATAATCTCTGGTCTACAGGGAATGGCCTGTTCAATGCCTTTGGTAGTTCAGAATCTAACTGCAGTCTTTGCTCCCCTAGACTAATGATCGCTTGCCTCCAAACTCTTCCTTCCAGACACTTTACTAAGCCTGTGTGACTTGGTTTTGTTTTAGACTTCAGTTTAGCAATACATAGTTCATGAACTGCTTTTAAATCTGACTTCTTCTTCTTGTATTATTATCATTATTATTATTATTATTAAGCTCCTGTAGGCTGGCAACTCCCGATTTAGATAATCTCCAAGTCTTGTTGCTTTCACTGTTAGAATTCTGGGGAAAGTAAGGGTGCATGGAGTTCAAAGAAAATCCACTACGAATTAAAAGCATAAGTAGTGGCAGGCAACTTAGAGAAAGTCACAAAATGTCACAAAACAGGAGCTCATTATTTAGCTTAACAGTGAGGTTCTATTCACCGCAAAATTAATTTCCTGTGGAATCTGGTGGGAGATTTTGCAAGGATTAACATGTTGGTGTTGTTGAGATGCTAATCCCACTACGGCTCATTTCCAGAACTTGCTTTACCAAAGTTAGAGAGTTGTCAGTAGGAACAAACACACACACACACACACACACACACTCACACACACACACACACACACACACACACACACACCTTCCTATAGGAAGCCCCAAGCTGTACGCTTCCAGAGAAGATTTGGAACGTGTGGCCTACCCAAATGACACCAAAGACAATGCCTCGTCATAACACAAGTCAGATAAAAAATCTATAAAAGACCTAAAGCTTCAAAGCAAAACACAACTTGCCATAGGCATAAAGTGTGCCAAAGCAATGAAGCACACTATCACATCTTGATTATTTTGGACAGGTCTTCCCTGCAAGCTAGCATTGCACCAAACATACCACTAATCAGCAACCAAGTAGATAACATTTTTTCAAGCTTCCTTCCTGGTAATATGATTTCTGCCGGTTGGGGATCATGCACCAAATGTGATCACAGGCTTTTGCCACGCTTGCCAAAAGGAGCAGAAATGTAACCTCTTATGTAAAGTATCTTATTTGTGTGTGTAAAGCATATTGTTTGAGAGTTACACTCCCGACCAGGGGGATTCAGATAACCAAAGTTTTATTATTCAAAACATTATCATCAACACAGCAGAGGTCTGAACAGACTACCACATTCACTCAAAGCTGTTGTTTTAAGGGGGAAAAACAGTGCTGGCAATCACCATGAAGTTGTTACAGTAAGTATCACACTTTTAACATTTGGGGGAAAGCTGCTGGTACTTAAGTACCTTGAGTACCCCAGGAAAAAAGCACTGCTAATATACTATAATCTCCCTAGTTCCTCACTCTCCCCCTTCTTTTCCAGAGTGCCACTTGGTTTCTTTGAAAGAGGCTCTAACACATATTAATAATCAGCAACAAGAACATTTATGTTAGGCTAATTACATTTCACATGAAGCAGGCTTTAATTTAATTTTTAAAAAAACCTTATAAGTATCATTGTCTTCCTTTAGTATCACTTTGCTCCACTTTTCTAAGTTTGCTGTTTATACCTGAAACCACATCTAAAGCAATTCCAAGAACCCCAGATTTACTGTGAAACTCAAAATAGGAAAGAAACTCAAAATAGGAACGGCAAGCTTAAGACCTCTCCACCCCAATTTAATAGCTGTGTGCAGAAAAGCAATCACGGTTACTAGCTATACTGAATAAATAACAGCTATTTACAGTTAGCAGTAATTTAAGAGAAACTTAAATTTGCCTTGGGCAGTTCTCCTTTCAGCATTAGTAAAGCGGCCAAGTTGTCCATCTCTGCTCAAACTGGTGCCAAGATGTTACATAATGAAACAACAGTGACGTTTACTCTAAACTCACATTCAACCAACAATTTAACATTGCAAGCATGCGCTTCCAAGAAAGGGGATCTGGAACTCCTGCATTGTCTTATTTGAAAAGGAATTTGAGGTTACATTTGCATCCCCAGTAGTGCTTGGCTTGCATTCATTTCCACTGTCTAGCTATTCAAAACCCGTGGCTGCCAATAATGAAGAATGTGCAATGCAACCATAACATTTCTAGATGGTATGCGACTTATCCCAGTTGCTGGAAGAACATCTGCTGTGCACAGTGCCTTAGAAACATTATTTGAAGACGGTCACATGCTACTCACACCACATTTGTGTTGGTCTGTTTCTCCACTACAGTGGTACCTCGGGTTACATACGCTTCAGGTTACAGACTCTGCTAACCCAGAAATAGTGCTTCAGGTTAAGAACTTTGCTTCAGGATGAGAACAGAAATCGTGCTCCGGCGGCGCAGCAGCAGCAGGAGGCCCCATTAGCTAAAGTGGTGCTTCAGGTTAAGAACAGTTTCAGGTTAAGTACGGACCTCCAGAACGAATTAAGTACTTAACTTGAGGTACCACTGTATTAGTGCTGTTCTTTGCACATATGCAATTTCAACTGAATGAATTACTGTGCCAGAAGGCTAACTCCCAAGTCATGCAGATTAACCATTCAATAGCAGAGCATTTTCTCACTACCTGAGGCACCCTGACAACTTGTTAAAGGTAAAGGACCCCTGGAGGGGTAAGTCCAGTCAAAGGCCACTATGGGGTAGCAGCGCTCATCTCATTTCAGGCCAAGGGAGCCAGTGTTTGTCCACAGACAGCTTTCCGGGTCATGTGGTCAGCATGACTAAACCACTTCTGGCGCAACAGGACACCGTTACGGAAACCAGAGCGCACAGAAATGCTGTTTACCTTCCCGCTGCAACGGTACTTATTTATCTACTTGCACTGGTGTGCTTTCGAACTGCTAGGTTGGCAGGAGCTGGGACAAACCAATGGGAGGTCAGTCCGTCGCGGGGATTCGAACCGCCAACCTTCCGAACAGCAAGCCCAAGAGGCTCAGTGGTTAGTCCTCATTCCCTTCTGGATGAAACCCTAGAATTTGTTCTGCTTTGGACTTTGCTCCTATCCTGCTTTTTGTGTTATAACACATACAAAGTAGTACAGATGAGCATTATGCCTTTGATCAGAAGAAAGCAAGAGTATTCACTCTGAATGCCACCCCCCTTCCCAATGTGCGCACACAGCAACAGGAATTATGACAGGCTTTATATGTTAGCATCAAGATATATGACCGGAGTGGGGAACCTTTCTGAGTGAAAAGGGCCAGAATCCCTACTGGGCGGCTTTCTGAGTGGGGCCAGAGACAAAAGTAGGCAGATGGGACTCATGTTTGTACACTAGGCTACATTCCAGCCATAAAAACACCAGACATTTCTACACATCTCTTCCTCTTCCACCCACGCAAGATAGAAGCATTATCACACTTCAGGAGCATATTCCAGCAAGGAAAATGCACGCAAGGAGGGCATGGAAGAGTGACCTGGGGATAATCCTGAGAGCCAAATAGAGAGGGTTGGAGTGTTGCCTTTGGCCCCTTGGCCCAAGGCCCTGACATGCAAACACCAACAGTAATACAGTGGACGCTCGGGTTGCGAACGTGATCCGTGCGGGAAGCACGTTTGCAACCCACAGCATTCACAACCTGCAGCGCCGTGTGTGCGCACGAACGCAGGTTGCAATTCGGTGCTTCTGTGCATGCGCAATGCACAATTTAGCGCTTCTGCACATGCGCCAAAACCCGGAAGTAACCCGTTCTGGTACTTCCGGGTTCGGCGTGGTGCGCAACCCGAAATCGCACAAACCGAAGTGTCTGTAACCCGAGGTATGACTGTACTTTCAAGCGAAAAGCATTTTTGAACCATTTATTATTTGGGGTATTAAGAGGGAGGGATTTATGCATATGGACCTGTATAAATGGAAACATAGTAGCACATGTAAAAAAATGTACCTGTTTTAAAGAAAGGAGAAGGACATTAACTTATGAACACACAGTGCAAGATATGGCGATCAAAGCTATGGGTGGAACTCAATTCACTGCTAAGGAAAACTGTTCTGTCAGCTCAAGCATTTTTGCTTGTCCAGCTGATCTTCCCTCTCTTTTGTCCACTTGTTGTTCTCCCAACCCACCAGAGAGGACTTGGCGGGGAGTGAGGGAAGGACCCCTGCCCTAGCAAGAGACCTTGCGCTGGCATCCACCAACAGAACAGGTTAGTTGAATCTTGCTGTGTATTTCTTTTGTTCCCTTTTATAGTTTTATTTTATTTTTATTAAAGAATAAAACAGAACATATAAATGACAGGTATTAACAATAAAAAACGTATTTATTCAGTACAAGGAGCTTTCGAAGTCAAAAATCAGGAGCTATAGATTTATGAATGGGGTGTAAAAACACAGTAGAATGGGTTAGTTAAATCTGGCCCTATATTTCTAGTTCATTTGATGGTGTGTAGGCAGCCTCTTTCATTGTAAAGTCTGTAGAAAAAACTGCAACCTCAAATTACCATTCTGCTACATAGCTCAGCAGATATTGGACAAGTCTCCTTCAGCCTAACTCAGAGTTGTTGCACTGCTAAAATGCTGGGAAGAAAATCAGGAAGGTGCCAGCAACAGGGGAAAGGAAGGAGGGGTACATCCAGGTGCACAATAATTTTTCATTTTTAACTGAGCCCAACACATTCTGAACGAAGTTCTTCCTCAGGGACACTTTTGAACAATTGATTTCAGCCTGGCACCTGTACACTGCGGCAACTTATTTTTTCCTTGGGCACCTGGAGATCATCCTTTATGTTTCTTGTACAAAAGACAGGACACAAATATAGCACATAAAACACAGCGGTAATTATAGAAGAATGACCAGAACAGCTACTGTACTTTTCACTCTATAGGATGCACTTCTTCCCCTCCAAAAATTAAGGGGAAATGTGTGTGCGTCCTATGGAGCGAATGCAGGCTCCTTGGCTTCAGCGATAGCAACGCGAAGCCTCCGAAGCTCAGAGGGAGCGCTCCCTCCACGCTCTGGAGGCTTTGCATTGCTTTCGCTGAAGCCTGGAGAGCGAGAGGGGTCAGTGCGCACCGACCCCTCTCGCTCTTCAGGCTTCAGGGATAGCCGCCTGAAGCCTTTGGAGCACAGCAGGAACTCGCTCCAGTGGGAACTTCTCCAGCTTCGCTTGAAGGGGCGCTGCGCAGTTCTCCCTCTCTGCGCAGCGCCTCTCCTTCGCAGGAGAGGCGCTGCGCCGAGAGGAAGAACTGCGCAGCGCCCCTTCAGCCACGCGCCTGCCTGGAAGCCGGAGGCCTGTCGTGGCTTTTGCCTTAGCCACGTGCAGCCTCTTCAGGCAGGGGAAGCCTTCATCCCGCTGCCCCGAAGAGGCGTGGCGTGGTTATCCCAGAAGCCAGAACAGCCACACGGTATCCCAGAAGCCAGATCTCTCTTGCTGTTCTGGCTTCTGGGATTCAAAATATCTTTTTTCTTGTTTTCCTCCCCCCCCAAACTAGGTGCGTCTTATCATCTGGTGCGTCCTAAAGAGCGAAAAATACGGTAAATGCTTTAACAAGATAGACAGCTTTCGATACCATCAACCATGGTATCCTTCTGGAGGGCTGTTTCAACTAGGAGTGGGTGGCACTGCTTTGTGGTGGTTCCAGTCCTACTTGGATGGTTGTTCCCAGAGGGCGTTGTTTGGGGAGTGCTTTTCAGCCCCATGAAGCCTTCAATATGGGGTCCGCAGGGCTTGATACTATCCCCTATGTTGGTCAATATCTACATGAAACTGCTGGGTGGTTTGGAGTACGTTGTCAGCAGGATGCTGATGATACCCAGCTCTATTTCTCCTTTACATCTGCAGGTGAGGCAGTGGAAGTGCTGGACCAGTGTCTTGCCTCAATAATGGACTGGATGAGATCCAACAAACTGAAACTCAATCCAGATAAGACAAGAGACTTTTAGTGGGTGGTTCCCTAGACCAGATGGGTGGGAGATCGCCTGCTCTTGATGGGGTTACACTTCCTCTGAAGGAGCAGGTTCGTAGCTTGGGGGTACTCCTGGATCCTTGGTGTCACTCAAGGCTCAGGTGGCCTCGGTGGCCCAGTGCGCCTTCCATCAACTTCAGCTGGTGGCCCAGCTATGCCCCTGTCTGGACAGGATAAGCCTAACTACTGTTGTCTATGCTCTGATAACCTCAAGGTTAGATTACTGCAATGCGTTATATGTAGGGCTGCCTCTGAAACGGTTCGGAAACTTCAGCTAGTGCAAAATTCAGAGCCCAGGTTGCTCACTGGAGCAAGACGGTCTGAGCACATTACACCGATCTAGTCCGACTGCACTGGCATCATTAACCAGGTCTTTGGTTGACTGACATCCTATGTCCTTTTAAAAATTCAAAATGTGTTAATGGGTTGTTTTTGTTTTGATTATGTATTTTGTGGTTTTATATTCTGATTTTATCTTGTGAACCATCCTGAGACCTACGGATATAGGGCAGTATATAAATTTTAATCATCATCATCATCTTATGAACAATCTGCAATGGAATGGTCTCACAATTTCATTATTTTTTAAAAAAGAATCTTAAATTGATGCCTTGGCATAACCTAATCAGACACCTCATGATGAAGTATTTCTGGGTAGGGCTTACTTTGGTGCTTAATCGGCCATGATCAGTACTATTTATGGCCTGTGACTCTGACACACAAATACCTTTCAAGCAAGCTCAAGGAAGTTGATGTTATTGACACCATCCTTTATACAAGCATCTTAAATCCATTTAATTCCATGCCAATAACTTGCTTAACCTGCAGCAGTTAACCAAATGGTTGGGGAAGCAAAGCAAGCCACAATTTTAATTAAAACAAAATACCAAATTAAAGTTGCCATTAAGGACAAACATACATTACAGGGCAAGAGAGTTAAAAATTATGTTTTCTTTTCCACCATCCTATTTTTGCATGGCCTAAAGCAAAATGCAGACCTGTTTTGCAAACTAGAATATTGAATTTATGCAAATATAGCTGTCCAATTAGATTCATAATAGAAGGCTGACATGCTTTTAGCACCCCAGGGGAACTTGTTTACAGCTCCAGTTTGCAGATTAATACCTGAAAGTTAAACCAGAGGTTAATTAAGTCCATCTGGTTGCAAATGACTTTGGAATGTTCAAGGAACAAGAAGATCTCATTTAGAAAACCAAAGTAAATAAAATAAAATAATAAGCAATAAAACTGTTTGTTTACAACGTGGTAGAGATGTACTATGCATCATAGTCATGGTACACCAATTACAATAATTTCTACAATTTACCATGGATTATCTAGTGGGGGACTTGTGTGAGACAAAACCTAATTATTAGTCTCAGGAAAAAAATATTCAAACAAGCAAGAAAAGTTTTATTAAACAAGAAAAGTTTATGAAACAAAGTCAGTCAGGAAATGCGTTTTTTCAGGTAGAAGACTTGCGGAAATGGAACAACACCAACTTCACCCTCTAAGCCAAAATGGTTATGACCTAAACGCTCACCCTCCCAAAATCAACCTATTTAAAACTCTTCCAATCTAGATTCCCCCAACCCAACTCTGCAAATAGCAGAAAGAATTACACTCGTTTATCACACAAAAATCCAAGAATAAACCCCAAATACCTACACCTCCCCTCCTCAGTCGGGGGGTGGGGAATTCCCAACATAGAACTATACTACATTGTCAACCAAGTGCACCACATAATCCCATACATTTTAGAAGACTAGACAAAACATTGGGCACACTTGGAGAGAGACATCATCAAAAATACCTCCACCACAGCATACCCATTCTTCCCAAACAACCTAAGGAAAATCCCCACACTAAACAGGTTCACACAAACCATACTTAAAGCATGGAAGGAAGAAGCAGGTAAACTGTCTCCAACTCCATCTCCACTAATTTCCCTGGCTCACCACCCATTATTCCACCATGCAGCACAAAACTCCCAGATAAAAACCTGGCAAGCCAAAGTCTTATACCACCTAGCAGACCTCTACAAAAATAACAAACCCACACCAACACAAGAAATACAAGACAAACTAGGGGACACCCAAATGCCCTGGCTAACACACCACCAATTACATGCCTTCTTCAACAATCCAGTAGTAAAATCAGCAGCAACTAGGCCCTTGACAACCTTCGAAAAGCTTCTCCTAACACGGCAAGGGGATAGTATCCACAATATTCAAAATAGTGCTCCAAAATCCCACAAACCCCCTCAATGGAATAAAAATACAATGGGAGGACGACATAGGCTATGAGATTAACGCCACCCAATGGACTAGAATGTGGTCTAAACTTCCCTTTAAATCCATCTCAGATAAAAGAAAAGAACACACCCTGAAACTCATTTATACCATGGAAACTAGCGCTGATACACCCAGGAGCCTCACCAAAATGCTGGAGAGGTGACACTTCCACCGGCACATATTTCCACATGTGGTGGGAATGTCCCAAAATCCAACTCTTCTGGACATCAGCCATACAAGAAATATGCAAAATAACTAAGCAAGTATTAGAAGTCACCGCACAACTGGCCCTACTGAACATCTTCCAAGTTAATAATGCCCACTCACATCACAAAAAAGCTCATAACCCACCTACTGTCAGCAACCAGAAGCATCATAGCCAGACATTGGAGACATGTCAGGAGTAAACATGGACCAACAGAAAAGCCATAATAGAAGAACCAACCAATAAACTGAAACTGACACGGGGACAATAGAAGAAGACACCTTTATCACATACATAGTCCAACAAGATAACAAGAAGAATCTGTTCACAGCTACAAATCAATCTGGCTAACCTGATCCAAATATGTACACACATAAACAAATCTCACTACAGCCAACCACTCCCTAGACCACCCCCAACCTCTCTTACCACCAAGGAAATACAACAAGCAAATAGCAAGAGAACCCATACGTGACACTGACACAAAACCCCAAACATACACTAAGAAGAAGAATAGAAGCATTAGTAACCCACCCCACTCACCATTCCCCCATCCTCCGCTTTTCTTCCCAACCTAATATTGCATGCAACACTAATGTTTCACAAGGAATGAAACTGATCTCTAGAAAACACAACTTGAAAAAAGAGACAATGCATGTATTTATATATATTTTTAATAAAAATATATAAACAAGCAAACAGCAATACAGGGAATGACCAACTGACGCAAAATCGCACGCACACACACAGCACCGAACCTGTAAATGACCCTAAAATGTCATTAAAGGGGCAATACAGGAGAGGAGCAGGACGCTTTACACGGGGTCTGGAATGTAACCCCTGTGCAAAACTAGGATTGCCTGTAAGAAAAACTTCCTTAACTAAGCATAAGAGGGGGCTGATGTTCAAAGACTCAAAATCCTACTTAAATAAAATAGTGCAAAACCATCCTTACAAAAAAACAACAACAAAGCAACAAAAACAATACACAGCAAAATGTACTACACAATGTGCTAAATCTTTACACAAGTTTCTGCAAGTAGGCACACAACAAACCACAACTCTTAACATCACCACCTTTCAAGCAGTAGAGCAGAGTTGCTGATGAGAGCTGATATAGCATAATGACTTAGAATGAACTGTGAACCAAAGTATTCCAAGACTGAAATCTAGCATCATTTTTGATCTCATTATGTATGAAGATTTCACTTAGCCTTTCGTCTGCAATACGGAAACAGCAACACTGTCGTACCTTGCACAATTGTTGTAAGGATTCCCAAAGAGCTTTACACATTACAACCTGCTATATAAATGCTATCTGTTGTTGTTTTTTATTGCTCCACAGACCACATTGACTCAGCTCCTTGTTAGCTCTGGCTTGCCTCTCCAAAACCAGACCTTTCTGCAACCTCCTGCTGACTCCAAATTGCCTAGAATACCCTGCTATGACAAGCAGCCAACAACTGAGCTCGTGACCTTTGCCTGCAGGTCCCTTCTCCCCACGGCTTCCAGTCCTAGGTCAAGACAGTAATTAAATATGGTCTGTTGTGTTCACTAACAAGAGCAGTAAAGACTGAAGAAAAGGGACCAGTACAGCTTTCAGTATCTTACCTTCAGATGTTTTCCAGCGTTTCCACAGATCTTCAACGGTGATGTGTTTGTCTTCCCGGTGTAGATGGTTGTGCTTATTAGAAGCGTCTTTATATTTCATATCTTCTCTGATAAACTGGAAAAGAAAGAAAGTTAGGTCAGAGAGTTCTTGCAGCTAAGACACTAAAAGTGGTGGGTTAAAGGTAAAGGTAAAGGGACCCCATTAGGTCGTCGTGACCAGCTCTATAGGCCGAGGGAACTGGCGTTTGTCCGCAGACAGCTTCCAGGTCATGTGGCCAGCATGACTAAGCCACTTCTGGCGAACCAGAGCAGCCACGGAAACGCCGTTTACCTTCCCGCCAGAACGGTACCTATTTATCTACTTGCACTTTGACGTGCTTTCGAACTGCTAGGTGGGCAGGAGCAGCGACCGAGCAATGGGAGCTCACCCCGTCTCAGGGATTCGAACCACCAACCTTCATGATCTGCAAGTCCTAGGCTCTGTGCTTTAACCCACAGCGCCACCCGCGTCCCTAACAGTCGTGGGTTACAAACCCCCAAATTGGTGGTACTTAAAAAGATCCACTTGGTACTTCATCACCAATTTCCCCTTACTTCCATTCACAATTCTCAATCCTTCATTTGTCATTAGATGCTCATTGTAATTCAGAGAACGCAATGGTTTCAGTACAGTTCAATACAGTACAGGCAGAATATCCACATCTGTGCTCCTGAAAAATGTGGAGCGACTTGCATTGCACTAGCACTGTAGAATTAAGTGCTTTTGAATTGTTGTTTTTAAAAACAGTAATAGAATCAAACTCTTTCCTCACTGCTTTATGGCCATACCTTTATGGTCTCACACAGGTTCAACCTTTGATCATGACTGCTGCTTCAACCAAATTATTATACAGTTTTTCCTAGTGTTTTTGTTGCTTGGTATTTCAAAATAAAAAAATTCCTTCCAGTAGCACCTTAGAGACCAACTAAGTCTATTATTGGTATGAGCTTTCGTGTGCATGCACACTTCTTCAGTAACTTGGTATTTCAAGTTACTTTTAAATGCTGATTTGCATTACCCAACTGACGCAGGTCAGAGTTTGAATCTGAAAATGAAAAGGGCCTCCCATATGAATGCTTCTTATTCTGAGAACCGCCCTGAGACCTCCAGGTATAGGGTGGTATATAAATTCAATTAATAATAATAATAATAATAATAATAATACAGTGGTGCCTCGCAAGACGAAAATAATCCGTTCCGCGAGTCTCTTCATCTAGCGGTTTTTTCGTCTTGCGAAGCAACCCTATTAGCGGCTTAGCGGATTAGCACTATTAGCGGTTTAGCGGCTATTAAAGGCTTAGCGGCTTAGAAAAGGGGGGGGGAGTGAAAAAAAATCACAAGACTCGCAAGACTTTTTCGTTTTGCGAAGCAAGCCCATAGGGAAATTCGTCTTGCGAAGCGCATCGAAAAACGGAAAACCCTTTCGTCTAGCGGGTTTTTCGTCTTGCGAGGCATTCGTCTTGCGGGGCACCACTGTAATACAGCAGTGGGCTAGATTATTTTTATATAAACCATTAAATTGGGCTTTTTTTGCTTTGGTACTGGACTCAATTCTCAATATTCTCTAGTTGGCCTCTGTTATTTTCTCCGACCAATAGAGAACCTACAAAGGACTCTATAAGGGTTCTTGTGTCCCCCATAAGGGAATTAGGGCAGATTTTTGTTTATTACACAGGGAACCAGGCAGAGGGCCTTCTTGGTAGTGGCACCCGCCCTGTGGAATGCCCTCCCACCAGATGTCAAAGAGAAAAACAACTACCTGACATTCAGAAGACATCTGAAGGGAAGACATCTTCCCTGTTTAGGGAAGTTTTTAATGTTTAATAGACTATTGTATTTTAATATTCTGTTGGAAGCCGCCCAGAGTGGCTGAGTATAACTAATTTATTTTTATTCTTCTTATTATTATCATTATCATCATCATCATCATCATCATCATGTGTGTGCAAGCACAGTACAGCAAGTTACTGACAGCACAAATCTGAAACCAGAGAGGAACTTAGAAGGATGTGGGCTGACCCTGAGAGTGGGAGGGAGGCTGCATTAACAACACTGATCCCCCAACCCCTTGTGGAAGCTGTGCTGTTCTCCTTTGCCTCTGAAAGGAGGATGCAACTCTCCCTGGCACAGGGGAGAAGGAGCTGTTATTTCACCCTAGGGCTCCTTCATGCTTGATCTGGGATCTAGTGGGCTGCCTTTAAAAGTATGGGAAGCTGCTGGGGTGCAGCACTGTCAGAGGAATACATTTAGAAGGGCTTGCTCCTTTGGCAAGCCGCTTTGGCAAACAGAGAGGCTGCAAGGAAAGGCTGCTGCTGCAGCAGCATTTGAGACACTGAAGGAAAGGTCTTTGGCTGCATGAAAGAAGAGAGTTTAAAACCTGTTTAAGTAAACACATAAAACCTGTCAGGGATGTGGAGACTAACTAAAACAATGGATTACAGTTCTGTTGAAACGGAAGCATACCAACTGAGATTGTGATGTAGATATGGACATTTAACTCTTTAAGTAGCCTTGACCTTGATAGAAATAAGATTACTATTTGACAGCTTATTTGGGAAACATATTTGACATTACTCCTTGCAAGCATTACTCCTGTGCAACCTAACTTCTGGTTTTCCCAGGCCAAAACTGTACAGTGTACACCGATAAAATTGTCACTAAACACAGGAACTATCAAACCGAATCAATTAAACTAAACATATCTAAATGAACTTGAGAGACTTTATAAGCATTTTGGGCATGCACTGGCTGTGACTGAACAAGCTAGAGTTCGAAATTACATCACCTTGGACTACTTAGAGTGAGTTTTGAACTTACTTAAAACACATTGGACTGACTTAAATTGAAAGAAACATTAGTGACCAGATTTGGCAAAGAAACAGACCATCTTGATTTCTTAGATTTTAAAGAAATGGATGAATATCCTCTATGAGTTATTTGATTTACATATATGGATAATATTCATTATACTCTATCGAATGAACTGATTTTTAAAAGACATATATTTCAGCTAAGAATGAATGAATATAACCTTATATAGAAGTGTAAGGTAAAGATAAAGGGTAAAGGACCCCTGAAGGGTTAAGTCCAGTCAAAGGAGACTATGGGGTTGCAGCGCTCATCTTGCTTTCAGGCGAGGGAGCCAATGTTTGTCCACAGACAGCTTTCTGGGTCATGTTGCCAGGATGACTTCACTGTTTCTGGCGCAATGGGACACTGTGATGGAAACCAGAGCGTACGGAAATGCCGTTTACCTTCCCGTCCCAGCAGTACCTATTTATCTACTTGCACTGGCATGCTTTCGAACTGCTAGGTTGGCAGGAGCTGGGACAGAGCAATGGGAGCTCACTCCGTCGTGGGGATTCGAACCACCGACCTTCTGATTGGCAAGCCCAAGAGGCTCAGTAGTTTAGAGCACAGCGCCACCTGCGTCCTTATAGAAGCGTATTGGGTGTTAGGGGAGAGGGTAGTACCTCTGGTGAGGAACACATCATGCTCCTTCTGGGGTAGTCTGTCCACCTTTGGTCCCCACCCGGCACTAAACTCTCACCTGTGGCTCCTAGAAACTGTCAGCATATCACAGCAGCCACACCCTGGGAAACTGCTTTGACTGCAGCCTCGGCAGGCCCCGTTGAGCCCATCAGAAGGCGTGCAGGGTTCCATCGGGCCTCCTCCCACCGTCTGACATCACAAATGCTGCACACATGATGTCGCGCACACACTGCACACGTAATGTCACATGTACACACATCTCTCCCCCCCTCCCCATGTTGACTGGAACCCGGCACACCTCGGCATGGGAAACATTATATTCTTTCTGCCTCTAGTATTTTTTATTGGAACCTCTGAAGGCTTGCATTCTTCTAAAATCTAAAGTTGCCAGTAAGTCTCACGAGAACAAGAATAGACTTGCAAAGTATGTATCAATTTTAGCAGCGCAGCTAATGCGCTCCAAATATTTAGGGGGGGGGGTTCATCTCTAGCTTCTGAACAAGCAACATACATGCTGCCATTATAACTGGATAATCATTTCCTAACTGAATTTTTTAAGGCAGGAATACAAAGCAAGTTTTTAAATATGCTGAAAAACTTGAACCCCAAGTTACACCAGAAAATCCTGGAGATCCAAATCATATCATTTTCAAACCTGGTTTGGTACTTTAGCAAGATTCAACTCTTTGGAAGTGGAAAACTAGTAATAGGAACAGGTTGAAACCTCCCTGTGATTTAAAAAAAACAACTATCTGCAGAGAGCTTTTTTAAAAAAAAAATGGGAATGTTTAAAAGCTAATTCTTCCATCCACAGTCTAAAATGGTGGAGTCCTTCTACCACCTCACTTTGCTCATAGGAAGACCCAGACAAAAAAATCATTTTTTTCCAAGGAACCTCAAGGACATAAGTTTAGAAACTTATGTATATTAGAGTAGCAAGGAAAAATACAGATAGCTTCCCTTTTTTTGCATGCCCAGACTGGTAGCAAAGATCAGACGCTCTCTAGTTTTAAAGATGTAATGGGGAAAGAAACTGATCTTTGCTACCAATTTGGACTGTGTTAGACTACAACCTCCATAACTGAGCCAGTGGACATAGTCTCCGATGTGATGTTGAGCAGCCTTTCACAATAAGTGTGGGGGAAATATCCAAATGCTTTTGCTCTGTATTAGGAAACACAATGAATGCAGCCAAACATTCACAATACTCACAGTCATTCAACCACAAAAAAAGGATTGGGGAAGTTGGATTTTCTGAAAACAAGGCTCATCACTTCTAGCATAAACCATCAAGGACACTTCCTTTTACGTAAAATGTTCTTACTTTCATTTGGCAAGCCTGGTCTTGTTCTAGCAAGTAGTCTTTGTGAAAAGAAAAGAAATGGTATCCTCAAAAGCCCCCAAATTCAAAATACAAACCAAAGTGTTAAATGCTGCTTGGAAATATTTGGGATCACACTCCTAAAGTGGAATGTTGACATATTGATACCAACATCTACAAATTCTTACTCTAGCCAATTTAGTTGCTGCAAAAGAAAAGCACCTTTTGGGATCGTAGTCCCAAGGCATAAAAAAAAAGCCTACTTGCAAGTCAGCAATAACAGCAACCATTTATTAAAATGGGCTTTCCAAGAGACAATGAGATAATTTCAATCGTCAGTTAAAACACATCAAGCTGAATGTAGAATGCCTCACAATTGTAACCAGCCTGCAAATGAAGCTTAGCCTCACTTTTTAAATTTTAAAATCCTCGGTATTTGTGATATGTAGTTTCTCACTAGCACATTAAGTTGCTTTGGCTTTAAGTCCAGGAACATTTCCAATGGTCCTAGAACGCAATACCAAAGGCAGCCCTACTACTTTTCTTAGGAGGCTCTAAGAATGGCAAAATGCACAGGGAATTAATTTTTTCCAAAAAAAAAAAAAAGATTCATACTCTACCATACAATCAGCAGTCTCCAAGAAGCTTTTACATAAGACTAACACAAGGGACACAGGTGGAGCTGTGGGTTAAACCACAGAGCCTAGGACTTGCCAATCAGAAGGTCGGTGGTTCGAATCCCCACGACGGGGTGAGCTCCCGTTGCTCGGTCCCTGTTCCTGCCCACCTAGCAGTTTGAAAGCACGTCAAAATGCAAGTAGATAAATAGGTACCACTCCGGCGGGAAGATAAACAGCGTCTGTGTGCTGTTCTGGTTTCGCCAGAAGCGGTTTAGTCATGCTGGCCACATGACCCGGAAGCTGTACGCCGGCTCCCTCGGCCAATAAAGCGAGATGAGCGCCACAACCCCAGAGTCGGTCATGACTGGACCTAATGGTCAGGGGTCCCTTTACCTTTACCTTTAACACAAGTACAGCACAAGTACAAAAAAAATCAAGCTCCAAACCGCATCAACCTAAATAGTAGCTTATACAATTCATTAACAGCATAGTTATTTTATGCCACTCTAAGCCTAGAATAACAAAACAGTTTTCATCTACTGCCTGAAGGATAACAGAGCGGGTAGCAGGCAAGTTCACACAGATGGGTTTCCTAACATCTCTGATGCAATTTCCTGTGGATATGGCAGGTGGTCCAGGTCAATCAGTAGAATGCTTAAGTGATTCAGTCTGCAGAAACAATCACATTTAAATTCCCCTTTCCACTGGACAGTGTTCATTCCGCTTGTTGGCATTCCTATCCATGAAACAATTGGATTGATGGCTTTACTGCAAATGGAAAACTCAGAACAACTGCCTGAACACAAACTAGAGTTCATTTTAGAGCCTACTCTGTGGAGGTAAATGAACCAAAGAATGCACAAGGACTTCCAGGAGACTAGCTTTGAAAGCAGGCGTCCTACAGACTTGAGTGGATCAAATAGATCCCTCAACACACCACCGCCAATTCTTTTCAAAACCCCTTTCTACAGGTAACACTGCTTGCCTCAGATGCAAGGTGTTCAAAGAGCTGTAGCCTACAACCTGAAGTTTGGATCTAGACAACCGCAACAACTCCTGTGTTGCAATTCTCTCCTTCTGGGCCACAGTACTCAGCCAGAAGGTAGCAGTTCAATTCCAGGCATTTGTAGATGATGCCAATTACGTGGACCCATTTCAATCTGGCTTCCAGCTCAGATGTGGCACAGAAACTACCTTGGTCATTCTGTGGGTGGCATGCAAAAGGATAAGGGCAGGGGTGTGAATCTGCAGCTGCTTCTCAGTATGAAAGGTTTCTTTCGAGACCACCTCTCTGGGATGAGTATGTTCATGTTTACTCTGGTGGGCGTATTCAAGAAAGTGGAGCTGAGGAAAAGTAGTTCACTGCTATGTGTTCCCCAGGCTTCTAGTCCAGTCCCCATCCTACTGAAAATTGTTGATGGAGCTGCTGGGTGAGATTTTTCTGATATTTAGAGTAAGGGATCATTGGTATGCTATTTCTCCTTTTCATCTGAACAAGTAAAGGCAGTGGAAATTATGAACAGGTGCCAAGAATGAACAATGCCCTGGTCTAAGAAACTGAGGCTTAATCTAGATCGGGATGCTGTGGACATGACATCTGACCTGTTCTGGATGGAGTTGCACTCACCCTTAAAGAGCATGTTGGAAGCCTCAATGTATCTCCAGGAACCTATACGATCTAGCACTTTCACTAGATGCTCAAAACCAGTGACGCAAGCACATTTACTAGCCAGGCACTTCCTAGACAGATATATGTTTTATACGTTTATTCACACTAGATTACTAGCGTGGGGGGGGGGGGTTGCCTTTGGAGACTATCCAAAAACCTCTAGCTGCTTCAGAACATAGCAGCTAGATTATTAACTAGAATGTGCCAGCCTAAATATCTCATCTGTCTTCCAGTTTCATGACTGGCTTCCAATGTTACTCCAGGCACAACTGAAGAAGCTTTAATGCTCTAAACAGCTTGGTACAGAGGTAGTTGTGCCTACCCAGTTTTTCAGATCTGCTTCAGGGATTCTCCCTCCAGGTGGGCCAGGCTTTAGTGGTCAGAAGGGTGGCCATCAAAAAGACAACCCTTCCAGTGTTGGACCTTGTCTGTGGAATAACTTCCCAAGCAGATCTGTGAGGCACAAATATTGTCTTTTTAAGATGACAGGTTAAGGGATATATCCACCAAAGTGCTACTCAGAGTAGATGAAAAAAGAACTTAAGTTAGTCATGCCCATTAAAATTAATTAATATAATAGAAGCATCAAGTTGTAGTTGCAAGGGAACACGAGGGTCATCTAGTCCAACCCCCTGCAATGCAGGAATCTTTGCCCCCAAATGAGAGGCTTGTCAATATGTCTACTCTGAGTAGGACTAGCATTGGCTATAACCCTAAAACTTTTCATTTTAAATAATTATTTACAATTTTCTGCTTTTATTGTTAATAATTAATAAACACAATTTACTGTATTTTTCCATCTATAAGACACGTCTATGTATACGACGCCCCCTATTTTTGAGGGCTCAGGTTTAAGAAAATGGGGGAGATGTATCCATGTATAAGACACCCCCTAATTGCTGACATTACTTTTTAGGAAAAAACCCTAGTCTTATACATGGAAAAATACGGTAAGTGGCATACACAGATTAAAATCAAGACATTCTCCATCTGCAGAGAGATGGAGAAGGGAAAGGAAAAAAACAAACTTAGGCAACAGTTCTTAAACTTATAATGAAATGTAAATAGTTCACAGAGAGAAGCCAACTAGAGCTAGCCTTTCAGCTAAATCAATGGAATGGGCTCTGCCCATCTCTTTGGCAGGGTTAGCCAGGTTGAATGACTAATATATTTTCAATGCTGTATGGGGTTCTGCTTTGTCAATTTAATTTGTGCTTTTTAGTTGTTTTAGTTGGATGACCGATAGAAAGCTGCTTTGGAATTTGATTTTTTTTAATCTGCAACCCATGTTCCATGAAAGTAGGAGAAATCTAGCAACATTATGACACACTATGAAAGCTGAAAACAATGTTTTAGTATGACTGGAGGAAAACATTCCAACACTCCTATGTAGGTTTTGCTAAATGTTTCCAATGGATTCTCTTCATTTGATATGTAATGACATAGAGTTAGGTTTTTTAAAAATCATAAATAAAAGGTTTAACACAAAATTGTCTTGAATTGGAGTAGTATTGTCACAGGAGCACTATTGCCAGAAAAATCAATAGCTATGTGGCCATTTCCAAGCTCAATTTGGATCAATAAATGTAAGTTCATTGTAATAAGCATTAACTGTTTTTCCTTAATATTCACACATTGAATGCAGGATTGAAATCTGTACAGTATATGAACCCGCTTTATAGAGTCAGGCTGTTGATTCTTCTTGGGAGACAGCTTTCCAGAGTCTCAGACATATGTTTCCCCAAATACCTTCTACCAACTATGGGGAAGGTGGGGGGATGCTGAATCACATACATAAGGGATGTCCATTTGTGATTTGTTTTTATTATCCTATAAAAGCTGATCAAATGCTCAGTAAACCCAGTTAGAAGAGCCTGCTGGAACAGATCAATGCCCCATCTAGTCTGTGGCCACAGCAAGCAGGACATGAACGTAAGAGAAGTCTTCCCTTCTGCAGTTTCGAGGAACTGGTACAGTGGTACCTTGGTTTACGAACTTAATCCGTTCCAGAAGTCTGTTCTTAAACCAAAGCTGTTCTTAAACCGAAGTGCGTTTTCCCTAATGAGGCCTCCCGCCGCCGGTGCCCTTCCACCGTTCGGCTTCCGTTTATAGACAAAAGTAAAGTTCGCTAACCGGAACACTACTTCCAGTTGTGAACACTACCGAATAGTTCGTAAACAGGGCTGTTCTTAAACCGAGGTGTGGCGTTCGTACAGAGCCCCCGGTTGTCTCACGGACTATTGACCCGTACACCACTAATCCGCTGCCACCAACGAGATCCTCCCTGTAAAATCACTTCAGTCTCAGTCAGCTTCTCAATTGATAAAGAAGAGTGTATTTTATTTCAGACACAAACAAACTTTTACGGCATTCCAAAGGTGGTTGATCTTTACTTTCTTAGTCTTATTTTCCTCTCTATCTCTTCTACCTCCCCACACTCAAGAACCCACTGCCCTAACTGTCTCTCTATTACCAACTGCCTTTCCCAACCAGCCAACCCGCTAAAACCAACCAACTACCCACCAACAACTCCCAATGAACTCCACCCAGAACTGGTTTTATAGTCCCACTGACTTCACCCCCCCTAGGTCCTGCCTGGGCAACCTGTTTAACTATTTACCTCCAGCACTCTCTCTTATGTTAACGTCACACGAGGTACCACTGTATCTTAAAATAGTCGTTTATACTCTGTGGCATGAGTTGAAAGCATACAGCATTTAAGTTCACCCCACTTTTTCTAGTCTGCTTTAGCATAAAGTCTGTCCATAGCATGGGAGAGAGGGGAGGACTCAAAACGCCTCTTCCTTACACCTCCAACCTTGTTATACAAGCTGCCCTAAATCAAGAGGAGCAGAAGCAGCTGAGAAATTCACACCTTCTACTGCCTTTCATAGTGACTGCTACACTGGAGGCCAGGACATGCTCGAGACCGAGGAGTAAGGGTCAAGTTCGTACCATCGGCAGCTTTCCTGTACCCTGCCCTACATTCTGTATTCCTAAATGTGCAACTTTGTTTCTGACAGCATTAAAATGAATGTGACCATTTCCCACTTTCCCATCGGGCACAGTGCTATTTTCCCCCCAGTTATAGTAGCAATTGTGCTTGAAAATGCATGATATTCTCCTTGAATGTTTGTTAACATTCACAATCCCTATCCTATAAAAATTCCATGTGTGATTTTCTCTGCACTACTGGTTACAACTGGACTTTCCACTTCACCATCGGGCACAGTGCTATTCTTTTCCAGAGTTATAGTAACAATTGCGCTTGAAAATGCATGATATTCTCCTTGAATGTTTGCTAACATTCAAAATCCCTATAAAAAGTCCATGTGTTATTTTCTCTGCACTACTGGTTACAACTGAACTGCCAAACTTTTCACAGCATTGTTTTTAATGCCAAATAGTTATCATCAAAGTACGGCTAAATTTTGAAAATTTAACATGACTAAATTGTAGGCGTTAATTTGGTGTTTTTAAAGAAAGCATGTTCTTGGCCCGCTAACAAAACTTTTTAATAGACTAGCGATCCTTAAAGAGGCTCATGAATATAGTAGAGTTTCCTATGAAGTGATATGATGCAAAATTGTATATGAAAAAAGCAAACAGCTGTAGCAGGGTAAGAAAAGCAGTGACAGTAATACACTATGGACAGCTGTATAAGCTGAAGACTTGGCACTCCTACTCAAAACTTTTTAAAAGCAGTGCTTTGTCAAAGTAAGCACAGAAAATCCAGCAAGATTCTCTTCCATTTCTATTTCCCTTGTTCTCTACTTCACTAATAATCTTCATACAGTTTACTAAAAATAGAATTCGGTAACATTTTCTTATTGCAAAGTAAATCAAAATACTTAGTCTGCTAAAATATAGATTACTGTTTAGTCTTAAAACTTGGCACTTATTTTGGCATAATACTTTACATCACTATGGTTGTGTAAAGATTGTTTACTCTCTCATAGTTTCTGCTTCTTTGGGGAAGCAACTATCATTATATTGAGAAGGCTCCCTCTGTGCAGCTCTGCAGGTTCTTTTGCAGATTAGCACCTGGACAGAGAATAACCCATTGGGCTGTCATACTTACCAACAACTGCAGCTTAGTCGTACTCAGCCCAGTGTTCCAGGGTGTAGAAGGGTATCAGGGGTAAGGTTGGAGCTGGGAGGGGTGCAAAAAAGGGTCTCTTAGAGGGGGGAGAAGGGGACATATGGAAGGATCTTTTCCGGGAGTGATTGGGGGGGGAGGGTTTCAGGGGGTAGGGGGCATATTTGGGGGTGGGCTGAAGGGAGAAGGAGCAAAGGAGGGGGGCAAGGTCTGAGGGGGACACAGGGGGAGGGGGGAAGGAGGGAGGGGGATATCTTCAGGGAAGATCTCAGGGGGGAGGGGGCATATTCGGGGAGGGGGAAGGCGGGAGGGGGATATCTTCAGGGAAGATCTCAGGGGGGAGGGGGCAAATTCAGGGAGGGGGGAGGCGGGAGGGGGATATCTTCAGGGAAGATCTCAAAAGGATTGATATGTTTCATAGACAGCTGAATTGGTCTATTTCAATATATTTGACTATAAACGGTAAGCAAAATTTTCTTCTTTGTAAGTTCATTAGTAGCAATGAACGGACGACAATTGTAAATATGACCTTAGACGAGTATGGAAGTTTCAAAGGATCTTGTTTTGCTTCCTAATGCAAGTAAATTAGATCATTAGTAGAGTATCAGCAAAATTTCTGGTTCAAAATTTTCCAGAAAAGCTACACCACTAATGTAAAGCATAAACTCCATAGCTGCAAGGGGTATAACAAAACAGTGGTAAGTTAATTGTTTATGTGCTCCTTTTCATACAAAATTCCATTTTTAAGGAAGATATTCAGAGTAATATATTTTCTTCACGTACCTCGTCACTTTCATCTACTTCAATGCCCCCATCTTTGTCATCATCCATTTGTTTATGAATTGTGCGAAGAGCTTCCAGGCTGTATTTATCTTCCTCAGTGAAACATGGTGGACTCAATAAATGGCAAGGATCTAAAGGACAAAAATCAGAAACAATTCTTAACAATTTGGGCTTCAAGAGGGAAATGGAGGAAACAAAACGTTACTTTCAAGTTTTTAGAAATTATTAATCTCAGTTCATAATAGTAGGGCCCAAGTTCCATGCTACTGAACTGTCATTGGCCCAAGTCCGCTTACCCTTTCAATGTGGTGGCACTGCAGAACGGCTGAGGCTCCACTGGGACCCCGAAAAGGGAATCATGACCTCAGTGCCCCTTCCTGATAGGTGGCAGAGCCATAAGCCCCCACCGCCTATCAGGAGCCGGATCCTGGCTTGCATCCTGGTTTGGCGAATGGGAATGCAGGCTTGGAGCTGACGAAGCGGTCTGCTCCATGGCTATTTAAACAGCCCTCACCTGGGGTCCTAGCTCATAGTCAAGGGCTTTGCTGTGGCTATGGTGGTTGCCATTTTATGGGGCCGGGTACGAATATGTCCACCAGGCAAATTGGCTCCAGCCGGTGGTTTTGCCTACTTCAGAGCAATCATCACATCTGGGTTGGGCATTGGGGCAATCCTTTATTTTGGATGGAGGGGAGGTTGTCGTCTCCACCTGCCCCTGCAAATGCTGGGGTATCCCATTAAAGGGATTTGGGGGGGGGGAGTGGACATGTCCGCGTGCCCAGGCACGCGGGCTGAAGGCACTCCCCCAGACAGTGGTCCCTGTGGGCGGTCACTCTATTTGATGTAAGTCTTAGGAACCCGCACCTGAATTGACCTACGAATCACTTCTGGTGGGCAGGCCAGAAGTATTCCGATTGCCCCATGCCCAAGCCAAACCTCTTTCATCTGTATTCAATAAAGTTGTGACCTTTTTCGGTCCAAACCAGTCTTAGTGGTCTTTTATTTATACGGGTTGGGGATTGGTGAGCAACATGCCAGGACCTGCAATTCACACACTCCTATATAGCATGGGAAATGCTTCACAACAATGCCATTACAGAGCGTACAAGAACACTGGACCACACAGGCTGAATCAGTTAACATAGGTTTTGCTCATCAAATCCCTGGCCTCTTCTTCAGCCACATGCTAATCAGGTAAGAATGACCCTCATGAGTGGCAATTCTAGTCTTCATATTCATACACACACACACACACACACACACACACACAAACACAACACACAGGAGTGTGTGAATAATAATAATCAAGATAGGAAGCTTTAAACAAAACAGAGCCAAGCAGTTCTATCCTGTTTCCACTTGCTGTTTTTATTTAATCCACTCCACTTGGTTTATTTAAACCAAAGACTTGTACACTGACCACTAATAATGAATCATATGTTGTAGATATTATTGCAAATTTATTATGCTATTTTTGCGATGTACAAATGACATTCGAAGACTTGGTCTTTTTATTTATACAGTTTATTATTCCTATGATCCTTGTTTATAAAATCCAGTAAAAGGTTACTTCAAAAAAGGGGGGAAATAATAAACAATAACAAACTAAAAAGCAGCAAGTACAAAATAACTTATTACTGGGAAGCAGCTGTTAATAGCTTCTCCAACATGAGTGTTTTTCATACAAACATACAACAGTGGGGGTGGGAGGTGGTAGGTGGGAAAGTCCACACACAATGTGGAGTGCAAGAGTGTAGAACAAATTTGCTGGAAGCACCCATTACAATAGACTAGAAGCGAACCAAGCTTCTTCATCCTATAATACTATGTTTTGGGCAGAACAGCTAAGTGGGATCTCCCTGCAGAGAGCTGGGGGCAAGAGGAGGTAGAAATGCCGGAAATGCAAATAAAGGAAGCAGAAGCAGCCGTGCAGTTAAAGAGGAAGTTGGGCAGCGGTGAGGTGGTACCAGTGGGTCACCAGTAGCTCCCTGACTGTACTACTAGGTGCCACAAGTCCTTCTTAATTTTCTTCCACAAACAGAAATTGTGGGCTTCCCATAGGCATCTGGATGCAAAAGGCCCTTGGTCTGATCCAGCAGAGCTCTTTGTATGATCTTATGCCGGCGTGTGCTGTTATGACCTGTCTGAATTTCCTTGCACAGCACAAAACATTCTCCCACAAAAGATTCTGCAGAAAACGGGGGAAAGGAGAAGTATTTAAGCATTCTGAGTAAATTAGTTCTTGGCATCCGACAAGGCCATCAAACGTAAATGTGCTTTCAATTTATTTTCCTGCAGGAAACATATTGTATACCACAGAGGAAATCTAAGTTATTGCTATTAAATGACAGCTTATCCAGAACGGAAGTCCTCTAATTAACTTTTAATTAACAGCTTTGGTCACCCTGTATGATGATCTCTGTCAGGAGACAGACAGGGGAAATGTCTTCATTTTCCTTGACCTCTCAGCGTCTTTCAATACCATCGACCATGATAGCCTTCTGGAGCAGCTGTCTGAGTTATGGGTGGATGGCACAGCTTTGTGGTCCTACTTGGATGGTCGTTTCCAGAGGGTGACGCTTGGGGTGTGCTCTTCGGCCCTGTGGTGCTCTCAATGTGGGTTCCTAAGGATTCAATTTTATCCCCCATGCTGTTTAACATCAACATGAAGTTGTCAGCAATATGCTGATGGCACATGGCCTTACTTTCTCTGGACCATTACTGTCTTTGGCAATGGACTGGATGAGAGCCAACAAACTGAAGCATAATCCAAACAGGACTGAAGCACTGTTAGTGGGTGGTTCCCTAGACCGCATGGATGGAAGGCTGCCTCCTTTTGTTTTTGTTCAAAAAAATGTATTGATTTTCCAGAATTTTTAAACAATCAAACAAACATCTTAACTGTACTTAATCCAATCTTAGTAACATTGTTAAGTGACTTCCTCAAATCCCCCTAGCTGAATTTCAGTGTATTTCATTGTAACAGTTTTCCAAAACCAATTTTCTCATAAAATTAACTTAATCACTTAACATCTTTCTTCCTTTTCATTTTAACTTTAAAGATATTATTCTCTAACATCACATATTTAAATCCTAGGCCTATCTGGTATCTGCAAGTTTTTCCAATTAAGTTATCTTAGCAGATTTAACTAAATAGTCTTTGAATTTCACCCATTCCGCCTGGTACTCCTCCTCCTTCTGGTCGCGGTCTCTTCCAGTCAGGTCAGCTAGCTCCAAAAAGTCCATCATCTTCATCTGCCATTCCTCCACTGTTGGGACTTCTTGTGTTGGAAGGCTGCCTCCTTTTGATGGAGTTAACCACCCTCTGAAAGAGCGGGTACACAGACTAGGGGATTTCTGCATCCTTTGCTGTCGCTTGGGGCTCAGTGGCCACAAGAAGCTCTTTCCACAGTGGGTTTTCTAGCTCTCCATTTGTATTTTCCTGCCAGTCACAGTAAAACCTGCTATGGAGGGAGTTTTTTAAGCCCTCCGCCTCACTTACTGGACTCTGGGATGGTCATGTGAGGGCCCTGGAGGCTTGCCCATCCTTTACAGAGTTCAGTAAGCAAGGTGCGGGGGGCAATGCCTGTTCCAGACAGGTAGGGATGGTCATGCAGAGGGAAGGTTCTGGATGTTCCTGGTTTTACATGGTTTTGTGTTTACACAAAGACCCTCGGAAGCAAACCCTCACATAAGCTGCAAGTTACCAGTACTAAATTTCATATCTCTTCACAAACATACATTGAATTGTCCCATACTTTGAATCATATTTCATCACAGCAGAGGCTAAACCTTTGTGATGATGCAAAAATGGCAAAATGCTGCTTTTAATCAGTTTCACTGGGGATATCAGCTGCATCTCTTCTCTGGCTACAGATATCAATGTTCTTTTAGAATCCAGTGTTGACAACTACAACATGTTTTAGATGAGGTTGTTTTTGAGAAGCAGCCTCATTACTTGTTAAGCACCAAGCAGTTCTGTTCTCAGGTACCTTTAATGGTTCTTAATGGCATTGGAGCCACAGCTATTTATCTTTTATCTGTTGTTTTTATTTTGGTCATAACTTCTGGCTTTATTGGTTTCTGTTTACAGGTTTATTTGCTGCTTTTATGGTTATTTGTGTCATTGCTTATTTTCTTATGTTTTTACTGTAAACTCCTTAAGACCGCTTTGTGAAAGGTAGGGTAAATACACCCATAAATTAAATGTGCAGGGGTACCACATTGCAAATAAAATCTAGATTCTAAAGTATGTCAAACCCCATTCTATTACACACACACACACACACAAATAATAATCAGGGAATCTGTATTGTAGCAGTGGGAGGGATTGGTTCTCACTTGCAGTCCACACCAAAGTAAGTACCAACTATGGTCACAGACATGAGGCATCCACTAAAGAGAGCCCAACGTTTTGTAATTAAAAGTTTATTCCTAAGACACTGGACTTACTTTTTACACAACTTGCTCCTCATAACCCTCTTAATTTTATAATGGACAAATAGGTCCTATTTTTCTCATGTAAAACGTTATGTGCTTTTTTACACAAGCGAGCGGAAAACAGTGTCGGTTCCCTTGAGCATTTGTCGAAAGAACACTTGATACCGCTCACAGATCAGGTTCCTGAAGGCATTCAAGAGTGAAGAACATGAAAGGAAAACAGTGAACAGTTTGAAATTAAGAAACAAGTCATTTTATGAAAAATAAAAGCCAGTTTAATTATAGCTGGGGTGGGGATTGATAAAAGTTAAAAAACGTAATTCTTAACAACATACCTATGTTCTATTTTACTTAAGACTAAAAGAATGCCTTTAGATTGTCAATATTATTCTTGCTATTAAAATTTTTTACTCTGTTCTTCTGCCCATAGAACACCCAGCAGTTAAGATGAAGAGAAGTACAATATATTTATAAGCAAATAAAATAAACACAGTTACAAAAAGGGAATGAAGAAAAAGCAATTTAGAACAACGTAATCTGAAAAAGCAGTAATCATGTTAAAAATAATTTTTGAAAAGCAATTGAATTATACAGTGGTGCCCAGCAAGACGAATGCCTCGCAAGACGGAAAACTCGCTAGACAAAAGGGTTTTCCGTTTTTTGAGCTGCTTCGCAAGACGAATTCCCCTATGGGCTTGCTTCGCAAGACGAAAACGTCTTGCAAGTTTGTTTCCTTTTTCTTAACACCGTTAATACAGTTGCGACTTGACTTCGAGGAGCAACTCATAGAACGCAGTGTACATAGTAGCCTTTTTTGAGGTTTTTAAAGACTTTGGTGATTTTTGAAGCTTTTCCAAAACTTCTTTTGCAACCATTTGGTAAGTTAAGCTTTTAAAACTTTTGGGGGGGGTTTGGATTTTGGGTTGGGGTGTTTGGAATTCAAGGACTTGGTGTTGGGGAGGGGTTTGCAAGAATCTGGAAGCTTGTGTGGTTTTTTCTGCATTTTTATGATTTTCTGTGACCATTGGGCAACTCTGCTGTTTTTTAAAAAAATTTCTGGGTTTGAATTTTGAAATGCTCTTTACAGTATGTGTGACTTTAAAGAGCACTTAATAAACTCTTGTTGTACCAAATTTGGCTTTGTTTGGACTTTTTTTGACCATAGGAACGCATTAATTGATTTTCAATGCATTCCTATGGGATTTCGTGCTTCGCAAGACGAAAAATTCGCTAGACGAAAAAATTTGCGGAACGAATTAATTTCGTCTTGCGAGGCACCACTGTACATTACTGCCATGTAAAAGTGGTTTCTATTTGTGTCTGAATGGACCAAAAGAGGGAGCCAGAGAGATCGCCCCTGAAGATGAGCCATAGCACTGGCACCATCACTAAAACAGCAGTATCTCTTATGCTCACTCATTTAACAGCCCAAAATGGTGGTACGGACTCCAAGGAAGTTCTTAAAGCCTGGGCAGGTCTGCATGGCAGATCAAGACCATTTAAAGACTTTCCAAAAACAAAGGGAACCAATCAAGCTGAAAAAAGACTGGAGTTAAACATGCCGATGATTAGCCAACACTCAAGAGTCCAGCTACCACATTTTGGACTAACATTTTAAATACATTTTCAGTATGTCAGAATTTCAAAAGATAGCCCCCATATACAGAACAGCGAAGTCATCTGGTCTGGAAATAACTGAAGTATGTATGCCAGGTTCATTTTCTCTAAGAGAACCAATTCTGAGACAAGCTTCGCAGAATTTTGTTTATGGGCATCTTTGATATCATGATGACAGATGCAATGTGTCACTAACACAATCACACAAGTCAAGAAGCGAGAGGAACAAGATGATGTTGAAAAGCAAGAAAACACCAAAAATATAGTTGTCAAACATTGGTTTAAATAAGAGGCTCTTTTCAAGAAATGTGAAAAATGGTGAAGAGATCATAATTTTTTGTGCACATGAAAAGCCTAGTATGGAAAATAGAAGAATAGCAATTTAAAGATTGAAAGACACAGGGCAATCTAGGCCACAGCACACACCATTTTTAACAAAGGGGGGGAGCAGTAAAAATACAAATCACAATACAATCACTAATGGTCAGTAATAAATGGGAAGAAAGCCCAATATTGAGGATGGGGGAGAGGGAGATAGCACCTCCAGGTGCAGAGAAATACCTTTGAGCCCAATGCAGGAGCCAATGCACTTCAGAAAACCTAAAACCACAGCATGTTTGTCTCTTAGCCTTCCTGATTAAGAGAACTCTTAAGAATCATGCAGAACATGCCTATAAAACAATCACACACTCCCATGCTAACTAATTAATTAATTTTATAATGAATGATTTTAGAGTGTTGTTTATGCTGCACTTTTGTACTGTTTTATTGTTGTTAGCCGCCCTGAGCCCGGCTTCGGCTGGGGAGGGCGGGATAGAAATAAAAATTATTATTATTATTATTATTATTATTATTATTATTATTATTATTACTCCATGCACCATAAAGAAACAGAGGCCGGTGAAACACATCTGGGGGAAGTTAAAGTTGTCTGGATGTATGGTAAGGGAACTGAATCTTTAGCTCCATGATTCCAAATGAGCAGTACACTAACACTGCCACCTCTGTGAAAACACCAGCACAAGAAAGAGATCACAAAACAGCAAGAGAGTAAAAAGAGGGAAAGTGGCAAGACCACTACAATTAGGTCAGTTTCCAGAGAGTCAATCTCTTCTTTGAACAGTCAACTCCAAAAGCCCCCTTTAAAACAAGCGTCCCATCAAGTCACTGGTTCCATTGTTTTAAACTTAACACAGCTGTTCAAGGAGGTCATGCTAACACAGGAGAGTTTGTCCTTACATGTAACCAGAGCCAGTTCCATTAAGGACTTTCAAGACGTAGGCTGATACCCTGGATTTGCCCTGGTATTCGACAGGGAAGCTAGTAAATCAGTGCAATAACATGTTCTCTACAGCCGCAGCTTAGTAGCTGTTTTCCAAATCAATTCCATCTGTAAAAACAATTACTATAATTTATGCATCACGACCGAAGAGTTTTTTATCTGACTTTTGGAACATAGGCTGAAGACCAAAAGGTTCTAAGGCTGCAATCCTATACCCACTTACCTGGAAATAAACCCCATTGACCACACAATGAGACTTGTTTCCCAAGCAGACATACAAAATTGCACTCTAAGAGCTGGAAGTGGTTGGACAGACACAGCTGCCATTAGCATAGAAGTAGGGAAGATCCGGGTTCAAATCCCAACTCACCCATTAACCTATTTGGGTGCCTTTGGGCCAGTTTCTTTCTCAGCTTAAGTTAGGGTTGTAGGGAGAATAAAATGGGAAAACTGGACATAAATGGAGTAGAAATGTGTACATATATTTCTTTTGTCCTACTGTTATCTATGAGCAAACAATTTGTAAAAACACAACCCAAACCTAACATGCTATTTGCTGTAGGCAATGGACAGTCAAGTATATACAGTATGGGCAATACTGCCATGACAACAAAATCATCTTCACAACTCTAAAAAAGCACCTTACTGTGACAATATATATACAAGAGAAAGGACAAGGTCTGTCTCAGCTGTTTCTGTTTAAGTGCAGTTTTCTACATCTTATGTACAGTACAACTGCTCTAGGGGCCAGTTCACATATTAAAATCTTCTCTGCCATATCTATTTGTGTACATTGGTACATCAATGTGTAAAGGGGAGTATAACCCCTGATACATAAAGGTAGCAGCTGCTATCTCTGTGATAGCAGAGGCTGGAAAAAAGTTCAGAGTTACGAGCCAACATGATGCAGGTGGTAAGTCCACCCTCTGATATGACAAGTGGCTAGCCAGGGTTTCCTTTGAAATGTAGTGATGAAAAGTCGTAAACACCACACTTGTAAGACAAGTGAGTAGTAAATGAGGATCCCCATTACACACACTGTCCTCACCATCTGGTAATCATTTACCACCTAATATATAGGCAACACAATTCAAAAGAAATATGCTACCTCCTACGAAAGAGTTGAATGCACCAAATTTAAAATTAAACCTGTTCTGCAGATGTACCCACAATTTTAGTTATGTAATTCTTCACTGTCAGTTTTCCAGGCACCAAAATGTTAGTGGCGATGCTAATATTTGCATAATGCATTTTACAGAAAGAGAAGGTTGTATCAGTGACTTCATTAAAACCCCAAAGCCATCTGCTATGCAGGCACATAGGAATGGTGCAATTTGACCATGGCCAGTGTTCAAAACTCCTATTGTTCCAGGCGCATTTTGCAACAGGGAATTTCATTAGTGCGAGCAGTTTCTGAGCTCTGGGAGCAGTATTGCACCCTAAGATTTCAGATTAAAACTGCAGAGTGGAAAGAAAGGAGGACCTTTTCCTGCCTCCCCACTTCCAGCTACTCTCTGAAGGCTGGAGAAGAGATAATCTTAAGAATATTAAAGGGGTGGGGCAGGGGAAGGACTAGGCCATGTGAAAAATGAACACAATGTTTTCAGCTTTGTATTCTTGTTATTTAAAAAATTGCACCTTGACATTCTGTTGTTGCACCCATAACCTAGGCTTAAGGTGCCATTTAGCTCCTAGCTTTCATATCTCAGTTTCTAACACTGACCATGACTCATCTCATGCCTTCCAGTAGCAAAATGTGGGACCGAAGACCAACTAGTACAGCAATGTGAAGGGGTCACCCAGAAAGAAGCAAGAAAATGAAAACAGATTACTGTACAGGTAGGTGCCTACCACTTGTGGCTTTACAGTCTAGGAACTCATGGCAAGAAACTGATGAGAGAAGAACCATTAACTTCAGAAGCATTTTCCCTTCTGCCTTGCCTTGGAAGATCTTGAAGTTTTAGAAAGTTTTCCCCTTTGCAGCTTGAAGGGTCCTTTCAGGTGTTTAATTCACACTGAAAAGCACTTCCACCAATCCAAAGTACACCCCCTTCAAGCTAATAAGTCTATTTAACAAGAGGGAATCAATAGTTCCACTCCATTCTGCCTTGGTCAGACCCCATGGCGAGTATTGTGTCCAGTTCTGGACATCACAGTTTCAAGAGGATGCTGACAAGTGAGAACGTCTGCAGAGGAGGCTGACCAAAATGATAGAAGGATCTGGAAACCAAGGCTTATTAGGAACAGTTGAAGGAGTTATGTAAGTTTGCTGTACAGGAGAGAAGACTCAGAGGTGATATGATAGCCATCTTCAAATATCTGAAGGGCTGCCACATGGAAGATGGAGCAAGCTTTGTTTTTTGCTGGTCCAGAGGGTAGGACCCGAACCAATGGATTCAAATTAGAAGAAAGGCAATTCCGCCTAAACATTAGGAAGAACTTTCTGATGCTAAGAGCTGTTCAACAATGGAATGGACTCCTTTGTGCTCTCCTTCACTGGAAGTTTTTAAACAAAAGTTGGATGGTCATCTGTCAGGCATTGTTTAGCTGTGGTTCCTGCATTGCAGGGGGTTGGTCTAGATGACCCATGAGATCCCTTCCAACCCTAAAATTCTGTGATTTCTAAGTTTGACATTTTGCAATACACATGCTCAAGGAAAGAATACTTTGGCTGCATTGTTCTGAAGTTCCTATCAGTATTCAACATATTCCCGGGTAAGAAAGAAATTGAAGTGGCTGAGCGAACTTCCTCTGTAAATGGTTCATCATAGCAACTGGAAATGGCTGCAGTGCCAAGCAAAGGAAACACAAACAGGGAGACAATCTGTTCTTAGCTTCACAGTGTTTCCTCTATACTGGTGAAAGGGAGATGGCAGCATCTTGACTGATATATAAAGGTTTTTTTGTTTTTAGTGGGTGACTAGAAGTATTTGTCAAGGCAACGTGAACAGAGTTAGCAGGGGAGGAAACCGGCTGCAGGAAGATCAAGGGCAAACTGCAAGCTTTAAAGACTACATGCATACAACAAGGGGAATACCACAAAACCCAAAAGGTTTATCCTTTTGTTCCATCTGATTGTAACTATACCATTCCTACCATCCCAAATAAGTTCCACCTACAGCCTAGATACTGATCCCCCTCTTCTCTTGCCAGAAAGTTTCCCTGCTACCTTCAAAGTTAACACACCCATACAGCTTTCAAACAAAATACTGTGGTTTAGACCACTACTATTACATATAAAAGGATATGTAGTCTGATGACATTAAATAGAACTACAGCTATTCTCAAAATTTCATACATGGTTCTCCCTCTGTAATGAATAGGACAGTTTGGTTCAGGGGTCACCAAACTGTAGCTCCTAAACTTCATGCACCTCTTTGACACTTCCAGCTGCAGCTCTTGAGATGCATTTTATAATTTCCTGTATCCTTCCCAAGACACCGATGGAACGGCAATCCCTGCTCTCTGCAATCACTTTGGTAGCAGATGCCATTCAGGACAAAGGAGTGTCTGCCATGTGTAAGAGAGAAGTAATTGGAGGCATGGTCAGCAAATCAGAAGACAGAAGGGGGCAGAGAAGCATGAGAAAGGAGACAATAAGAAACTATGTCAGATGATGGAAAAGAGAAGGCAGAGTTGCTGGCTAGTGAAGAGGTGTGTAGAGTATGAAGAAGAGAGACAAGCAATGGACACAAATAAGTCTGGGCTAGAGAGAAAAGAAAGGAGGTTTACTAGGCCTAAAGAATGGTAAGAAATCAACCAGTGTTGCCCTTGGCCCCTTTGCAGAAGTAAGGTTCAAGCAATTATTATTATTATTATTAATAATAATAATAATAATAATAATATACCATCCTATACCCGGGGGCCTCAGAGCGGGTCACAGAATAAAATCAAAATATAAAACCACAAAATACATAATAAAAATTAAAATTAAAATAACAACCCAATAGCTCCCCCCCCCAACAAAAACACATTTTAAAAGGGCATAGGATGTAAATCAGATCCACCAAAGGCCTCGTTAAAAAGGAACATTTTTGCCTGGCTCCTAAAGGTGTATATTGAAGGTGCCAGGCGAAATTCCCTGGGGAGAGCATTCCACAGACGGGGAGCCACTGCTGAGAGGGGCCATTCTCATGTTGCCACCCTCCGCACCTCTCAAGGAGGAGGCACTTGAAGGAGGGCCTCAGGTGATCTCAGGGTCCAGGTAGGTTCCTATAGAAAGAGGTGGTCCTCTTTCCCCACTGCCACTTTCCCTTCCAGTCATTCTCTACAGGCTTTGCCTAGAAGAAGGGTCGATCAATCTGCCTACTATCTGATTTTTAGAAGACATCCGAAGGCAGTCATGTATAGGAAAGCTTGATGGTTTATAATCTGTTGGAAGCCACCCAGAGTGGCTGGGGCAACCCAGTCAGATGGGCGGCTTATAAATAACATTATTATTATTATTATTATTATTATTATTATTATTATTATTACTACTACTACTACTACTGCTGCTGCTGCTGCTGCAAGTCAGAAACTGTCCAGCAGTGCACATTTGCAGTGTTCAAAAAGGATATTGTGCAATACATTTGTGAGGCAATGATAGACACCTCGCCATCTTGCAATAAACCCTTTCTAATCAGATGCTGGAGTTTGCTGTGGCATCTGATTTATATTCTGTGCATGCATGAAAGCATAACATAATCAAGTCATAAGAAATGCAAATACGGAGAAAATTGAAATTTTAAGCCAAAATGGGAGGAAGATTTTACATGCACCGTTAAAGGAGACAAACCTCTTGGCTTTAACTGCAATGCATCAGTCACTCCAAACTTTAAAGTAAGCAGCTTGAATGCCACTCCTAAACAAATCAAGAGACATTTCATTTGAATACACACACAGCCCGCATTAGAATTAAGGAAAACATATTGCTTTCAGCATTCGCTAAATCAGTCTTTCCCAAAGTGGTGCCCTCTACAAGTTTTGGACTACAAAACTCGTCAGACCCAGGCAGCATGGCCAAGCGTCCGTGATGATGGGAGTTGCAGTCCAAAGCATCTGGAGGGCACCAGGTTGGGAAAGGCTAAATTAGAATTACACACAACTAACTACTAAAGACAGGACAGGGTGGCGCTGTGGTCTAAACCACAGAGCCTAGGGTTCACTAATCAAAAGGTCAGCGGTTTGAATCCCCACGACGGGGTGAGCTCCCGTTGCTCGGTCCCTGCTCCTGCCAACCTAGCAGTTCGAAAGCACGTCAAAGTGCAAGTAGATAAATAGGTACTGCTCCACCGGGAAGGTAAACGGTGTTTCCGTGCGCTGCTCTGGTTCACCAGAAGCGGCTTAGTCATGCTCACCACATGACCCGGAAGCTGTCTGCGGACAAACGCCGACTCCCTTGGCCTGTAAAGCGAGATGAGCACCACAACCCCAGAGTCGTCCGTGACTGGACTTAACAGTCAGGGGTCCCTTTACTTTTACCTAACTATTAAATCAGAAGGTCGGCGGTTCGAATTCCCACAACATGGTAAGCACCCGTTGCTCGGTCTCTGCTCCTGCCAACCTAGCAGTTCGAAAGTACGTCAAAGTGCAAGTAGATAAATAGGTACCGCTCCGGCGGGAAGGTAAACGGTGTTTCCGTGCGCTACTCTGGTTCGCCAGAAGCGGCTTAGTCATGCTGGCCACATGACCCAGAAGCTGTACGCCTGCTCCCTCGGCCAGTAAAGCGAGATGAGTGCCACAACCCCAGAGTCGTCCGCGACTGGACCTAATGGTCAGGGGTCCCTTTACCTTTAACTACTAAAGACAGAATCCAATGTTGCCTGCACACTCAAAATCTGCTCCAGAGTATCCCCCAACTCTCCAGAGCAGATTTTGAGGGTGCACAGGAGGTTGCAGGGGTGGGGAAAGGAAGATGAAGTCTCACTATGTGATCTTAAGTCTGTTTCACTTCCACACAGACAGCACTGGACACAACTCTAAGACTGGCTTGCTGGAGAAGCTTGAGAAAACTGGGAAATGAAACTTCTATGTAAACCCTACCATAATTCACACACTAAGTCTTCAGTTGTTCATGTTCACACACTGCCCACTGTGAATAAAACAGACCTCTTGTACGTGGGTGCTATTCACAGGCAAACAGGGGGTTCCTATTCAGGAAGGCATTAGAGCAACGGGGGAACCTGTGGCCCTCAAAATGTTGTTCAATTACAGCTCTCATCAGCCGTTAACATTGGCCAGGCAGAATTGGGCTGATGCGAGTTCAAATCCAACATAATCTGGAGAGCCACAGGTTCCTATCTCCGCTTTAAAGTTTGTTAGGTCATCTGCAACAGTCATTAAAAGAAACATACAAACCCAGAGCTTTCTCCTGTGTTTTGGAGTCCTGTTGGACCTAAACGACGTAAGTTTCTATTAGCACTTTACCAAATACAGAAATTGGTACTTTATACATGTCTTTGCGGGGCGACAAAAACTGCTGTGCTTGCTAAATACTGCTACCCTTCGGGTACCTTCCAGGTAGCAAATATACCACTACAGATACGTCCCTCCCTTTTGATATGTATCATCTTCCTTTTACACCTTCTCAATTCTATTTTTATCACAGCACATTAAAAATGCAGCTATCAGCCACTGAGTTTTTTCACTAGAGTCTCCCACACACACACAAATGGATAGATCATAGCAAACATGTGACAAATAGTCCTGACAAAACTAGCAAGCATGTGGTAGGTTCAACCACTGAACCAAGTTTCCTGCAATTTTGAAACAAGGAGGTAGAACAGGTGGCCCCTGAGATGTTGCTGCACAACCACTGTCATCATTCCTAATCAATGGCCCATACCAGAAGAGGCTGATGGGAGCCGGAGTCCAACAGAATTTATTAACATTTAGGGAACTCTCCGACTGTAATCCTGTACTCACTGACCTAGGAGGAAGTCACTTTGAACTCAATGAAACTAGAGCAAGAGAAGTGTTGTGAACAGCCCTTAGATCTACAGGTGTAGGGAAGTATAGAAATTTACTAAATAATAAATAATAATAAATGAATGTGGTTTGCCTTTTCAAATAAACACACAAACCAGAACAAAACTTCCCTCTATGTGTCCTAAATTTTGAGATGTAGTTCTGCATGTCAGCATGCATAGAATTGCACTGTCAAAGACACCTCAGAGTTTATCTGCTTTGTCTTAATCACCTTATTTCTTATAGCATTTAATGGTCTAGTCTACATGCTCATCATTAAAGCACCTTTAACATAAACAGTGATACAAGCATCCTGTCGGTCATCTGATTATCAGCATCTGATCAGAGATTCTGCAATTAAAAACCAATTACAGTAAATTACAGATTCTTATTTTTAAGAACTAATTTATCGCTTTGTGCTTTTGTCAATTGGATATTGTGTTTTATACATTTTGGTACATATTTACAAGGGGAGAAACAATATAACTGGGCAGCATATTGAACACAGGAGGAAAGAAAGATAGGAAAATCAGAAGATAAAGTCAAGCCTTCATAACTGGTCAATGGCGTAAAATATCAGTAAGAAAAAATATTGAGAAGGAACATGAGCTGATCAGTACTATCTGAAAACAGTTTTGTTGTTTTTTTTGCAAGGCTTTCCCATAAAGCAACAGCTACTATATATGAACTTTTAAAAATGGAAAACCTAGAAATATTACCTCAAAGTAACTCCCACTGAACACAGTAGAGCTCCAAGTACTAATAATTTAAACCTCAGAATTTCAGTTAAAGTTCGAAAATCCTCCATTTATACTTACCAAGAACTCCTAAAGCAAAAATACCATCTAAATTATTCTGAACAAGGCATTACTAATTGACGGCAAGCTCAGACATTTAAGTAGTGTTTTGTTTAGTGATTTCATAATTTACTGTGCAGTAACATTTACTACATATGTGCAAAACAAGCACAAGCCTTGAAAAACTCTTGAACTCAAAATCACAGGACTTAATCAGCTACCACACAATGTTACAGAAATGAAGATTTACCAACTACAGTACAAAAGGACTTTGTTTGTTTTTTTAATGCTGTAACTGCTCTCTTACTGAAGAAAGATTTAAGAAAATGAAACGTAAGACATTGGCATCTAAATTCCTTTTTATAATCCAGAACACATGCCTTGATCTTTTGACTCTCTCCCAAAAGTATTCATTAGTAAGTTGCAGTCTGACCAGAAATTGTTTTCCCTTCCTAGACTATTTCTTAAGTTCCTACCAAAGGAGAGAAATAAAAAATAAGTAAAATGATTTTTAAAATTTGGATCAGTTTTGATTCACATTTGAGTATATAGCTTTTCAAGTCTCAATGAATTTTTATTCTGATAGAATAGAAAGGTAGCAATATTTCAGGAATACAAAGAGCAAGCTTGCTATTTACATCATGGGCTTTATACAAAGCTTGAAAACATCTGCATTGCTGGAATAGGTTATCTTAGGGTTACCAGACCTCCCCGGTTCCCGGGGACAGTACCCGGATTTGCAAATCTGTCCCCGGACAAATTCCGTCCCTGGAATGTCCCCAGATCTGCAAATCTGTCCCCGGGAAATGTGGCAGTGGCAGCCTCAGAAGCCCGGAGCCAGCCTGGTAGCGCAGGTGGCTCTGGCTGGCTTCAGGAGCTGCTCGCTGCTTGCTGCCACCGCCACTGCCAAAGGGAAACCAGGGACGTCCGGCAGTACAGATCTCCTTCCCCCTTTGTTGTGACAGATCGGGGGAGGCTCAGGAGTTGCGGGTGGGCAGCCATTACTCAGGAGGGGCGCAAGGTGAGCAGTTTCTCTGTCAGGAAAGGTGCAAAGCCCTTCAGTCAAAAAGCAGGCAGAAGATCGGGGGAGGCTTGGGAGTCACAGGTGGGTGGCACGCAGTTGCCCAGTTTTTAAAAAACTCTGCGCATTTATGTTTCACAGGGTGCGAAAGAAGGGCTTTGCACCTTGCCCAGCAGAGAAACCACGAACCCTGCGCCCCTCGTGGGCAGTGGCACACCGCCTGCCCATGACTCGCGAGTCTTCCCTCGATCGCCTGTCCCCTTCCCCGTTTTGACAGATCGGAGGAGGCTTGGGAGTTGCGGGTGGGCGGCGCGCCGTTGCCGTTTTTCAAAAACTCTGCGCATTTTTGTTTCACAGGGTGTGAAAGAAGGGCTTTGCCCATTTATACAATATGCATTGTGCTTGGGCCCAGGGTCTTTTGCCTCACCATCCCCACTACTGACTCCCTGTTGCTACTCAGCGTCAAAAAAAAAAAAATGTGTCTCCGGATTCATTGCAAAAAATCTGGTAACCATAGGTTATCTGCAAAGCTAAGTTACACTTAGAAATAGACAGACTTGCCTTAGCAAATGTTATACATCTTCCAGTTTGCTTATTTTGAAAGATCTCAGATCTTTTTTCCAGGCAAGTACAAGAATCCCTAAAATTACTCAAACTCTCAGCCTTGAAATTACAAACTAGAATTCAAGTGCTTCTAAAGCTCATATGGGGATCTTTAATGAGCTCCTGGTGTTTTCACTACATCTTTAGTTACATCGCATTTAATCAAACATTCAGTATATGCAGGGGAAGTGTTTGAAATATTTGATCTTTTTTGAGATTATTAACTAAAGAATGATTCTTAAATTGAGGTTCATGATTTACTTTCTAGGAAGTCCTCAATACTATGATGGAAATAAGGGGGAGGGGAATATTGAAGAGCCATATTATTACTGAAGTTGCTTACTTCTTTAGCATGTAGCAGGGAGAGGCTCACTGTTCCCCAAAGTGCAACAGAATATAGAAGTATATAAATTCCTTACAATGCACCAGCAAAAAGAGTTACACTCCTGTGTTGCAACATTATGAAGTTTAACAAACTTGTACGACTAAGCTTTGCAGAAAGGGTGGTGGCTCAGCAACTTTGGGCATGCTTGCAGGAACTGGATTACCTGGACCCATTTCAATCTGTTTCAGTTTTTTTCTCCCAAAGGGTAAAGGCAGGTACAAGGTCAGAGAAAAGGTTACACAAGTGTTTTCATGGTTCTTTGACCATGGGCTGTGTCTTTGGACGTATTCTTCTTGGTTCTTTGAACCAGGTAGTTGTTTCAAGTTGTCAGTGTCGGGAATTTTGACCTGCGACTGTGTGGACTGTGATTTGCTGAAGCTGTCAATCTATTAATGGACTAGTTGTCTAGGTGGAAGATTCTTTAGTGTGGAGGTTTAGTGTGGAGGTATATGAAAGGTTAAACCACAGAGCCTAGGACTTGCCAATCAGAAGGTCGGCAGTTCGAATCCCCGTGATGGGGTGGGCTCCCGTTGCTCAGTCCCTGCTCCTGCCAACCTAGCAGTTCGAAAGCACGTCAAAGTGTAAGTAGATAAATAGGTAACGCTCTGGCAGGAAGGTAAACAGCATTTCCGTGCGCTGCTCTGGTTCGCCAGAAACGGCTTAGTCATACTGGCCACATGACCCGGAAGCTGTACGCCAGCTCCCTCGGCCAATAAAGCAAGATGAGCACCACAACCCCAGAGTCGGTTATGACTGGACCTAATGGTCAGGGGTCCCTTTACCTTTACCTATATGAAAGGTGAGGTTATAAAGTGTGAAGTTTGTTCAAATGCTCTGGTAAAGAGGTGTTCTGTTGTGTACTCTGTTAGAGGGGTTTGCTAAAGTGAGGTTTTCAAGTCTTGGTTTATATATTTGAGTGGAGTTTATATACTGCTAATGAGATATAAGATAAGGTAAGGTTTACATTAAGATAGATGTTTTGATTAATTAGGTTTGTTTTTCCTTAACTTTGTCAGGTTCCACAGGTAGTGTTTTGTTTTATGATGCATGGGGATACATTTAGTTTAAGAAGGTTGAATTGGTTTTTTCTAGGACCTGGATTACAGGCTGGATAATCTGTGAGGAAGGGGAAGGTTCAATCTGGCTTCTTGGCACTGAAAGAGTTTTCATTGCCCTGGATGATAACCTTTATTTGAAAAGAGACACAAGTAGTGTGTGAAACCATTGATTCTCCTTGATCTATCAGCAGCTTTTAAGACCATCAACAATGCAATCCTCCTCAAGTACCGTATTGGCCCAAATATAAGCCACACCCGAGTATAAGCTGCACCTATAAAATTGGACCGGGGGGGAGAAAAAAAAGAAAAAATATCCAAATATAAACTGCTCCATTCCTTGCTGCTCCTGGCTGCATACCCGGGGGGGGGGGGGGCTTCTTGGCTGCATACCATAAGGTCGCGAATATAAGCCACACTTTAACTTTTCACGGTCGGAATTTGGGGGGAAAGTGAGGCTTATATTCAGGCCAATACGGGTTGGGAATTGAAAGCATAATGATACTGCAATTCCTCTCCTACCTGCAGGGTCATAGAATCATAGAATCATAGAGTCATAGAATCATAGAGTTGGAAGAGACCACAAGGGCCATCGAGTCCAACCCCCTGCCAAGCAGGAAACACCATCAGAGCACTCCTGACATATGGTTGTCAAGCCTCTGCTTAAAGACCTCCAAAGAAGGAGACTCCACCACACTCCTTGGCAGCAAATTCCACTGTCAAACAGCTCTTACTGTCAGGAAGTTCTTCCTAATGTTTAGGTGGAATCTTCTTTCTTGTAGTTTGGATCCATTGCTCCGTGTCCGCTTCTCCCTCCTCTATGTGACATCCTTTTATATATTTGAACATGGCTATCATATCACCCCTTAACCTCCTCTTCTCCAGGCTAAACATGCCCAGCTCCCTTAGCCGTTCCTCATAAGGCATCGTTTCCAGGCCTTTGACCATTTTGGTTGCCCTCCTCTGGACACGTTCCAGTTTGTCAGTGTCCTTCTTGAACTGTGGTGCCCAGAACTGGACACAGTACTCCAGGTGAGGTCTGACCAGAGCAGAATACAGTGGCACTATTACTTCCCTTGATCTAGATGCTATACTCCTATTGATGCAGCCCAGAATTGCATTGGCTTTTTTAGCTGCCGCGTCACACTGTTGGCTCATGTCAAGCTTGTGGTCAACCAAGACTCCTAGATCCTTTTCACATGTACTGCTCTCAAGCCAGGTGCCCCCCATCTTGTATTTGTGCCTCTCATTTTTTTTGCCCAAGTGCAATACTTTACATTTCTCCCTGTTAAAATTCATCTTGTTTGTTTTGGCCCAGTTCTCTAATCTGTCAAGGTCGTTTTGAAGTGTGATCCTGTCCTCTGGGGTGTTAGCCACCCCTCCCAGTTTGGTGTCATCTGCAAATTTGATCAGGATGCCCTTGAGTCCATCATCCAAGTCGTTGATAAAGATGTTGAATAAGACCGGGCCCAAGACAGAACCCTGTGGCACCCCACTAGTCACTCTTCTCCAGGATGAAGAGGAACCATTGATGAGCACCCTTTGGGTTCGGTCAGTCAGCCAGTTACAAATCCACTGAGTGGTAGCATAGTCAAGACCGCATTTTACCAGCTTCTTTACAAGAATATCATGGGGCACCTTGTCAAATGCCTTGCTGAAATCAAGGTAGGCTACATCCACTGCGTTCCCTTCATCTACCAGGCTTGTAATTCTGTCAAAAAACGAGATCAGGTTAGTCTGGCATGACTTATTTTTCAGAAATCCATGCTGACTATTGGTGATCACAGCATTCCTTTCTAGGTCTGTTTGCTTAATGATCTGCTCCAGAATCTTCCCTGGTATTGATGTCAGACTGACTGGGCGGTAATTATTTGGGTCAAATAATTTACAGTCATAATTTGATCATTTACAGTCATAATGACCCATAATTTGGGTCATTTACAGAGTAGCATTTCAGGACTACTGCTTGGTCCCTCATCTACTATGCTGTGGGGTTCGGCAGCAGTCCATCCTGTCTCCTATGCTGTTTAACAGCTCTATGAAACTGATGGGGGTAGTCATCTGGTAATGTGGAACATGGCGCCATCAATACGCAGGGGGAACCTAGTTTTCTCTCTCCCCAGTATGAATGAGGTGAAGCTCTCCAAATGCTGGACTGGTGTCTGGAGGCAGGCTGGATGAGGGTCAATAAACTAAAGCTGAATGCCAACAAGATGGGGGTGCAGCTAATAGATGGTTCTTGTGTCTGGGATTTGGAGGTATGGCCTATGCTAGATGAGGTTGCATTCCTCCTGAAGGAACAATTTTGTAGCTTGGGAGTACTCCTTGATTTTGCACTGTCACTCGAAGCCCAGGTGGCATCAGTGGCCACAGCTGCAGCTGTTCCTGGGCCAGGATAACTTAGTAACGGTTATCCATGCTTTGGTAAACTTACATTTAACATACTGCAATGTGCTTTATACTGGGCTACTTGTGAAGATAATCCTGAAGTTGCAACTGGTGCAGTATCAGGATTGTGAGTGGTACTTCTGTTTGGGGCCATGTAACACAAAAACCCCTTTGTGGTTCCCCACCCCCAATCAAGCAGTACATATTTTTTTTGAATTAATAAAATAGATAACGTACACGTACAAACTGCTTTGTCTGCCAATATGATACAACTCAATTCAAGATTTGTTGTTGCCATATAAAGTCCTGAACAACCTGCATTTCACGTACTTGAAGGGGTGCCTTTTCCATTATCTGCCAGACCATGCCTTAAGATCTGCTGGGAAGGCCTTCCTTGTGCAGTAGTACCTTGGAAGTCAAACGGAATCCGTTCCAGAAGTCCCTTCTACTTCCAAAACGTTCAGAAACCAAATGACGGCTTCTGGTTGTCTGTAGAAAGCTCCTGCAGGCAATCAGAAGCTGCAGAAGTCCTGTCGGACGTTCAGGTTCCAAAAGAACGGTCACAAACCGGAACAATCACTTCCATGCCAAAATGTCCGAATTCCATGGCATTTGGGATCCAAGGTACAACTGCACTCTCACAGCTAAGCATAGTATATAGTGTGGTGCCATCTCAGTTGTGGCATCCTGTTTGTGAAACTACTTCCCCCTGGCTGGCTCCCTCCTTATTGAATTTTAGGCAGGGATAAAGATACATTTTTAAAAAATGTAGTTTTAAAGTTTGTATTGATCTTGTTTTGCTACAGCTTATTATGATTTTGATTGCCAGACACTTTGAAAGGGCCTTGGTCCTAGAAAGCATCATAAAAATTCTGTAAATAAATGGCAGGTTGGGCTGGTCTTTAAGAAAAACAAAAATACTTGAAGAACTATGTGGCAGTTCTCACCAAGTTCATACTCACAGCAGAATCACTGAAATAGTTATGCAAGTCCAACATTTTCGATCAGTCTATGCTGCGTAACACTGAATATCAACCATAACAAAACATCTCAGGATATTTCAACCAAGCCTCAATACCTGCCTCCTACTTATGGTCCCTTTCCATTTTCCTTGCATGTTTATTCTTGTAAATACAATACAACTGTTCCAGTGAGCAGAAGGTACTAAGTTTTAATTTGGAAACTTTTCAAGTCCCCTATTGTGTGATGGCCATAAAGTAAGAGGGTGTGGTATCTCAGAAGGAACTGGCAAACCACCAGACTATGTTCGTCAGTACAACAGTGCTGGAAGAATTCTGGTCTACAGTGTTCAAAACATGATGAATTCCCAGGTACACCATCCCACTTTCCTGGTCCTTAGCCTTAAAAAGACATCTATGCACCTTTTTCCAGACGAATCAGTGTTAGAAACTGACATATGAAAGAAAGGAGCTAAATTGTGCCTAGGTTATGGGTGCAACAACGGAATGTCTAGTTGTGCTTTTTTAACAACAAGAATACAAAGTTGAAAATGAACTGCAGCTAAAATATTATGTTCATTTTTCACATGGTCTAGTCCTTCCCCTGCCCCACCCCCCCTAATATTCTTAAGAAGGTCTCTTCTCCAGTCTTCAGAGAGTAGCTAGAAGTGGGGAGGCAGGAAAAGGTCCTCCTTTCCTAACACTCTGTCGTTTTAATCTGAAATCTTAGGCACAGTACTGCGCCCAGAGATCAGAAACAGCTTGCACTGATGAAATTCCCTGTCGCAAAATGCGCCTAGAACAATGGGAGTTTCAAACACTGAAAGGAATGTGAAGAAACAAATATATTTATAATACACATGGCTAAAAAAAGTGACAGTACTCATAGCTCACCCCACTAAGTGCCTTAACTATGGCAGAGGATTCAAAGATTCCAGATCTATCTCTAGAACTGGGACTTCTGACTGAACACAGGTGATCAAGCTGAAACAGAAATATAACATCTTTTAAATGTCAATCACTATCCCACTGCAGAGACATCACCTTGCCGACAAAGGTCCGTATAGTTAAAGCTATGGTTTTCCCAGTAGTGATGTATGGAAGTGAGAGCTGGACCATAAAGAAGGCTGATCGCCAAAGAATTGATGCTTTTGAATTATGGTGCTAGAGGAGACTCTTGAGAGTCCCATGGACTGCAAGAAGATCAAACCTATCCATTCTGAAGGAAATCAGCCCTGAGTGTTCACTGAAAGGACAGATCTTTCAGCTGAGGCTCCAATACTTTGGCCACCTCATGAGAAGAGAAGACTCCCTGGAAAAGACCCTGATGTTGGGAAAGATGGAGGGCACAAGGAGAAGGGGACGACAGAGGACGAGATGGTTGGATAGTGTTCTCGAAGCTACCAGCATGAGTTTGACCAAACTGCGGGAGGCAGTGGAAGACAGGAGTGCCTGGCGTGCTCTGGTCCATGGGGTCACGAAGAGTCGGACACGACTAAACGACTAAACAACAACAACAACATCCCACTGCAGCCTTTCTCACAGGTGCTTCAGGTACAGAGAATTTCTGTGCAATAAACAGTGAAGGGGGGAGATGCTACCTGTTGTTAACCCCTCAAAGAAAGTATAAAAATAAACAGAAGTTTGAAGGTGTATCTATTTACAATAGAACTATCATTGTGGAGAGTCAGCCTTTGGCTGCATTTTACAGGTGGCCAGTCTGGCTAGCATTCTGTGCATGCTGCTAAACACCTTAGCTTCTTTAGCATTGCTCTACAGGAGGCTGTGCAAGACAAGGATGAAAGAAGCAGTAAGCCTAGCTGCACACAAGCTATCTTCAATAATAGGAGACTAACTTCTCTGCAATGTCTGCAAACATAAAGTGCTCCAGACGCATGACCTAATTGTGCCTGATCTATTGGCTAACTGCCAATACCAGCAAGTGCCTTCATTAAGGCCATCCTGGCAAGAAAAAAGTGGCTTCCCCAGGAAGAACTGCCTTCACTGGTAACATAAACAGTAATCATTTGTATCTCTGAAAATATCTTCCATCTCTATTTTGCACAGGAAAATCCATTGACACCTCACTATTTTGCCCTCAAGGCCAAGAACAGTTTAGACTTCAAATACCAGACTTCAGCCCAGGTCCCAGAGTGGTCCATCGTTTTCACTTTAGGATACCCATCTTGGTCTAGAATTCCCATCTCAACCTAATTTATGGTACAGAACTCTAGGGTGGCCTACAGTGGTCTAAACCACTGAGCCTCTTCGGCTTGCCAATCAGGTGGTCAGCGGTTTGAATCTGCATGACAGGGTGAGCTCCCGTTGCTCTGTCCCAGCTCCTGCCAACCTAACAGTTCGAAAGCATGCCAGTGCAAGTAGATAAATAGATACTGCTGTGATGGGCTGGTAAACGGCGTTTCCGTGCGCTCTGGTTTCCGTCACAGTGTCCCGTTGCGCCAGAAGCCGTTTAGTCATGCTGGTCACATGAACTAGGAAGCTGTCTTTGGGCAAACACCAGTTCCCTCGGCCTGAAAGCGAGATGAGCGCCGCACCCCATAGACACCTTTGACACCTTAACCGTCAAGGGGTCCTTTACCTTACATTACCTTTTAGATTCCACATCATTGCCACTCCATTGAAGAAACATTTCAGTAAATACTTACAAAGTGGAATTCAGAAGGTGCATGTAGCCACAATGCATACCTTCGTTTCCAATCCAATCCCTCTGTTCAAAAACCTGTGAAACTCAGGAAACCCACTCCTACTCTCTTTGGAACAGGTAACTATTGGTACCTCAACTCTTTTATTTCTCTCTTCTCCACTTCTCATATCTCAATGCCTTTTCTACCTTTGTGTGGTCCAAACACTTTCCATTTGCATCTGAGCTTCTCCTGGTACATCAGGGCCTTGAGTCTGATAGATCCGTAGTGCCACACCCTGCTCCTTACACAGCCACAGTAATATTACCTTCCTCTGTCTCCATCCCTATCCCAGAAACAGGCAAAGTGTCTGTTGTTGGTCCAGGCAGAATGGAGTTAGTGAAGCCCGATTATAATTTCTACGCCAACAAATTTACTATCTGTGTCATGCCCTTAAACACGACTGCTAGATATTTCACAGTCATTACATATCACAAGCTTGTAAATCATGAAGTTTTCTTTATGCATTTGTCTATATTAAAGGCAAGAGAATACAGCTTGAAACAAGAGCTTGAAACAAAGCTTTGAAAAGCTAAATTTAAAAATGGATTCAAATGAATTCAAAGCAGCTCAGAGAAAGAATTCTTCTTCATGAGACACAGCAAAGAAGCAGCTTTTGAAATAAGCATGACAAATTAGCAAGATGCAAGTAGGTTTCCCATCCCAAACAATCACACCACTGTCGGCCTTCCTACCCTCTTTTTTAGGAAAACACAACAAAATATTAAAACATCCCACACCGCTTCTGGCGCAACAGGACACCGTGATGGAAACCAGAGCACACGGAAGTGCCGTTTACCTTCCTGCCGCAGCACTACCTATTTATCTACTTGCACTGGCGTGCTTGCAAACTACTAGGTTGGCAGGAGCTGGGACAGAGCAACTTCGTCATGGGGATTCGAACCACCGACCTTCTGATCAGCAAGCCCAAGAGGCTCAGTGGTTTAGACCACAGTGCCATCCGCATCCCTATAATCACGTGTAACACCAACCAAACAAGACTCCTGGTAGTATTTAAGTGTGTTGCTGTGTGGTATAGAGAGGGTCATTATCCCACATACAATAAGGTCTCTAGCCAAATGCAAACTACCAAGGAAGGCAATGAGGGAGCTCAACTGAATCCGCAACTGGCTATCTTTGAAGCCAATCCAAATGACCACTCCACCCGATCCAATAGTCCACTCCTATTCAGTAATCTATTCAGTAAGCTGTGAGAGACCATATTCTATATCCAGAATATTAATTCTATAGTAATCAGATATATGAATAACGCCCCCAAAGACAAACAATGTGGGCATTTAATACATTCAGTAAGTCACCCTCCTACACATGTATGTTCCAGACAGCAGTGAAATATAACCAAGATGATTGGCAGTAAACTGGAAGTGCCTGCTTTAAAAACAACAACCATATTGTAACGTGCTGGTTTGCCCTCCTTTAATAGGTGTAGAAGCTCAGACAAAACTTTGTTACTCAGCAAAGGTTTAACACATGGCACAGCTGGAATGGAATCTTGGTTTATAAATCACTGCATTATCTATTTGCATGAGGCTTTCCCACAAAATTGTGCCCAATGTAACTGATAGAATATCAAATGAATAATAACAATTTTAAAAGATCAGAAATAATTAAAAGCAATCATAATATTAATAAAAGCCAAACCAAAAAAAACCAATCCATACAGTACTTTATTGAAATTATAAATATAAGCTAACTCAACTAAACAGTTTAAACTGAACAACATTGTATAAAACAATTAAAATTAACTAACCTAATTTAATGGCTTGCCTTTGATGAATACTTTTCAAAGGCGAGCAACACCCACATCTTTAGGCATTGACAGAGGCTCTTCAGTATAAATGCTACTCAAGAAGGGTTGCAGCTTTTCCGTGATGTTATGGGGAGGGTACAGATTGAGAATTTTTTCTGCCTCTCATGTAATTCTAGCTCCTCCAAGGTCACCCAATGAAACTGAGTGGCAGACTGTAGATTCAGGGTGGACAACAGTGCATACTTCTTCACAAAACGTACAATTAATTTATGGACTTGAAAGCCACAGGATGTGCTGACGGGAGATTGGCTTAGATAGCTTTAAAAGAGGATTAGACTAATTGGGGACAAAGAGGGGAGATAGAGCTCTATTAGTCATGACGGCTAAATGGAACCTCCCATTCAGCATCCCACTGAAAACCATTTACGGGAGGAAAAACTATCAGGAAGGAGTATTTCCTTCATGCCTAGCCATGGGTTTCCCAGGGTCATCTGGCTGACTATTATAGACCGACCCTTGGACCAAAATTCAACAGTAATCCTCTTGCATTTTTAAAACTTTTGGTTTGTATGAACATGGCTCTTCGTCTATATATATTCTTTCAAATATGGCATATTTTGAAGTGCCAATTATATTTCCCTATTTGTTTGCATACAAACAAATATAGGAATGAGTTTTGGAAATACCAAAGAAAAAAGTTCCTTCTTGCAAAAGACATAAAGAATAGTATGTATAGTAGAATGGAGTTTCCTTCTCTTCAGAAGAGATACTGCATTATCTTCTGACATGTAGCTGGGCCAAGAGGAACAGGGTGGCACCTAAGAGACGGAATGTCTATTGACAACACTGAACAGGAATGTTTCTGTTGTTGCAAGGATGCTTCTGTTATTGGGACCAGGTCACAATAACTACTGAACAAAGATATAAAACTATTGTTAAACAGAGCAAGAATTTCATTAGATAAATAAAACCAACCCTTTAGATGTAACTTTGGAAGAACAGCTTGCAGTGAGATAAATAAATTTGGAAAAGAGATCTTGTTAGCCAACGTTTTTGTTTGTAGCACCTTACTGGAGCATTTCAGGTTACTACTTAGAGAAGACAGAATCAAAGATACTTGGAATTGCAACAATCAGACCACAAAGTCAAAAAAATATGATATACTTTCATTGTTAATTACAAATCACCATAATCTCAAATATGCCTGTAAGCATGATCATTTGCTTTGAAATGTTTATTTTAAGCCCTTTTTTTACAAAACTAATACAAGTGTGGATAAGTTACTTACTTATCACTACAAGAAATAATAATGCTGACCCAGCAATTTAATAAGTGTTTCACCCATAAATTGATACAGAAGACAATTTCAATCCATGGAGACATGTAGGCAGCATGCCTTATTTCTCTGAATTAAGCTGCACGGAAATCGATGGGATTTAAGTTCACGTTCAAAACAAGTTTTTTTAAAAAAAACAGGGGTGCTACTTAGAACAAGAGCTACTGAAAAATGAAGATCCCTTCTGAATCCACAATTTCTGTCAAATAAAATACCAGAAAACAAAATGGAACTTGAAATATGTAGCGATCATGTCTCCATGTGTGAATCCCTTCCAGCGTATGGATATGCCTGCATACTGGGAAGGGTTTCACCCAAGCAAGCCAAAGGCCTCTGCTAAAACCAACCCTGCATGCTTTGCTGGGTGAGAGATCTTAACTTTATAGAACTGACACACCATGCAACTCATAGCACTGAATGAAGAGGTCCAAGCTTTAGTTGTCCGAAGCTGGTTGAACAGCTAAGTAAAAAAAATTCCTTCAAGAAAATTATTTCCCAACCTTATCACCCGTGCAATAGGTACATGAAATCAATAAATATTTTTGTTGATCTATAAGCCTGCAGCGATCAGAATTTCTAGCCCTGCTCAACAATTCATGTTAAGAATGAACAGCAGTTGATCCCTTCAGAAAGCATGCTGACAAAAGAACACCAAATATAAGCAGGAACAACATGAGCTCAACAGCCAGAGCGCTAGAATCAAATTGTGTCACAGAAAACAAATTAACTCTCTGCCCCCCACAAAAAAAGTACTAAAAAGCAAAAGAAGAAATTAAACCCATCCTTCTCCAGGGAGCAAAGGCAATGAAAACTTAAAGTCCGCCACTATACACCAATATTTTCAACAATGATCAGAGCCACTTCACACATTACAGCAAATATAAAGTGCCCAACTTTGAGTTGACCATATCTCTTCTGCAACATCTGAAGCACTTTTGTGTAACTGAACACATGCAAAAAATAAGTTTTTAGGATTCTCAACCAATCATGTGGCTTCCAGGGGCATGACTGCAAGGGTTTTTCAGGGACATGTTGCATAAGAATGAATGAATTTACTTTATTATGGTCACAGACCAGCATAAGCAAAACATCTAAATAAATAGCATAACAATATCTCTAAGCAGATAATTATTAAATTAATTGGGAACAAGAACCAAACGTAGATTAAAACATATACCTAGAATACTTGATTAAGCATAGGTAATGGATGAATAAAAACCAATAAGGAAAATTTAAAGGAGATCAGTTAAAAAAGAACAGCTGTATGGGGTGGGGCTTCAGAAGTGCGGATCTAACAATATGGGCCTTCTATTTAGGACTGATTTGTAGCATAGACTATCCTTCGACGAATATCTATCATGGCAGGGCAAAATCTGGCAACTAAATATGTGACTTCTGGGCTATCGTCCTGTAGTAATAGGGAGATGTAGTGTTGTTCTGAACGCCCAGGGAACTTATATAGGATGGGCTGGATAAACCTAGCTTGAATGTCTATGTAATACTGGCAATGAAGAAGGGCATGCTCCGTTGTTTCCTGCTGCCCAGAGCCACATGGGAATTTCCTCTCCTCATATGGTATCTTCCTATAACTGCCTTCCTGAACTGCTGAAGGGAAGGCCTGACAACGCGTCAAGGCGAAAGCCCTTCGTTGTTTTGGTATTTCAAGATTAGCTATGTATGGCATTTGGGAAGTGGAGTATCTTCTAGTTTCACTAATTAAAAATTGGGGGGACCTGGCCAAAGAAAGAAGACCACACGCTGTTTGATAATGGTTTTTGCTTGCTCGTTCCCCATGTTAAGTAAGAACTGTGGATTGAATCCTAGAGTTGTTTTTATATTATCCACTGCTCGTTTCCATATCGATTGGAAATCGTCTTTTAATAGTCAAGGAAGCAAGACCGCTGGGAAGAGAGGCTAGTTTCAACCAATAATTGCATAAGAGACATTACCAAAGATGGGTGTGTGGGAAGTAGCCCTCATTTAGCATTGTTTATCTAAAATCAACTCTTTGCATGGTAACTTTTTGCAAACCTAACCAATACAAATGCGTACAGGAAGCTGAAAGTTAAATTTCTACTGCGAACTGCACCCTTTCTGAAGTTCCATTTACGATGGAAATGATGTCTGCGAAAAGTAGCCAATAACATTCCCAACTGAAAACTATCTGTTCTTAACGCTATAGTCTGAAACACATATTTGTGATAGGCCAAAAAATATATTACTGTATATCAGTACAGTGGTACCTCTAGTTACGTACTTAATTCGTTCTGGAGGTCCGTTCTTAACCTGAAACTGTTCTTAACCTGAAGCACCACTTTAGCTAATGGGGCCTCCCGCTGCTGCCATGCCACCGCCACGTGATTTCTGTTCTCATCCTGAAGCAAAGTTCTCAACCCGAGGTATTATTTCTGGGTTAGCGGAGTATGTAACCTGAAGCGTATGTAACCCGGGATACCACTGTACTACATATATATAGCATTCACTGCCTGTGGTTAGTACAAATGCAAGATTATTGTAATTAGTGCAATATAAAAGTATATAACTATTACATAATGAATTTGCTTTAACTGCTGTGGGTATCACATAGCTTGGTTTCCACAGCAACCAACACTGCAGAATGATAACTGTATCTAAAAAGAATGAAAGACAGGTCATTATATAACTGTCACCAGCAGTGCAAGATACTTCATAGATAGTTAATCACCAACTTTCAGTTTGGGAAACATAAGAGTTCCCAGGCAACAGACTTTTTTTTACTTCATCCAGAGTTTTATTATCAGAAAATTAATACACACAAAAATGACCACTTCTAATTCAGTTCTGGTTTTCTTAATCCTTAAAAAGAGATGCCAGCTATACTGCACATTCATTCTACTATTTTTGATATCTTGTATCATCACATTGTGAAAAACTATTTAATAAGCAAAATCCAGCTTGGACCAAAAATATACTCAGTAGACTAATGTTGCAGATCAGATCCAAGTGCTCTTGAAGATAACTGATTTTCTAGATCCATTCAAACTGGGGTTTATGTGTCCTTTGTTAACTTTGCAGTGGTTCTAGTCCTACTTGAATGAGCATTTCCAGAGGGCGCTACTTGGGAGAGTGCTCTTCAGCCCCATGGAGCCTTCTATGTGCGGTTCCTCAGAGTTCGATTTTACCCCCTATGCTATTTAACATCTGCATGAAACAGCTGAGTGGAGTCATCCAGACTTTGATAATTATGCTGTCAGTAACATGTAAATGACACACAGCTCTGCCTCTCCTTTACATCTGGCAGGCTTGGCTATAAATGTGCTGGATTGCTGTCTTGTCTTGGTATCTAGATGAGAGCCAATAAACTGAAGCCCAACCCAGGTAAAACTGAGGCACTGTCAGTGGGAAATGGCCTGCTCTACTGGGAAGTAGAAGAGAAGCTGGGATTTCAACCGTTGAAACTGTGTGAATTTTTTTTTATCGAGTCCGCTTTAGCTATTTGCTTATATTTTGATTTAGGCTAGTACATGTTGTGAGCTCTTGGAATAGAAAAGTGTACAAATTCAAAGAGACAGAAATAGCTTCCCTTCCCACCCAAAAAAACCAAAACAATCCAGAGTAATGTATTGCAGAAAAGTTTGCTAAACAAATGATTGTTGTTGACAATGTTTGCTGAATAAGATGTTTTGCATGCAATGACATCTTCAGCCATAGTAATATGAAGAAGAATTTGGTTCCAATTTCCATTCCCAGCTTCAAAGCTGAAAGGCTCCTCACATGAATCCACGTAAAGTCCTACATCTATATTAGGCACTCCATATAGGACACTTGAACCATGGCAATTTACCACAACCTATCCCAAATTTAGAATATATGTAGCATACCATCACTTGTCAAGAAGGATTGTTTCTCATTTATCAGTGTAAACATGCATCTGTACTTCAGAATCACTATTTAGAAAGTTGAGATAAAAGCAGCATAGCACAATAGATATCAATCTACAGGAAGACTTCAGAAAAAGAAAGATTAACTAGAAGAAACTGATAAGAGAAAAACATACCCACAGTAAACAGGAAATATGCTGAGAACTTGGAATACAGGTAAGAATCCCTCAAATCCCGAGATGTTAATACACTGTAAGTCAAAGTGAATTGTATGTTGTATATTGTTTATGTAAGATGCCTAAAGAACATTGCTGATCGATGGTTTATAAATGTAATTCTTATTAATTTATAAACCACCAATCAGCAAAGTTCTCTGGGCAGCTTACATAAACAATATACAAAATACAATTCCCAACACAATAAACAAAATAAAGTAAAACTCTGCAAAACTTGACTAAAATCAGCATAAACCCCAGCAGCAACAATACTTAAAACCAGCCAAACAAAAAAACCAGCAACGGGAAACTTGGTGCAAGAACTAAAACAATACATAAGATTGTAAATAAAAGGTCTGGGAGAACAGGAACTGGTCTTCACTTGGCACCTAAAAGATCACAGTATACATACCAGGGCAGTGCCCATTTGCCAAAGCTTCTTTTAGACCAAAGAAGAAAAACAGAGCTGAGAAACTGTTTTTATACAAAAGAGAGAGAAAAGGCAAGAAGGGTAAATGATTCACTGCACACTATGTCTCTGATCCTAAAAAACAGAACAGAGAAACCTAATTTAACGTCATGCTATTCTGGAAATACCACAGATCCTTAAGCTATTTATCCAGAAAAAACTTTTCTGGATAACAAACTTTTCAGATTTATTACAGTATAAATCATGGTTTAGGTCCTAAATTGCCACCACTCCCCTCAATATCCCAGGGGCCAACCAATTCACAGCAGCAAGGTTTCAGGGGGCTGCAGAGGAAAAGGGAGCAGGAAAGCCCTGTTCCATTAACATGGATACAAGCCAAAGTATTTAAAATAGAAAACAGGACCACTCCCATGCTAACAGGATAAAATAGAATCACAGGCTCATTCCAGTTATCTGAAAACACTAGTCAAATCCCCAACATTATTCCATCATTTACTACTGCAGACTGCTCCACAATTCCCCATTCATACCCACTGCCCCCCCCCCCACAAAGCAGCAGCCATACTTGGTACCTAGAACCTCTGGCTCCTCCCAGCATCACCACTCTGGCTGGGAGAAATTGCTAAAACTATCCTGAGTCGGGAACCCACAAATACAGGACACATTTTCTCTGGCTCTTCAGCTGTTTCCGATTCCTGGCTGTGTATATTGCTTCTCCCAGTTACAGAAATACCATTAGAAAAAGCAAAGTAGCAAAGCCAAGCAAGTTCTGGACCTTAAGAATATCCACGAGGACAAAACAGTTCCCTGTAGCATTCCGCAATGTGCTGAAGCAGCCATTAGAACAGGACTTGAGTTCAAATACCTATTTACTCATAAAACTCACTGACAGGCCATAGGCAAGCCATAGGCAAGTCACCAGCTCTCAGCCTAACTAACATACCTCACAACGTTGTTTGGAAAACTTGATACTACCATCCACATACCATTCTGGACACCCTAACAGAAAGATAGGGCACAACTGTAACAAATAAAGAAAATTCTGCAAAGTCTGTAATAACCCACACTTCAAATGACCTGATATATGCTCCCCCCCCAACCCCCGATGCTTATCTTTCTCACAGAAGCACACTTGTCTTTTTTGCTATCGTTCGCAGAAGCTACATACTTCTGAAAACACTTTCATGTTTTGTTGCTTTTAAATTTGCTTTTAAACAGTGTCTGCAATATGGTCAATTCATTTCCAAAATGGTTACTTTCCCCCCCAGGAAAGTGATTCACTTGTCAAGGTGTTCGCTGAACACACTTTTGAAGATGTCAAAGTACAGGGTCACAGGACAATGTCAAAGTTTCAGTTCCATCTATCACATCCACGAAACTTCCTCCAGAACAATCTACATTCCATCTTCTCATTTTCAACAGTATGATGGCAAGTTTATTTCCTGGGAATGAATTCATCCGCCTCTGAGCAAGTCTTCCTGCTGATAATATATTATCAACACTTCATAGGACTGTTTATTTCACTCCCAACTTCCTTCACTCTGCTTCAGATTCCACTAACATGCAAACAGTGTCTTTTGCCCTCTTGCACAGCGCAAGACCCAGACGTAAGATAAATGGTTAGAGCAGTTGCTATATTCCACAGTTACACACAACTATAAAACATGCAGACAATAGGATGATAAATATTAAACAGCACCCTCCTACGAAGATTATTTTTAAAGCCTCCGGAGCACTTTTATAGTAACTTCCTTGTGGGTTAATGTCGAGTTAGAAGTCTGGGATTGCCGGGAAAGCTCCATGCACTTGCCTCAGTTCCGCATTGCTGCTTCTACTCCTTTTGACTAGTAATTCAAACACAGAGAGAAAAAGAGAGAGGACCACAGTTGCCTGCCGACACATCTGGTTCTTCTGCAGGAATAAGTGGATGAGCAATGAAAGAGCCAAGAGAACTGCACTGACAGCCTTCCCACTCCATTTATTTTTTACAAGCCGTTTAAGACATGTAAAAAAAAAACACACACATTGCAAATGGGTAAGATAAATGAGGAGATGGCCCAAGGGGGGCTTTGAAACTGAAACTGAAATCCTAAACTCTTCATTAATGCTCCACTCAAAGACATGAATTGAAAGGGTGCAACGCTGGCAACATTTCAGTGTAGATACAGCAAGGGTGTTCAGAAGGCTTCCTAAAGAGTGTGATTTAACAGTTAGACTTGGGAGACCAGAGTTCGAATCCCCACTCAGCCATGAAGAGCACTAGGTGATCTTGGGCCAGTCACCAGCCCTACCTCACAGGGTTGTTAATGAGGATGAACTGGGGAGGAGGAGAACCATGTACACAGCCTTGAGCTCCTTAGGAGGAAAAAAGTGATGTATAAATATAATTAACAATAATAATAACAGTGACCAAACACTGCAAAGAACTGAAGAATGGAAGACAGTAATTAATTCTCCCAGCACGCCAGGACTGAAACAACAATGTATATGAAGGACACATGTGAATGGATTTTATATTTATAAGATGTAACACAGGCACTGTTTGTAAGGAGGAAAAAATGTCTCTTAAATAAGAGATGATGCGGCTACGAGAGGAAATGATCGACATATGTTTGCAACAGCAGCGGGAAACCTGATTTTCTGAAATTGTATTAAATTGAAGTAATTTGGTTTGGTAATAATCTGGAAAATTAGTAAAATAATTGGGAACTACCAATGACCAAACTCTGTCAAGTGTTCCCTATTATGCAGCGCTTAGGGTAAAACGCCACTACTTCTCCAACCTACACATCCATAGGTATGTCAGATCTTAAGTTCAGCGATAACTAGCACTAAAAGCCTTCCCAGTTTTCATCCTGCACACACCCCACTGCAAGCCAGAACCCCCAACTCCTTGGATGTTGGTCCTTGGATGTTGTGGGACTACAACTCCCTTCCTGGCAGCTAGGAGGGGTGTTATTGTTTTTATTTTTATTTTATATATTGTGATCTTTTCTGTGAACGTCCCTGAGACCTCAGCTATAGGGTGGTATATATATTCAATCAATCAACAAACAACATCTGAAGACCCAAGGTTGAGAATGGCTGGTTTTAGGAGGCTTTCTTCCCTTCCCCTGATCCCTACCACCTCCAAGATCCACACCCCCCCGCCCAAAAAAGCTCCATCCTTGGAGAGACCAGCAGCTCCCCCGCCCCTTGGCTTCTCCCTCCCCAACTGAGGACCACTTTACACGCGTCACACCCCAACAACAGCTCGCTCTCGCGAAACACGCGTCTCCCGCTCCACACGTGACGCCGACACCCCTCCTCCTCCCGGAGCAGAGGCGAGACCCGAGGGATCCCTTCCGTGCCCTGCATTTAATGGTCTTTTGCTCCTTTCGCCTCCCTCACCCGCAGGAGATGCCGGCGCCGAAGATCCGCATCCCCGCCCCCGCGCCACCAACTCGGGGCCAACTTCGCTGGTCGCCGCGAGAGGAAGGAGCGAGACACGCGTCCGCCGCTCCACACGTGACGTCAACGCGCCTTCGCTCCTGCGAGCCTCTGAGGAACCGCAACGAAGATTCCCTCCCTCAGCGCTGAGGGAGCTTCGGCGGCTCCCCCGTTTTCTCCTCCTCCGGCGGCGGCGGCGGCGGGGATGCTCCAACCCCCCGGCGGCTTCCCTCACCCGCTGCTTCTCACCTGTCCCCGGGGCCGGGCTGTCGGAGGCAGCCGCAGAAGCCGCTCCACCCGCTCCGCCTCCGCTTCCCCTTCTGCCGCCGCCGGCCACGTCCGCCGCCTCCGCCTCGCAGCGCCCCGGGGCCGGCGGCGAAGGCGAGGAAGCAGCGCGGGCGGCATCCGCCTTCGGCAACAGCAGCAGCAGCAGGAGCAGCAGGATCCCTCCCGGCCGCGCGGCTCTCCTCACGGCGGCGGCGGCGGCGGCGGGGCAGCAACGGTTCATCGGCGCGGCGGCTCGGCTCGGCTCAGGCGACGGGCTCCTTCGTCGTCGCCTCAGCTCGCGAGGATGCCGCCCGCGCCGCCGCCGAAGCCCCGCCCCCCGCCGAGGAGGGGGGGGCCCGCTCGCGCTCCTCTGACGAAAGCAGCCGATGCGGCGGTTGCTGCCCGCTCGCGCCGCCGGGGCCGCTACTCCGCATGCGCGCCGCCACGCAGGCGGCGGGGCGTGCGCAGTAGCGACGCGCGAAGCCGCGCCTGCCCTTACGGCTTGAAGGGTCTCTATGAAGGAAAAGGAGCAGGGCAAGAAGGGGCGGCTGGGTGCAGGGAAGCGGGGAAACAGATGGCGTTGCTTTTTGGGGGTGAGCACGCTCAGGGGCATCCCTTTGAATGGGAAGCTGCCACGTGGGGATGCGCATGCTCAGGAGCATCGCTGTCTTATTGACTCCTGCCACGTGGGCTGAGCATACTCAGGGCCAGCGCTTTATTTTTATTTTTTTATTTTGAAATCATTTTTATTTGGTTGAACAAATATAAAATCATAACAATATAACCATATATAGCCATATTTAAAGATTCCTCCAAATCTCTGGACTTCCCACCTTCCCCTCCATGAGTCTATTACTCAGTTTACTATTATTATTATTATTATTATTATTATTATTATTATACACACACATACTGAGTAATACTGAGTTATACACACACACAAAAAACAACTGAGTAATATGCAGTTGAAAATGTAATATGTTACATATATATATCACACACACACACACACATATATATAATATTTAAAATACTCATTTTACATCCTTAAGAGATCAGTGACTTCCCTTATCTTCCTGTTGTTCATTTTACATATCATGAATCCCTGCATATTTTACAAAAACTATACCATTCAGTATTCCATTATTGCATTCATATACACACACACAGTGCTTTTTTTTCTTTAAAAAATGTTTAGGGGTACTCTCATTTTCCTACACATAATGTAATAGTGCCCCTCAATGAGGCCAAAGTTTGATTCACAAAATGTTTAGGGGTATGTTGTGGCAATCACACAGGGTCCCCGGACGTTTCACCATCTATTGATCCCTGTGCCACCACTTGATTTCTCGCTGCCACCACCCAGCCCCTACCTGGGACAATACTGAATCCAGTCAGGGTTAAATTGGAACATATACTTCTGTTTATTTATTGCAGTTTAGCAAGCGTGTGGTTTCATAAATGGTCTCAGTCAATTACAATCATGGGGTGCCTATCCAGACCTATAACTTCCGCTACCTGCTCTCACTCACTAAACCACCTCTCAGATATTTACTTGTCTTCCTAGCTCCTAACTGTTCCTGACTCAGCTTATTTCGCTACACTAACTCAACCTACCTGAAGAAGTGTGCATGCACACGAAAGCTTATACCAAGAACTAACTTAGTTGGTCTTTAAGGTGCTACAGGAAGGAATTTTTTCATTTCGACTATGGCAGACCAACACGGCTACCCATCTGTAACTCAACCTACCCCCAGACTCTATCCCAGTTCACTCCCACTCCAACCAACCACCCAACTCCCAACAAACTCCCTTTCGCCCCTCCCAGAGCTGGTTTTATAGTCCCTCTGACTCCACCCCCTGGGTTCTGATTGGGTAACCTGTTTAACTATTTCACCTCCAGCACTCTCATATGTTAACGTCACATATGTGTACTCCTGTGTACCCCCAGAGAAAGTACTATGTGTTTGTGTATATATATATAATGTGGTTCTTTGGTTGGGACCTTACTCGTTTTCCATTTTGGGGCCGCAGTAGTAGCATACATAAATAACCTTTTTTGACACCTGGGGATTTCAGTCTGAATTATTCCCAACAGAAAGGACTCTGTGGGGGGGGGGGGGGAGTACTTTTAAACATTTTTTCCAATTTATTGTGGATCATTTCCCAATACGGTGGCATCACTTTTAATTAAGTGCAGGGGTGGGCCAGAAGGATTACGGTAATTCTTTTTTCTTTTGTGGGGAAGTACATTCCACCACATCTAATATTCAAGTTTTAGCCCTGCCAGCTTGATACCACAGATCCTATTTTTATGGACTTCTTCAAAGAAGTTTCTCTGTGCCGCTGTAACAATTTGTCCGTATTTTCCCATAAGAAAAAACGGTTTCCAGAGAGGGCATCGTGTGTGCAGGCTAATCCCTAGTTCCTGTTTATCCAGAAGCAGGTCCTTCTTCTTTGAATGAGGCTCCTTTCCAAAAGAAAGGTGTGCATCGAATTGCAGTCAGTTTTCAAATGAATGGAGAATGGAGAACTGCAAAATCATCCATCCATCCCTTTGAAACAGACTATGTATGCTATTTACTGCGTGTAAGATTGTCATTTACTGGAGACATTGTGATCAAAATGCAATCAAGCTAATCAGAATTTTCTTAAAAATAAAACAATGGGCAGTTAAAACTTATGCCTTGTTATTGAGTACCTTCTGTATGCAAGGCAACATTGGGATATATGAAGCAATAGAATTAAATGTGTTTGTGTGTGTGTTTTCCATCCTCCCACTAGCCCTATAAATTACTGGTTGCATCTCTATTTTCGTTGCCAGCCGTCGAGTCTGCTCTCCGGCTTACTTAAGGACTCTTATAAATCCAGATGGTTCTAACTCTTACATAGCAAAATCAGAACTATTGGTACTTATTTACCAATTATTTATACTTTTCAGATATATACATTTCAATGATTTTACATTCATTTTGACATTTTAAATCTTGACTTCCCCCTCTTTCTGTGGTCCCTTAAATTTATTTTTAATATCTTCTGCATATCCAATTTAACTTAACTTACTCATTTATTTATCATATATATATATATATATATATGGTTATTAAAATCCTGCCAGTGTTTTTATCTGTTTACAATTTATCTCTAAATATTCAATAAACCATTTCCATTCTTTTATAAGAAGTTTGTTATCTTGATTTCTTATTCTTCCGGTAAGTTTTGCCATTTCTGCATATTCCATAAGTTTTTGGATCCATTCAGCCTTGCAGCAATGATAATATATTAGTTTAAAGATAAAGGACTAGAAATTTTTGTATACTGTGTGCATTTTAAAGAAAGATGCCTTCTGCTGAGTACACAGCATATTGGTCTTTTAAATCAGTCTTGCAAAAAGACTTAAAATGTCACCTGTAGTGGCTGATTGCTGCATTTCAGGCTATTCCCTCTAACCAAGTTTGCAAAAGGAGGGAGATACCTCTGGATCTGAATATCCAGATGATTTGTTGTTTTGTTTAGTCGTATCTGACTCTTCGTGACCCCATGGACCAGAGCACGCCAGGCACTCCTGTCTTCCACTGCTTCCTGCAGTTTGGTCAAACTCATGTTCGTAGCTTTGAGAACACTGTCCAACCATCTCGTCCTCTGTCGTCCCCTTCTCCTTGTGCCCTCAATCTTTCCCAACATCAGGGTCTTTTCCAGGGAGTCTTCTCTTCTCATGAGGTGGCCAAAGTATTGGAGCCTCAGCTTCACGATCTGTCCTTCCCGTGAGCACTCAGGGCTGATTTCCTTCAGAATGGAGAGGTTTAATCTTCTTGCAGTCCATGGGACTCTCAAGAGTCTCCTTCAGCACCATAATTCAAAAGCATCAATTCTTTGGCGATCAGCCTTCTTTATGGGCCAGCTCTCACTTCCATACATCACTACTGGGAAAACCACGGCTTTAACTATACGGACCTTTGTCGGCAAAGTGATGTCTCTGCTTTTTAAGATGCTGTCTAGGTTTGTCATTGCTTTTCTCCCAAGAAGCAGGCGTCTTTTATTTTCATGACTGCTGTCGCCATCTGCAGTGATCATGGAGCCCAAGAAAGTAAAATCTCTCACTACCTCCATTTCTTCCCCTTCTATTTGCCAGGAGGTGATGGGACCAGTGGCCATGATCTTAGTTTTTTTGATGTTGGCTTCAGACCATATTTTGTGCTCTCCTCTTTCACCCTCATTAAGAGGTTCTTTAATACCTCCTCACTTTCTGCCATCAAAGTTGTGTCATCTACATATCTGAGGTTGTTGATATTTCTTCCTGCAATCTTAATTCCGGTTTAGATTCATCCAGCCCAGCCTTTTGCATGATGAATTCTGCATATAAGCAGGGAGACAATATACAGCCTTGTCGTACTCCTTTCCCAGTTTTGAACCAATCAGTTGTTCCATATACAGTTTTACTGTAGCTTCTTGTCCCACATAGATGATAGAAAACTCTATTACAGGAAATTACCCACAGCCTGATAGATATCTGATCACCCTGATTAAACTTCCATCCTGTGAGCAAAGTGAAATCAACTGTCCAAATCAGAATTCTTATCCCTTGACCAATTCTATATTATTCAACAAATATTTATAGAATTATGGGGAATGGGAGACATTGGAACAATCTGCGGCTGCATGATAGTTAAAGTAAACATTGCTAATCCCCAAACATCTGCCTGGGGTTTCCTGATTCAGTTTTCCTACTAGAACTGTAATCCTTTTACATTGTGAGCTCCTAAAGGAAATTTTATTATTTGATTTACGCCAGACAACCTATAAAGGAGGCCTAGAATTTTTTGCAAGCAGGGAAGAATTCCCACTTCAAAATGTATAAAACCCACATCAGGGGGAGATGGGAAGCTGTTATTGGAAATGTATAGAAAATGTATAGAGATACCTAAAATGTATAGAAACTTATTCATGTATCCTACTACAGCAGCAAGAATGTTATTTGCCCCAAAATGGAAAGAAGCAGAAGTCCCAGCAAAGGAAGAATGGATACAAAACCTTATGGAATATACAGAAATGGTGAAACTTACCGGAAGAATAAGAAATCAAACTTTTTATAATAGAATGGAAATGGTTTATTGAATATTTGCAGATAAACAGATAAAAACATTGGGAGGATTATCATAATAACCTGCCGTTTTATAAGAGCATATATTTGTTCATTGAGTCATCTTCTTTAAATATTAAGTTTAATATTTAAATATTAAGTTAATTTGGATATGCAGAAGATATTAAAAACAAATTTAAGGAACCGCAGAAAGAGGAGGAAGGAAGTCAAGTTTTGAAATGTCTAAATTATTGTAAAATCAGTGAATGTATAAATTTGAAAAGTATAAAAAAAAATTAAAGGAAAGCTTTCTGTGAGAATGTCATGCCTTGACCAACATCTCAGATGCTGGTTGAGGGGTAGGATCAAACCAGACAAATCTGTAGAAAAATGATGTGGAGATTTGATATCCAGCAAAACAGTAAATTCTTTCTTGCAGTTTTCAGTGTCCAAATGCTTAAAATGTTATATGCTTTCTGTCCAGGATATACCCTGGCCCCAAATTGCTGCAGCATCTTAAAACATGAAGGGTGGCTCTCTATCTCTCTTTCTTGCACAATCATCTCATTCATTTCCTTGCACGCTATGCACTCCATCTTAACTATGGGGTTTGGCACTCTGGCTTGCTCATCCCAGCAGTTTAAAGCAACTCACACTGTCAGCCTAGCCTTCCAGAAAGCACTCTTGAAACGGAGACGATAAATATTGTTATAGGAATTCTAAGGTCCCAAATATAAAATAAACATTCATAAATGTACAAGGCAAACACATACAGTGGTACCTCGAGTTACATATGCTTCAGATTAAATACGCTTCAGGTTACACACTCCACTAAGCCAGAAATAGTGCTTCAGGTTAAGAACTTTGCTTCAGGATAAGAACAGAAATTGGGCTCCGGCGGAGCGGCAGCAGCAGGAGGCCCCATTAGCTAAAGTGGTGCTTCAGGTTAAGAACAGTTTCAGGTTAAGTACGGACCTCCGGAACGAATTAAGTACTTAACCCGAGGTACCACTGTACATAAGTATATAAACCACGTGTCTGAAATAGTACAGGATAGCAATCCTGGAGCAATTTTGATTCTCCCAAACCATTTTGACTCCCAAATTGACTTCAAATATTCCTCTGCAAGGAGGAAGGAAATGGGAAAGCCTCTTCATTGTGTTTTGCTTACCTGTCTTAAGGGCATCTTTGTGTTTGAATAGTGTGAGCCTGTGACCTGGATTCAGGAATTAAACTATTTACCATCACAAAAGAATGGCCAGGCTGCCCAATTAAGCAATCACTGGCCATTGTCAGGTATCCTGGCAGACAGGATTTCAGCTGCAGACCACCTCCTGTGATGTATTTCTGCTGTAGACATACGGTACATCATCCTTCTGTGATGTATGTATGATGTTTTGGGGGGTGGTCTTGAGCTACAGGGTGGGCAATTTTAAAAGTCTATATAAGGGCTTGCGTATCATTGTTCTGGGTTCCTCCACCCTCCTGCGTGTGGTGAGTGAGAACCCTGTTGCAACAGTTTAATAAAGATCAGGCTTACTAGCTGCTTTGCTTCTCAATATTCTCTGGTTGGCCTCTGTTATTTTCTCCTACAGATAGGGAACCCACTTAAGGACTCTATACAGTCTCTTGGGTACCCTATAAGGGAAAAGGAGCAGGTTTTTTCTGTAGCAATGATGAGTTAAAAATCCAGAGAAGTTTGGATGCTAGAAAGGGAGCCTTTCTCAGTGGCCAAAACCAATGCTGTTTGGGCACAAACATATATAGCTGCATCTTTTGCAGCGGGCTAAACATTCAGGGACACGGGTGGCACTGTGGGTTAAACCACAGAGCCTAGGGCTTCCCGATCAGAAGGTCAGCGGTTCAAATCCCCATGATGGGGTGAGCTCCCATTGTTCGGTCCCTGCTCCTGCCAACTTAGCAGTTCGAAAGCACATCAAAGTGCAAGCAGATAAATAGGTACCGCTTCAGCGGGAAAGTAAACGGCGTTTCCATGTGCTGCTCTGGTTTGCCAGAAGCGGCTTAGTCATGCTGGCCACATGACCCGGAAGCTGTATGCTGGCTTCCTCGGCCAGTAAAGCGAGATGAGCACCGCAACCCAAGAGTCGGTCATGACTGAACCATTAGCTCAGGGGTCCCTTTATCTTTAAAATACTGTCTTATTTATTTTATAGTAGAGTACATTGTTTATTAGAGGACGCGGATGGCGCTGTGGTCTAACCCACAGAGCTTAGGGCTTGCCAATCAGAAGATCAGCAGTTTGAATCCCCGCGACGGGGTGAGCTCCCCAGAGCACAACCCCAGAGCAATAATTGATATGCCGCTATTTCCCCTTTAGGGGTCACGGGTGGCGCTGTGGGTTAAACCACAGAGCCTAGGACTTGCTGATCAGAAGGTTGGCGGTTCAAATCCCCACGACGGGGTGAGCTCCCGTTGCTCGGTCCCTGCTTCTGCCAACCTAGCAGTTCAAAAGCATGTCAAATTGCAAGGAGATAAATAGGTACTGCTCTGGCGGAAAGGTAAACGGCATTTCCATGTGCTGCTCTGGTTTGCCAGAAGCGGCTTAGTCATGCTGGCCACATGACCTGGGAAAACTGTCTGTGGACAAACATTGTCTCCCTCGGGCCGTAAAGTGAGATGAGTGCCGCAACCCCAGAGTCGTACACAACTGGACCTAACGGTCAGGGTCCCTTTACCTTTACCTTACATTGTTTATTGCTTTTGTTTTATCGATCAATGGTCTTGTTAGATAGTAAAATTCATGATACATTGCTGTTTTATGGGTTGTTTTTAAAAGTCTGGAACGGATTAATCTGTTTTGCATTACTTTCAGTAGGAAAGCACGCCTTGGTGTTGGAACACTTTGGTTTTGGAATGGACTTCCGGAATGGGTTAAGTTTGAATACCATGCTACCACTTTATTGGCAACTAATGCAAAAGGATGTGCGCTTCTCCTCTCCATCGGTTCCTCAAGAGAAGATCGCATAACCCTCTGCAACTCAATGGAATGGTTGATCCCATTTAACTCACAAATACCCACTGTGCTGTATCACGGGGAACTTGGGGGTATTCCCTGCTGACATTATTGTGACATGAATTCTCAGAGAACTCTATGGAGGCAAAGGAACTACTGTTGTCTTTCACATTATTTCTTGTTTTTAGTTTGGTCCATGTAGGAGTTAGGAAGTGCCTGGCACTAATAAACTTATCACCCTCTTACATTAGGTACCTGTGAAATTATTCTGATTTTTACTTTGTTATTAGCATTTTTATTGCTTTTCTTATTTTATCCAGTACTGGGATGAACAATAAAAACCAGAATAGAGAACAAACAGAATAATGCAACGTCTTATGCATGTGCCTTCTTAGAGTTCTTAATTTTTTTGCTCTCCACAATTGCACAGAGAAGACTATAACTATTAATGGTGTTTGCTGTCCAGCTATAACTGCCAGAAGTATTGCCAAATGTGCCACGCCTGAAGTGCAGGATGTTTGAGATATGCAAGTCATGACATAAGGTCAAAAAAGATTGCCAAATCATATAAAGAGAGTCCGGTGTGTCTTGACATTGACAAAGCTTCAGCTGATGAGTTATCTTTTCTATGAAAGTTGCAGGCTTGTATAAGCCTCTCACTATTGTACAGTCTGTCTGAGATTGAATTGTACGTTCGTGGTAAGTTCCCTTGAATCCCTCTTAAAAGAATAAAGACAGCACAATCTTATTCAAAGTAAATAAAAGAAGTTTACTTACATCAGTTCACAGTTGGATCCCTGAAGGCAGACTTAGTTACAAATATGTACATGTGGATCTACCCCATATGGGGAAATAATCCCAGTGCTTCTGCTAGCTGAGAGCTTGCAGAGCAGTCCTAGCTAGAAGCTGGTCAAACAAAGAAGAAAGTGAAAAAGAGAGAGGTGCGCTGCATGACTGGTCCTTTTGTTACCTGGACAGGTTAGGTCACGCCCACCTTTAGTCACATGCAAAGGAAGGATGCTCCAGCCAGGAGGAACAGGAAGTTTCAACTGGCTATACCAAACATTCCCTCCTAGCATTGCAAGGAATGTTGTACTCGACTGCTGCTTTATTTCTGATATGAAGTTCTTAGTTCAACAGCAACATTTTAATGACTTAATTTGGTGCCATCCAACTGTCTTTCATGCAAAATGATCCCCATGACATGACAATGGGCAACTGGGATATTTAATCATTTGCCGTTCGTGTATTATTATTATTTTTTTCAATTCTTCAGACATCTTTATTGAAAGTTCAAAAAGTACAGAATTATATGTGCACTAAACACGATGAGACGTAAATAAAAGAGAGAGAAAATAAAAAAGAAATGGAACCCGTGTAAAAGGGAAAATAAAGGGGGGAGGGGGGGAAACCTAAAACTGTTGCTATTGTACTTCACCAGATCTTAACCTATTACAGTACAGTCTTACCTCACGTTACGTTTGCTTCAGGTTCAGCATTTTCAGGTTGCGTCCCTTGGTGACCCGGAAGTACCGGAAAGGGTTACTTCCGGGTTTCGCCGCTTGCGCATGCGCAGATGCGCAAAATGACATCACGCGCATGCGCAGAAGCGGCGAATCGTGACCCGTGCACATGCAGACGCAGGTTGCATTCTGCTCATGTTGCGAACGGGCCACCGGAACGGATCCCGTTCGCAACCAGAGGTACCACTGTATTTGTAAGAATGGATTGTATTTTTATAATGTATTTTAACGAGGCCAAAGAGATTAAGTTATTCTTAATGTTCATATTTCCAATGCTTTTGCCATTTTTGCAAAGCTTTCTGTGCTCCAGAGTAAAAGCATAATCGTCAACATGGAAGACAGCTGTCTCAGGTATTGTATCAGCTGAGATTCTGTGAAAATTTAGTAATCCAGTACTCACAATGGGAGTTAAGAGCAGGGACGGCCCAAGACATTTTGGCACTTGAGGTCAACTCCAAAATGGCACCAGAGAAGAAGGCGTGAGGAAAGATCTACATCAGGACCAACAAGCAGCAGAGAGAAAGATTGACCTTGGGATCTGTTGCCCCAGTGGATCCTGCTGCCTCGGCCTGACTCATGAGTGGAGCAGTCCAGGTTAAAATAAAAACTGGAACATACAAATCTCTCCGCCGAGAAGCAAAAATGGGAAGAGAGACCTTGTTGCCGCTTGGTTAAAATGCTTGTCACCAAACCCCAGCTGGACAGCAGAGACAGAGGCTGGCTTGGTGGCAATATTTCTGCAGTGAAGGAACTTAAAAAGCAGGCTGCGCTACCCTGGTGGGTTGACCCAAAAGGGGTGACACCAGAGGGACAGTGGCCCTTTAGGAGTCATCCCTCCAGGAGTCGTGATGAAAGTGAGGGTGTTAAGTTGTGGGTGAACATATCAGACGACACAGCGATTTTTCAAACAACTCTTGTTCATTCACAGGCCAGAACAGAACTGAACTGAAGGGTTCAGCCAGCCTGCTTATATAGAGCTCCACTAGAACGCAACAGTAACCATTTTCTGTAACTATCCAATCACTGAACGTCACTTTCGATCCCTTATTTGCATATGTGGACCTGAACTATCTACAGTATCCCCCTGCTGGCCCAGGGTGAGAACTTCAGTACATAACACCCCTCCCCACCGAGATAAGGCGTTAGTTACAATCGTAATGGTTTCCTTATATACAGCACTACACGTAATGGTTCAATTAGGCACAAAAGCATATTGGTTACTTTTCACCTACTTCCATTAGACCGACAGTATTACATGTCCAACAACATAGACCTTTAATAAGTTGGGCGCTTGGAAACTCTGCCAGACCTCCAGGGACCGGTACCCAGGTACGGGGGGGCCGCCCGATTCTTGCTGAGGCTGTGGTGCGACCCTAGGTGGCGTTGAAACCAAGTCCCCTGGATCCGCTGCTGTGGGTGGAACCTCCGCAAGTGGAGTTGGTGGAATGTCAGGCACGGCAGTGGTCTGAGTCTGTGGGAAGTCCGGCAGACCCTCTGAAGTGGATTGGTTCAGCTCCACCCCTGCAGTTTGTGAGAGAGCTGTAGGTGGAGCCTCACCATCTGTAAGTGTCTGTTCCGGAGCCATGAGCGCAGTTGGGGGCACTGCGGTAGTGTCCAAGTCCCCAACCCTGCGCCTAAGCTGGTCTATGTGCCGGCGCCACAAACGTCCGTTTTCGAGTGCCACCTGGTACTACTGTGGCTGGCACCCAAGGAATGTCCCCCACAAAGTTCCGGGCAAAGACCTGGTTTCCTGGAACAAAGGACCGTGGCGTGTTGGCACAGCCCGGGGTGAGAACTTCAGTACATAACAGAGGACACTTACGCTGAGATCTTGTTTATAGTCCACAGCCTAGAACAGTGTTTCTCCTGCTGTTTTTGGAGGACATCATCGCTAGCTTGCGCGATTGGCAGTCAGGGATGATGGGGACTATAGTCCAAAAAGAAGCCGGAGACCTAAGTTTGGGAAATACAGTACTGGCCTAGATGAATGGCGCTTGGTGGGAGAGCATGGAAGAAAGGTAATTGTCTGCCGCCTGGGATGAGGACCATCAATAATGGTGGGCATTAGACCCGTCAGGGTGAGAGCTGGTAGCAATGTCTGTGTTGTTCTAGGTGAGAAATGAAGCCTGGTTCTTGGATGCTGGAAGATTTGAGTCTCTGATTGATACGATTGAATGACTTGGAAACCTAATGGTGTTTTTTATACCAGGCAGAGGGCCTTCTCGGTAGTGGCGCCCACCCTGTGGAACGCTCTCCCATCAGATGTCAAGGAAATAAACAACTATCTGACTTTTAGAAGACATCTGAAGGCAGCCCTGTTTAGGGAAGTTTTTAATGTTTGATGTTTTATCGTGTTTTTAATATTCTGTTGAGAGCCACCCAGAGTGGCTGGGGAAACCCAGCCAGATGGGCGGGGTATAAATAATGTATGATGATGATGATGATGATGATTATACTATGCTTTCCTTGTGTTTGTATGTTGGTACAGTGGTACCTCGGGTTAAGTACTTAATTCGTTCCGGAGGTCCGTTCTTAACCTGAAACTGTTCTTAACCTGAAGCACCACTTTAGCTAATGGGGCCTCCTGCTGCTGCCACGCCGCCGGAGCACGATTTCTGTTCTCATCCTGAAGCAAATTTCTTAACCTGAAGCGCTATTTCTGGGTTAGCGGAGTGTGTAACCTGAAGCGTATGTAACCTGAGGTACCACTGTATTACTCTCTCTTGTGTTTTATTTAAGCTATGAAACTAGGTGGGTTTATATGTACCCTTTTGAACAACGTTGTATGGATTTATTTATTTATTTTGTATTCACTTACTGATATTATTTCTAATTGTTTTTAGTAAGTTCTTTTCATTGTTGCTGTTTGTTTGATATATTGCGAACCACTTTGGTCACAATTTTGTGAAAAAGGGGTCTAAAAAATAAGCAAGGTGGAAAGCATCAATGTCTTTTGGCTATAAATATTCTGATTGGCATGGGTTCTAATCAGTGGCGTAGCGTGGGGGGTGCAGGGGGGGGCCGGCCGCACCGGGTGCAACATCTGGGGGGGGGCACTCGCACTCGCAGCTCTCTGCCCCTACCTGGCTCACTCACTCTCTCTCACTGCAGTGCTGGCTGTGCGAATCCGATCCGAGCTGCTGGGTCGCCACCCACTGTGGAGGGGGTGGGTGCCAGGCGTGCGGTGCGGAGAGAGAGCGAGGGACTATCTGGGGGAGGGACAGTGCAGCGGCCGCCCAGCGCAGCGCTGAGCGCGGGAGAGAACCACACCAGACCAGCCCAGGCAGCAGCAAGAAGAAGCTGGCAGCGGCGGCAGGTTAGGGGTTAGGGGGCGCAAATTACTTGCCTTGCCCCGGGTGCTGACAACCCACGCTACGCCGCTGGTTCTAATGTCATTTAGGAATGACAGCTGGAGCAGACAGGCCCCAACCCAATATCCTAGATTATATGAAATCATGGCTCAAAGGGATGTGTATATCTGCCAGATGGAATGGCAATTATTTCATATTAACTGGGCCTCTGCTTCCATAAAAGAGGGCGTTCTGTTTGCCCCGTGTCAACATTGCTATAGTTCTTATGGAGTACTTTAAAAATAAAATACCTACAACTGCTTTTAAAATACCTTCCTTTCCCCCTTTTTGCAGTTTAATCTTTGAGGTACACACTGGGCCCTGCTGCTAATTTGTACCTCAATATAGTATGCAACTCTACACACACACACACAAAAACCTGTGGTCTCTACCTGAAATTTGTCATGAAAATAAGGAGTTCCATTTCATCATGCAATCTTTGGGCACTTGACAGCTGCAGGAATTCCATTGCCACTTGAGATGGGAGGGGGGCGGTTATTGGGTTGTCGTTTTTATTTTGATGATGTATTTTGTGGTTTTATATTTTGATTTTATTCTGTGAATTGCCTTGAGACCTCCGGGTACAGTGGTACCTCGGGTTAAGTACTTAATTTGTTTCGGAGGTCCGTTCTTAACCTGAAACTGTTCTTAACCTGAAGCACCGCTTTAGCTAATGGGGCCTCCTGCTGCTGCCGTGCCGCCGGAGCACAATTTCTGTTCTCATCCTGAAGCAAAGTTCTTAACCCGAGGTACTATTTCTGGTTTAGCAGAGTATGTAACCTGAAGCGTATGTAACCTGAGGCGTATGTAACCCGAGGTACCACTGTATAAGGTGGTATATAAATTTAATAAATATGTTCCCCTCTTTTTCAACTTTCTTGGGCACATGAAACTAACCACAATTACCTTACAGATAGGTAGCCATGTTGGTCTGCCATAGTCAAAACAAAAAAATTCCTTCCAGTAGCACCTTAAAGACCAACTAAGTTAGTTCTTGGTATGAGCTTTCGTGTGCAAGCACACTTCTTCAGATACACTGAAACAGAAGTTGCCAGACCCTTCTATATAATCCTTCAGCTCTCTATATTGGACAAACAGGCCAAACCTTACGCCAAAGAATAAACGGACACAAATCTGACATCAAGAATCACAAGACAGAGAAACCAGTAGGAGAACACTTCAATCTCCCAGGACATTCTATACAAGATCTCAAAGTAGCTGTTTTACTACAAAGGAATTTCAGAAATAGACTGGAAAGAGAAGCTGCTGAATTACAACTCATTACCAAACTTAAAACCATGGAGAGACCTGGCCTGAACAAAGACATTGGATTCTTATCTCATTATACATGACAAAGCCATTTCTCACCTTCTCACCCCTTGCTTTTTCCTGTAAGACCTATTGCAGTCGTTAAGAGTCGTCAACAGGCTCATCTCAGCTATCTGCCAATCACCCATTCCCACCACCCTTCTGAGTAATACCCCTCCCCACCTTCTCACTATATAGAAGGGTCTGGCAACTTCTGTTTCAGTGTATCTGAAGAAGTGTGCTTGCACACGAAAGCTCATACCAAGAACTAACTTAGTTGGTCTTTAAGGTGCTACTGGAAGGAATTTTTTTGTTTTCACAATTACCTTGAATTTCTGCTTAACCCTCAAGAAAGAAGGGCATTTTTGCTGGCCAGGTTTAATTCAAATCCATCAAACCTCCTTTGGGGAAGGCTCTCAGGCAGGGTGGAAGGAGAAAGAATTTGCCCATGTGAAGACCACCTGGTGGAAACCCTTACACATATGGTTCTCGGTTGTAAACTATATGCTGATCTCCGTCAGCAATTTCTAGATCGACTCTGTATCCCCAAATGGAAACCAGAGTCGGAGGTCATACATTTTCTATTACTGGGGAATGATCAGGAGCTCACCAAGCTAGTGGCTAAATATCTCTATTTGGTTTTTTGTCGTCGAAATACACTGCAGACGACTGATCTCCCTGGCGACCTAGAGATGTGACAACAGACTGCTCTGCCTCCTTCCTTTTAGAAAATGTTTTGTGCCACTGGGGAAGTGGTAATTCTGTATTGATTTGTTTCGGATGTTTGTATGTGATGCCGATAAAAGGTTTGATGAATTAAAAACAAACAAATAAATAAATAAATGGATACTTGATTTAGCCTGGCAGAGGTAGAATCTGAAGTACATACATGCACACACACATAATTTTATTAGTGTGCCAGCTTTTCAAACCATGCTTAAGGCGGCTTACAACATGAAAAAAAAAATACTTAACTGCAACGTGACAAAAGCAGTCATAAACAATAAATTTAAAAATACACAACCAAATGGAACAATTTCCACATAATTCACAAGATCTAGCATAAAAATCAAAAAAAACAACAACAAACCAACAGCAACAACCCCCCCCCCCAAACAAAACAAAATAACCCTCAAACACTCCAGCCCAATAGTAGCATCTAGGAATTTGCATCTATGCTTACAGAACCTTTATTCGTATTTGTATATGTACCATTTGTAAATGTTAGCCGTGCTACACTTAAAAAATAACTTTTGCTAAACCGATTGAATGGCATCATTATATTCAAATTGCATGGTGGGACACCAGCAAAAACACAGGAAGCTGAACAAAGGTTTTCTTAATGGAAATCACTTCCTTAAGCCTTTCCCAATTGACCATAACATCTCATGGACAAATTATGGGATGGCCACTGGCCGCCATCCCGAGGATGTCCATTTTAGCTTTGCTCAAAGCCCGTGGGATTCTTAATTATTTTCCTCTGAGCAAAAACCATCCCTTCTCTACACCACATACTGTACACACACATTGCCTGAAGCCCCTTTTTGGGGCATGCCAGAAGGAAATCTCTGAATTTTGCCCTTGACTCATGATGCAAATGAAAGAGGAATGAAAAGCATCCTTAACTGCTCCTTTTCAGAGGAGTCTGAAGCTTTTTGCCGGTAAAATGACTGGGCTTGTGCTATCAGTGGTTGTGCAGAAGGAATTTTAGCAAGGGAAGCTTTTCTCTTCCACACCTCTATTCAAAGTACAGGAACAATGATCTCTTAAAGATAAAGGGACCCCTGACCATTAGGTCCAGTCGTGACCGACTCTGAGGTTGCGGCACTCATCTCACTTTATTGGCCGAGGGAGCCGGCATACAGCTTCCGGGTCATGTGGCCAACATGACTAAGCCGCTTCTGGCAAACCAGAGCAGCACATGGAAACACCGTTTACCTTCCCACCGGAGCGGTACCTATTTATCTACTTGCACTTCGTGCTTTTGAACTGCTAGGTTGGCAGGAGCAGGGACCGAGCAACAGGAGCTCACCCTGTCACAGGGATTCGAACCACCAACCTTCTGATTGGCAAGCTCTAGGCTCTGTGGTTTAACCCACAGCACCACCCGCGTCCCCTTAGGCTGTCCCTAATCCCTTTTCCTTGTGGGGTATTCCAAAGCTCGTATAGAGTCCTTAAGTGGGTTCCCTATCGGTAGAAGAAATAACAGAGGCCAACCAGAGTAAATTGAGAAGCAAAGCGGCTAGCAAGCCTGATCTTTATTCAAGGAAAACTGTTGCAACAGGGTCCCCACTCAACACACGCAGGAGGGAGGGAGAACCCTGAACAATGGTGTGCAAGCCCATATATAGACTCTTGAAATTGCCCACCCTGTAGCTCTCCTATCAGATGTTAAGGAAATAAACAATTGTCTGACTTTTACAAGACATCTGAAGGCAGCCATGTACAGTGGTACCTCGGGTTACATACGCTTCAGGTTACATACGCTTCAGGTTACACTGAAATAATAATAATAATAATATTTATACCCTGTCCATCTGGCTGGGTTTCCCCAGCCACTCTGGGTGGCTCAAAGCACATTAAAAAATTGTAAAAACTTTAGATGTTAAAAACTTCCTGATACAGTGGTACCTCGGGTTAAGTACTTAATTCGTTCCGGAGGTCTGTTCTTAACCTGAAACTGTTCTTAACCTGAAGCACCACTTTAGCTAATGGGGCCTCCTGCTGCTGCCGCTGCGCCGCCGGAGCACGATTTCTGTTCTCATCCTGAAGCAAAGTCCTTAACCTGAAGCACTATTTCTGGGTTAGCAGTCTGTAACCTGAAGCGTATGTAACCCGATATACTACTGTATTTCTATGCATGTTTATTCAGAAGCTAACCCAAGGAGGTTCAATAGAACCAGGGCTTTCCAGGCTCTGGTTTCTAGCTGTTTTTGGACTAAAGTTCCCATCATCCCTGACCACTGGTCCTGCTGGCTAGGGATGATGGGAGTTGTGGTTCAGAGGAAGCTGGGAGACCCGGGTTTGGGAAACCCTGAATTAGACTTACCCCAGGTTAAGTCTATGTCGGATTGAAATCTGACCCACTGTTTGGGGCTACTTCATACAATGCAAACCGGCTCGGGTTTTTTTGGTTGTAAGTCGCTCTGAGTTGCCTTGGGCAAGATAAAGCAGCTAACACATGTACATGAAGAAGAAGAAGAAGAAGAAGAAGAAGAAGAAGAAGACGACCAATGCAGTCAGAAGTAAGCAAGCTGTGCTGAGTTCAGTGATGCTTATTCCTGGTGAATGATGTGTTGTTTGTTGTTGTTGTTGTTGTTTAGTTGTGTCCAACTCTTCGCGACCCCATGGACCAGAGCACGCCAGGCACTTCTGTCTTCCACTGCCTCCTGTAGTTTGGTAGCTTTCGTAGCTTCGAGAACACTGTCCAACCATCTCGTCCTCTGTAGCCAAATTCTCCTTGTGCCCTCCATCTTTCCCAACATCAGGGTCTTTTCCAGGGAGTCTTCTCTTCTCATGAGGTGGCCAAAGTATTGGAGCCTCAGCTTCACGATCTGTCCTTCCCGTGAGCACTCAGGGCTGATTTCCTTCAGAATGGATTGGTTTGATCTTCTTGCAGTCCGTGGGACTCTCAAGAGTCTCCTCCAGCACCATAATTCAAAAGCATCAATTCTTCAGCGATCAGCCTTCTTTATGGTCTAGCTTTCACTTCCATACATCACTACTGGGAAAACCATAGCTTTTACTATAGGGACCTTTGTTGGCAAGGTGATGTCTCTACTTTTTAAGATGCTGTCTAGGTTTGTCATTGCTTTTCTCCCAAGAAGTAGGCGTCTTTTAATTTCATGGCGGCTGTCACCATCGGGGAATGATGTACAGAATCATCATCATCATCATCATCATCATCATCTATTGGAAGCTGCCCAGAGTGGTTGGGGAAATCCAGCCAGATGAGCGGGGTAATAATAATAATAATAATAATAATAATAATAATAATAATAATATCATACCCCACCCATCTGGCTGGGTTTCTCCAGCCACTCTGGACGGCTTCCAATAGAATATTAAAAACATGATAAAACATCAAACATTACAAACTTCCCTAACCAGGGCTGCCTTCAGATGTCTTCTAAAAGTCAGGTAGTTGTTTATTTCCTTGACCTCTGATGGGAGGGCGTTCCACAGGGCGGGTGCCACGACCCAGAAGGTCCTCTGCCTGGTTCCGTGTAACCTCACTTCTCGCAGTGAGGGAACCGCCAGAAGGCCCTTGGAGCTGGAGCTCAGTGTCTGGGCTGAACGATGGGGGTGGAGATGCTACTTCAGGTATACTGGACCGAGGCCGTTTAGGGCTTTAAAGGTCAGCACCGACACTTTGAATTGTGCTTGGAAACATACTGGGAGCTAACGTAGGTCTTTCAGGACCGGTGTTATATGGTCTCGGGAGCCACTCCCAGTCACCAGTCTAGCTGCCACATTCTGGATTAATTGCAGTTTCCAGGTCACCTTCAAAGGTAGCCCCACGTTGAGCGCACTGCAATAGTCCAAGAATTGCAGTCATGCTGCTTCTCATCTCTGGATTCTCCTTTGGGGTCTGTTGTGATGAGCTCCTGGACTTCAAACTTTGCCACTGCACCACTGGTGACATTGGCTAAAAAAAGTGCTATATGGCATATACACTTTTGGGACTGACTGCATTCTAACAGGATTTAAAGCAATGGTGTGGAACTTGTGCTGGTGTGGATCCCAACTCCCATTAGCCTTTGCTAGCCTGGCCAATGGCTAGGGATGATAGATGCTGTAGTACACAACATCCCAATTTAAAACCTGCTTGTATGCAGAACTGTTTAGTTGTAGAGAGAGACAATAGGGATGTATTTTCACCTCACAAAAGAGGTTTTATCTATGGAAGGTGTAAAAATGGGGAATGCTTCACAGTGGTCTGTAAGTACAGTGGTACCTCAGGTTAAGTACTTAATTCGTTCCGGAGGTCTGTTCTTAACCTGAAACTGTTCTTAACCTGAAGCACCACTTTAGTTAATGGGGCCTCCTGCTGCCACTGTGCCGCCAGAGCACGATTTCTGTTCTCATCCTGAAACAAAGTTCTTAACCCAAGGTACTATTTCTGGGTTAGCGGAGTCTGTAACCTGAAGCGTATGTAACCTGAGGTACCACTGTATCCCAAAACTGAACAACAGATTCTGCAGCCAGCATATATATTATGAAAGAAAACACCATTTTTATTATTTCAGTTAACAAAAGGAGGAATTAAGCTCCAAGGTCAATGCAATGGAAGCTTCACAACAACAGAAAGGCTGTGTACAGTACAATAAATAAATACTTTTAAATTATTCAACTCAACCTTTAAAATACACTTTTGGGAAATGGGCAAATATCAGTGTAGGTAGCCACCATCTTACATGCAACAGAGCATAAATTTAAATTTGGACTTGAAATCATTTTTCAGCTTTGCTGACAGCTCAAAATCTGGATGATGAGAGTGCCACATGTATCAAGTGGACAAGTGACTCTCAAGTCCCTGGTGCAAGTTTCTCTGCAGCAAGGTCTATGCTGAGGAAAAAACACATTTTGTGGATCTGTTCAAAAGCCATGCCATTCTCTTTTCTACAAAGATTTGAGTACTGCAAATGACAGACAACAACTTGGAGCCGAGGAATGTTCATAAAACTTCCTTTCGATGGGGAAAAAAAAGTATTACAAGTTACGTCTTTAGGCCGCTGGGAATTGCAAGAGCAAAGTGGACCTCGTGAGACAAATTGGCCCAAAGTAACGCAGCATATCAATGATACAGCTTTACCGCGAATGAGGTCTCGACATCCAATCTTGGCCAACAGCTGTATGTGGTTAAATTAGAACAACCTGGTAATCAATTAGGATTTTAGGGAGGCTTACTGGAATCCCTGGAGAAAAGGGGGGGCAAGGAATCATCATCGGTAAAAGACTGTCTGTCCCGACGGCAGCGCGACTCAAGTCACGCAGCAATACGAGCTTAGACTCAGCGAGTTGATACACAAGTTCCTGGACCAGCAGGGGCTAGGGAAATGGCAGATGCAGCACATTCAGCTCCTAAAGAGGAGGTGGGAGCTAGGGGGGAGAAAACTATTGACGTCATTCACAAGCAACTGCTTTGGCTCACGTTCAGAAAGGCTTTGATAGGTTCTGAAGAAAGCTGCGCCGAGGCATTTTTATCTGTAATATAAAGCTTTGCAAAGCAGAATCAACACGGACCAAGGATAAAGGCTTGAGAATAAGTTGGTAAGGGCTGGAGGAGAAAGATTAGTTTCTTTCACGGCACGGAAGGTTCTATGATAAGGACAATTGTTGCCGATTGGTCCTGCTGTCAGCTCCAAAACGAACAGGTTTTGGAGGTTTTTGGAGCGTTTCAAAAACTTACAAGACCTGTTGGTCCAAAGAGAACAGCAGGGGAAAGGGGGAAAGGGAGTACGTCACAGAAAAAGGATGCCTCCATCATCCCACCTTCAACTCTAAACTCGTCCACGGCCTCCAGCCAAGAACAATAAAACAAGATGCTTCTTCCATCAGGAATGATATAGAAAGGTTGCAAAGAGAGGTATTGCTGCGATTTTTCAAAGGAAGTGTTATTATTACACTTTTAAAGTTAAATACTTTACAGAAATACTTTTTTTTCAAGTATTGCAGGACTTTTAAGATGATGGATGGTGTGACTGGATAATAGATTATAAGTGAAGACATCCTTTCCCCACCTTACAGCGTCAGAAAGGCAGAACTGAACTCTAGAATGATTATACGCTATTTCCTTTTTGGTGCATTTAATTGTACATGCATTTGGGGGTTATCACTTAGGTGGATTGGCTGTTATGTGATTTGCATTACATCCAGGTACTGCAGTTTGGCTAAAATTCAGCAGCATGCAGCAGCGCTAACTTGATATGCAAAAAGCATTTGGGGGGGGGGTTTCCATGTGAGAAGTGCAGTTTTAACTCTTGCAGAATTCCGCCCATTAACGTTTGAGCTTGATTTTAATGAAAGTGTTGCATAGTTTATTATTAGCATCTGATGAAAGTCTAGCAGTGCAGCGCAGCAGCTCGGAGGAACATCAAGTGCCGGTGGCGAACAGAAAAATCTGAAGAAGAGGCATAACTTTCAGAGTCGAAAGATCAGCAAGTACAGCCTGGAATAAAAGGGGAAAATATCACGTTATGTTTATAATTAAGAAATAATAACTAATGACATCTCCTTAATTTACCGTATTTTTCGCTCTATAAGCCGCACCAGACCACAAGACGCACCTAGTTTTTGGAGGAGGAAAAGAAGAAAAAAAATATTCTGAATCTCAGAAGCCAGATTAGCAAGAAGGATCGCTGAGCAGTGAAAGCAGCAATCCCTCTTGCTGTCCTGGCTTCTGTGATAGCTGCGCAGCCTGCATTCGCTGCATAAGACGCACACACATTTCCCCTTACTTTTTATGAGGGAAAAAAGTGAGTCTTATAGAGCAAAAAATACGGTACTTGCTTTTGCTTTTATCTACAGAAATTCTCTTTAATTCTGAACCGTACTATGAGAGTCCTATACATAGTGGGATCAAGTACACTGAATCCTTATTTTAGGATTTAGGCCTCATTCAAATATATGCGGTATCATGGGTGCGGAAGACAGTCTAACATTTCACCTTGTATCTAAAAATAATTGTACGTTAGGAACCCTTACCCTGCTTGTCTGGAGTAGTACTTGCGGAATAAGTCTTGATTTGTAAGAATGCTTCACAGTGAGCCTTCTCAGTGAGAGCGACATTTATTTTTGAAAATCTTATGCTTAGCATAATCATGTACAGATGACCCACTTTCATAAAGGCAGCAAAATGCAAAGATCACTCTCCCCAGTCCAAATATTTTGAGGGACATTTTGTTCAGACGAAAATGATGCCTGGACAGAGAAGGTTATACTGTTCAATCTACACAATATCATGAAACTGTTAAGAAGTGGGACAGGGGTGGGGGGTAGGGATGAATGGAAGGATCATTTATGGCAACATAATAAATCATAGTTAATCTTCTCATGGCAACAAACGTGTTAATCTTTAAAGCTTTAGAGCCCAAGTCTTGAATATTTAAGTAACCATACCCTCTGACATTTGTCTCCCCATTTTTTAAGTTTTGGAATATGGCCTTGTCGCAGGTGGCATCACCATCTGAAATAGAGATGATCACTACTGATATTAGGGACTTTTCTGTGGTGGCTCCATGGTAATGATATTTCCTTCCATTCAAAATATATGAGATCTGTATAGCCAAAGGTTGTAGGATGACCGTGGATCCCGCTCAGCAGAACTTTAGATTGTCTGCCTTAGATAGGGAATTTCTGTTTCTGTATTGATAAAAGGTAAAGGTAAAGGGACCCCTGACCATTAGGTCCAGTCGTGGCCGACTCTGGCACTCATCTCGCTTTATTGGCCGAGGGAGCCGGCGTACAGCTTCTGGGTCAGGTGGCCAGCATGACTAAGCCGCTTCTAGCGAACCAGAGCAGCGCACGGAAACGTCATTTACCTTCCCGCCGGAGTGGTACCTATTTATCTACTTGCACTTTGACGTGCTTTCGAACTGATAGGTTGGCAGGAGCAGGGACCGATCAACGGGAGCTCACCCCGTCACGGGGATTCGAACCGCCGACCTTCTGATCAGCAAGTCCTAGGCTCTGTGGTTTAACCCACAGCGCCACCCACGTCCTTCTGTATTGATCCATGCCATTATTATTTTTTGGGACAACAGTTTTTTCTAATCATAAAGTAGATGAAAAAAACCTGCTGTTTTTAAAAATGTTCTAATAAACCTAATCAAATGTGGGCCACTTGGGGACTAAAAAGGCTTTAAAATGTATTAGTAACAACAACAAAAAAAGCAATAGTACAAAACTAGCAAGGGGAGGGGGGAGGAAGAACCAAACACCGTGAGCATCTGTGGTTTCTGAAAATATATGACGATGCAAATACTGGAAAGTGTACTCATCAGCTCAAAGTTTTAAATTGCATAAGGGCACGACTTATGTCCTGCAGAATGAGTATGGATGAACCTTTTAAATATAGCTCCCTTAATTGAGTTAGGCAAATAGCGGATGTGTAGATAACTCTTGAAGCGTTGAACACGGAAAGAAGGTGATTGGTAATGAACTGGTTTTGCATTTTCTTTAAAATTACCTTGCTCAGGGGTTCAGGACGATCCACTACTATTTAGTAATGTTTTAAAGAGTCTCTCTCTCTCTCTCTCTCTCTCTCTCTCTCTCTCTCACACACACACACACACACACACACACACAGGTTTTCTGGCTTATCACTGTTAACTGAGAACAAGAGCATTCCTGTGTACAGCCTGATCACTCCCATTTCATTTCCCCCCGCCTCTCAATATGAGTGGGATAAACCAGGGGTATTTCCAAAGCCCATATTGTGGGGGTTTTTTTGCTCCTTAATAAGTCATGAACAGCAAGCCAACAACAAACCACGGCTGTAGTTTGGCTAGAAATTGTTGCCTGTTACGAGAGCCAAGCATGATCCCTAGCTCAGAGATAACACAAAGCCAAGGTTTGTCTTGTTCTTACCAGGGGAGGAGCGAAGTGAGAGCCACCTGGCAGCCCGTATAAACACACAACTGATTCTCGGAAAACCACAGTAAGTTAGAAATCTGCCTTGTTATGTGTGAATGGGGCCGTAGTACAGTCGTACCTTGGAAGTCGAATGGAATCTGTTCCGGAAGTCCATTCGACTTCCAAAATGTTCAGAAAGCGCGGCTTCTGATTGGCTTCAGGAAGCTCCTGCAGCCAATCGGAAGCCACGGAAGCCCCATCGGACCTTCGGCTTCCAAAAATAGTTTGCAAACCGGATCACTTCCAGGTTTGCGGCGTTCGGGAGTCAAAACGTCCGAGTACCAAGGTGTTTGGATCCAAGGTACGACTGTATATGAAAATTTTCTTGCTGTCATTGCTCATTAGTTCATAAGGTAAAGGTAAAGGGGCCCCTGATCATTAGGTCCAGTTGTGGCCGACTCTGGGGTTGCGGCGCTCATCTCGCTTTATTGGCCGAGGGAGCCGGCGTACAGCTTCCAGGTCATGTGACAAGCATGACTAAGCCGCTTCTGGTGAACCAGAGCAGCGCACGGAAACGCCGTTTACCTTCCTGCCAGAGCGGTACCTATTTATCTACTTGCACTTTGTGCTTTCGAACTGCTAGGTTGGCAGGAGCTGGAACAGAGCAACAGGAGCTCACCCCGTCGCGGGGATTCGAACCACCAACCTTCTGATTGGCAAGTCCTAGGCTCTGTGGTTTAACCCACAGCGCCACCCACGTCCCTACCTCAAGTTATATTTATTTGTTTGTAATATCACAGCCCAAAGGCAAAATGTCAAGAAGGCAGCAAAGAGTTGGACAAGATAAGCACCTGTGCACATATAAATTAAGCACAACCTACATTAAAGTTGATGTGGGTGGTGCTGTGGTCTAAACCACAAATCAACCCCACGACTGGGTGAGCTCCCATTGTTCAGTCCCTGCTCCTGCCAACCTAGCAGTTCGAAAGCATGTCAATGTGCAAGTAGATAAATAGGTACCACTGCAGTGGGAAGGTAAACGGCGTTTCCGTGCGCTGCTGCTCTGGTTTCACCAGAAGCGGCTTAGTCATGCTGGCCACATGGCCTGGAAGCTGTACGCCGGCTCCCTCGGCCAGTAAAGCGAAATGAGCGCCGCAACCCCAGTGTCGATCGTGACTAGACCGAACGGTCAGGGGTCCCTCTACTTTTACATTAAAGTTAAACCAGGGTTAGAACAGATTTAAGAACAAAGCCCTAAGAAGGTAATCCTGCAGCAATTTACAATTTTTTACCTCTACTCTAGCAATTAAGACAGATTAGCTACAGATAAGCCTTAACAGAAGCAAAGTCTGGAAAGAGTAAAGCTAGCATATTTGAAGTGAAAAGCTCCAAGTACAGATTTAGTTCAGCAGTAGAATATAGTTTAGCTGATTTCCTGGGAGATTTAAAAAACTGAAAACTAAAACTGTAAGTTTAGCCGAGGTGAAAGAGAGCCATGTTTCTGGGCTCTAACATGGGTGCAGTACAAACCTATGTATGTCTACTCTTAAGTCATAATCAATCAATTTATTGCATGTAGCCAAAGGCATTCACAATAAAATCTGCCCCATTCTTCCATGGGAATGAATGTGTTTGGATATGACCTTAATCAGCTTTAGCTGTAATCTTGTTCATGCCTGTTGAGCTTCATAGCAGCCAAGCCACCTGAATAGCTTTGCGGCTGTAAACTAGCCAAGTAAAAGGACCCCTGACCATTAGGTCCAGTCATGATCGACTCTGGGGTTGCGGTGCTCATCTTGCTTTACTGGCCAAGGGAGCCGGTGTACAGCTTCCGGGTCATGTGCCCAGCTTGACTAAGCCGCTTCTGCGAACCAGAGCAGTGCACGGAAACGCCGTTTACCTTCCTGCCAGAGTGGTACCTATTTATCTACTTGCACTTTGATGTCCTTTTGAACTGCTAGGTTGGCAGGAGCTAGGACCGAGCAACGGGAGCACACCCTGTCGCAGGGATTTGAACCGCCGACCTTCCGATTGGCAAGTCCTGGGCTCTGTGGTTTAACCCACAGCGCCACCCCTTTTTTGAAGGCCAGTCATTTTACCTAACTGGGGGAAAGCTAGCCATATTTAGTAAAAGTCTGGAGAGAGCTCTGCAGATGAGCTGGGCCCCAAGAGATGAAGCATTGAATTAAGGAGTTGGGAAAGTTAAGAACTTTTGCAAGTTTGCCAACACTGTGGGGCCAGGAAGCTTTTCAGAAAACCTCACCAAACCTCACAGCACTGGACTCAGCTTAAAAAAAGAAATCCCCAAAAGGAAAATCCGAAATTAGAATGTCACCCAGATTGCCACATGTACAACTATCTGCCTGTTGGGTACAACTTGTGTCAACATGATGCAATAACTGAAAAACTAGCTCTTCAGGACAAAGTTCATTCCTTTGAAGGCAAGGTGACTAATACAGGTAAGATGAGAGAAACAAAAAGGGAGACCTTTAATGATACAGTAAGGAAATGCCAGTTTCCAGTTGGTAGTTCCGCTGCTCTTAGAGAGAATTAGGGTTTGGACAAATGGGGAATAAAATGGGAAAATGTGATTCAGTGCAAGTATGTATAAAGTGTCGTACATTGGGGCAAAATATCCTAACTTCATTATAAACCTTTAGGCCCCAGGGGAAAATGTTCCTTTTTAACTGGGCCTTTGGTTGATTTGATAGATATCCTATGCCAGGCATGTCCAAAGTCCGTTTGGGGGGCCTAATCTGGCCCGCCAGACAGTTTAATTCGGCCCCGGCAGTTTATTTCCTGGGGTAAAATCCCCCCCAAAAGACTTCAATCCTAAAAAAAGTCAACAACTTTGGTTGGCCCTCATGCATGTTCACTCCATCAAATCTGGCCCTCTTTGAAAAAAGTTTGGGCACCCCTGACCTTTTAAAATGTGGGTTTTTTTGGGGGGGGGGGTTATTGGGTTGTTTTTATTTTGATTATAAATTTTGTGGTTTTATATTTGGATTTTGTTCTGTGAACTGCCCTGAGACCTCCAGGCATAGGGTGGTATATAAATTCAATAATAATAATATACACTGAGTCAGCAGTGACTGGCAGGAATGAGATCTTGGGGTCATGGCTAATAGCTAGGTGAAGACGTCCACACAGTATTGCAGCAGCTATGAAGAAGGTGGATTCTACACCAGTGTTTCCCAACCTTGGGCCTCCAGCTGTTTTTGAACTACAATTCCCATCATCCCTGACCACTGGTCTTGCTAGCTAGGGATGATGGGAGTTGTAGTCCAAAAACAGCTGGAGGCCCAAGGTTGGGAAACACTGTTCTACACCATGGATCATTAGGAAAGGAGAAGAAAACAATGGTGTGACCAAACTCGTAATAACTATCATCAGGATTTTGGAGACATGGAAACTGGCAACCAAAATGCTAAGGAAGCTGGAAAACCTCCCCTACAAGAAGAGGTTACAACATTTGCACATAATTTTGATGTGTAAAATTATGCATGGTCAATTCTGTGTCCAGGGCAGCTGTCTACCAGCTCCATCTGGTACGCAGGCTGAGACCCTACCTGCTCGCGGACTGTCTCGCCAGAGTGGTGCATGCTCTGGTTATCTCCCGCTTGGACTACTGTGATGTACTCTAACTTGGGCTACCTTTAAAGGTGGCCCGGAAACTACAACTAATCCAGAATGTGGCAGCTAGACTGGTGACTGGGAGTTGCCGCCAAGACCATATCACACCTGTTCTGAAAGATTTACATTGGCTCCCAGTACGTTTCTGAGCACAACTCAAAGTGTTGGTGCTGACTTTTAAAGCCCTGAACAGCCTCGGCCCAGTATATCTGAAGGAGCGTCTCCACCCCCATTGTTCAGTCTGGACACTGAGGTCCAGCTCTGAGGGCCTTCTGGCGGTTCCTTCACTGCGAGAAGTGAAGTTACTTCTGAGCAGGTGTTTAGAATTGCACTGTGAGAGTGTTATATTGTCTCTTGAAAACCTACACATAGCAGAAATGGTTTGTAGTAAACATATTTTTTTCAAAAAAAGTTAAAAAGTAGTCATGTTGGCCCAGGAAAAGGGTTCCAAAATCCATTATTAGGGCAGTACCATTTATTAAGGGACGCAGGTGGCGCTGTGGGTTAAACCACAGAGCCTAGGACTTGCCGATCAGAAGGTCGGCGGTTCGAATCCCCGTGACGGGGTGAGCTCCCGTTGCTCGGCACCTGTTCCTGCCAACCTAGCAGTTTGAAAGCACGTCAAGTGCAAGTAGATATATAGGTACCGCTCCGGCAGGAAGGTAAACGGCGTTTCCGTGTGCTGATCTGGTTCTCCAGAAGCGGCTTAGTCATGCTGGCCACATGACCCGGAAGCTGTACGCCGGCTCCCTCGGCCAATAAAGAGAGATGAGTGCCGCAACCCCAGAGTCGGCCACGACTGGACCTAATGGTCAGGGGTCCCTTTACCTTTACTTTACCATTTATTAAGGCAACTGACATGTCCCAAAATAGCCTTTATCAGGCTAGATGGTAAAACAAAGCAACGAGGGAGAAAGCCTCATCTGAATACTTGCTACTTCCTCCAATATTCTGGAAGGCTCTTAGCAGATGAAGATTCAGAGCTTCACCACCAGCCAGTTTCTATCCTCTCCACCTGCCTTGTTCAGCCTCTGCCCTGACTGAAGTTCAACAAGACTCGAAAACTTGCATGCTTTGGTTGGCCTAATAAAAGTATTGCCCTAAAGTAGATTTAGGAATTTCTCTATCATACCTCTCAGAACAGTGGTGCATATTTTAAAAAGCGTACACTCAAAAGTATATGAAAGGCCCTAAGTGTAATTGAAAAAAATAATTCAATTATTTCATCGTGTTTATAACCCAGTTTAAACATTCTCCTTTGTATTTGTCATAGGAGTATCATGAGCTTCATCCATATATTTTCATAACTTCCTTTGAATATTTAGCCGAGATAAGAATTTCAGCAGAGAGCCTCACATTGCATGCTATGTGCACACGGAGCTTAAATTACTGTGGTTGGCAAGATGTCACAAACTATTTCCATTTTCTCCCACTGAAACTTATCCTTACTTCAGCTGCAGCCAGTGATGTCACCTCCATTAGATTCACAGCCCGGAAAGCAAACACAGCAGCTGCCAGGACTGAAAAAGAATGCACAATATTTAGACTGGCGGCCTACTAATTAGTTGCTACAGATATTTTGGTCTAGCTATTCTTTACGTTCAATTCAGTAATACTTAGTTTGGGAAATATTATATAGCCAGCTTAAATGCGCCATTCTAGTCCATTTGTGACAGTTTCGTTTTAAAGAAAAGACGTACGAGAAAGTCACTTAAAGTGCTCAACAGAATAAATATATTAAGAATTTCTTAATGTGATATTTGCCTTACTTGTAGTTCTATAAATCATGTGTCAACACGAATAGAAGTTATTAATATTGCAGCTGTTGTATAAGGGATTATTATTTTGACCAGAATATAACTGAAATTAATAAGCTTCTGCAACGCAGAAATAAAGAAAATCATCACACCATTAAATCTAGCACGCGGGGGACTACCTAAATTATATAATGCAGTATTTGAATGATTGGTATTAGTATTTGTATTATAAACGGGACACGGGTGGCGCTGTGGTCTAAACCACAGAGCCTAGGGCTTGCCAATCAGAAGGTCGGCAGTTCGAAGCTCCCGTTGCTCGGTCCCTGCTCCTGCCAACCTAGCTAGCAGTTTGAAAGCACGTCAAAGTGCAAGTAGATAAATAGGGACCGCTCCGGCGGGAAGGTAAATGGCGTTTCCGTGTGCTGCTCTGGTTTGCCAGACGCGGCTTAGTCCTGCTGGCCACATGACTTGGAAGCTGTACGCCGGCTCCCTCGGCCAGTAAAGCGAGATGAGCGCCACAACCACAGAGTCGGCCATGACTGGACCTAATGGTCAGGGGTCCCTTTACTTTTATGCCACTTCTCAGAATAGCAGAAGTGAGTGAACAGGACAGAGGCCCAGCCACTCTCCGTTTCCAAAATTCTAAGTTTTAAGACACTGAGTCGGAGGTCACACAATGAAAAGCTACTGAAACCATGCAATTGCACACGAGGATACTGAAGCCTCTTGTGTTGATATCATTTTTCTTTAAAAAGGGAGAATGTCAATACCATCAACAAAATATGTTTTCATTACCAGCAAGAATTTCCAGAGAGTTGTATCCCAGAACTCTGTCCCACAAAAGCAGAAGCTGATCTGTAGCTAAGTAGCCGGAGAATGCTCGTACCATCCATTTAAATGATATCCTTAGACTATGAGTGGAAAGAAACACACACTGTTATATTTCCCCATAACATACAATCACAGTGGATTTGCCTTTTGACTTAGATGTGCTTATGTGGATTTCTGAGCCTTAAACGGAAAAGAGCACAGCTAAAGCCAAAGCCAACTAAAGAAAGTAATTCTTCTTAATGCTAAATCTGGCATGATACACTCAGTTCACTCATTCAGAATCTATTTGCTATCTGCTTCTTGAGCTTAACAGTATTTCAATATTCAAAATCGAAAAAGAAAGTACTGTTTAGCATCTACTGTAAATGCATTCTCCTTAGGGTAACAGCAAATGTTATGTGTCTCCACGCAGGTAAGCAAAGATGTCAACCTTGATTTTTGTTACTCTGAGTTTGTACCTTGAAGCAGGAGTCTTTTTCAGACCTGAAAAATCATCTTTAACCCATGTTTTGGGACCCGCTTCTTAACTTTTTAAACCTGTATTTGAATTGTGATATTTCTAGTGTTCCTACCCACATCTGATTCCGTTGTGGATCCCAAGGGAGGAATTATATACTGTACTTTTCCGTGTAGACTAGGTTTTTTTTTACTAAAAATAATGTTAAAAAGAGGGGTAGTCTTATACACGAGGGCAATCTCCCCCCATTTTCTTAATTTTAAGTCTCCAAAAATAGGGGGCGTCTTATACACTGGGGCGTGTTATACATGAAAAAATATGGTATATCATTTTTATTTGATTTTACAAGTGTAAAGTTATAACAATACCAAATACATAGCCATATAAAGAGATTTCTCTGAATTTCGAGATTTCCCATCATCCCCTCCCTAGATCCTATTGTCAACATTCTCAATTGTTTATGACTAGTTATGTTATACAGTGGTACCTCGGTTTTCGAACAGCTTAGTCTGTGTTCCAGTTTGCAAACTTTGCTTCAAAAGTCAAACGTGCTCCGTTTTGAGTCCTGAGCTTCTGTTTCTACCGTCGCACTGCTAATTTGCGTCCCCCATTGTAATCGAAACCTTCCATTTCTGTTTTTAACTGTTGCACTGCTAATTTGCGTCCCCCCATTGTAATTCAAGCCATCTGTTTCCGATTGCAGTGTTCTGAGGTGATATTTGGAGCTTATATTTGGTGCTTTTGTTTTTGCTATTTATTTTGCATTTTTTGCTTTTGAGGCTTTTTCGGTTCATTTGTTTTTGTGACCATGTGGAACCCAGTTCAGCTACTGATTGATTGATTGATTGATTGATTGTGTGACTGCAGAAATGGATAAAAGCCCCCCATCCAAACAATGACTAGCGTCTCCACCCCCATCTTTTTGCCCGGACGCTGAGGTCCAGCGCCAAGGGTCTTCTGGCGGTTCCCTCATTGTGAGAAGCAAAGCTACAGGGAACCAGGCAGAGGGCCTTCTCGGTAGTGGCGCCCGCCCTGTGGAACGCCCTCCCATCAGATGTCAAAGAGATAAACAACTACCTGACATTCAGAAGACATCTTAAGGCAGCCCTGTTCAGGGAAGTTTTTAATGTGTGACATCTTAGTGTATTTTTGGTCTATGTGGAAGCCGCCCAGAGTGGCTGGGGAAACCCAGCCAGATGGGCGGGGTACAAATAATAAATTATTATTATTATTATCTTCAGTGCAGGTCAGGAAAAAAATAAGTTTAATTTTTATCATCTATAACACTGTCTTATTTATTTTATAGTACAGCACATTGATTTTTGCTTTCATTTTAGGGGTTCTTTTTAAAAGTCTGGAACGGATTAATCCATTTTGCATTACTTTCTACGGGAAAGCGTGCCTTGGTTTTGGAACGCTTTGGTTTTGGAACGGACTTCGGGAATGGATTAAGTTTGAGAACCAAGGTACCACTGTATTTGTAATTTAGTAAACCTTTTCAAGTTGTAAGCTGCCTCGAGCATGGGTTTAACTACAGAAAGTTGGCATGCAAATATAATGATGACGATGGTGTCAGTTTTTAAAGGTAAGGGAAAATACTTACGGCTGTGCTCCTATTTCTCGAAGGTGATAAAACAGCTGTGGTAGATGGGTTTGGAGAAGGGTTTCAAACAGCAAACATAATGATACAATGCCCTTTAAAAAAGAAAGAGTATAATAATTTACTTTTTATAAAAGCACAACCATACAACAAGTGTACCTCTTACTACTAATGAGTTTTAAAGATAGATAGTGAAAAAATACCCAATGTAGTTCATGCATAGATTGAAAACATACATATAACAAGTCAAAGTAGTACAGTAAGATTTGATAAAGTGAGGTTGTGGAATTTTTCATATTAAAACATTGTCGGTTGCAGACACAGACAACAGATTCTTTCCTAGATACATGCAATGAAGGGCAACAAACCGGCATTTAAGGCCAACAAAATTAATATATAAAAATAATCTTGATTTCAGCATGAGTTTTCTTAAATATAGGTTTAAACCACAAAATCAGCACTACATGCACTCCACACTAAAATAAGAAAAAATGAATTCTGTGATGGATATTAGTTTTACGGAATAGCAAAGCTTCAATTTTTTCCTGTTATTTTGCCATTTTTCCTGTTTTACATAATTTATCCTGGTGTTGTTTGTCATGAGGAAGTTGGGATTCCACCCTACTTCCTAGGATTCTGTAGATATTACATCTTCCAGCATTTATTCGCAACCAAAAGCATGAGAATTATGTTCTTGTTTTGTTTTGTTTTTTTTTAAATGAAAGCTAAAAGATTCTTAGGAAGCCAAATTTAGTACCCAATGCTTTTTCTGAGTCCCTGTGAAATCACAGTATTTACATAGCCTTGCACCCTATACCTGCAGGTCTCAGGGCATCTACAACATAAAATCACAATATAAAAATGTAAAATACATAACAAAAACAAAAACAACTTAATAATCTCCCCCCCCCCGGGCTTTCCCTCCCTATCTTCTCACTGTGTACCCCATAAACCTGTGCTGGAAATTCTCCCAATGCTCCAGAGCAGATTTAGGGGTTGTGTGAACACACAAAGGGAGGGGAGAATCTTGTTCCATGAACGCAAAAACTCATTTGAATCCCTCCCAGAGCCAACCTAAATTAATCCCCTGGATAGAATATATCAAACTTCTCCAGAACATTTAATGTGTGGGAAACACTCTGTCCTGATTCAGACATAACACCTTTCTCCCTGCCTAGGTTTTAAGTTGCGAGCAACTCCTGTTAACCCTGGATAAAATTAACCTGGGTAATTTTGCATCAGGTAATTAAATTACAATCTCAAACTGAAGAGGATGTTGGCATTGAAGGCTCAGTATGTTAGCTGCGGTTGAACATGACCCAAGGACTGCGAGACTTCGTTTCCAAACTCACTCCCATTTCTGAAATTCTTTTCTATCCCTGTACGTATACATCTGTCAGGTTTTTTTATAATGCTTTACAAATCTCACAAAGTGGAACCTAGCTCAAAAAAAGCTCAGGCCGCAAGAAATGTGTTTGCCTTTTAAACCGACACATGGTAGCATAGTTTTGCATGCAAAATGACATGATAGATTGTATTTTAATATTCTGCTGAAAGCCGCCCAGGGTGGCTGGGAAACCCAGCCAGATGGGCGGGGTATAAATAATAAATTATTATTATTATTATTAGGTCCCAGGTTCAAACTCCAGATCTCTAGTTGAAGAATCTCAGCAGGATTGGAAAAGACATCCAGCTGAGGCTTTAAACTGTTTCTTCTATAGCTCAGTTGGCTAGAGCATGGTTTACACCAAGGTTGCAGGTTCGATCCCTAAAAGGGACACCTGCATGTTGTTGTAAACAAAAACTGCCCTTTTCCCTTATGGGGTATCCAAGAGCCCATATAGAGTCCTTACATAGGTTCCCTATTCGTAGGAGAGAATAACAGAGGCCAACCAGAGAATATTGAGAAGCAAAGCAGCTAATAAGCTTGATCTTTATTGATCTGTTGCAACAGGGTGCTCCCCTCACCCGCAAGAGAGAGGAGGAACCCAGAAAAATGGTGTGCAAGGCCATATGAAGACTTTTGAAATTGCCACCCTGTAGATCAAGACCACCCCCAGAAACATCATACATACATCACAGAAGGGGTGTAACCTAAGACCACCCCTCAGATACATCATACCTACATCAGAGAAAAGGCGGTCTTAAAACAGAAATTTGAATGTTGTTTTTCTTCTGTTGTTATTTATCTCCTGTCTGGCAGGTTACTTGATTGGATTGCCTGGGGAGCCTGGCCATTCTTTTGTAGTGATAAATATTTAGTTCCTGGACCAGGTCACAGGCTCACACCCTATTCAAACAGACATACCCTTAAGACAGGATTTGTGAAGGAAAAGACAAGGAGGAGGGGAGGCTTTTCCATTTTCTTTTGACCTTGCAGAGAAAACATTTGGTCAGTTTGGGAATCAAAATGGTTCCAGGTCAGTCTTCCTGTGCTGATCTATGTATGTGCTTGGTTGGTACACTTATGAACATTTAACATATATCATATAACATATATCTAAGACCTCAAAATTCCTATCACAATGTTCCTGCATTGTAGGGGCCTGGACTAGATGATCCTCAGGGTCTCTTCCAACACTTGTGATTCTATTATCCCTATGAAACAGGCCAATAAACTGACAGTATAAAGCTGTCTTGTATGTTCATATTTAATACGCAAGAGATTTTATCAACACAGAGGTCTACATTTTAAAATATTTTTGTACAAGTCAAACAAAGCGAAGGTTTGCATAGACAGCGGTCCTGAGTTTTTAGAACAGGCACGGTAAAAAGAGAGAGGCATATTTTAGTTCGTTGCGTTTTGCATGTTCAGATTTGTTCAAAGCAAACTTACGGACGGGTGAGAAGAGATGGAATGAAGTCGGAAGAAATAGCGCACGTATATTTCGCGAAACATCTGATACAGCTTGGAAGGTTCGTTATACAGGAAACAAAGTGGAGCGACTGAAAGGATAAAAGACATTTGTTACCACAACACCACTACTTGTTAAAATCACAAGATGTATGTCAAACAAAACCTGCATATTCTGAACGAACACCAGTTCTTTGTGGAGGTAGAAATAAGAACAATACGTATGTTAATGTAGCCGCAGCTATGGAATAATCATGTCTTTTCTTAACAGTCATTCAAGTATTGCCTTTTTATTGACAAGTGGAATAACAACAGGCCACTTTAAACATGTGATTACTTTGGGAATGCCAGTCTCACAGCTGAGACAGATTTGCTTGAAGGCACAATGCTGTTAATCAGGACCAAAGCATGGGTTGCACATACAAAGTCACACAAATTTATTTACAGTGGTACCTCAGGTTACATACGCTTCAGGTTACATACGCTTCAGGTTACAGACTTCGCTAACCCAGAAATAGTGCTTCAGGTTAAAAATTTTGCTTCAGGATGAGAACAGAAATCGTGCGGCGGCAGCAGGAGGCCCCATTAGCTAAAGTGGTGCTTCAGGTTAAGAACAGTTTCAGGTTAAGAACAGACCTCCAGAATGAATTAAGTACTTAACCCGAGGTACCACTGTATTTATTTATTTGGTAAAATAACCAGTGAAGAAACTGGGGTAGCCACATAAATACTATCCATAGGTAGGTACTTCCATGCAACCCCAACCTGGTTGCAAAATATGAACCACCCCAGAATCTGTGATCATCACCTGAAGCCCTTATGTGCTCCCTCCATGATAGATCCCAAGGGCGGCAACACAAGAATGGACCTTTTCTGTGGTGGCTCCCTGTTTGTGGACAGTTCTTTCCAGGGAGGCTCCCCTGACACCATTATTATATCTCTTTATACACCAGACAAGAACTTTCTTCTACAGCTAGGCCTGTGGCCTTTAACTATCTGTGGCCTTTTAGAAGTTGGTTGGGTGTTTTAAATGTATTTTTTAACCTTCAGTTTAATGTATCTATGTGGTGGGGATGTTTGGTTGGTTGTAGGTTGCTTTGAGTTATCTTGGGCAAAATAAAGTGACGAACATTTAATTAAGAAGAAGAAGAACAGCAACAATAGAAAAATTAATAAAAAATCAGAATTAGCCTCCTGGGCAGGGGAAGAATGTGGAAGAAGGCTCTTCTTCCTCCAACGATGAACAACAGGCCCCATTACTTGCCAAAAATTCCCCGAATCCTAAGGCTATGAGATGCAAGCCAAACATAGGAGCCTGACAGCTCAAACAACTCCCTGGCCCCATTCTCCAGAAATCCCACCTACTGGAATGCTGGAACTAAGACCAGCAATCCAACTTAATCTCCACCAAACCTCCAGGTATGATAAACACAGACAGATATGATATTGCAACAATATAAACTGACTTACTTATTCAATTAATCAAACTTCCAATTTTTAGCTCCAGTGCTAGTATTGAAGAGCCACTTACCGTACATCGAAAAGCCATGGAAAGGGATTACACCTGCAAAACAGAGATATTGCAGTTTACTGTGAGGATTGTTCATGATTCCACAGTTCTTTATGCTTTGTAAGGGGAAAAACCCCAGACAAAAGTATACCCAACCGATGACAAAAGCCATCAAAAAAAGCCACTGGTTAGCAATCATAAATCAGAGGCTAACCAGTGGCTCAATAAAATCTCCTTCTTCAAATGCCAAAACAGAAGGCCTTACAAGCCTAACAACAGATGGTTGGCGAGTTGCGTTCAATGTAAAGGGTCAGAAATTCTGCAGGCTTCTTTTAGTTCAGAGTTGATGGCTTTTTTGAGGCCACGGCCAAATGTAAAGTTAGCCACCCCACTAAGAGCTGCATGTCAACAATGTGCACACATTCATTGCACATATATGTTCACCGCATACACTCGCTGCACATGCAGACACACAGTGTTCTCTCTTTGTCTTGCACTTCCCACTGCAATTAGGAGGAATAATAATAATAATTTTATTGTTTATACTCCGCCCATCTGTCTGGGTTTCCCCAGCCACTCTGGGTGGCTTCCAGCAAAATTTAAAAAATAATAAAATGTCAAACACTAGAAACTTCTCTGAACAGGGCTGCCTTCAGATGTATTCTAGAAGTGGTGTAATTCTTTATCTGCCTGACATCTTATGGGAGGGCGTTCCACAGGGAGGGCGCCACCACCGAGAAGGCCCTCTGCCTGGCTCCCTACCGAAAACTCAGAAGTGGAGCCACTCATGACAGTTCAACTGTGAAGGAGTTCTAAGGATGTGTTGGTGCTGTTTGTCTGGGATTGTATTATACTGTCTTGCAAAGGCACCTCTTCTCCTTCCGGTGCAGCACCATCGCTAATAATAATAATAATATATATATATATATATATATATATATATTATACACCACCCTCCCCAGCCAAGACCGGGCTCAGGGCGGCTAACAACCAATAATACAAACAAGTTGCTTAAAATACAATTTAAAAGATTAAGATACAATATTAAAACAATTAGGGAGCAATCTCATCATAGGAGGAGAAAGGAAAAAGAAAAAGGGGGAGGGAATCAAACTGATTATGAGCCAAAGGTCAGGTGGAACAACTCTGTCTTACAGGCCCTGCGGAAAGAGATCAGATCCCGCAGGGCCCTGGTGTCAAGAGACAGAGCGTTCCACCAGGCCGGAGCCAGTGTTGAGAAGGCCCTGGCTCTGGTTGAGGCTGATCTAACTTCCTTAGGGCCCGGGACCTCTAGGGTGTTGCTATATATGGACCTTAAGGTTCTCTGTGGGGCATACGAGGAGAGCCAATCCCGTAGGTACGAGGGTTCTAGGCCGTGAAGGACTTTAAAAGTCAAAACCAGCACCTTAAATCTGAGCCTGTACTCCACCGGGAGCCAGTGCAGCTGGAAAAGCACCGGGTGAATATGCTCCCATGGCAGAGACCCTGTGAGGAGCCTCGCTGCAGAATTCTGCACCCGCTGGAGTTTCTGGGACAGCTTCAAGGGCAGCCCCGTGTAGAGCGAATTACAGTAGTCAAGCCTGGAGGTGACCTCACATGGATCACTGTGGCCAGGTCGGGGCGGGAAAAGTAAGGGACGAACTGCTAGAAGGTCTTAGCGCAGGGCTGCCATATTCCAGTCCCCCAAATACGGGGGGCCCGGTTTGCAAATTGTGCAACTCACTTGCACAATTGCAAATCGCATGGTGAGTTGGGAAAGGGTTCAGCAAGCCCGCTCCCACAGACTTCTAACTCCAGACCATGAGTTAGTGGCAGAAAGGCCACCTCGTGCTGTAAAAACTGTACTACAGCATATGCAAAATATGCTCAGCCAAAGACAACGGTGGGATTAAGCATGCCCAAACAGTGGCTAGAACATGATAAAACATGGTCAATTCTCTAAGAAAAGAGGGGAACCTCTTCCTGTCAAACCCTGTTGTGTTTCCAGTTGTCCGTTACGTAAATCAGGAGAATTTGTGGTCTTAGAAATTACTGCAGTTTCCCCTTTCCCCACTAGAGGAGGCAACAGGATAACTGCTTTACCATTTGGCGGATAAAAGACAGCATATTCTTCCATACCAAGTTTCCCTGTGAAAAGAACAGTCAATGGAAAAGAGTAAGTAACAGACGTAGGGGAAGAGAACAAAGACTTTTCCAAATTGAAAATGTAGATCTGATACAGTTGAGAAAGTGAAACGGCAGTAGGAAATTAGGAATGATTATGGTGTAACGCTAGTAAAGGTAAAGGGACCCCTGACCATTAGGTCCAGTCACGGATGACTCTGGGGTTGTGGCGCTCATCTCACTTTATTGGCCGAGGGAGCCAGCGTACAGCTTCCGGGTCGTGTGGCCAGCATGACTAAGCCGCTTCTGGTGAAGCAGAGCAGCGCACGGAAACGCCGTTTACCTTCCCGCCGGAGCGGTACCTCTTTATCTACTTGCACTTTGACGTGCTTTCGAACTACTAGGTTGGCAGGAGCAGGGACTGAGCAAGGGGAGCTCACCCCGTCACGGGGATTCGAACCGCCGACCTTCTGATCGGCAAGTCCTAGGCTCTGTAGTTTAACCCACAGCGCCACCCACATCCCTATGGTGTAACGCTACAGAGCTGTAAAACAGACCAATCTACAAAATAATCTTCTAAAAGAACAAACAATGAATGAGATCAATGCAAATACGTGAAACATGTCTTACTCTAACTTTTAAAAGCCACCTATTGGATTTCTTAATATGAATTTTGGGGAAACAATCTTGCTCTCCATGCAGACAAGCAAGTTGGACAGAAATGATTGATTGATTGATTGATTGATTGATTTTATATACCACCTTAACCTCGGGTTAAGTACTTAATTCGTTCCGGAGGTCCGTTCTTAACCTGAAACTGTTCTTAACCTGAAGCACCACTTTAGCTATTGGGGCCTCCTGCTGCCGCCGCGCCGCTGGACGATTTCTGTTCTCATCCTGAAGCAAAGTTCTTAACCCAAGGTACTATTTCTGGGTTAGCGGAGTCTGTAACCTGAAGCATATGTAACCTGAAGTGTACGTAACCCGAGGTACCACTGTACCTGGAGGTCTCAGGGCAGCTCACAGACCAAGTGATTGAGTGGTTTTCTCACTTTACTTGCTATTTAGCAACAACAGTTCAAATACTGAGCACCAAAGCGGATGTGATTGATGGTTCGGTTCTCTCATAGATAGGTAGATTTAATTTAAAACAGTCGTGTGAGGCTGGTAGTTTGACTGGCAAACTATCACTGGGTGCTTAACGCTTTCTTTCTATGGCATTTCCCTGCTGTAATTATCCTTCTTCATATCTATTTCGGAGATGGGAAGGGAGTTAAACATCCCTCCCACAATTGCAGTTAAACTAGCAGCTGATGCAGCAACTTTGGAGTAAAAATGTCTCTGGGAAATCCTCATCATGGATCTTTCCCATCACATTTCCTTTGCAACTAGGATTTGAACCTGCCGTTGCTCAGCGTTAAGTGAAGGGAAAAGCTGACTCCTTTTGGCATACTCTCTCCATGGCAGCGCGGAAATAAGGGACCCAAACCTTCTTCCATTTCCCTCTTCACCCAAATGAGCTTCTGAAGGAAAATGCCATATATCAGGGCTAAGAAGAAAAGGACTAAGCCCTCTTTGCAACCCCACTTCCCTGGTCAAATTAAAGTTCCATTCAGCTGTTATGACAGGGAAAGGAAGTGTGAGGTCCTGATCATTTCTGTCCTGGGTCACATCAGGCAGAGGAAGGTAAGGGAATAAAAAGTGGTGAAAACTCTACTGCCCATTCAGTTAAAGGGCCATCACTTTTTCTCTCAGGGCATCAAGGGGAACAGAGCATACTCTGTTTTTTTGGGGTTTTTTGGGGGGAGGATCAGCTGAGACCTTCTACTGAAAGGAGAAGAGGATCTTAGGCTGTTCTACCCAGCACAATACAAAACTGCCTTCCTGCCTTCACTTTCTGTGAAGACAGATTTCCATGACAAAGCCAAGCGTCATTCCCTCTCCCCCATCCCTTCAGCCTAGTATCAGTAAGGCTTAAAAGAAATTAGCAGGACTTAAAAAGTGCTTTGCTTTGAGAGGATCAAACCCATTATTTAAATCTAGAGCACAGAAGCATTATTTGAATGAAATTGCTGTTTTAGCATATGCCTACATGAATTTTAAAATACAGTGGTACCTTGGGTTACATACGCTTCAGGTTACAGACTCTGCTAACCCAGAAATAGTACCTCAGGTTAAGAACTTTGCTTCAGGATGAGAACAGAAATCATGCTCCGGCGGCGTGGCGGCAGCAGGAGGCCCCATTAGCTAAAGTGGTGCTTCAGGTTAAGAACAGTTTCAGGTTAAGAATGGACCTCCGGAATGAATTAAGTACTTAACCCGAGGTACCACTGTCGGGTCATTTTCTCTCTCTGAAGTTAAGCAGGGACCTATGATGCGATCTGGAGAGAATGTAAAAGATGACAGTCATGGTTGGTTTTAGAGCCTTAGGTTTTATGGTAGATGAAAATGCTCTCTAGTTCTGCTTTTGATCTGTTTTCGTCTTTTCTGTGAACCGCCCTGAGACCTCCGGGTATAGGGCAGTATATAAATTCAATCAATCAATCTTTCATAAATACCATTCATGTGCAGAATGTTTAGCAGTGAAAATTCAATCCACAACATTGAATTCTGTAGGAATTATTTTAAAGCTGCATTATAAAACATAATTAGCATTTTTAAAATGCAGTAACAGTTGGGCACAAAGTCACAAGCATTCTGTTGGCCAGGAAATATACATTTGTAGACTTCCTACTTTTATGGCGGGGAGAGAAATCCTATTATACAGTACAGCTGTTTAAAGTATTGAACTGCCTCACAGGTAGGCAACTGAAAAGAAAGCACAAACACACAGCCAGCTGCCTTTACAGTCACTATCAAAACCAGTATGGGTACATGCTATTTTCCCCCTCCACAGGGATAACAGCATCAGTGGGTGAGACTTGTCAGGAGAAAAGCACTGCAAGAGGGAACGATTAGAATGACCCTCTTCCCCTGGTCTTCAGCTTCAAATTGCAGCCTCAGTATATAGAACGAGGCAAAGCCTGGAAAAAGAAACACAGAACTACACATAATGTCCAGTTCTGCTCTTTGTCAGACTTGCGCAACACAAGACTTGCCACCCCGAATGTAGCCCACTGGCTATGCTGCCAAGTGCTCAACCCCCGCAACAAAAAAGCGAATTAAAAAATCCACCTGTTTTTGCAGGCAGCACAAAAGTAGGTTATTTGTGGTGAGCCACAAATACAGTTTGCATTGTAGTGCTAAGACCTGGACCAGAGAAATCTGGTTTTGAGTCCTGCTCAGCCGTTGACGATCACTAGTGGAAGTCACTAACAATAATCTTTTATAAATACCATCAATAAATATTTGTTTCTTTACCTCGAACGTATGACTTGGGTGGAGTAGCGCTATTGTACGCAAAGTGTTCCAACACTGAAGTGTCTCGTGAAAAACAAAGTAATACCTGTAAAAGCAACAACAGGAATATCAGAAATGAATAAAATCACCTTGAAGTTTGACATTAAACTGTCATTTCCTGCAAAATAAAAATACAGGCAAATAAAATGACTAGCATAGCCTCTTCATCCTCTCAGGTTGTACTGGTCACTTTGAGAAAGGTGAGTTAAATCTTTGAGTTTCTCTATAACATGCAAATTGTCTCGCCAATTCAGAGCAAGGTATATCTAATTCAGACAATAGATTTGTCCGTACTTTTACAGCAAAACTAAATGTAATGCAAGAGATCCATTATCAGATCTCCCATTTTCTTGGTTTTCTTAAAAGCAGCTAACAGAGAATCTCAAATTGCAGAAGGGGGGGTTAATATTTTCCATCCATGTCTCTGTCTCTCTTTCACACACACACACACACACACACACACACACCTGCTATTTGTCCAGCTGTGGAAAACACAGGTGAAAACAGAATTACATTTCCAGGAGTGCTTCCATCTCTTCAAAATCTAAACAAAAGAACTGGTCTTTTAGACAACTAATGCAAGTTTGAGGAGGAAACAGTTTATCTTGCCTTCATTCTGAACAACAGCCAGAACTTCACTTTTCTCTTTGTATTCACCCCAGTTGTTAGAAATTAGCTTTTAATTTTTCCTATTTATTAGTACTTTGTTGAGTGTACCACGTTTTGATAGTTTAGATAGGATCAAAAGCTGGTAATGAATAATGTTGGTTGTAAAGTGTGTGTTTAAGATAAAGGCCCTTTGTCATCCGAAAAAAATGTTAATCTGCAAAATAGTAAGCAGCTCAAGGAGGTAAAAGCCAGAAAATTATTATGTCCTCTGTCAGAAGGGCAGACATTTTCCCAAGACATTTTTGCTTTTGACAAATATAATTATCAAAAGGCTGCGTTTACAAAAATATTAAACAAAAAGGAGCTGTCTGAGTGGATGATGTACAGTGAAACATTGCCATGGCATTCTAGGTAGAATGAAGGCAAGATAAACTGTGTTTCCTCCTCAAAATTGCATTAGTTGTCTAAAAGAACAGTTCTTTTGTTTAAATTTTGAAGAGATGGAAGCATTCCTGGAAATCTAATTCTGTTTTCACCTGTGTTTTCCCCAGCTGGACAAATAACGGGGGGGGGGGGGGAGGGAGAGGGAGAGAGAGAGACAGACGGACAGAGACATGGATGGAAAATATTAACCCCGCTTCTGCAATTTGAGGTTCCCTGCTAGCTGCTTTTAAGAAAACCAGGAAACTGGGAGATCTGATCATGGATCTCTTGCATTACATTTAATTTTGCTGTAAAGGTTTGGACAAATCTATGCAGCTGCATAGCAGACAGGAAGGAAAAGTGTATGGATCTGCATTCTACATAGAACGCTTTCAGTGCCATGGCAATGTCTCCCTGTGCATCATCCACTCAGACAGCTCCTTTTTGTTTAATATTTTTGTAAACGCAGCCTTTCGATAATTACATTTGTCAAAAGCAAAAATGTCTTGGGAAAATGTCTGCGCTTCTGACAGAGGACGTAATAATTTTCTGGCTGAGATACGGTTTTTACCTCCTTGAGCAGCTTACTATTTTGCAGATTAACATTTTTTCAAATGACAAAGGGCCTTTATCTTAAACACACACTTTACAACCAACACTATTCATTACCAGCTTTTGATCTTATCTGAACTGTCAAAACATAGTACACTCAACAAAGTACTAATAAATAGGAAAAATTAAAAGCTAATTTATAACAACTGGGGTGAATACAAAGAGAAAAGTGAAGCTCTGGCTGTTGTTCAGAATGCAGATGCACACACTTTTGCTTCCTGTCCTGTTTCCTGCCATTTACATTCTCAGCTTTCCCCAAGAACAGTGAAAGCCTTATATTTCTAGCAATAAGAAAAGCTGAGATGACCCATCCCTGGGCAGAAAGGCCTGGGCAAGAAACAAAGTCTTGCCAATTCATTAATAGCTGTTTAGCAAGAACACTGTAACTCTATTTAAACAAGAATAGTCAGGTTTTACGCCACTTTATTTATGTTTTGTGTAAATTTCATTTTACGTTAGCACTTGTTCAGATAGGGACCCATCAGAGAATATTGCAGTTCACCAAGGAAATTCAAAATGTGAAGTTTGTGTTTTATTTTGGTTTGTGTCCATTGCTATTGGCTGTTAGGTTTTACACCAATATGTAACTCCCTTGCTTTGTGATGGTCTGATGGCACCTATAAATAAATTGTAATGAGTATGGGTTGCTCGTGCGTAAGTTGCCGCCTCTCCTGGCTATGTTGCCTTGTATAAACCTTTCTGTCTGGACAGCCCCTCACTTCGTGGCTGCCTCAGTCGCTAGCAGAATCCATCAGTGGGCGTTTCTTAAACCTTTTCCAACATAAAAGTTGTTTGATGCCAAGTCTCCTCCTACTCTCCCTGCGCGGAAGCCTTCTGCGCAGGGAGGGCGTGGGTAGCGGAGGACCCGTGCTCTCCCCGCTGGTGTCCGGTGAAGAGTCCTGGAGCCCTCTCGCCGATTCCCCCATCTGCCCCCCTTTATCTCTGGTGTTGCGCTGATTTGCTTCCCCATCTGCTGAGCTGCCTCTCTCCCTGCTGGGCCCTTCTCCAGCATCATTTGAGAGCCTCCCCTCTGCCTCTAGCTCCGATGTCAGTTCCCTGACATCCATGAATGAATCTGAACAACAGACAGCAGAGCAAGGCTACCTCTCCTGCTAAGCAATGACTTAGTTTTAAAGAAGCTGGGGAGGATATGACTTGATCAGTCCAGACGTCACATGCAATCCATTCTCCCCAATCTCATCACTGCATTTGCTTGTATGAGACACAGAAAAACATCTGTAATGAGACATTAAGAAAACTGGGGATGCTTCCTTTGCAGCTAAAACACGCACGCACACTTTATTATATTTGTATAGTTATCAAGGTGTTTGTGCTGAATCAAACCTAATGCCGTAGTACCACAAATGTCTGTATTTAGCCAAAATGAGATGGGAAAGACAAGTCCCTTCATTCTTCCCAAAGAATGAAGCGTTGCTCCCATCAGAGCTTATACATTAAACATGTGTCCTCTGATGGTTAAGGTGAATGTGGGAAGCAGATTTGCAAAGGAGAATCAAGTAGGCAGGAGGAAGGTACCTTGGTTCTTGAGGGGAATCCGTTGCGGAAGTCCGTTTGACTTTGGAAAACATTCGAAAACCAAATCACGGGTTCTGATTGGCTGCAGGAGCTTCCTGCACTCAATCAGAAGCCGTGGAAGACTTTCAGGTTCCAAAAAATGTCCGCAAACCGGAACACTCACTTCCAGGTTTGCGGTGTTTGGGAGCCAAAATGTTCACGTCACAAGGCGTTCGAGAACCAAGGTACGACTGTACTTGCTGTACCAGCCAATAGTTCCCTGAAAATTCCACTAGGCCGTTTTCTCCATAGGCGGGCCTGGCTAAACGAAAAAGAGCAAAAAACAACAACATGTCTACAAGGATAGAGTAACATTTCCAGGGGAATTGGGGGGTGGGGATGCATTGAGCAACCCCTCCCACCAAATGACACTCTATTCTAAGTGATGTGTCCCTCCCCACAAGGCATATGCAGCTAGAGCCCGAGTTTTCACTTTCTAATATGAATTTTTACTTTTAAATAGCTGCCTGCTATGAGATATAGGAGTGATCACACCTACAAGAAAGTTTAATTCTGTTCATTCCTGTCCATTCGTTTGTTCTCTGCACTGGTCAGTGTTTTCGTTGATGAATTAGATGAACAAGGACACACACCATTTTTGCAAAATGATAACTTAGTACTGCCCTGCAGAGAGCAATTTACGGGTAACTGACTTTTCTATATTTATCCCCAGGATTTTGAATGACATCAGATTATTGACTCTGACAGAGATGAGTTCGCAGCTAACTGATTCAGAAAGTGGTGTTTGAGACTTCCATCAGTCAAAACTGTCAAGCGACCACTGACTGGAAAATATTTTTCATTCTACCTGCTGCCAGTGCAGAAGCTACTTTTGATTATGAAACAGATTTTTGGATTAATTTTGCCTGCCCAGGACTGCCCAAGTCCAGAGTATGGGGGTACTTCTTGTTCCACCTTTGTCACTGGGGGCATAGGCAGCCTCAGTGGTTGAAGTGCCTTTTACCAGCTGCACTGGGTACAACAGCTACAACCAGGATAACTTGACCACAGCAGTTTAGGCATTACTGCCATGCACTCTCTGTGGGGCTTCCCTTCCACTTGACCTGGAAACTGCATTTTTTTGCAGAATACAGGTGCTGACAGCTGTGGGACTCTGTCACCATGTAACACCTCTGCTCATAGATATTCACTGGTTGCCAGTTTGCTACCAAGCCAAGTTCCAGGTGTTACTGTTGGTAAAGGTTAAAAAAAGGTAAAGGACCCCTGGACGGTTAAGGCCAGTCAAAGGAGACTCTGGGGTTGCAGTGCTCATCTCGCTTTCAGGCTGAGGGAGCCGGCGTTTGTCCACAGACACCTTTCCGGGTCATGTGGCCAGCAAGACTAAACAGCTTCTGGCGCAACGGAACACTGTGATGGAAACCAGAGTGCACAGAAACGCTGTTTACCTTCCTGCTGCAGTGGTACCTATTTATCTACTTGCACTGGTGTGCTTTTGAACTGCTAGGTTGGCAGGAGCTGGGACAGAGCAATGGGAGCTCACCCCGCCATGGGGATTCGAACCACTGACCTTCCGATCAGCAAGCCCAAGAGGCTCAGTGGTTTAGATCACAGCGCCACCCACGTACCAACAGTAACGTTACTGTAGGTATATAAAACTGGTAACAACTTGGGACCTGTTCAAATCAGTCTTTTAGTGTTGTGGTACCTGCACTTTGATACTCCCTGTTAATAGACATTTAGAGAAGTGCTTTTGCTGTATTTTTTTGGCACATAATCAAATCAAAACATTCTTGTTTAGGCAAGCCTATCAAAACATCTATATGGGGACACACCGGGCTATTTTTGAGGTTCTTCCCCACATTAAGGTTGTTTTTAACTAACTTTTTCTGTATTTCTGCAAACTGCAGGCTTCCCCTGAACCTGCTAATACTTGTATATAGATGCTGCTGCTTTGACTAGATAAGGACTCGTGCTCAGATCATGAGCTTTCAATTAGTACATTAGTATTACTAGTAAAGATGAATAGGGAGGTATAAATTCTGCTGTAGATTTTTAATATTAAAAAAACAGCACCATACATATCACACACAAAACAGGAGTCCTAATTTTTGTTAATTTCTAGCTTTCAGAGGACTAAACAAATCAGTCTGTCCTCTAAGGAGGGATACATTCAGCCACTAATATATTTCACGTTGTTTTATGTAGCTATAATCGACAAAATGACAAGCCCACCCTAACAGCTGTGACTAATCAAGTTGAAAGTGCCACAAAAATGTGAAGCCTCCCCCATGACATTTATGTAGACACTGCAATCAAATACAAATTAGGAAATTTGCAAATGTAATAAGCTTCCATTTAAGGAGACTAAAAAGAAACAATATATGCAAGTCCATACAAATTAGTTGGCTCTCCTTTACTAGAAGCAAAGGTAATAAATTACGGATGCTTGTTTACTTAAGACTAGCACTTCCCCATCCTAAGTGTTCAAGGTCGGAAACAGTATTGTATAAATATAAGAATACAACATTTCCTGTGCAGAGCTTTAGGACAAGAGACTGCTTAATACTATTATATTTAAGTGGTATTTACCTTTTAAACATTTTTTTCTGGGAGTTCCTCCCAAAACTCTTATCTCACACCTTTCTCAAAACTCACCTTTTCTTTGCCTTTTAATCTCCATCTCCAGCTGTAACGTGGTTTTAGCACATCTAACTGCATTTGATCACATTTTTTACCCTCCCATTTCCCTTCCTTCTTTCTGTTTATGCCATCAGTGACAAAATCTAGGTTGCAAGGTCCTTGGGGTAGTCCACCAACCCCTTTTGCTCATGTCATTCTGTGTAGCACCATATATATCTGTAGCTCTCTATATAAATCATGACCAACAAGACTACTTTTCTCCTGCAAGTCCCATAGGGCTCCAATGTGTACATGGGTTCGGCATGCGGAATCTGCCCCAGTATCTTTCAATATCTCTCCACAGTTGCTTTTAATAAGCTAGATAGCTTAGGGCTCATCCATACTGTTGTTTAATGTGGATAGCAAGTGGCCGCCGAGACCATGTAACACAGGTCCTGAAAGACCTACATTGGCTCCTGGTAAGTTTCTGAGCACAATTCAAAGTTTTGGTGCTGACCTTTAAAGCCCTAAATGGCCTCGGTCCAGTATATCTGAAGGAGCATCTCCACCCCCATCATTCAGCACAGACACTGAGCTCCGGCTTCGATGTCAAACAGATAAACAACTATCTGACTTTTAGAAAACACCTGAAGACAGGCCTGTTTAGGGAAGTTTTAAATATTTGATGTTTTATCGTGTTTTTAATATTCTGTTGGAAGCCACCCAAAGTGGCTGAAGAAACCCAGCCAGATGGGTGGGGTATAAATAAATTAAAATTATTACTATATTATCATTCCTGTACCTCCATTAATTCTCAGCTGCACACATCACATTCTCTTACAAATTACTGCCTTTCCACTTTCCGCTCCCTCAATCTGGCTTTTCTTATACCAGGGATACTCCGAAGAAGAGAGGGTATGAGAAAATTCACAGTGTTCTGAAAGAGTATGCTGTATGGCCAACGGAAAATCAATAGAGGTCAAGAATTACTGCTATAAGTATTCGCCAGTGCACATGAACGGACAGCAGAGAAAAATCTAGCATTTCAAAGTGCAACCCTTCCCAGGGGATTCAATTTTCAGAGAGTCTTAGATCTTTTTCAGCTAGGGCTAACTTAGTGAAACCAGTCATCCAAACATTGTGGCTGCACAAAACGACAATTTGAATAGGAGTTTGACTTAGCCTGCTAGTTATCTTTAACTTTGCTGGCTGAAGGTTGTTTATGGTAAAAGTTGGCCATGCACAGGCATAGCTGAATGATTCTGGACAGTAACTGATGGATCCATTTAACTGAGGCACCAAGTCATCCAGGCTGGAATCGTATACAGTGGTACCTCGCAAGACGAATGCCTCGCAAGACGGAAAACTCGCAAAACGAAAGGGTTTTTGGTTTTTTGAGTTGCTTCGCAAGACGATTTTCCCTATGGGCTTGCTTCGCAAGATGGAAACGTCTTGCAAGTTTGTTTCCTTTTTCTTAACACCGTTAATACAGTTGCGACTTGACTTCGAGGAGCAACTCATAGCACGCGGTGTGGTAGCCTTTTTTGAGGTTTTTGAAGACTTTGGTGATTTTTGAAGCTTTTCCAAAACTTTTCCGACACCGTGCTTCGCAAGACGAAAAAAACCGCAAGACGAAAAGACTCGCGGAACGAATTAATTTTGTCTTGCGAGGCACCACTGTACGCACCAAAGGCCCACCAAACATAGTAGAACTTTTGAGTAGGCATGCATAGAATTCCGCTGCTGGTCAGCTTAGTGCAACTGTAATTCACTACCAGTTTTACTGGGCTTAAAAGATACCTGGAACAAATTGTACCTAATTTGCGTGTCACTTTTTTCCACTGACAGGCTGCTGCAATAACAGTAATTACTTACCTGATATAAATAATCCTCAAACACGAAGTAGTAGTCATCATTGCTGGCTGTCAGCTTCACATCCTGCAAATGAAAAACCATAAAAACTTGAAGCTTGAGAAGTATATTTTCCAGCTGGGAAGCTCCTGCGATGCATTAGCATAACAAGATATTATTGTTGTCATGCTACAGAGTTAATAACTATTCACTCCACCTGTTGTCAACTTCACATTTCCTGCACACAGAAAAAAATCTATTAGTAACATCATAACACTAGGCACTGATATCCTTATGCTATAGTTGATCACGTCACTTCTAATTAGTTTTCATCAATGGGAGTTTCCCCACTCTTTCAATGGGAGAGGGAATGCAAGTTATCTCCCAATTAACATTTTAACTGCATTCCACAGTCATCAAAGAACTGAAAAACTAATCATGCACCCCTTTGAGAGTTCTAGGTTGGTATTTCTCAGACAATAAGCTTTCCTTTGCCATGGCACGTGGCAATCTCTCCGAGAACTGAGGAATGGTTTTGAAGAAGTTTGAGACAATGCATGGAATCAAAGAAGTTTAGAGTTGGAAGGGACCCGAGGGTCATCTAGTCCAGCCCCCTGCAATGCCATACCAAAAATGCTTGCGGATCCCCGCTGAAAAACAACAGTAAAACTATGCAATTCTAAAACAGCTTGCATTTGTATATGCCCCTTCCTATCACACCTGACACACGAAGAGGCCAAGGAATCTGTTCTTGGTGGTTTGTAAATTGTTACAGTGTCTGTGTCTTACAGTGTCTAATTTATATATATATATATCTATATATCTATATATATCTATATATATATATATATGTGTGTGTGTGTGTGTGTGTATATGTATGTATGTATGTATATGTATGTATATGTGTGTACAGTGGTACCTCGGGTTACATACGCTTCAGATTACATATGCTTCAGGTTACAGACTCCGCTAACCCAGAAATAGTACCTCAGGTTAAGAACTCTGCTTCAGGATGAGAACAGAAATCGTGCTCTGGCAGCACAGCAGCAGCAGGAGGCCCCATTAGCTAAAGTGGTGCTTCAGGTTAAGAACAGTTTCAGGTTAAGAACGGACCTCCGGAACAAATTAAGTACTTAACCCAAGGTACCACTCTGTGTGTGTGTGTGTGTGTGTGTGTGTGTATATATACATATGTGTGTGTGTGTGTGTGTGTGTGCTGAATAAAATAGCTGCACAAACCTATGATCCTGATGCCATTTCTCTGGAAAATCACAGGAAACCACCTAAATAGTCTGAGCCAGTGAATTGTGAAGATACATCACAGTTTGTTCTAATGTAACACTGCTGTGGCAGAATGTCACACTGGTATAACACCACCAGAGACACAAAAAAGGAGCATATCAGGGGAGGAGTCAGACTCAGAAAATTTATATCCCATCCCAAAGTAATATGATAGAAAAAGAGATGATCTACATTAAAACACTCTGAACTCAGCAGAGAGCCAAAAACCATTTCCCCCCCTCTATTCACCATGCTTTTCCTATCCACTCAGGACAAAATTACAGATGTCTGACTAACAGCCAAAGTAGACAATGTATAGGAGTTCATGGATGCTGTTATTGTTGGTTGTAAATTAAGGCAGGTTTTGCATTTTTAAAAAGTAGCTTCAGAAGGAGTCTTATGAATCAGGGCTGTATTGAAGGATGACGTTTAAGACAGACCCTCTCTCTATTCAACCCCAAATCCAAATCTTCTCACATGCTTTAAGCAATCGACTCTCAACTTCCATTTCCTCCTGAGAAAGCTGTGCATATAATTGTTACGCTGGAAGAGTTCAGCCAACACTGAGAAATTTTCTGAATGTCTTCTCTCCGCATCAGAAAAATCCGTCCACTTCGCAGAAGTTTCTCCACCATTTATTGACGTGGCCGACCAACCCATCCGCAAACGCCGTGAAAAAGGACAGTGTGAAGGATGCAAAATATTGGCCAGGCTGCCACCACACTTGCAAGATAACAACAACTTGCAATAGCGGCATGGGGGGGGGGAAGCCTAAGGGAAAAATGGAAGAAGCTGGGCTAATGCCACTGCTAATAGTGACCCAAAAATGAAGCTTGCCTTGTTCTTTTTTTTCCTTTCCAAAATAATTCAACGGGGGCGGGGGGAGCAGCAGAAATATTAACTATTGCACTGAACCACTGCAGATATACCGTATTTTTCGCTCTATAGGACGCACTTTTTCCCTTCCAAAAATGAAGGGGAAGTGTGTGTGCACCCTATGGAGCGAATGCAGGCTTTCGCTGAAGCCTGGAGAGCGAGAGGGGTCGGTGCACACCGACCCCTCTCGCTCTCCAGGCTTCAGGAAGCTAGCGCAAGCTTTGGGAGCCCAGCAGGAGTTCCCGCCGGGCTCCCAAGGCTTGCGGATGGCAGCCTGCGGGCTTTTCAATAAAAGCCGCGCAGCCCCTTTAAAGAGTGCACGGCTTCTGTGGGAGGTGGGGAATACTCCCAGAGCTTCTGAGCAGCTCTGGGGTAGCCTGCGAAGCCTCCGCAGGCCAGCAGCGAGCCTTCATCCCGCTGCCCTGCGGAGGCGCTCTTGGGGGCTTTTCCCCTAGGAGGGAGAAGGGCAGCCCATCACTGACTGGCTGCCCTTCTCCCTCCTCGGGGAAAAGCCCCCAAGAGCCACACACACACTCCACGCGGCTTGTGAAAGGGATCGCTGAGCAGAGCCTGGGATGCATACAGGCTCTGCTCAGTGCTCCCTTTAAATAATTTTCTTTTCTTGAATCCCCCCCCCTAAAAATTAGGTGCGCCCTATAGTCCGGTGCGCCCTATGGAGCGAAAAATACGGTACTTCAGATACATGCAATTTTAGATGAAATCTTTCACAAACTATAAGTTATTTTTCATCTGAAAGTAATCAAATAGAGATTCTGAAACTTTGGTCAGTCAGCAAATAGATACCGATAGAGAGACAAACCTTCTAAATGGAGATCATTATCCCAGTTGGTATCTGCATTGGGCAAATTGCTTCGAGATGCCTCATGGAAAGAGACTCATAAGTAAAAAGTGATGATGATGATGATACAAACAACAACAGCAACAGATAGTGATATATAAATTAGAAATACTCACTTTATAAATCAAATTGTCCACCAAAAGGTCATGCTGGATCACATTAGACTTCAGTTGTTCATAGTACAAAACATCCTAGAACGAAATAATGCTAAATATTATTCGTTGTGTGAGACTTAAAACAAATGACACACTTCATGGTCGTGTTTTGCTTATTTTAATACCATATGTTGGTAATGTCAATGCGAAGGAATAAGGCCCCCGGCCCAGACATGGTCCCGTTGGACCTTTTCCTGACTGATCCTCTTTGGTGGAGCGAACACGTGACTCCTGTATTCACCGCTATCTCCTCCGCCCTAGACATCCCCGACTCCTGGAGAGAAGCTATAATAGTTCCGATCTTCAAAGGCGGCCAGCCAAACATCCCTAGGAACTATCGCCCCATCAGCTTATTATCCATCCCGGGGAAAATATTTGCCGCTGTTTTACTGGAGGAACTTCTCTCATGGGTCCAGGAGAGGAACATTCTACCGCTAGAACAGATTGGTTTCCGAAAGTCAGCGTCAACCATGGACCACTGTCTAACTCTCTATCACCTTGCCAGTAAATACACTGCTCCAAGGCAAGGCCACCTATTTGCCGCTTTCATGGACCTGGAGGCCGCCTTTGATTCCATTCCTAGGCAGAGATTATGGTCCAAACTTGCCCATCTGGGAATTGATCCGCACCTCCTCTCCCTAATTATCTCCCTTTATTCAAACACCACAGCTCGCGTCCGAACTGGTCCTAACGGCTCCCTCACTACTCCATTTCCAACGGCCAAGGGCGTCCGACAAGGTTGTCTCTTGGCCCCTTTACTGTTTAATCTCTATCTTCATGATGCAATTTCCACTTTGAAGCTAGCATCTAAGTATCCTCCTCACTTAGCAGGCCACCCCGTTGCTTCCCTTTTCTATGCTGATGATGCCGTCATCTTATCCAGAACAGCTGCGGACCTAGCAAATGCAGTTAATGCATTTATCGCCTATTGTAAGGCGGAAGCTCTTAATATTAATTATAAAAAATCGAAAGTCCTCCACTTCACTCGTTCCCGCAAACTCAAGTTGGAGCCGCTTAAGATCACAGGTGGCTACTTAGAAAAGGTAAAAGCCTTTAAATATCTAGGCTTAATATTCACTTATAATCTCTCCTGGACCACCCATCTACAATCTGCCTTTCTCGCTGCAACCACGACCTCTAACGCCATTGTCCGATTTTACCACCAGAAGGGCGGCAAACACCTTCCAGCAGCAATTCAAATATTTAATGCCAAAGTTGTCCCTAAATTATTATATGGATGCGAAGTATGGACTACAGCAATATCAGGTAACTTGGATCGCCCACTTCATATGTTTCTGAGATCTCTTTCCGGCGTCCCGAGATGTGTCTCAGGTGCAGCCCTACGACTCGAGTTCGCCCAGCCTTCAATTGTTAGACGAGCATGGAGTCGAGCCATTTCCTACACCTTCCACCTATTAGCATCGGATGCTCGAATTAGAGGTGGCTTTTCCAATCTGATCCTAAGAGATATTCATAATTCCCCTTGGAAAACTACAATTAACCTCAAATTCCGCTCTCTTCTCAATTTGAATTGTAAAACTGTTCTTAACTTAGAGTGTATCAGCCCGGTGGCCCTACCCCCAATTAAAAAGAAACTACAGCAACTTGACTTCTCTAACACAGCTTCTTGTGCAAGAGGACCGTGTTCAGGCCTAGCCCTAGCTATTCCACCCCCTGAAGGGATCCCTCTATACTGCTTCACAATTTCTTTGGAGGCTAAGCGAAGGGCCTTTACCTGTGCCCGTCTCAACTGTTTTCCTACAGCAGTTCTGTCGGGTCGTTATTCCAGAGTTCCCATCGCAAACAGAACATGCTCCTGTAATGACACGGCCCTGGAGACTATGGAACATGTAATGCTCTTCTGTCCCAACTGGACAGATGAAAGATCTCGGTTTTTAACTCCCCTCGTGAATAAGTTCCATCTCCCAATCCAGCCTTGGATAGTGTCCCTCTTTTTGCAGGATTCTGATTGTTGGATTACCGAGATGACAGCTAACTTCCTGCTTAGTGTGATGAAGAGGAAAGCGGCACTAACTTCTTCCTTAACACCACAGCTGCAGTCGATACGCCGCACAACCGAACGAAGTTCCAAGTAGCCTTATTGTACAAGGACAATCGAGTTAGGACTAATCTGAGGAGCTGAAGGACCCTTCAACGGTCCTCCTCCAGCCTCAGCAGTTTTTGTTTTTTTTCCTCTTTCTTTAAGTATTCGCCCAGGACGATATCTACCTCTACCTCCCCACCCCCATTTTATGTTGTTATTTCAATGTATATCATGCTATGGCCACACGGCTAATGCAATAAATCTATTATTATTATTATTAAGGTCATGCTGAATCACATTAGACTTCAGTTGTTCATAGTACAAAACATCCTAGAACGAAATAATGCTAAATATTATTCGTTGTGTGAGACTTAAAACAAATGACACACTTCATGGTCGTGTTTTGCTTATTTTAATACCATATGTTGGTAATGGAGCTTAAAAAGCTTAAAAAGAAGGATATCAGGACACAATCGGAAAGATACTGTTGAGTATATCCCATTAAAATAAACGGGATATAATTTGCACATAAGTCGATCAAAAACTAAAATCTTTTTCAAACATCCAAATATGGTACTTCCTCAAGTCGCTGCCTTCCGCACAACCAGGCAATGAAAACTATCAAGTCTTCATGAAGTGCGGTAACTCTAGTAACCTATTCCTCCTGGAGCCAAAGGACAATATAAAATTGCTTTACAAAGAAAAAAATATTTATTTCATATTTTATTTCAAGATGCATTTAATTAGGATGCTATGTGTTAAGCTCTATATTGTTTTAATGTGCTATTGATAGTTTTGAATCGGTATAATGGTTTTATGATCACTGCAGATCGTCACAGCAGCCACGAAATTAAAAGACGCCTGCTTCTTGGGAGAAAAGCAGTGACAAACCTAGACAGCATCTTAAAAAGTAGAGACATCACCTTGCCAACAAAGGACCGTATAGTAAAAGCTATGGTTTTCCCAGTAGTGATGTATGGAAGTGAAAGCTGGACCATAAAGAAGGCTGATCGCCAAAGAATTGATGCTTTTGAATTATGGAGCTGGAGGAGACTCTTGAGAGTCCCATGGACTGCAAGAAGATCAAACCTATCCATTCTGAAGGAAATCAGCCCTGAGTGTTCACTGAAAGGACAGATCTTTCAGCTGAGGCTCCAATACTTTGGCCACCTCATGAAAAGAGAAGACTCCCTGGAAAAGACCCTGATGTTGGGAAAGATGGAGGGCACAAGGAGAAGGGGACGACAGAGGACGAGATGGTTGGATAGTGTTATCGAAGCTACCAGCATGAGTTTGACCAAATGGCAGGAGGCAGTGGAAGACAGAAGTGCCTGACGTGCCGTGGTACATGGGGTCACGAAGAGTCGGGCACGACTAAACAACAACAACAACAAATGGTTTTATATACAGTGGTGCCCCGCAAGACGAATGCCTCGCAAGACGGAAAACCCGCTAGACGAAAGGGTTTTCCGTTTTTCGATGCGCTTCGCAGGACGATTTCCCCTATGGGCTTGCTTCGCAAGACGAAAATGTCTTGCGAGTCTTGAGATTTTTTTCGCTCCCCCCCCTTTTTCTAAGCTGCTAATAGCCTTTTAGCCGCTAAGCCGCTAAGCTGCTAAGCCTTTAATATCCGCTAAACCGCTAATAGCGCTAATCCGCTAATAGGGTTGCTTCGCAAGACGAAAAAACCGCTAGACGAAGAGACTCGCGGAACGGATTAATTTCGTCTTGCGAGGCACCACTGTATTTTCTAAATATTCTCAGTTGAATGAATGAATGAATCTTTATTGCTAAAAGCTACAAGCCATCACAATTGGTCACAATGCATAGGATACAAATAATTGATTTAAAACTGAACAGCAGCAGCAGCAGCAGCAGCGAAGCAAACATGCAAAAATCATTCTTGCATAAGCACTCCACGTCTCACACTCCCCCTTATGATACTTGTCTTCATGCCTAGCTCTCAACTTACTTGCAGCCAAGGCAAATTTTGCAACCCGTGTAGTAATAAATGCATTATTGCCAGCCAGCAAAATAGAGATTTTCTAAATAACTAATTATTATTTTTTACGTGAGCCACCCTGGAGGGCTTTGCTCTGAAAGTCAGCATGCATTGGGGTAGCAATCCAGCCAGCCAGCCATCAATAATATTCTAAGTATACAACAGAAGAGGGTGATTCTTAAAGAGCCTATAAAATAAAACTGCAGGGGAAAAGGAATTCTGCTAAATTCATGAGGCAAGAAACTGGAGGGCAACAGTTAACAATTTTCCCCAAGAACGTCAGTGGTATTCCTCTAAATAATTTATGCAAAGCTATAGCCTCTTCGCAAACATAGCTGGCTAGAAGCAGACTCTAGCCAAGCAAAACCTAGAAGCAGAGATACAGCCATAAACACAGCTCACATGGATCCTATCAGGAAGACAGAAGCCACAGCTGGAAGAATACAATTAATGACTTGGCATACAAATGTCATGATGGCTAACATAGTTTTGGAGGTGGTCACTGCAAGCACTTTGGCATAAAGGGGGGGGTGGAGAGAAAGATAATAGTAACTTGGTTCTCCTTTTAAGGCAGCATATGAAAATATAATAGTTGTAAAATATACACATCACAACTGTGTTTATTGTATTAAATTATCTGCTTTTTCCATAAACACATTTTGTTCTATTTTAGGATTTTGAAGTTGATGATAGGCAATTGCACATCATTCCACAGATGGAAGAAGATGTAAAAAATTCAACAGTGCAAAGGACAAGACTTAATGATGAAAAGGAATGTGAACTAGATACATTCAGGATATATATAAATAATCTACTTATCAGGTATACAAGCCTTTCTTCCAAACACAGTGTCCTGTCCATAGAATGGGGGTTTGTATAAGTAGAATACAAGTTACGTATGTTGAACTATGAAGAACTGATCTCCTGTTTTTGAAATTTAAAAAGTTTTCACATGAATGTGAAAGTGGATTTGTTATTTATATAGCATATTACGTGAATAAGCAACACTATGTCGGTGCCCTCTAGACATGGTTTAATTTACCAGTTAAAAAATAAAATAAAGTTCCAAGAATGGGCGGCGGTGAGTCGGTGGGTGTTATGGCAACCCTGTATTAACGGGAAAGAGCCAAGATCCAAAATATGAACCTGACCACGGGGAGGAAAAAATACTACGTAATATTATACAAGCTTCATAATTAAGAACAATATATACATACTACAATGGTAGGAATGTTGCAAAAAAAAACAAAAAAAAAAAACACCAGCATCTTTGTGGCAAGTTCTACCTCTCTCAGCATAGCGTCTATAACTAGGGGCATTTATTTTGTGCACTGGGGGGCTATTACACCGACAGCTTCCGAGGCCCCATTCCATGACACTGGCCATATTTGGTTTGCAAAGTCCACTTTCCTTACTAGAAATCCCAAACCTACCAACTTGGAGTCAGGTGCAGAATAATGGATGGGTGGAGGAAAAGCAAAATGCTAATTATTGGGTTAGGAGGCATAACCAATTATCAGCTGCTGATGAAATCACACAAGTGAAATACTTCGGAGAAGGTCTAATGTGTGTGTACTTTTAACCAGTCAATATACTAAGCTGCCTTATATGAGTTATAGAGAGCGGGTGGAGCTGTGGTCTAATCCACTGAGCCTCTTGGGCTTGCTGATCAGAAGGTCGGTGGTTCAAATCCCCGTGATGGGGTGAGCTCCCGTTGCTCCGTCCCAGCTCCTGCCAACCTAGCAGTTTGAAATCATGCCAGTGCAACTAGATAAATAGGTACCTCTGCGGCGGGAAGGTAAACGGCATTTCCATGCGCTCTGGTTTGCGTCACGGTGTTCCGCCAGAAGCGGTTTAGTCCTGCTGGCCACATAACCCAGAAATCTGTCTGTGGACAAACTTCGGCTCCCTCGGCCTGAAAGCAAGCTGAATGCAGCAACCCCATAGTCACCTTTGACTGGACTTAACTGTCCAGGGGTCCTTTAAAAGGTAAAGGTAAAGGACCTCTGAAAGTTAAGTCACTCTGAGGTTGCACCGCTCATCTTGCTTTACAGGCTGAGGGAGCCGGCGTTTGTCCACAGACAGTTTTTCCGGGTCATGTGGCCAGCATGATTAAGCCACACCGAAACCAGAGCAGTGCATGGAAACGCCATTTACCTTCCCGCCAGACCAGTACCTATTTATCTACTTGCACTTTTGGTGTGTTTTCAAATTGCTAGGTTGGCAGGAGCTGGGACCGAGCAATGGGAGCTCACTTGCCGATCAGAAGGTCGCAGGGACTCAAACCGTTGACTTTCTTATCGGCAAGCCCAAGAGGCTCAGTGGTTTAGACCACAGTGCCACCCGCATCGCAACCCCATAGTCACCTTTGACTGGACGCAATTGTCCAGAGGTCCTTTATCTTTACCTATATGAGTTACATCATTGGTCCATTCAATTCATCGCTGACTGACAACAGTTCTCTTAAGCAAGTCATTCCAATAACAACTACAATATAATTTCCTTCCTGGACTCATAATCTTTCAATTCTTGATATATTAATTTTTTAAAAAAACTGAATAGGCTGTCCCACTTTTCAGTTAACATAGAATCACTGGGGAGCTTTACTCATGCAATGGCACTGTTGTACAAAAGGAATGCTGGCCCAAAAACTAAAACTTTTCCCTGAAATCTTTAAAAAACCCAAACGCACACCTTAATTTGTTTCCCAAAAATAACATAAAATAATGCCAGGAGTTTCACAGTTTCAATGTCACTTTTGGTGGCATCATGTGGCAAAAGGCAAACAAAAAAGTTATATAAATATTTATTATCTGCTTATCACACGAAGGACAGCTTTTATTATTAATTTCAAACTGAAGAAGCACAGCAAACACAATTATAAATAAATTAGAGTATAGATAACAACCCAAGGAAGTCCTTCATGGTGACTAGTCAGTCTATAGTACAGTAGAAATACAAATCTATTCTCATCAGGTTTCCAGAAACTAAATTTGAATTATTCATTACCATGACAAATATCTTGTTATACTTTGTGTGTTTTCAATAATTTAAAGCTCCGTGAAATTCAGTTATAGCAGATCCATAGCTCCTTCGCTTGAATTCTACTTTTCACTGAAACTAAAATAAAAATAGGGGCATCCTCTCAGAAAATAAAATAGATATTCTTAATGAAAACACACGCAATGATATCACCATTGCTCAACAGCTTCCCTTACTGGGCTGGCCGAGGTATCCCAAATGTGGTGTTGGAGTAATCCCGAACAATAACTCTGGGTGATTTCAACATCCATGCCAAGTTGAGGCTGCTGTTGGATTAGCTCGGGATTTCATGGCTCCATGGCAACCATAGGACCATCTCAGATTGTTCCCGGCTGAATGCACAGAGCACGACGTACCCATGATCTGGTCTTTGCTTCAAGTGGGGCAGGAGGTAATCTGGAAATAGAGGGGTCTCTGGGGATCCACTGTCATGGTCAGACCACTCCTGGCCACAGAGGTCACGTGGGCCTCTGGTGACAGAGGCAGATCAAGGAGGATGCCAGACTGTGTACCTGCTCCTTTGGAGAATACAGCTCCATCCAGTTGACCTATCTCCTAGACACAGGAACCACATACCCGCAAGGCCATTGCCTTTACACCATTGCTATTTGTCTTCTGAAAACAAGATGAAGTTATCTTTTTAACCAACTGGCATGTATTGATGTTTTTAATTATGTGTTATGGATATTTATGAGCTGATATTCTACAGCGAGGGATGAGGGTGGCGCTGTGGGTTAAACCACAGAGCCTAGGACTTGCCGATCAGAAGGTCAGCGGTTCGAATCCCCGTGACGGGGTGAGCTCCCGTTGTTCGGTCCCTGCTCCTGCCAATCTAGCAGTTCGAAAGCACGTCAAAATGCAAGTAGATAAATAGGTACCGCTCTGGTGGGAAGGTAAATGGCGTTTCCGTGCACTGCTCTGGTTCGCCAGAAGCGGCTTAGTCATGCTGGCCACATGACACGGAAGCTGTACACCTGCTCCCATGGCCAATAAAGCGAGATGAGCGCCGCAACCCCAGAGTCGGCCATGACTGGACCTAATGGTCAGGGGTCCATTTACCTTTTATTCTACAGCCATACCTTGTGTTACGTTTGCTTCACGTTGCGGCTTTTCAGGTTACGAATGCGGCAAACCCGGAAGTACACTTCTGGGTTCGCCACATGCGCAGAAGCGATCTGCACGCTTTGCGCATGTGTAGAAGCACTCTATCGCGCTTTGTGCATGCGCAGTAGCGGCGCTCTACTTACGGACTTTTCAGGATGCAAACGGCACCCCAAAATGGATCGGGTTCATAAGTAGATGTACCACTGTATTTTGTATTATGTAAGCCAAATGGATACACTTTATGTGTGGCTTGTAAATATTTATAAAATAGATACATCTGGGAAATTTGGCAAGGGGTACGACTGGATAAACGGTTGCTTCTAGCAAATAAATCATCCTGACTATTGTACAAAAATGATATATAATGAATTGAAAAGGATGTTTAAAATAACATTTGTAAAAAAACAAAACCCAGAAGCTTTTCTTTTGGGAATTATAGGGATAGAACGACCTAAACTGTATAGAAACTTATTCATTTATCCAACTTCAGCCGCAATAATGTTACTCGCCCCAAATTGGAAAGAAGCAGAAGTCCCAGCAAAGGAAGAACGGATACAAAAACTTATGGAATATGCAGAAATGGCAAAACTTACCGGAAGAATAAGAAAACAAGATAACAAACTTTTTTAAAAAAAGAATGCAAATGGTTTATTGAATATTTACAGATAAACTGTAAACAGATAAGAACACTGGCAGGATTATTGAAATAACCTGCAGTTTTATAAGAGTATATATTTAACGTAGAGGAATAAATGAACAAATTAAGTTAGTTGGGATACGCAGAAGATATTAAAAACAAATTTAAGGAACTGCAGAAAGAGGGGGAAGGAAGTCAAGTTTTGAAATGTTCAAAATGATTGTTAAATTAATGAAATGTAAAAATCTGAAAAGCATAAATAAAGTTTAAAAATAAAATGTGTCTATTTTAACAACACACTATTTGCTGTGGTTATTTTTATCTCATAATAGCCACAGAAGGGGAGACTGCTTTCAACCACCCTGCCTCAAAGCTGCCCTGGTGAGCATCAATTCTTCGAGAGACAGTATGACCTGAAATCTGAAAGGAACAAACCAGAGAGTGCTCCTTATTCTAGGCATTCAGTCATACCTAACAACATAATATGCACTTTTAGTGTTTTCCTATCAGGCTAAGATTTGCAATACTGCCAGCAGGTGTACATGCACAAACTCCCTGAAATGCTATAATTCTTTGAGAACAATACATCTGGTGCTTTCAGTGTTCTGTTGTTAATTTCAGTGACAAACTGACTGGTTCAACTGAATATTGAGCTTCTTGGAATATGGACACATTTTCTATTATTACACATAGAGAAAAAGCCTAATAGATTCTAGAGCTCCATGTGATTTTAATATACATACGGTACTTCCTGCCTTTCAAATACATCACCAACGTGTCCTATGAACTTGTGTTCATATATCCAAAGAGGTCTGTAGCATAAGTACGTTAGCCTTTTGCTTATTTTTATATTTGTGCCCCTGTAAACAACCTATTTGTATAATCTTGTTCTAAACTGCAAATTGGCATCTGTACCTAAACTTCGTGGAACACAAATTGGTTCAAATTAGATGTTCTCCTCTGAAATGAGTGTATTTGAATGTTCACACACTTCTCCCAAAAAGCTTCTGCTGTACCTTTCAGTGTCTTAACAAAATCTATTTCTCTAAGTAAGATTTAGAGGTTCAAAAAGTCTTCAGTTTGTAAATACGGAGAAGGAAACTGACATACATTAACAAAGAAACAGTAGCTCAGCCATTTAGTCAGTTACAAATGGCACAAGGGAGAATTCTAGGACCAAAACTTAACAGTACGACTGAATTAGAAAGACATACTTTCTGATTTAACTGCTTCTAAAAATGACACTATAAATATATATATTTAATTGTGCAATAAATATACATATCTATGACAGTCAAAATTACCATACTAAAATATACTTGATAGCCATAGCTAGTGTGATTTGAATGTTTTAGGATGGGGAGGGGAGTTGAGTAAGTAAAGAGTTTTGTAAAATTATGCAAGCAGTGACTCACCCCTTATCAAAATACTAGAATCCAGGTCAGTCAATAAAGCGGAATGGTGGAAGATTCAGGAGAGATTAAACAAAATATTTCTTTCTCTGGCTCCCTCAAGATGTGGTGACACAGTTTAGGAGGCTTTCAAGGGGCATTGGAAAAAGTCATGGAGGATAAGTCGATCAAGGTCATGGTAGCTATATGCTTCTGCGAGGATCACAGATCCTCTGATTGCCAATTGCTGGAAAACACAAGCAGGAGTCTACTGCTACCCCCATGTCTTGATTTTGAGGTTCCCATTGGCTTCTGGTTATCTCCTGTGGGAAACAGACTGATGGGATTAGAAAGGGTTTTGGTCTTAATCCAAAGAGATTCTTCTTGTGTTATCAGATTAGCCATGCCAGAAGTTCTCAAACTATGACCCACTGGAGGTATGCAAGTTCCATTCAGTAGTCTGTGAAAAGGCTTCACAGTACAGTCGTACCTTGGAAGTCGAACGGAATCCGTTCCGGAAGTCCATTCGACTTCCAAAACATTTGGAAACCAAAGCGTGGCTTCTGATTGGCTGCAGGAAGCTCCTGCAGCCAATCAGAAGCAGTGGAAGCCCCGTTGGACGTTCGGCTTCCAAAAATAGTTCACAAACCGGAACAGTCACTTCTGGGTTTGCGGCATTCATGAGCCAAAATGTTCGAGAACTAAGCTGTTCAAAAACCTAGGTACGACTGTAGTTGAGAATATCTTCATCCCATCTGACACAATTTATTTTTTAAAATCAGAGCAAGATTATCAAACAGGCTAAGGCGGCTTTAGTCTTGGGGAAATGATCTTCATAATATAAATGCTGGAACAGTTGACTTATTTCCCCTAAAAGACTATGGTAACCTAGATGTGTACTTTAATACGTTCAGCAAAGAAAAAAAAATATATTACATGGCCTAGACTCTGGCAATTTTCAACTGGTCCACAGAAAAAACAGTTTGCGAGCTGACATACTGGGTTTTGGGTGTTTCACATTGACTTACAATGACTCCACCATAACCGTTAGCTCCCTACCCCGTAACATTTCTTGCTATGGGCAAGGTTCATACTTGGTTGCTTGTCTACACAACACTGTAAACAGCTTCTAGCTATGATTGGCAAGATTAAGTAAGGGCAGATCATCTGATAAGACAGAACTGCATGGCAGTGAGCTACGGCACTGTTGGAGCAGTTTCAAGTAGTTGCTGTGTGGCAGTCCGAACTGACCATTTCTTTAGATATTTTACTTGACAAATTAAGACAAAAATACCACAAATATGGTACCACTAGTGTGGTATGTAGTGAAGTCAGCCAATTACAATTAATCTCTCTCATCTGTTTACTATTAGAAAAGAGGAAATAAGCAAGGCTTTAACTGTCAGAATAATTTGGAACAATTCAGAGTTAATTAGCCATCACAACATTGGTACAATGTTTTTCATTATGACAAAAGCAGCGCTTTCTCTTTCAACAATGTATAATCCATTACTTCTTGGATTATTTATTCTTGATGTATGATGTAAGTATATGCACCAAAAAGCCAAACATTTTCCCCTAAGCTTAGCAAAATCTTTTCCAATAGTGCTTTTAAAATACTGAAGTCTGTTTTCATCGTTAGATACAGCTATCATCTTATTGTCAACCCACTCCCAATCATACATAACAAGGAATAATATAAATTCTTTCTCTCTCTCATGCACCCATGCATGCCACTTATTCATCATCTGTCCGTCCCTTACAGTACTCTTAATTTCAATTAACTGAAAATAATATCTTCATATCTACAGTATCAAGCATGTAGCACGATACTCTGACTAATAAAGACTAATAAAGTCATGATCTCTTTAGCTAGGCTGTGTTGAGCATTTTAAAGAAAAATTAAGGCAACGTTTACTGCAGCACAGAGGTAGAGCAGCACATCAACCAAATAGTAAACATAAAGCAAAATGAGCAAATGTAAAGTAAAATGAGCAAACCAATTAAATATATGGTCATGTTGTATGGGCCTACGGCCGTAATAAATTATTATTATTATTATTATTATTATATGGTCATGTTGTGCTGATGCCTGATTATCGTCTTCTAAAGAAACTACTCTATTCCAAACTTAAAAATGGAAAGTGTAATGCTGGTGGCTCAACAAAAGAGGTTTAAAGACTCTCTCCAGGCAAATCTAAAAAAATTGTAGTATAAACACCGACAACTGGGAAACACTGGCCTGGGAGCGCTCCAATCGGAGAACAGCCTTTACCAAAGGTGCCATGGGTTTTGAAGATGCTCAAACTCAGGGCGAAAGGGAGAAACGCGCTAAGAGGAAGGCATGCTTGCCAAACCCTCACTGTGATCAACTCTCACCTGAAAACCTCTGTCCCCACTGTGGAAGGATGTGTGGATCCAGAACTGGCCTCCACAGCCACTTACAGACTCACTGTTAAAACTGTGTTTATGGAAGACATCTTACTAGGCTACGAGTAATTGCCAAAGAAGAAGAAGATACAAACACACACACACACACGAAACAGAATATGCAAGAAGGGGAGTTGTGTGGCTTATCAGTAATGATGTCACAGGCCCTACCCGATAGCTGAATGTGATACTTATGCCACTGCCTAATGTGTGCAGGGAGGCCGCGTGAGTACAGGAACATATGAGGAAGACCTGCACATATTCAAAAGCAGAAGGAAGTAGCTACCCCACAGTGCTATAGAAAGAAAGGAAAGAAGACCTATGGAGAAGCCCATTTCCAATAGGAAGAAGGCGTGATGTGGCAAGAAGGCTCGGGAAATTATCTGGAGCAGTAGAGGAAGAAAGCAAGGCAAATGAATAGAGGCACAGGCTAGGTGGCATGTTCAGAAAAAATACTGAGGCAAAAAGTTGGGCAGCAGAGACAAGAACAGAAGCTGAAAAAGTATTGGGGAGGCAAGAGAAGTGGTGTTACTCCAGAGGGGAGGTCATTTATGTCATTCCATGGCATGCCAATTTTTCACAGCAAGGAATAGGTTTCTCTTATTTGAAATGTTCAACTTACAGTGGTACCTCAGGTTAAGTACTTAATTCGTTCAGGAGGTCCGTTCTAAACCTGAAACTGTTCTTAACCTGAAGCACCACTTTAGCTAATGGGGTCTCCCGCTGCCGCCGCGCCACCAGAGCACAATTTCTGTTCTCATCCTGAAGCAAAGTTCTTAACCTGAAGCACTATTTCTGGGTTAGCGGAGTCTGTAACCTGAAGCGTATGTAACCCGAGGTACCACTGTACACAGTTCTACATACACACAGTCATAATTTTATTTGTATGCTGCCTTTCCACAGTTCAAACTATGCTCAAGATGGCTTACAACATGGAAACAATGCATAAAAACAACACAACAAAAGTCATAAACACTAAATAAAACATTAAAAAAATACAAAACCAAACTGAATAATTTCTATGCAATCGCAACAAAATCTAAAATAAATATACAAAAAAACCAAACGGCAGCAAGGTCTGTGACTTTTGTAGAGACAGGACACACATGGAAAGCGTAACACAGCAGCCGTGGCCTATGGGGAGAGAGGCACGGGGGCAGCGAAAGCAGTCTCAGCATCCTTGCAGAGCCTCTGCACTTGTGAGGATGGGAATGAGGCAGGGCATAGTCATGGGAGCTCTAGGAAGTGGATGAGCACTTGCAGGGCTGCCACGCCAACTTCACAGTACAGTAATATGTGGTCCAACCGTCTTCCGTGCTTGCAATGGCAGGGTGCCCTTAAACCTTCCAGACTGAACTACGCGGTGGTAAAAATCAACTGGGTCATCCGCTCTGCGATTATACGTCTTGGCGGCCGAGTGGTTCACCATGTGGACATCAAACCCAGCAGGGTAGAATTATTCAGACCTGATGGGGTGGACCTGACTACCTGAGGGAATGAACTCTGGTTGGATGGTATCAGGAGTTGCCTGCAGGATTGGTTGTCAGGATGCTGAGGGTATTTTTTTCAGCTGTAGGTTGTCTTGATGGCGAGACTGCAATATCATGGTCTCGGGTAGTGGTTTTAGGCCTTGGGCGGAATCTTTTCATCTATCATTCCTAAAGGGGGACATGGAGTGGTCACACACACACACACACACACACCGCGGTGGCATTTCAAGGTTCCCGTTTAAAGGGTTTTGTGTGAAGGGAGTCACTGGCCGTAAGGTGAGAGGTTGTCAATAAACCAGTTCTGCAGGGGGGGGGGTGTCTCGCTGTGTAAATACCGTATTTTTTGCTCTATAAGACTCACTTTTTCCCTCCTAAAAGTAAGGGGAAATGTGTGTGCGTCTTATGGAGTGAATGCAGGCTGCGCAGCTATCCCAGAAGCCAGAACAGCAAGAGGAATCGCTGCTTTCGCTGCGCGGCGATCCCTCTTGTTGTTCTGGCTTCTGAGATTCAGAATATTTTTTTCTTGTTTTCCTCCTCCAAAAACTAGGTGCGTCTTATCGTCTGGTGCATCTTATAGAGCAAAAAATGTGTTTTGCAGTGCCTCCTCTGATCCAATTAACCCTGCTGTGCCTCAGTCCCCCAGGCTGGGGATGTGAGAGGGATACACGCCCAATGCCTAAGCCAAGGTTTCCTACATTTGAAACTGATAATAAAGTTGTGGCCATTTTAAATCCCAATACACGTTGTCATGTGTGTTTCGTTGCTCTCGGGCTGTCGCTCGGGGGCGCAGGGGTCTCCATCTGGGCACGCAAAATAAACTAGGGAAAGGGGGGTTCAGATTTTAAAAGTCAGAAAAACACTGTTAAATGAGCACAAATACCCTTGTGTGACTTTGTGCACAATAAACCAAAACTAGCATCACGCTTAATAACGAAGCCAAACGTTATTTATAATTTAGCTATTGGGTATGTAGCTGCTGCGAGTCTACATTTTTACTACACTTTTGCTACTTACCTCGGGTTGACTGGAAACGTTCAGAATCAGGGCCCACAACTCGGCTCGTAGCAAATTTGGACATCCCTGCCGGACATACTGTTGAGCTGCTGCACTATCCTGCTCCATTAAAACTACAAGAAATGCAAGTGTTAATAATACACACAAAAGACATACAAACACATTTCAGTTTTATATTTTATTAGCATTTCATTTAAGTGTTCCTCCAATACCATTTAAGATGGCAGGGGAAAAAACCTATCTTTTTTTGGCTATTCCACACAGATCTATGTAGAATATGAAGCCTGTGCAGAATTGGAGGCTGAATCACACAAAGCAAGTTTTCAAAATTAAGGGGATTTTAAAGCTAAGAATACCATATTTGGTTAGAAGTCACATTTACAGCACGGTTCTATACACATCTACTCAGAAGTAAATCACACTGTGTTTTGGGAGGCTTACTATGGTTAATATGTAGGATTGTACTCTCAGTTAACGTTACGATAATAAATGTCTTGAATCACCAAGCTGATTGCCATGGACTAGTAATATTAGTTTCAGACATTATTTAGTATTTCTAAAAATAAATTCTGTGTGTTCTCTTCACTTCTGGCACGTTCACACTATTTTTCAAACCTTTTCCAACTGTGGCACTACAGCTATAGAACCTGTTGCCAACTGTGGTACACAGTGCCTCATTACTGCTCGCCTTTAGGAAACGCTTTAAAAACCTATTTGGGGGCTGTAGAACTGAATTAGATTTAGTTTTATTTATCTATTGGAGTTTGCTATTTTACTGGGCTGAATGCTTTTTAGTATTATGGCTGGTTCTATTATTGTTTATTTTAGTGCTATGTTTTACTGTTTTGAGGTTTTTGTTACTTCCACCCTGAAAAAGGTAAAGGTAAAGGTACCCCAACCACTAGGTCCAGTCGCGGATGACTCTGGGGTTGCGTGCTCATCTCGCTCTATAAGCCGAGGGAGCCGGTGTTTGTCCGCAGACAGCTTCTGGGTCATGTGGCCAGCATGACTAAGCTGCTTCTGGTGAACCAGAGCAGCGCATGGAAGAAGAAGAGTTTGGATTTGATATCCCGCCTTTCACTCCCTTTAAGGAGTCTCAAAGCGGCTAACATTCTCCTTTCCCTTCCTCCCCCACAACAAACACTCTGTGAGGTGAGTGGGGCTGAGAGACTTCAAAGAAGTGTGACTGGCCCAAGGTCACCCAGCAGCTGCATGTGGAGGAGCGGAGACACGAACCCGGTTCCCCAGATAACGAGACTACCGCTCTTAACCACTACACCACACTGGCTCTCATGGAAACGCCGTTTACCTTCCCGCCGGAGCGGTACCTATTTATCTACTTGCACTTGACGTGCTTTCAAGCTGCTAGGTGGGCAGGAGCAGGGACCGAGCAACAGGAGCTCACCCCGTCACGCGGATTCGAACCGCAACCTTCCGATCGGCAAGCCCTAGGCTCTGTGGTTTAGACCACAGCGCCACCCGCGTCCCTCCACCCTGAAAAGAGACCTATAAATATTTCAAATTAAATACTACTCTTATCCATTTGTTTTGTACAAATATTCCATTGTGTGAATAGCAGGTATTTCTGCCAATTCTCTACCATCTGCAAGTCCCTGAACCCTCTGAAAAGTCACTTTCAAGAATCTCCAAATCTTCCATATCCATAGTGTCTGAGGTGTATTAGGCTGCAGATGGTATGTGTGAAAAACTGGCGAGGCAACTGATTGTGCAATTTAGGATTCAAGCAATTAATCATAAGATTTCTGAAATACTTATTGGGTCTGGTTGGCTAATTAAAGGAAGCCTTTTGAGTTTGGAAGTGCTTTTGTCCTTTATGTTCGGCCAAAGGAGTTTTAAGTAGAGGTGTGGAGTTTTATTAATGCCACCTTTCAATAGTATGTGCCATATGTACCAAAACAGATGTGCATGGAGTCATCACATGTATGCCCAGTTTGCATATTATCTCCTAAACTGAGGGGCTCAGCTCACTTGTAAGTGGCTGAAATGAATAGCAGATGCGATTGCCCATATTCATGAAATATATATTAGCATGAACACAGTACCAGCTTTTTTTGTTGTGTTCTTTTCACACCTCAAAACATCCCTAGAATCAAGGATGAAGAGTATTTGTTCTCTAATGAAGCACCTTAACAATTATGGGGACGGATAATTGTTCATAAGTCTTCCTCACATTTTACAAAGATTTTAAAGTATTTAGGAAGAACACATTTGATAATTAAGTATCAGCAGATAGTTCACAGTGAAGAAAGAGGAAAAGAACTGCCTTTCTGATCTTTGCCCGGATGAAGTTGAGAAATATTTAGCAAAGAGAGAAGGTGAGTGAGCTCTTATCTTGAGAGATGAAGAATCCATGGTTTAAGGTTGGTGTACAGTATGTCAGAGAACTGACATTTATACAAAGGGAAAAGCAGTTGACAGTGATCAGTTGACAAGGGAAACTATTAATTTATACCCAGAACAACAAGAGCAGACTGTGGGTTCTGGTGAAGAGAAAACTGCTGTCGCTTAAGGTCAAAAAGGTGACAGAACAGCTTTAAAATTTATTTCTAGGGGGAAGACAAAAGGAACTGGGGGCCATCCAATTCAAAGTGCTCAAAGTCCGCTAAATGGGAATAGAGCAGCACTTGACAACAAGCTTACAGCAGGACATGACAGGCAATTAAAGAAACCAAGGGTATAAAGGAAATTGAACATGCTAAAGGGAGAAGTGGTGAAATTCAGTGGCGGAGAATGTCCTGTCTGAAACCTTAGATAGCCACTGCAAGTTATGGCAGACAATACTGTACTGAGCTAAAAGGTAAAGGGACCCCTGACCATTAGGTCCAGTCGTGGCCGACTCTGGGGTTGCTGCGGTCATCTCACTTTATTGGCCGAGGGAGCCGGCGTACAGCTTCCAGGTCATGTGGCCAGCATGACTAAGCCGCTTCTGGCGAACCAGAGCAGCGCACGGAAGCGCCGTTTACCTTCCCGCCAGAGCGGTACCTATTTATCTACTTGCACTTTGACGTGCTTTTGAACTGCTAGGTTGGCAGGAGCAGGGACTGAGCAACAGGAGCTCACCCCGTCGCGGGGATTCGAACCGCCAACCTTCTGATCTGCAAGTCCTAGGCTTTGTGGTTTAACCCACAGCGCCACCCGCGTCCCTGTACTGAGCTACACAGAGCAAAAATTTAACTCAATGTAAGACAGCTTGCTAGGGACGCGGGTGGCGCTCTGGGTAAAACCTCAGTGCCTAGGACTTGCCGATTGCATGGTCGGCGGTTCCAATCTCCGCGGCGGGGTGAGCTCCCGTCGTTCGGTCCCAGCTCCTGCCCACCTAGCAGTTCAAAAGCACCCTTAAGTGCAAGTAGATAAATAGGTACCGCTTTATAGCGGGAAGGTAAACGGCGTTTCCGTGTGCTGCTCTGGTGCCAGTTCGCCGGAGCGGCTTCGTCACGCTGGCCACGTGACCCGGAAGTGTCTGCGGACAGAGCTGGCTCCCGGCCTCTAGAGTGAGATGAGCGCACAACCCTAGAGTCTGTCAAGACTGGCCCGTACGGGCAGGGGTACCTTTACCTTTTAAGACAGCTTGCTACAAGAGGAATGCAACATACTGATGCTTATATGATTTGGTTTGGTTTTGCAGATCTCTACTCCGGAAGGTACCTTTGAGCCACTTAACTTGTTTCTTCCTAACATCTGGATTGCAAAAGAGAAACCGAGTATTGACCCACAAAGTAAAGGTTTGAAAGAGACAATGCTACACCTGGCAGTAGATAGGGATGGCACTAGTGAAAATGCTAACACGGGTGTGTTTATGCTTTTCTGCTGCTTGGCAAGGTATACACAAACCAGAAATAATTTCCTGGGGCTGTCAGCCAAGATAATACATGGCATTTCCTGGCTAAGCAAGTGGCACGAATATTAAGGCTACCCAATTAGCAGCAAGTCAAAGATAACTCAGTAGTAACAGATGCCTGCTTAAAGGCTATCCGGGACCATGGAAGAGCTTCTGTTCAGTATGAACTTTGATGCCTAACCCCAGTAATTAGGACATTGCTGGAAAAACAAAACAAAACAAAACAAAAGGCCTGCTTGAGAAGTTTACAAGTGAAGATTAACACCTTTGATGACTAGTTTGGTCAAGCTTGCAGTGCATGAGTCACACAGTGAGATTATGACTCAACACAAATCACACTTCCTATTTTTCTGCTGTCCACATATTTGTAACTTACCAGGTACCTCCTGCATCCCCTTCCCCTTCCTTTTTTGCATTTAATATTCAGTGAAAAGTGATTATCCAATATTTGTATAATGTCCAAATTCAGTTTTTTGAGGAATTGAAACAAACTATTTTTTTTTTAATGACTTTGTACAGATCTGAAATGATGCTATTAAATCAAGGAGGTCACGGATGTCTAGGTTACTTCCATCATCATCATCTACTATTATTTATACCCCACCCAGCTGGCTGGATTTCCCCAGCCACTCTGGGCAGCTCCCAACATAATATTATTAATATTCTATTAATTTAAGTGGTTGCCCGATCAAACGCATGTCATTTTGGGTTTTCTCCCCTCCTACCCCAAATTATCATAGTTGTCATGCTGTCTTTTAATATAATTTAGAAGAGGAGAATGTGACACGGGCATGGCCTAATTCCTTTCACAGTCACTCTTGTGAAAGGAAAGGCAGAGAAAAAATAATTTGTTCCATGTGAGTTTGATTCCTTTTAATTAAGGCGTAGGGTTGATTTCCTTTCAACTGGTAGAATAATGACCTTATTTGAAAGGGCATAAGCATCCTGCAAGCTGACTTAGTGCTACGTGTTTCATTAGGTTTTGCACTAGCGACTAACCACCTGGAAGAATTAAAGTTATATTCTTATCTGATGCAGGGACATAAACTCCATTAACATTAATGAGAGTTCTTTGTGCACAGAAGCAACTCTGGTGATTTTAAAATAGAATTCAAACCAGGAATTCAGCAATTTGCAATAAAGCTGTCATAAACAAACACACACATATACTTCGTTTTTAATCTGCCAGCTGTGACACTCTTTATCTAGAACCCATAAATCTCTAGCAGTTCCAGCACGTTAAAAAGGTACAAGTTACATTTTATTTTACATCATTTACAGTGCAATTCTATGGCTGTTTACTCTGAAGGAAATCCCAATGCATCCAGTGGTACTTAATTTCTAGTATTTAGAATTGCAGCCTTATTACGCTTCATACCAGACAAAACAAAGAAAACCCACAGAAAAACCTAAAACACTTGCAATTTGTTTACAGTCAGTATCCAATTCTTACCTTTCTGACCAATACGTACATGTTCATTTTCAAAGAGTTCTAAAACAGTAAAGCAAGAAAAGAGTGCAAACAGTTCAAAACTATTTAAACTTTATAGAAGGACGTTTGATTTAACTATCAAAACATCTTAACTGAAAGCACGGCACCATACGTGCACCAGAATTCCAGGGAACATGCATTCATAATCCACATGTGCAACATTTCTCTCCGAAAAATGGCACCCGTCTGCCTCCAAACTACTTTTTAAACCCTTACCCTTTTCGTTCGAAATGTAATTTGAAGCAAGAGTTTGGTTTTTTTTTAAGGAAAACAATGCTGGTCCTCTCTCTCTACTCTAAAAGGATTAGAGGGCAGTTTGAGGATACGGTGATCAGAACGCTATATGAGATGGAAATTCAGAAGATGGGTTTGTGCATGTCCTTATCTTAGCTTCCCTGTATAGCCTGTTAGTGCGCTATTTTAAAGTATCATTTTATTTCACTCTCTCCTTTTGTAAACCACCTTGGGGGGGGGGGGAATTAAGGTTCCAAAAAAAAATTGTCTAAAATAAACAATGTTCTTCAAATGTGCTATTTCTCATTCATGAGACAGATGCTTCAACTATAGTTATAGAACATCAGCTGTGTTATTAATTTCCACCCATTTAAATTTTGATGGCTATCTGCTCATTCCCATCATGAGGCAGGTATTATTTCCAAGTGGCGAATGCATTACCAGCAAGGAGAGCTTCCTGTAATTTAGAAATGGAGCTGAAGAGGGCATATGCTAATCTAGTTAGATAATAAATAGAACACAAAAAGATGCCCTGAGGCTCTAACTACTTTGCTGTAGCACAAGCTTTGTCCTTCATCAGTTGAATAAAGATAAATCAAGATAATGTTAGGTATACAGAGTATTCTATACACAGTATGAATGCTGCTGGAGATAAAAGCCCTAGCCGCAATAACATTGTCCATCTCTATAGCATTGCAACACATTTCCTCTTGCTGTTCTGGATTAATCTGTAGTTCTAAACTACTAGAACCATTCTGCCTGACAGCTGGTTTTCAATATGCAGGGATTTTGTCTGAAGAAATTGCTAGTCATGTGATCCCACACTTGCACTCTGAAGTGCAGACGAAAGCTTTGTTGTTGTTGTTTAGTCGTTTAGTCGTGTCCGACTCTTCGTGACCCCATGGACCAAAGCACGCCAGGCACTCCTGTCTTCCACTGCCTCCCGCAGTTTGGTCAAACTCATGCTGGTAGCTTCGAGAACACTATCCAACCATCTCGTCCTCTGTTGTCCCCTTCTCCTTGTGCCCTTCATCTTTCCCAACATCAGGGTCTTTTCCAGGGAGTCTTCTCTTCTCATGAGGTGGCCAAAGTATTGGAGCCTCAGCTTCACGATCTGTCCTTCCAATGAGCACTCAGGGCTGATTTCCTTCAGAATGGATAGCTTTGATCTTCTTGCAGTCCATGGGACTCTCAAGAGTCTCCTCCAGCACCATCATTCAAAGTAATAATTCAAGGTAGTAAGACCAAAGCTTACTACCTCAGTAACAATTAGTTCTAACTTTTTTGGACTAAAATATTTACACTCAGTCTAGGATCTGCTATTTTCCAAATCAGGCTTCTCACATTTGCTTTAATAAAAGCAGTGTTTTAAATTTTGCCAAATTCCGACCAAGAGAGGGCTCCAGGAATGAAGATACTGTACTCAGTAAGTTTTGGCTTTTCCTGCTATCATTACCATACAAGTTATACTTGCCAAATCTCTTCCTACCACAGTGCAAATAAAGACACAAGAATTGTCACTGGAACAGACGTTAGCATCTATATCTCACACGAATCCTTGTAAGAACCAAGAACAATTTTACTACTTTAAACAAAGGCACTAACCTGGAGGCACATGTGCAGAATCATCAATATCCAGCTGGCCTGTGTTCAAGTCTAGCTCATTGAAATATTCTTTCTTGAGAAAAAATGTACAAAAAGCCCACAAATATTTTATCAGCAAAGGATATTTCTTTAAATTTTAATTAGTTGTCAACAAAACTCCAAATTTCTATCAATTAGAAATATGATTTATACTACAGTTGTCATCTAGCCCCGTCCTCTGACATAGGAATGAGGCAAGAATTGGCAGTGGTTGCCAATTAGGGGTAATATCACAAATGTTATGGTCTGTTTTAGTGCTGTGCAATTTTTCAATATATTGGCCAAATTCGGTTTTGAAATCACACCGCAATAACGATTTTGACCCAGTGTCAGGCTTTGGGGAATCAGCTCCCTCCCCTGTAGCCATAGATAAGCAGAACAAAGGAAAAGGAGTCTTCTTACCCGTTAGAAACTTTAATAATCACAGCGAGAGAACAAAGAACACATCTTCTACTAATGGCGGTGCTCCCAATTAAAGAGCCCACCCCCTTCGGTCCCTATGAACCTATGTCACTTCTACGTCTCGTAATCTGAGCTTGTCCCCTCTGTGGTTTCTGTTCTGCCACTTTCTGAGCCCTTCTCGACTTTGGGGAGGGTGGTGGATGAATGCTGTCTGTGAATCTGTTAACCTTCTCCCTTCCAGTGTTTCCTCCCCTAGCTGTTCCCCATCCAGTATATCCCAGCTTCTGCCTTCTGAACTATGTCCCTCTGCAAACCACTGTTCCAAAGCTATATTGTCCTCCTGCTCCTGGGGAGAGTCAGGATCTGGAGCAGGAGCAGGGGGAGGCTCCCACCATTCCTCCTCAGTGCAGCCCTCCGCAACACAGTCCCTGACACCCAGGAATACGCAGCAGTATGTAGCTCCTTGCGCGAGGGGAGAGCAGGGCAGCCGATTTCAAGGCACCACCAATGATCTCAGCTGGTGACGCTGCCGATCTGAGCTGCCTTCCCTCATACTGAAGGAGACCAGGGTAGCCAATTGCAAGGCGCTGCCTTCCCCTTGTGCTGATGGAGACCAGGGCAGCTGATTGTCCTCACTTCAAGGCATCGTGGCACTACCTTCCCTTGGCACTGAGGTGGATCAGCTCTTCTCAGTCAGCAGGAAAGCAGTGGCAGCCGCAGTGGACACGCTCTTTGCTGGCTGCTCCACTGACGGTGGCTATCCCCATCCCCTCCCACTCAAACCATGCAGTGAGGTGACTCCACTTCCTCTCCTCCCCCCCAACCATCCAATCTCCGTGGCTGCCCCTTCTCTTATTCCCATGCCTGAGCTGCACGTACCCTACCCGCCCGATACCTGTGACTGCTCCTTCTCTCATGCCCATGCTTGATCTCCCATTTCAGACATCGTGATATATCAGAATATCGCAATGTTTAGCTACTAATATATCACGATGCTGAAAACCAGATAACGCTCAGCTCAGCCCTAGTCTGTTTTTTAGCATACCTAAAATCCTTTGCATATATTGGGTTGCCCCACATTTTGTTCCAAAAATTGCTTTGCAGAGGTCACAACCATAAAGTTATTTTAAAAAGTAGGGGGTCCGTGGCTTGGCTTTTGAAAAATAGGGGGTCCTCAATAATTAGCTAATTGGGAACCGCTGCTGTAGGGCATTATTTAAACATGTAAAGTAGTGAGGAAATTTCCATCAGGAAACTCACATTGCCCCTGGATGTAAATTGCTCACTCAGCTTCTTCCTTCAACACAAGGACTTGGGTCCTTTGCTCGGCCAGAGCTCAGTAAACTCAAATTATTCCCTCACCCTCCAAGTGTCCTTTCCACATTCTCCCCTCCAAAATGTTGTTCAGAGCACTAAGCAGGCAGTGGTCACAATAAAGCAAAGGACAAGAACACCCACTGAAAACAATGCAACCTATCTGAAGGCCCAAACAGGAATTGTGAATGTTCAGTATCTCACAGTTAAGAAAATCTAGCTCTTTTGTTCATATACACTTATTTCTACTGTTTTAGAAATGCTTTTGAATGAATGAATGATATTTAAAGATAATTATTATTACCAGTTCAGGGATGTCCTTCACTTTCAGTGGCACCTGAATTAATCCCAGGTGGTTTCTAAAACTAGGCTGCTCACTGTTTTCATAATTCGGATTGCGAAGGTTCATCAATACCTTTAAGAAAAGCAATACAAGTTAGGGTTTTCTATTGGCCTGATCAAGAAGGCTGTTCTTATGTTGTCGTGTTCATTCATCACAGTAAGCCACTGTCAAATATTTCTGATTGCATGCTATGGTCCTAGGAAGCTTACTGTTCATGCATCTCTGGACTTGTGCTGTGTAAAGACAAGGTTAAAGAGACAGGAAGAGTCTGCTGTAGGTTTTTCATCTGGTCTCTTTTGTTTATATGAAACACTCCAGCTTGTACATGAATAATTTCTCGGAGTTAATACAGGATTATGGACTGAATATAAATTTATAGATGCAGGCCAAGCACTAAAAGGTTAACATTCAAAGAATGTCAAGAGATGTCAAGAAACAATAGAAAACACAAGAGACATAACGAAACACTGTTTACTCATGCAAAGTGTTTTCATAAGGTTAAACTGAGAGAGATTTAATTAGCCTTAATTGCAGATAAATGCTATAGTTACATTATAATTCAAGCCACCAGCAAAATAAAAAACAACCCAAGAACATATAAAGTTCAATAGTTCAGGCTCGCAACGTAAGCCTTCTATCTACATTTGCATGAGTGCAATAGAATGTTCATTAATATATGCAAATTAAGCTATGATACGAGTCAACCAAACTAATGGCATTTGCAATGCTAAAGTGGAAAGAAAATTCCTATTTACACAAGGGAATTTTTCAAATATGAGGCTTTCATTTACCTTCACAAACGGCATATCCATATGCTTGCTTTCTGTTCTGTTGTTTTTATTAGGCAAGCTAATGCAGATTTACACTGCCATACGGAAATAGTTCTTGGAAAATAAGATACCATACTATTTTCAGGTTCAAAAGATCTATCAATCAATTTTGTAGCCACTGGTTCAGGTTTCTTCTGCTCATGCTTTTCATTTTGGATTTTAGTAGTTGTTTCCTTCTCTTCTCATTAAAATATGTCGCTCTCTTCCTTGCACAAGTGGATTTAGACCTCTCTCACTTCTGAAGCCACACGGTAAAACGAGCACGTATGACCTTAAATATGGGGGCAGGGCAAACACACGGGAGGGGGGTCCCCAAAGGACACTCTGTGTTGTCCTCTAGCTAGACCAAAAGATTGAGGACATGGATTGTCAAACTGTTCTGGGAGCCATGAAAGTCCCCTGGAAACTTTAAGAGCTAACCGCTAAGAAGATTCGTAATGACAGGGAAGCTTTCGTGAAAAGCATTTCCCCATCACTACTGATCTTCTCCCTGCAGTGTGTAGCTACAATGTAGAACAATGCAATATATGCAGTGTTATGGTGGGCTCCAGAAAGCTTGGCCACTGCTATACATTAGCCAAATGTTGTTTGGGAATTTGCCTTGGCAATATGAATGGGGTTTAATGAACAGAGAAAGTGTGAAACTACTGACCTAGGATACAATGAAGTAACACAAGTGAGAACAGAGATACAAGACGCAATGGGTGGGATCCAGTGGTGACTGTCCTCAGAAAGGAATCTGTTGGCCATACAGGGGAGAAATTGCCCATACATTGGTACCTTGGGTTAAGAACTTAATTCGTTCTGGAGATCCATTTTTAACCTGAAACTGTTCTTAACCTGAGGTACCACTTTAGCTAATGGGGCCTCCCGCTGCTGCTGTGCAGCCATTGCACGATTTCTGTTCTCATCCTGAAGCCAAGTTCTTAACCTGAGGTACTATTTCTGGGTTAGCGGAATCTGTAACCTGAAGTGTCTGTAACCCGAGGTACCACTGTATTCCATCTCAATCTGCTTCAGGAGTTTGGAGAAGATTTGGGGGATGTTGCAGAGGGGGTTCAGGGCACTGGAGGGGCAAGGAGGATCATCAAAAAAGGCATCTGTCCATGTTCTGCGGCCAACTTTCCCATCTGATGAAATGCAGTCCTTATACTGACAGACTACTGTGCAACAGACTCTTGAATTGCGATTCTTACAGCTGAGCAGAATTTGAATGCTGACATACAAGCTGACTGATTGCTAAACGTTTGTTTCATTTCTTTCGTCTGTGCCCAAATTACGAGATAAAGCTTACTGGGTGGAATTCAACTTTGCACTAATTTGATTGTTTCAGCAGTGCAAGCGTTTCTGCTTGCCAGAGGAAACAATCTCCCGTCTCCCCCCCCCCCCCGCTGTTCTGAGGGTTTTCCTGGCCCATCCAGAGCTGATCTATTTTTTGCGGGGCAGGGAAAGAGAAGGGGAGGAGTAAGCCCACTGTACTAGCAGGAAGCCTTACACTGTCTTCCGCTAGCATGCCAGGTTAGCTGAATCCGGCCCAGTTTATGGAATTTATGGCAAAAACGCTCAAGGAGGTTATGAAACAGTGGCCTGGCAAGAATGCTGAGGCCAGTCAGAGAGGAAATTAAGCCCCCAACCCCGTGTTTCCCTACACTTGCCATAGAGCAACACCACAAACCTTTTCGGCTTTTAGAGATTTCCCAGTCCTGGTTTCCTCATTTTACTTCCATAACCATGCCTGTAGTTTAAGCTGTTGCTTTGAACTGGCAAAGTCTATATGAACTTCATAACTCCAATAAGACCCTTCATATTTTATTGTATAAAGATCTATAAATACATAATTGAAGATCTAACTTTATTTTTTTATTACCTCAAGAAAATCTTTAGGTGCGTAAACGGGCCTGAAGAGACTTAGATCTGAAATTAATAAGATACATAAAGTTATTTGATTAAAAAGAATTGTCTTTGTGGGGAAAAATATCGGGAGTGGTCCACAGCTTCCATCAGATTCTCAAAGGGGTCCATGATCCAAAAAACGGTTATGAACCACTGATGGATAAATTCGCCTAATACTAATTACAGCAATATGTGTTCATATCAACATAAATTTTGAATATACATTCAAAGCAAATTCTGAAGCATGCAATCTTATCATCAAGTATCAGCTGAAGTGCGAAGACAGCTGTTAAAAGCTAACATAAAGGCCAGATGTTATCCACATCTACACGAGATACTGCCACTTCCTCCCAGAATTCTGCCAGTACCTAGGAGACACTAATTTAAGCAGTCTGCAATCTCAATCTTAGGGTGCAGAACTAAATGCAGATATCATGGATTTAACTACAGCTTAATCTCCACCCTGTTTTAGAAAATCTAGTCTAATGAAGTGTTCTGAAAAACTCAAAAGCTCGCTCACTGTTTTATGATGTTTTGGTAATGCTCAATGGTGAACTTTGGAATCCTTAATAAATTTAATCTCACCAAGAAAGTATAAAACGGCCTCGGCCCAGTATACCTGAAGGAGAGTCTCCACCCCCATCATTCAGCCGGACACTGAGGTCCAGTTCCAAGGGTCTTCTTGCGGTTCCCTCACTGAGAGAAGTGAGGTTACAGGGAACCAGGCAGAGGGCCTTCTTGGTAGTGGTGCCCACCCTGTGGAATGCCCTCCCTTCAGATGGGAAGGAAATAGACAACTATCTGACTTTTAGAAGACCTCTGAAGGCAGCCCTATTTAGGGAAGTTTGTAATGTTTGATGTTTTATTGTTTTTAATATTCTGTTGGGAGCCGCCCAGAGTGGCTGGGGAAACCCAGCCAGATGGGCAGGGTATAAATAAGAAATTATTATTATTATTATTATGATAGTAAGATCCAGAGGCTTTTGAAATTAAGCTGAAGGCCACATGTGGCTGTAGGGCTGCCAAGCTGGACCTTCAGCAGACTGCTTTTCAGTCTGAGTTTGAGATTTGAAGCAACTTTCTCACCCTTGTAGGGTAACCTGCACACAAAGATGGAAAAGGGAAATGCAACTCCATTAGCTGAGCTGGACCTCTCAGCAGCTTTAGATGCCATAGTATCCTTCTGGGCTATCTCTTGGGAGTGGATCAGGAGGCAATGCGCTTCAGTAGCCCGAGCACTTCTGTATTATTTTTATTACAACATTTGTTAGGCTTACACATGCACATTTACACTACACTGAAGTACAAAGTACTGAATGATATCAATGAGATGTATTAATTTGTGTCCCTTCACTGTCAGGCGGCAGAAGAACCAACCCCCACAGCAGGTTGCCAGGAACGGACAATACAAGGGAAAGTCCTTACCATCCGCTTTTATTCAATATTCACAGAGAGAAGCTTGGGAATGCAGCTTCTTGGAATAATGGCGTTGTCCCGAGTCAGTCTCCACCCTCTCTGTCTCTCACTTCCTCATGCGTCATCACTATGGGTGCTGAAAAGTACCCTCTGCCTTTGAGCTCTTTGCTCTCCTACTTTCAAGGCCCACCGGGTTCTGGGAAGGGGGGTCTGGGACGCTTTCTAAAGACACTGAGTCCGTCAGCTGTCTCCCCCCTGGTCTTCTTTTTCTTCCTCCTCCTCCTCCTCCTCTCCCATCATTTCCCAGCTTTTCCCCTCATCTGCCTCTGAGCTGTGACCTCCCTCAAACCCCTGTTCTAATTCTGAACTGTCTTCTTCTCTGGAAGGGTCAGGCTGGAGAGGCGGTCTCCACCATTCCTCCTTTGCCCAGTCCCTGACATTCACTGACAGAAGGCTTTGTGAACTGGTGGAGGCTTCCATGAGCAGAAATGGGAAAGGTGGGGGAATTTTATAACCCCCCTTTGGTAATGTTCACAGAACTCTAGCCCAATGGTTGCCATTAATTTGATTTTGATCTGATTTTAGAATGAATTGATTTTAGAATGCTGTATTACTTTACTGTTGTTAGCCGCTCTGAGCCCGGCTTCGGCTGGGGAGGGCCGGATATAAATAAAATAATAATAATAATAATAATTATTATTATTATTATTATCACTCTTTCCCCTTCCCTCTGCACCCCATCACCTATAAAGGGTTGGGGAACCTTTGGAACAGAATAGGGAGTGGCTCGAGGGATGCAGGGGGAAAAGGAGGAATTTGTGTTTCCCCTCCCTTTCTACTTACAGAAGCCTCCGTCGTCTCTGCCACTATGGAGCCAGGGCAGGTCCCTGGGTTTCTCAGAGAGCAAGATAGCAAGGGCTGATGATAACTAGAATGCAGGCAGTGGAAATCTTACAGTGAATATGACAGAGTGTGGGTGCAAGCACATAATCGCGCCTACCAGGTGGCATTGGCAGCGGCAAAGAAAGCCTTCAGCTGCACTTTCTAGGGGACTGGTTGGTTCCAACCTTTCTTCAGGGTCACTGGAACCCTAAGGCCAACCATAATAGATTCACAGGAGGTCAATCCAGTCATGTTAGATAATTACCTTTCTACTCTGGCCTTCAGGTCTTCTTGAAATTGCTGTTAAACCAGGCACAGGGAACCTTTCTAGGAATGTTTTATGTTGCTGCTGGTTTAACATTGCAATGATTTTTATATCTTAATTTTGTTATGTGGTTCTGTATTTTATATTACTACTTGTGAACCACTCTGGTATTTTCTAAATTAAGAGTGCTATGTAAATAGATCAGATAAATAATAAAAAAGCCTCTCTATCAGCAGTGGGGCACAACTAAATAAAGTCATATTTGCATAAAGTAGGATTCACATACCTGGCTCATCTGTTCCCATTTCATTCCATTTACTTAGAAGTTCCTTTTGCTCATTGATTGATCTCTGTAAATCATTTAAAAAAATGCCTTTTGCAATAAGCCAACGAAGAACAAAAAGCAAAAGTTTCTGTTAGCATTTAATAACATGGATTAAAAATCCACCTCCACCCCATTAAATTAGGACTAGCTTTGCCTAAGTGCAGCATTCACAGTAAAATAAATTAACAAAGCTACCTTTTGTGCTAATGGAATGCCGAGTTCTGTACACATACTATTGAGGCTCTTCAGAATGCGTTTTTCCCAGTTTCCCTGCAACAGATGACACAAATCAATATAACGTTTCCATCTTTCCATCTATTTTCAATTTTTAATTGGTGTTTTACTTTTTAGCTTAACTGTATAATAAATAAAAAATGACAATAACAATTTCATTTATTTGACATTTTATACAAAAAAAGTGCAATGACTTGCAGCACCATGAAATATGAAACAGAGTCAATTAACACCAAACACCAAGAAAAACTAAATATATTATATGATATATGCCGTACTTCCTCAAACAGGCAATGTACCCACTGAATAGGTGCCACCAAACTGTCTTGTAGGGGTTGACACAGGTTGACAGCAAGTTGGCTTGGCCTAGTTACTGTTCCCAACTGCCACTGATATGGTTTACCATGCTGTTCACCAAAGCCACTGAGTAATTTGTGGAGGAGATTGGAATTTTTCTCTATATAAACAATTTCTTTTTTTAAAAAGCCATAGCTTAGATCAGGGGGGTTAAGAAGACTATAGCCTTGATCAGAGCAGGAGAAAGATGCTCCATCCCTCTGATCAACATTACAGCCTTCTAAAAACTTTTTTTTAAAAAGGAGAAATCACAGAACACATGCAGGTCCATGTTACATATAGTTTCATCCCCAGAACCATCACTTTAAAATAGAGAGGTGCAATCGTGCTAGCTTGGCAGCACTACTCTGGTGCTTTTTCCTCTAAAAATCCAGAACTGGAGTATTCCATATTGCTCATAGGTCCCACTCTGAGGACATATAGCAGAGGTGGGCAACTGATGGCCCTCCAACTTCCATCAGGCCCAGCCAACTTGGTCAATGCTCAGTAGTGATGGAAGCTGCAATCCACAGGTTTCCCACCCCTGACATACAGAAACACTTCCATTAAAAAGGTAAAGGTAAAGGACCCCTGGACGCTTAAGTCCAATCAAAGGCGACTATGGGGTTGCGGTGCTCATCTCGCTTTCAAGCCAAGGGAGCCGGCATTTGTCCACAGACAGCTTTCCGGGACATGTAGCCAGAATGACTAAACCGCTTCTGGCGCAACGGGACACAGTGGCGGAAACCAGAGCACACGGAAATGATGTTCACCTTTCCGTCGCAGTAGTACCTATTTATCTACTTGCACTGGTGTGCTTTGGAACTGCTAGGTTGGCAGGAGCTGGGACAAAGCAAAGGGAGCTCGCCCCGTCGTGGGGATTCTAAGCGCTGACCTTCTGAACGGCAAACGCAAGAGGCTCAGTGGTTTAGACCACACCGCCACCCACATCCCTATTAAAATTGTATACAAATACAGTATGTATGACAATACTTAAATACAAATAGTAAAATTAAATCACAGCAAACCTGGGCTTTCCTCATATAAGCCAAAGATTCTTTGGTGTGTTCAGGAGGGGCTGATGGGTGGCATGGTAAAGGGAACCTTGAGGAGGAAAGCAACAACAGGTTTTGTTTTTACTCCATTTATTACTTTGATTCTCTCTTCAGAGTTAATGCTAAAAGATTGAGTGCATCACCAGCACAATCATTTTCAGAGACACTAATGAGATAACAAGCAATCATCCTCAATTCACGGCCACCAGCCTTGTGAAACATTACTACATCCCATTACTTAACTCTGCGTTGAACAAAATATAATAATTTACTGGAAAAACAAACCCACGATGGGCCACTCAGACACATGCACAGTCATAATACCAGATAATTTCAGCCTTTTTTGGATTGCATATCTTTTAAAAAAAAACTTAAAACAGCAAAACATACTTGAGAGGGGAGACAGGGAGTGAATTCATTTCTTACTCCATCACTAAAAGATTCTCCTGGTACTCTGTCAGAATTATGTTCAAACGAAGCAAGTCTAATACCATGGTTCAAGTCAGGCATAGGCAAACTCGGCCCTCCAGATGTTTTGAGACTACAATTCCCATCATCCCTGACCACTGGTCATGTTAGCTACGGATGATGGGAGTTGAAGTCCCAAAACATCTGGGACTTCCGGGTTGGCGCCATCGCCGAATGGCGGACTCCCTCCGAGCTCCGGAGGGAGCCTGCTCGGCAGGGGCTGGGTCCTACCGCACCGGCGATGCGGGGACCCTTAAAAACCACGGCCACGAGGGCCGTGGACATGGAGACTCGGCTGGCACCGTCAGCGCCCTCCCGACTCGTGAAGGAGCCTTTTTAAAGGCTACGGATCGGGTGCCGGGGAGAAGCGTGGTGCTTTGAGTCCTCTGCTATCCCTGCCGAGCGCAGCCGCATGCCATCCGGCGGAGAGCGCTGACTTCTTCCATTGAAAATTCGGACTTTTTAACAACAACCCGTGAGTAATTTGGAAACTGGGTTTAAAAGGAGGAAAAAAAGAATTTCTTTTTGAATTGGACACGAGCGGGGGGGGATCCAAAAAGGAAGTCAGTCCCCCCCCCCTATTGTAAACCTTCCAAGACAAGGACGGGGAAACCAAGGTCCAAAAAGATTTGTATTGTTGATAAAAACTAAGAATTCCACGATGGGGAATCATAAGAACTGTGCTGGAGGACGAATTGAGGGAGAAGAAACGTAACCCCCCCCCCTGGGAACCGGGGTGATTGAAGAGAGAGCCTGGTGAAAAGAGTCGGAGATTTTGACAGCTGTCAAAGTAGCTGTCAAAGTCGGAAAGCAGAGAGGATTTTATTATGAGAACTTTGCTGGCTAAATTTGTTACAATTTGCTACAATTTGTTAAAACTTGGATATAAAATGGCGAAAATATAGATAACAATCGGACTTTTGGACTAGAGAAAACAAAGTTACAACAATCCCCCTAGAGGAGTTTCGGGACATTACAAAGATGGTCGTAAGTGGAAAAATACCATTGGAATTTTACAGAACTGGTTATCTTCTGGGAAAGCTGCAAAACGGAAATAATATTTTGTCTACAGGGTGTTCAGCTAAAGGAGACAATAGAATTTTCTATTGAAGAAAGGAAGGGACTGAACGCAAGTTTTTGTTCCTGAATAACAATAATCCCTGCAGACTTACTAAGCTTCTGAATTAGAACGTTTCAGCAGCGGAACAAGAGGAAACTGGACTACAATTTGGAAAGAACAATGGGGGGAGCTTTATTAAAGATCTGAAGTTAAGTGTTTTAAAAAATAATTATGAAAGGGAAAAAAAATAAAAAAAACAAAACCAGCAAGGAGTTGGGGGAAACAGGCGATTTATGGATTGTAAGAATTCCAGGCGGATAACATGGTTTGGTGGTCAGGGGGAAATTAAACCGGGGACAGAGGGGGAGAACTAAAATCCAAAGGCTTGTCAACTTCTTTTTTTTTGAACTGGCTTTGTTTCATCTATTATATCTTTTATTTCTTATTTCTGATATTTCTATTATGTGGGGCGTCTTTATTACTAAAAAAAGGGAAATTGTGGAATGAAAATGGGGTGGGCCCTGGGAAAGAAATTTTTGGTTTTTTATTAAGGGTATTGATGAGGAGTGTAGAAATCTTAAATTCGAATAATGGTTTAAACAAATTAAGTTTTTAATCAGAACCGAGAGCTTGTGGAGCCAACAACATGAAAAAGGAATACGGTAGGGGTGGGGGAAGGGGGGAGTCCCAGAAAGTGGATATATGAAAATAAGGATCTGAATGTATTTTATTTCTTACTTTCTGTATTTTTGAAACTTTTAATAAATATTATTTAAAAAAATAAAAAAAAAAAAAGAAGTCCCAAAACATCTGGAGGTCTGAGTTTGCCTATGCCTGGTTCAAGTCATGACTATTCAGTATATATTTCCTAACACATCAAGCCATAGTACCAGGCCACTAGACATCTGAGATTGCCAGGTTGTTCGACTTGGGAAACATATCCCCCCATAGCTAAGATGTTAGGGTGCAATTCTCCTCTTCTCCCCACAACAACTGTAACATTGCTTACACCCAACTCGCGGCTAGCCCCACCCCTCACTCCAAGCTGAAAAACTCTTCCAGCATTAAGTGAAAGATAACTCCGAAACCTCTGAGGTATCCACTCACTTAATACTGAGAGCATTTCAAGCTTCAGAGTGAAGCTTGTGGTGCTATAATTGGTCTACATAAATAAAAGCTATAGAGTGAGAAAATAGGAGCCATTTAATAGGGAATAAATTGGCTAAACAAAGTCTGATTGGACACTACTATTACAGCCAGACTTCATCAAAATACACTGAATTAGAGACCAACCTTTCATCCGCCAGCAAAACCATCTTGACTTTTATTAAGATGATTAAAACAAAAAAGCAGTATGTCTCTTTTGTGCCATTTCCCTATTCATTTCTGCGGCATTCTCTACACAAAGCAAAAATTATAATCCATTGCAGATTGAAAAAGTATCTGGCAAGGCCTTCTTTGATGTACACATTAAGTGATATTACAAATAATGCATGCAGATAGGAAGACAAGAAAGACTATGCCCCATCTCTAAAAATGCAGACAAAAACAAACTCACACACTGAGTTCACTATAAACAGCATTTTGCAGCTTCTTTTCCCATCCTGGTAAAATAAGAGGTTAGAAAATGAAAGTTAGAGGAACTCATATTATAAAAAAATACCATCAAACTTCTATGTGCACTTGGGAGTAAAAACCTTTGAAGTGAAGTAAGCATACAGAGGTTCCACTACCAAAAGCACTCTAAAAGCACAAGCCCCCTGCTCATTTATTCCAAAATTGTTTAACGGTACTACCCCATAGTATTTGTTTTACAGATTGCAGACTAAAACCCCAATCCTAAACACATTTGCTCAGCCGATAAGTTCCCTTGCACCCACAGATTTACCGTATTTTTCGCTCTATAAGACGCACCTTTTCCCCTTCAAAAATTAAGGGGAAATGTGTGTGAGTCTTATGGAGCGAATACAGGCTCCTTGGCTTCAGCGATAGCAACGCAAAGCCTCCGAAGCGCAGAGGGAGAGCTCCCCCCGCACTCCAGAGGCTTTGCGTTGCTTTCGCTGAAGCTGCCTGAAGCCCCTGGAGCACAGCGGAAACTCCCGCTGCGCTCCGGGGGCTTCAGGCAGCTATCCGCAAGCCTTTGGAGCGCAGCAGGAGTTCCCGTTGTGCTCCAAAGGCTTGCAGATAGCCACCTGAAGCCTGGAGAGCGAGAGGGGTCGGTGCACACTGATCCCTCTTGCTCTCCAGGCTTCGCTTCACTGGAGAGGCGCTGCACAGTTTTCCCTCTCTGCGCAGCACCCCTTCAGCGAAGCGGGAGGAGAAATGGAAGGGGCTCCGTTTCTCCTGCTGCTTCGCTGAAGGGGCGCTGAGCAGAGAGGGGGAGAAATTTTTTTCCCCTGTTCTCCCCCTCCTATGGTCCGGTGCGTCCTATGGTCCGGTACGTCCTATAGAGCAAAAAATACGGTACTTCTAAGTAAATGAATGGGATTCCAATTCAAGGTTGTGGCCCTCACTGCACATGACATCAGCGCATACTGTTAGCATGCAAACCATCTGCCTCAGCACAAAACTACATGGCTAAAAGACTGTACAAGCGAGCAGGCAGGCAGAGGAGCTCCAGAGTCGGATTAAGGGGCGTGTGACTGGTTCAGTTGCACTGGGCACAGAGCCTCGAGGGTGCCACAACTATGAAGTAGACTGGAAGATGAGAGGCTGTCGCTAAAATTTGAGACCCCAAGGTCCGCCACTGGCAGCTTGGAAACTGGAAAAGAACTGGCTGTTTGTTTTTCCTTTCAGGTGTTTACTCTTGCTGTAAGTGACTAGTCAAGATCTGTGTGCCAGTAACACTGGCAAATTTATTTACAATACAGGGGTAAAGCAAGCTTCAAGTACGTGGATGCTGCCCCAATATTCAGCAGTGAGGCAGGCTAAATAATAATAATAACAACGATAACAATAATAATTTTATTATTTATACCCCGCCCGTCTGGCTGGGTTTCCTTAAAAGACTTTAAAAGGTAACAAACTAAAGAACAAACCTGATGTCTTCAGAAATTCCTTAATATCTTCCTTCAAGGATTCTAGCTTAATTTCTGGATTGTGTAGACTGAGCTAACATAAAAGATTTTTTAAAAAAAGTCAGAAGTGTAAGCATTCTTTAGAAAAATTAAAATTTTAAAATTTTAATAGAAACGGCTATAGATATACAGTGGTACCTCGGGTTACATACGCTTCAGGGTACATACGCTTCAGGTTACAGACTCCGCTAACCCAGAAATAGTGCTTCAGGTTAAGAACTTTGCTTCAGGATGAGAACACAAATCGTGCTCCGGCGGCGCGGTGGCAGCAGGAGGCCCCATTAGCTAAAGTGGTGCTTCAGGTTAAGAACAGTTTCAGGTTAAGAACGGACCTCCGGAACGAATTAAGTACTTAACCCGAGGTACCACTGTATTGGGAAACAATACCCTAAATATTCTTAAGGCAGAGCAAATGTTGAAACCTCCAAAATGTATTCTGCTGCATCACAAACAACTCCACAAGATGTCACAAGCCTAGGCATGAGGTTTGTAAATGTCTGTGCAGCAGAGCTAGGAGCAAGGTAAGAGTAAAGCAGGGACTTCTGAGCACCATGAATATGCAGCAGCACACAGCTCATTCACATTAAATTATAGTTAAATATCAATTATGGCTTAACATGACGTGCTAACACAGCCACTATGAGCAAAGTCAAAGGAATGTTTTGACTTTGATCAGTTGGAAGGTGTGAAGGGGAACCGGCAATGAAAGGCTCCTATGAAATTATGGCCATCATTTTTTCTGTCTGTATCTTTGTGACCATTTGAAGTTAAGTGATCAAATGTCTGAAATATCTAAACAGTTTCCTTTCCAGGACTTTTCCTTCTAATTTTGCAATCCACAATTTTTTACCAAACAAAATTGTTTCTAAGTAGGTAAGCTACTAAAACAAAGAGCAGGACAGTAAATGTTGTGTATATTAGATATTATAAAGGACTGAATGTCCTGGACATCTGATTTGATTTGTCAATTAAATTATGCATTCTAGCTATGGAAAGAATGATGTGGCAGAAGGGAGCACTTTTCATGTTTAAGAAAAACATCCAAGTGGATGAAATGGAAAATAGCTAAAAAATTTTTGAAAAAGCTAGCTCTCTCACTCATACATAATTAATTTTGAGTTCAGAAAATTGAAATAACTTCAAAGATTATCTGAAGTGTCTGGAGTCCTTCATGTTGCTAGCTATCAATAAGGAAACAAATATATAAAGTATTTCACATATACATTACTAATAGCCATCTCTTATACATACTTTTGAAGCACCACAAATTGGTACTCAACTTAGTGTTACTTGTTTTGTGCTGAAAACATATAGCATCTATCAGCTGGCAACTAACTAATAATGACAACAATTTTACTGAAGAAGTGTGAATGAACACGAAAGCTCTGAAGAAGTGTGCATGCACACGAAAGCTCATACCAAGAACTAACTTAGTTGGTCTTTAAGGTGCTACTAGAAGGAATATTTTTTATTTTGACTATGGCAGACCAACACGGCTACCTATCTGTAACTGGAACAATTTTACTTTATTTCTTAATTTATCAGGTATTATACTTCAGGCTGTGTTATTTGCTATAAATTTCAACATAAAGGTGTATTGTAAATATCATTTTCTACACCACAGATTTCATCTGAGGAAAAGATGAATCTTCTAATAGCAGATGCTTCAGGAGACAAATGAGGGAAAGCAGGGAATGACTGTAAATAGTTACTGCTGTAGTAATGGAAAGCAATAACAGGTATTTATTGCAACTCATGTAAATAAATACCCCCTGACTTAAAATTGGTAGCAGGTAGCACTCTAAACTAAAAGAAGGAAGTAGTGAACTATAGCAAACAAAATTGCAGGGATATCAGCAAAAGGTTTACCGTCTGTAAGTTACAATGTTTATGAAACATTAATAACAAGTAAACTAAGAAGAAACACATTAAAGGAAGAATTGGGTCCAGCTACTATAACTAGACAAATTCTTCAGTAAGAACAGTATCTCCTAATTTTAACATAAGAGAAAATTATCACAAATTAATCAATGGCCTTAATTGCAGGAAGAATATATAACATACATAAAACAGAATATATAACATGTATAAAACAGGTCAAAAAATGCATTGGAGGTCCCACCGGCAGATGAAGGCTCATTACTCTGGGATAATCCAGTAATGTCCACCTTCTTGAAAAAAAGAAATCTGCTTGTGCAAAGGGACTTATCGTCTTCCTGCTCCAGCCTGTGTACCTCCTAAATCTGCTTGAGGGGGCCCCAACCCTTCCCAACAGATTTTAGGGGTGCACAGGGGACTGCAGGATGGTGGAGAGTCCCATTGCATGAGTGGGAGCCCACTCAAACTACATTAGATCTCAACCTTCGTAATTTTATTAGGTTGCTTAGATTCATCAGTGACATCGGTGACTAGTGATAAAGTTTCCAAACATATTCTCACAACTTCAAAAAGTTTACCCCATATTCACCGTATTTTTTGCTCTATAAGACTCACTTTTTCCCTCCTAAAAAGTAAGGGGAAATGTGTGTGCATCTTATGGAGCGAATGCAGGCTGCGCAGCTATCCCAGAAGCCAGAACAGCAAGAGGGATTACTGCTTTCACTGCGCAGCAATCCCTCTTGCT